>NC_083455.1:12804560-13429560 GCF_023558535.2 Drosophila nasuta | reverse complement strand
GGACCTTTGGAGCGCAGTGTGCGTGTGCCAACCGTGAGTTCGTGGCGCGTGACGATCTTCTCGATCATCGTCATTGGCCTGGGCATTGCGTTGTGTGTGGCAGGTCTGATGTTGCACTGGGCACCAGCTGCTTTCACCGGGGCCATTGGTGTGTTCATTGTGGCCATGATGATGGGCATTATACCGCAGTACACGGGCAGCGTGATCAATGTGAGTCCAGTGCTCTGTGGCATGAGTCTGCTGCTGAGCGTGATCTTCTTCTCGGCCTGTGCACTGCACTCATGGCCGGGAGTGCTTGTCTGGCTGCTGGCTGGACTTGTGCTGCTGATGCGCTGTGATAAATACTGCTGCAATTGCTTCGAGCACACAACCATTCTCAATGCCCAACTGATACCCAGTGTGTCGGGTAAAACATCGAGTTCAGCGGGTGGCATGACAGCAGCGGCATCATCCACAAGCATAAGGATGCCACGACCGCCAAAGGGTGTGATTAGTTTGCCGCAACGTGTGAGCGGGATCAGATGACAATCAGAGTCCTCCGAGGAGGAGGGCGAAGATCTGTTTCATGAGGATTTCAATGTGCGCGATTACGATGAGGAGGATGCCGATGAGGATTGCTGGACTGATTGAAGGACGCCTTTTTAAATGTTAGCTAGGCTTTTCAAAAATCAATTATATTATAATAATTAAAAGAAGAAAACACTCTCAGCTTAAAGCTAGTATTACTATGCCTTCATTTCTAGAAAATAAATCGAATTATTCAGAATTATGCAACTGTCTTTATTATTAAACTATTAAGTCTTTAATCAATTTTGCATTCTGCATTAGATACACTACAAGTTCTGCTATGATGGACATTACTTCGGTCTTGTAGCCCGCATCCTGAGCCATGGCCAGCTCCAGAAGTTCACTGCGATCCACATTCATCCAATAATCAAACTTTGAGCTATTCTCGAATTTCAATTTCGTGCAAAGTCCTGCAGGAATTTTGAACACCGGCAGACAAAGTGCACTCACAATAAGACCCACCAAATGGCCACGTCTGCAGTCCAGCTCAAAGTCCTCCCTGGTTACCTCTTCCGAGGGAATGTCCATCAATTTGAACCTAGCTTGTAGTTCATCAAAATAATATTCCATTATTTCATCGTACATTAAGCGACGTTCCTCAATGCTTGAGTTAATGTACAGCATAAAGTGTATATCGATTGCCGGTGTGCTGTAGCTACATAGACCAAAGTCTATAAAGAGACACCCCTGATGGGAGTTGAGGAAAATGTTGCTCCTCGAGAGATCGCGATGAGAGAACACATTGCGCAGCTTTTTCGAAGGTTTGGTTAGTTGATCAGCAGCTTGCAGCAGCAGCTGATAAACATTGTTCTTAATAAAGTTCTGCGAAGTGATGTCCTGGAAGGATTTATGCTGAAGAGCGAGGTAGACAATGGCCTAAAGTAAAGTGGAGAAATATTAAATTAATTAAGCTATACGATAATTATAGAGAATTTAAGCAATATAATGAATATAATTAACAGTTTTTTGAACCAGAAGGGACCGAAATAATATTTAAAAATGTAATTACTTTGCTAACTGGTAGAATTCCCAACTGGAACTAAATAGCGGCTATTTAGATTAAGTTTAACAGCCAACAAATACGAAAGTATTATGTGATAATGAGTATGGGGAATACATTGGCAAACCAAAACTAATCAAGAATATGAATATATAATATGAATTTTACTAATATAATGACAACCTTTGATTTTTGTGCAAAAAAAATAAGAAGTAAAATAGAAATTAAAAAGAATATATAAGCAATTAAACGATTGTTCGATATTGATGAATCTACTATTAATCATAATTAAGTATGATGAATATTAACATCTGACCGTAGTGAAATCAATTAAAATTAGTAAGTTAATAATTTGCTGCACTGAATATACTCTAAATAGTTGTTCAATAGTTTTGTATGGCAAAAAATCCCTACGACAATTGTGTCTTAGTTGCTGTAGTATTTTTACGGTATAATAATTCGGTATATTTTAAGAATAATACCGCATTCTTATGCTCATATGCAAAATGGGTAACGGGTACTTTACGGTCAAGAACACTCGACTGTCGCAGTCTTGTTTTCTAATTATTTTTATAATTAAATCTCACCTTAAGTCCGGTCAAGTACCATTTGTTTTCGCTGCTTAGCAGAAACTCGTCGAGTTCATTGGGAAACTGTTCTACAAGGCAAGTTTGTTCCGCTCGCTCCCAAGCAATGCTTGCCGCATGCAGTGTGGCCAGCTGTTGCAAAATAACGCGATAGTGCTGAATAGTAATGATCTCCTGTTGTTGTAGTTGCTTAGAGCTGAGCGTAAGATCCTCCAACACAAGCAGATCATCACGGGCCAGAAAACAATCGCAGCTAAATTGGCGCTTAGCTGAGATAAGAAATTATTTGTAGAGATTTAAATCAACACTTTAGATTTTCAAACTCACCATATTCACGCAGCTTGGGCAGTATTTTCTTATAGATAGCACTTTCTTTTTTAAGAACACCATAGAGCTCCAATTCTTTGCGAAATTCAAGATTCTTTTGCGGCAGCGTCTTGACAAAAAACTGATGAACTTTCGTGGTAGCTGGCGATCCTGTGGCGCTTACTATGCGCAGCACATAATACTCTCCCAGGAAGCCCGCGTTCTGCTTGAGTTGCTGTAATTGTATCTCAACAATGGGTAGTTCCTTGCCATTTTGTCGTCGTAGAATGTGCAAAGACTCGTCGTGACTGATTAGCTGAGTGGCTGCCATCGTTTGGCAAGTGTTCGCAATAAACTGAAACTCGTATTAGAATTCTACACACTAATAAACACAACTGATAAGTAAACAAATAAAAAACGATAAAGCAAACTTGATTTCGTTTTTATACCCACTACCCATAAGGTAGAAGGGTATTATAACTTTGTGCCGGCTGTAAATGTATATAACAGGTAGAAGGAGGCATCTCCGACCCTATAAAGTATATATATTCTTGATCAGCGTCAACAGCCGAGACGATCTAGCCATGTGCGTCTGTCCGTCCGTCCGTCTGTAGCACTGGATCTCAGAGACTATAAGAGATAAAGCTATAATTTTTTTTTGCCAACATTTGTTTTGTTGTTTTAGATCAAGTTTGTTTCAAATTTTTACCACGCCCACTTCCGCCCCCGAAAAGCAACAAAAATTTTAAAGCTAGAGCTGCGAATTTTGGTATATACAATAATAACTATAGTACTTGTGATTCCTGAATTTGGTAGCGATCAGATAAAAATTGTCGCATTTATTAAAGAAATACTTTTGTATGGGTCTTAGTTGCTTTGGATGACAATCTGGTATATTGTGCCGTCTATGGTATATTTTGAATGAGGTACTATATAGATATACCAAATATACCGTTTGGTATATTTTTAGTATTTTGTATCATTTTTGGTATTTTGGTATATATATTTTGAGAATAATATCACAATAATTTGCTTTTATTCAAAATGTGTAGTGGGTATCTCACAGTCGAGCACACTCGACTATAGCTTTCTTACTTGTTTAATCTATTGTATATTTTATGCTTTTTCCATGACGTAATCAACTAATTCCTCAATGGGCAGCATTATCTTCTCTTCGTAGCCGGGCTGTAGTTCTATCACTCGCAAATAAAACTCGCTACGATCAGAGTTCAGATAATAGTCGAATTTATCCGGTTCCTCGGCGCGCATGCGATTCGTGATATCTGCTGAGACTTTCGTTTGCGGTTCCGTTAAGGCCCACATGGTCAAGGCGACCAGACGAGTTCGTTGACACTCGGCCATAAAGCTATCTCTACTAATTATATCAGCTGAGAGTCCAAGTCGTTGAAATTCTGCTTGGAGACAGTTGAAGTAGTGCTCTAAGCAAACGTCATAGATCTCTCGTCGTTGACTTGCTGTGGGCACAATGTAGAGCAGAAAGAGCACATCGAGAAGCGGAGAGCAATATTTGGCCAACTGAAAGTCGACTATACAACACGATTGTGGCAAGCTATCTGTGGGCTGGGCGAAACCAAAGAATATATTTCGATCCCAAGTGTCGCGATGGCAGAGCACATTTCTTAGGCTGCTCGAGGGTTTGACCATCTCCTGAGTTTGACTCAGCAATTGGAAGAGTTTTTCCTTGATGAACTTTTGAGCAGCCGGTGTTTGATACTTAGCATGACGAGAAGCCAGAAAAACGATGCCCTAGAAAGAGATATTTCGATGAGTTTAAATAAAGAACTTTGGTTAATTCTTGTTTAACTACATAGACAAAAAAAAAATGTTGAATGTCAAGTAGATTGCAAATCTTGATTTAAGATATTTTGATGTTAAAAAAAATTAAAATAAGATTTTGAATTGGATCTTAATCTTAATCTTAAATCAAGATTTTTATGCTAAAGTTACATTTTAAGATTAAAAAGTAACTTTTTCACAATTAAAATCATGCTTCAAAAATGTATTATTCTAGACTGAAATGAAGATTGCAAATCTTAATTTAAGTATACCTTTTCATACATTATACTTTTGGCTGGCAAAGCTCATTACAAAAACTTTTTTTGTATTTTTTAAATATGTAAGCTGCCTTTGAAACTTCAGAAAAGTACTTGTATCTATTAAAAGCATAAATAATCTCCAATAGTAAACAAAAGTGTATGATTGTTGTTGTAAAAATCCCTAAAATCATTATTAAGTTATCTATAAGCCTACCTTCAAGCCCGTTTGGAACCATTCATTCTCGTCGCTCAGCAGCAGCTCGATAAGCACATTTTGATAGCGTTCACCTATGTTGAACTTTTCCTGCTCTTCCCAGGCAATGCTGGCTGCATGCAGTGCTGCCAAGTGCTCCAAAACTAGCTTGTAATGATCCAAAGTATAACTCTCTGTAGGTTTGAGGTGTCTAAAATGCTGCGTGAGATCCTCGAGCACCATCACATCATCACGACTGTAGTAGCACCTTGGATATAGTTTTCGACTTGCTGGTAAAACATATTAAATTAATTTAATTTTTAAACTCCACTTGATATGCTAAACTCACCATAACGCTGCACATTAGGTAATATATCCTTGTAGATAGTTGTTTCCTTGCGAAAAACTCCTTTGCGCTCGCATTCGGCTCTTTGTGGGGGATTATTGTATGGCAAACTCTTAACAAAATAATGCAACTCTTCTTGGATCTTCAACTTTTGATGTTGCACTTGCAAATGCAGTTTGTAGTATTCACCCATATAACCCATCAAATCCTTATCACCTGCTTTTAGTTGCCAATCCAATAGCAAAAAGTTCTCATCGTCTTCTTTTAATTGAAGTGTGCGTTGTGCTAT
This sequence comes from Drosophila nasuta, assembly GCF_023558535.2. Classification (NCBI taxonomy): domain Eukaryota; kingdom Metazoa; phylum Arthropoda; class Insecta; order Diptera; family Drosophilidae; genus Drosophila; species Drosophila nasuta. The sequence continues at coordinate 13,424,215 of NC_083455.1, read as the reverse complement.
TAGACGACATTCCTCTGTGCTGAGTAATTGTTCCATGGATGCTGCCAGTTTTGTCTAATGCTGGTTGTCGACTAATCAGAGAGAAACGCAGCTGGCCAGATGCTCGGCATTATCAGTCGACTGCTGATTATACCACGATTACATCAGATTACCCTTCCTAAGCGGGAATCAAAGCTGTTTTACTCTAAAAAATTAACAATACATAAAATTCCAATACAATAAATTCCACAGATTTCAAAAGTATTTTAATTTCTATGCAATCAATGTATTCTCTAAATGAAATTATTCAATCAATAAAAAAACCCAATCAAAACTACTGATATTAATTATGAAATTATTACTAAGGAACTCTTTGTTCTAAGGTTGACAAAATGGAGACCCTAATATGAATACCAAATGTAGAATTCTTTAACTGAATAATGTATAAAATTATTAACTTTTTGTATAATTATAAACAAAAAAAAGGGGAAATACTTTTTTAAAACTAATTCAAAATATATGTACAGCATTTTTTTTTTTAAGCAATAAACTATTTACAGTCATTTTTAAAGTAACAAAATACATACAATAGTTTTAATTTCTCTTCACTGTTTCTTTAATAATGTGAGAATTAATTTATTGTTACAATTTCATTTTATAAATGGTAACAATTCTACATTCGTAAATTTTTGTTAATGTCATTATTTTAATTAAATAAGTGTGTATTAAATTGTCAAATAAATATTTGTATTGTTTATTTATTTTTCTTTCTGCAATCACATTATTTTTGCAAGTGTATGAATGTTTATAAATTACTTTTATTTTCAAAGAAAGCATATTCAGCAATCTCAACTACAAATTAATTCCCGTTGAGGTTTTCGCTGATAAGATAATCTTTTTGAAGAAACTGCGCGCGACTTCACTGATAAAGCAAGCGTGTTACTAGGTAAACGAATTTTGGGGGTGTAAACAAAGTACAAACTGAAGATAAGAAAACATCATTTGGCTTGTTTAAAGTATGTCAACTCTAATAAATCCTCAATGCAATCGTATAAATAAGATCTGTAATCCTCGTGGTCAAGCATTAAATTCAACAGACTATCAGTGCGATTCACGTTACAATAACGATGAAATTCACCTGGTTTCTCGTCTTTCAATTTCTTCAGATAGTTCTCTGGCAAACGTAGTAACGTGGCTGTAATGCAATTGTATGTGGCACCAAACAACGCCAGATCCTCCAAAGATTGCTCAAAGTCTCGCAGTGTAAGTTTTTCCTTGGTTGCATCAATTCCCATATCGTTTAACTCGGCCAATAGTTGATCGTGGTAATAATTGAGATTGCGCTGTTGCATTTCTTTGCGATCTTTGGGTTCCACATTCAAGAAGCTGGCCATTAGGAAGTCAATAGCTGGCGGCGCATAGCGACACAGTTGAAAGTCCACGAGGGCACAACAAACATCTTCAGGCTGTTGCTTGTGATAGAACACATTGCCACTCCAGGCATCACGATGTAAAAACACATTGCGATGCACAGCCGATGGATTGATCATAAAGTAAATATTGTCCAAGCAACGTGGCAGCACATTGGCAATAAAATCTTGAGCAGCTTCATCATTGCGGACCAAAGGATGTGTCGCAGTCACTGCCAAAATGGCCTTTGAAAAGAGGCAAAAAATTAGCTAAAAAGTTGAGTGAACAAACTTTGAATTCAAATTACCTTTATGCCCGTGGTCCACCAGTCAATGTCGGGATCCATGGACTTCTCCTGCAGCCATTTTCTAAACTGCACACCGATTGTGCAGCGATGACGTTGCTCATACGCCACGCTGCTCGCGTGCAACGTTGCCAGCGCCTTGAGCAGAGGTCGCAGCTGCTGTTCGCTGAGGAAACGTGTGCTCGATGGCAATGAGGCGTAGCCCAAGTCCTCAATATTCTGCATAACAAACAGATCGTCGCGAGCATAATAACACTTGGCACACCACAAATGCTTAGCTAAAATAGCAAATTCAAAACAATAAAATGCTACTCCAATCATAAAGAGACTTCACCACTTACAGAACAACTTTAATTCATTTAGTAGCGTTTCGTAGAGCATCGCTTCCTTTTTAAGTATGGATCTTTTCTCGTCGTAAAACAACTTGTCTGCATTTTGATAAACCGACTTGACAAACAAGCGTTTTGTACGCTCCTCCGGCTCATGATCCAATTGATAGCTGAGTATTAGATGATAGTATTCGCCGAGGAAACCAATATGTTCTATGGCTGGCAATATTTTAAATTCTTTTAGTTTTCCCTGTTGCTTTTCATCTTGCAGCACAACCTTCAAGATCTTTTCGCATTCCTCAAATTTGAACATTTCCAAGCTATTCGCACGCGTTAATGCTGAATTGTAGTCCGCTTTAGCCATGGCGACAAATTTATTATTTACCGTGCGTATACTTAATACCACTGCGCAGTTCGACAGCCGGCTTTCAACTGTTTACACTTTTGTTTTCCGCGCAGCAAAACTAGTTTTAGCTGATACGCTAACAAATACAACTTTATCAGCTATTTACAATCACACAAAATTAACACTGCAAATTACTTTTAAGTTGCACATTCAGAACACCAATTTTTTATATTTTATATAATTTTGACTTTTGCTACACATATTAAATGTTCTCTAAACTAAAGGACCTTTCAAAAAAGTATATCCTTGTGTAATTATCATTAATTTAAATAATTGAACTATATAAAACATTTTAAATGCGCATTTATAAATATAATTTACCTCTTTTTTTTGGAAAAAGCTTTTCTTAAAATATTCGTTCTAAATAGTATTTAAACAGTATTGTATAAAAACTGTAAGCTGCTTAAGACTAAAAGTTCATATATTTATTAAGTAAAATTAATTTAAGCAATAACCTCAAATATGAATCGAGTTTAGAAATGAGTACAACAAATATGGTTTAAATTATGTTTATTAATTTATAAATGGGTACAAAACTTGGTTAGGAATTCTTGCAGTAAATAAATATATATACATATATAAATTAAATACGCTATGTTATAAAGAGCATACAATATTCGCTAAATAGTAGTATTATCTTATTATCTTTATCAATTGCTTATCGCTTACTCTTTTATTAAATGACCAATAAATAGACTTGCTTACGCTCTTGCTCTATAATTGAAGCATAGCGACTTCCATGACTTGTCCACAGCACATTTCCATTGCCTCTTTAAATTCAGCATTCTCTTCCATATGTTTTAAGATGATTTCACTGCGATCGACGTATTTAAAATCGTTTGTGACGAACTCTTTGGGTACTTTGATTACCGTTGCAGCAACAGCGTTATAGACAACGGCAAATAGACGAAACTCTTCATAGGAGACCAGCAGCTCAGCTTTCGATATAAATTCCTCTGAATCGAAGCCAAACTCTTCTAAGTCCTTTTTCAACCAATCATAATAGAAATCAATGCATTTGCCTTCTAAGCAGAGTCGCTGTTCATATGTCAGATTCAAATAGAGACTGAAACATAAATCAATTGCTGGTGGTGTATAGCGAGAAGTTTGGAAATCCACCAGAACAACAGAATCCTCACGATGGAAGGGAAAAAATATGTTGCCAGCCCATAAATCACGATGGCAGAGCACATTTCTATACTTTGTTGAGGGTGAAACCTGTTGATAAACTCGCTGCAAAATCTCCTCCAATTTCGAGTTGATAAAATCAAGATTTTCACTTGTCTGATAATGTGGCAGACTTCTAATGACAGCTATAATGGCCGAGAGACCCGTCGTAAACCAGGCTATATCAGCTGACACCGTAATCTCTTGCAATCGGTCACCAAACTCATCGCCAATATTAATACCTTCACGCTGTTCGTAAATAAAACTGTAAGCATGAAAAGCGGCCAATGTTCGGAGCACTTGAAGTAGCTGCTCCTCCTCTAGCAATGTGCTTGGCGAGTTGAGATAACCACATAGTTTCAGATTCTCGAATACACAGAGATCAGGGCGTGAATAAAAGCAATCAGCACTCCACTTGAGTTTGGCTAGAAAATGGAATTAAATAGCAACGAAATTCATTTGGTGGTTGAGTAAATAGAGTACGCACAATATTGTTGCATTTTTGGCAAGAGGTTTTCATACAGCCACGCCTCTTTGCGAAAGATCGCCTCCTTTTCGGCCTCATCGCTTTGCTGCGGTACACCCTTCACGAACAGTTCGATTTGCAATATATTTTCTGATTCAGCCTGAAAGTAGGCAACACAATTTTAACTTTGGGTATTTTAAAATTTGCTTCGTTTTAATTGAAATTTATTAAATAAGCTTGTCGAATATCATTTTTTGTAAAGCTGCACTATAATTAAAAAAATTTAATTTAAGAATGATCGAAAAATATTGATTGCTTTTATAGCCAACTAATTTTTTTTTCATTTTTAAAATTTCTTATATTTTGTTTTTTTTCTGCCTTTTCTGCCTTTCGCTATTGGCATGACGTTACTACACTGATACTGTTAAGTAAACAATGTTCTAAAGCCATACGTTTTTAAAATAAATTTAATTATTTTACGGTCTCGCTGAATTTTCTGTGGAATGGGCCAGATATTGTTTTTGTAGTTAAGTGTGACGACTGGAAGTCTATTCAAACTTCGATATATTAATATATTAAGAGTAAAAAAATATTTGAAATGTATTTTTATAAATTCAAGGCAGATAAGAAGTATATTTGCACTTAGTCCTGCATATTTTTAATAAAAAAATTGCACGAATTCTTAGAATTGCAATGATTGTAATATTACTTGTAAAGAATGTAATCATAATTTTCATTGTGTTATGACCACAACCACTACACTACTATGTATATTTTTATAATGTTCCAATAAGCAGTGTATATTTTTAATTATCGGATTGAACCAATTCTTAGAAATGATCTAATATTACTTGTAAACCACGTAATCAGTTATTTAAGTTATAGTTGGGTGGAGATCAAGATTTTTTTTATCTACTAGATGCCGTATTCATATTCAGATTCGGTTTAAATATAAACATAAATAACAAATAGATTCTAATGGGGCAAATATTTGAGCAGATGTTTGTACTACACATTAAGATAAAGTGAGACACTTAATTGATGTGAAGATTAACAACCAACTTTAAGCTGTTCTTGAGCAAACCCTGATAAATCGCTTGAAGAGAGCTTGAATAGAAATGTACTTACCTGACTTACGTACAAATATACTTACCTTCACTTATATTAGCGAATACGTATTAAAATATTTATTTGCGACAAGTTCAAGCGAAAGTCATTGCGACAATTATCATGTCAACACAATGTGTTTGATTCAACTTACAATGCAATAGCGTAGGGTCAACGCATAATAGTCGCCCAGATAACCAATCGCACTAATATCCCTTTCCCAATCGCAATCAACAATGCGAAGATCATCATCAGATAACTCAAGTTTGGATGATTTACATATGTTTCTTAAGATTTCTAAGCACTCAGCCGATGTTAAGAGCATATTGATCATACGTCGTGTTACGTATACGCACTGTTGACTTTAGATGCTTTTCTCACGACAATTTTCCACCGGTCTGCTAGCGCTGCGCAACGCGATTAAACTGAATCGGTCGAGAACGATTTTCATTTTATTGTTTACTCATTTACCGAGACCCTCTGAGAGGCATTCGGCATTTCGTGAAATCGTGCAGAATATATATAACATTTATATGCATGTACTATAAAAGAGAGTATTTTGTGAGTATGTTGCGATAAGATATGATTAGTTTTCTTGAGTATTTCTGGATACACGACATTACGTAATGCGCTCTTTAAAGAGAACATGCGTTCTCAGTGCACGGTTCGCAGCAAATTGAGTCGCTGCTGCCGTCGCTTCTCATTCACATAGGTGGTATAGGGACGTATTGTGGCATAGTAAATAATCTCCACGAAGCTCAGTAGACTGGCACCCACAAACAGACCTGTTGTACCGCCAATGGACACTGCAAGTGGACGCGATCAATAACAAATTGAACTCTTCACGCTCTTAAGTATTTAACTCACCCACTAAATCCAGCTTGCCTCTCACTAGATTGCGCTTATAACGTTCTGTGGGCAACTCAAGAAGTCCCACTTCAATTCTCGACACTGGACTCTGATGCCCATAGATATTATCTTTACTGTCATGCACTGTGGTGATATCCACCTCTGTGCACGACGGTAAACAATCACATACGAGTCCTTTCCGTCCACGTCGACGCGACCATTTTGCAATAATCACCGACAGATCCTCATAGTTGCGATTTAAACACTCCAAGCCATCCATGTTGCACAACTGCCAATCGGGCGAATTGGGCGACAAGTGACTGGAGCAATTGCAGAGCTCAATTTGCCGATCCTTGCGACACTGCACCGTGCACGCACTGTAGCTATAGTAGCGATGCACATCGAGAATGTTTTCGTCGGGAAAGCGACAATTTCTCTGATGCACGCTCGTCTCACGAATAGCCTCATCATTCTCAATATCTCGCTTCGATACATAGCGACTGTTTCGAAAAATACAGTTTGTATTTTGTAGTGTATTAAATAGTTGAACTTACACAAAGGAGATGTAAGGTCCAACGACTAGAAAATCTGTTTTGGGTGTTACCAGAGTGGGCACTTCTTCGGTTCCCAGTATGAAAACCTTTTGAGAATTGTGTTTGCAATAAAAGTCAGTAGTTAATAATAAATAAAATTATTTACAAATTTAATTAAAACGTTTTGTTTGCAAATAGTAATACATACAGTTGCCTCTGTGAGCAGCTCCATTTTGAGAGACCCTGGTCCTGTATAACGATTGGAATACATGTTTAGCTTGGGGCCATTGTTTTTGCTAGATTAAAAAGAATAATAGATATTGTTGGAAATATCTTTATAATGAAAAAATGTATAACATTAAGTTATTTACTATCAAAATTCTTGATCAGTATAGAGTTGAATGAATCTAAATGGAAAAATAAACAAACACAAAAATAAGAGATTTACTCAGCGTCTCCAACATTTTTGCATCTTTCTTCTGCTATTTTCAAATTATCAAATTCAAAGCTTTACCTATTTTATTTTGAATAAGGCAAAAGGTAAAAGCTAAATTATATAACAATTATCTTAAGCTCTTTTAAAACGGATATTCTAATCAAGCATTTCCTAAATCAATTTAAGAATTTACTGGATAACTTTCTACTCAGGATAATATTTAAAATTTACTTGTCAATTTAAATTAAAACTAAAACTGGGCAAAAAAAACTCTGTGACCTTGGCGAATATAAAATATGAGGCTAAGTTTTATGAGTTTAATTTCTATCTCTTTGACAAGCAAGTAGACTATAACTTTGCATTCACTTTTTCCTTAAGTAAACTTACCCTGCCTGCATTGAGTTAATGGCATAGCAAATGCCCAACTCAGTTTCCATGCGTTGAAAATACTTGCAGCACTCAAAAGGTTTATTATTCCACTCGCAGCTACGAATCGAGTCAAGACAGCTGCTTCTTACCAACTGAGCATAGTATGAAAAATTTGAATAAAAACAGGTGGCAGTCGAATCCTCACCGCCACATTCATGTACCGTGTGATAGGATTCACCGCGAAAGAAGGCAATTTCACTGAGCACTTCTTCCAAAGTAAAGTCATGATCAGCGCCCCAAAGTCTGAAGAAAAGAATATCAATTATTATTGCATAATCCTTAATAATTAAAAATTAGCTACTGTTCAGCGACTTCTTGTATGCGATCCATGTTCTTCGATTCACACACAATGATGGCCGGAAAATTGGTGTCCCAATCGCGATACGAGCTCTCCACCACAAAGCTAATGGCATTGTTCTCAAAGGCAGCTGTAAAAATAATATTCTTTGAAAAACACTCTTTTAGTTGCTATCAAACTTACCCAATGATGCCTTGATGAGCAGCCAGGAGGCATACCACGAAGCAACCAAACAGATGCCCCAAAAGATGCGTTCCAGCCAGTTGGCATCTTTGTCCACTATAAAGCGAGCGCCATGCAGCGTCGAATTCTTCAGATATTCCTCTATGCTTTGCTTTAATCGCATGTTGTACTTCCGCTTAGCTCTTGACTGCTACTGGCACTAGAAATTCCTAATAACTATATCAATTGACCAGAGGTCTCTATGACCATCTCGATAAGTCCTGAACAGCTGTTGCTACCACACGCATTTCCCACAATTATCTAGCGAGATTGGGCATTTCACGTGGGTCTTTGACATCATTATCTGATGCATTAGTTTCGTTTGTCTAGAGTCTACAATGGAACGTGCTGAATAAACAAAAGGCGCCTCACTAATTCGTAGTACAATATTGAAGAGATTAAACAATTTAATATTAGTTTGCAGAAGCTCAGCGTAAGTTTTTGTTTGATTAGCTAGCCGAATTTTCCAGTACTTCATTTTTAAGGTGTTAATTTTGTTTAAATAGTAATAAAGAAAATATTATTGTACTACAAATTAAAGCAACTGAGGTGGCGTGATCTTCAATGCTTATAAATTATGACAGAGGGATAAAGTCAACTGTCGTTACAGTACAAATTAATTTACTAATACATTTTGGAAAGATTTTTCCATGGTTTATTTCATAATATACAAAAGGATATATTTTGATCTTCCCTAAAGCTCTTTTATTTATACTGCACATATAATTCTCTATCTTGTTTCTTTTCTCAATGGATTACTACTCGTATACGTTATTCTTTGTATGAATGAAGTGGAGAGTCACTCTCAAGCGAAATGCTCGCTAATTGCGTTATCTTAAGTGTCTAGCCAGAAGGCACACACATCTGATGAAATTTCGAACTCCCTAAAATCTAATAGGGTCTATGCATATTTATTTAAAAGTCAACCACTTCAAAGGATTCAGTATATATGTATAAGCCAGAAAAGCTAAATAAATAATGGAAGCACATTTAGTATCGTACAATATACATATGTATGTATATCTCTTATTTTCACAATATCAGGAAAGTGTATTTCAGCTTCACCTCTCGTTTGTATTCTAGCAAAAGTTTAGGGATGATTTCTAACCTTCTTAATCTCATGATACCGACGCTGATTTGCTTATCAGAGATGTATTTTACAACGCTTTGTGACAACTTTTGAGTATAAAATGCAGAATTCACCTGCAATTGCCATGACAGTTCTACACAAGATGGCAACCGCATTAGAGTTGAGCAGCTCTGACATTAAGGGTCTCTGTCAGACTTATTTGCAAAAGAATGATCTGAACGCAAGCTTCGAAATTATCAGCTATAAACTGCAGCCCACTTCGGATGCACCTGCAGGATATTTGGGCAGTCACTTTTATCTGCAAGTGACTCTAAAGCTGCAGGGAAATGAAGAGCCACAACATCTGCGGTTCTTCTGTAAATCAGCGCCAAAAGGCAATGCATCGCATATGGAATATCTAGAGGATTTTGGTGTATTCCAGAAGGAGATTACATTCTATCAGGATGTGCTGCCGGAGCTACAAGCAAACACCATTGAGATTGCTCCCAAGTGCTACTATGCGGACAACAATCTGCTGATTTTTGAGAATCTCATTGATCAGGGCTACCGCATGGGAGCTGGACGCGATGGAGTACTCAACTATGGACAACTTCATTGTGCTTTAAAGACATTGGCTGCTTTGCATGCCGGTTCTATTATCCAAGACCAAACTGGTAAGGAAAGACTTCCCCTGAAGGAGAATTCGTATCCTTTGGATGTGCCCAAGGAACACATGCGTCTGGTTAACTTCAATCAGGCTTGTGAAGTCTACAAGGAATTCATCAAAACGCTGCCCAAATACCAAAACCAATTGGATTATATTCTGGAGAACTTTACTAAGCGCATGTCCATCATTTTTGAACTGTCGAAAACCTCAAAGACGCGTCTCAATGCCACGCTGCATGCCGATCTCTGGTCAAATAATATACTCTTCCAGTATGGGAAACATGATGATAAGCCTCTACAATGCCGCTTTGTGGACTTTCAGCTGGCTCGCTATGCTCCGCCTGCCATGGATCTACTGACTATACTCACCATTCCAACAACTAGTCAATTTCGAGCTGCTCATCTCAATGAATTGCTGGCGGAATATTATCGATTCATGGGCGAGTTTCTGAAACAAGCTGGCTTCGATATTGCCAACATTCTGCCTGAGGCTGAGTACTACAATTCGGTGGAAGAGTATCGCATCGTCGGCCTTATTGAGAGTCTGCTTTTCTGCCATTTGGTCATTCTGCCACCTGCTTTTACTCAAGAGTTGACCAGCTCGGCAGATGGATTCAACGATTTCTTTAGCAAGAAACGCATCGAAATCTGCATGAAGGCTTTCAAATCAGATGAACTCTATAGAGATCGCATTGTCGATATGCTGGAGGACTTTGTTGATAACTTTGTGCTGAAATCTTAAGTTAATCATTATTTTAAGACTACCAAATAAAGTTTATGCCATGAAGATATTCGAGTTAATTCTTTGATCGTGCAAACATAAATAATATATAACAGAATTGGAATTGGCGCCAATTAATTTCCTTAATAAATGTAGATCAATATAAGTTTTGTTTTTGCTAATTTTTCTTATTTTCATAAGCTCTCACTTATCTTACCTTACTCACATTTATATGGTTGATAAAACCAGGTTATGGGTGCTGTAAAAAAACAGCTGTTCCGTGGGCACGTATTTCCTTTAATTAATTCGAATCATCTGACGTTAGTCGTGCGGCATTAGCTTTATTTGCCTAGAGTCTACAGAGGGCCTGTTTCGTGTTAGATATATTACACTCTCCCCTACAGACGCCTTGCTAATCCCTTTGACAATATTAGTAGGCTTTAAGAAAATTTGATTACAGCTCGCAGCAGTTTGGTAAATTTATAGCTTCCGTTTTTTTGTTAGATAGCTACTTGTTAGGGTATGCATATGAATGCGAAGTTTAAAAGGCTCTCTCTTTAATATCAAGCATTTCTTCAGATCAAATTGAATTAACTTACTCTTTTTCTTTTTTTTTCTTGGTAATAATAACGCGCATTGTTAAAAAGAAGCGAAAAGAGGCTTTGAAAAAGCATTGCACGGTACAAAATTGAATTGTCAGCGGGGAAGTGCAAGTTTAAACTTATGCAGGCGGAAATTTTGATTTATTGCATCAACATAATCTCCCTCCTTTCCTTGTATTCCTCTAGCATCTTCACTTTAAACGATCTTTAACATTGCTTTAACAAGTACAACTAGCATCTTTTTATAATTAACGGTTGAGTATTTTTTTTATCTGAGCAACGTAATCTGTTGTTCGTAATTTCAAGTAGCATCCTAGTTCCTTGTGTTTGAGCAATTTTTTCTGCTTAACTAAGAAGTAGTAAATCTTCTTTGACAAAACATACAAACTAGCATCCCTTTGCGTATAATCACTTACAACTAATTCAGCTTAATAACATAGCAAAGTCTCTTGGTAAGCAACGTCTTCTGTAAGTACAAGTAACATCCTTTTGTGTTTCCCGCTTAAATCTATTAACTGTTTTTGCTTAACTAAGAAGTAACAAGTTCTGTTGTACATAATCTAAGCTAGCATTCCCACCCATCAAAACTTAAATCCTTTTGTACTTTAGCAATGAACTTACGAGCAACATTTTCTATCATATATTTGTTACATAATTTGAGTACAACGTGTATTCTCTTTTGTTTATCGCTGCTTCTCTTAGTATATTAATATACAAATTATTTGTGTTCTTTCAACATTCGTCTTAATAAATTCCGATCAACTGCTTCAGCTGCCTTAATTGAATCTTTATTTTCTTAACGTAATATTTTCATATTTGTAAAAATTTCATATTTTTTTTCGGCAAGAATTACAACTTCTATGGCTTTACGTGATAGTTTAAAGTCTGGTATTAGAAATATAGTACAGCAATAGAATTATTATAAATTAAACTTAATGGATTAAAATAGGTTTTACGATCTCTTGAGTAAGGCAACGGGTCACTCGCATGCCAAATGTTCGTGAGTTGCCTTATCTTAACTGACAACACACGACAGCTGACAGATGAAGCACACTGATTGTGCCAGAAGACAGACAATGGGTGTGTCTGAACAGATTCACATGGAAATAAATCACTCTTAATAGTATATGTAGTAAAAAAATATAGCATCAATTTGGTTAGCACACCTCATGAAAAGAAAATACATTTACTTTAAATTGTAGATGTTATGTTACTGCAATAGGGTCTTAGCTGCTTTCGTTTCAATTTGGTATATTTTTTCACTATATGATATATTATGAATGTAGTACTCTATTAAAATGCCTTCGTTATATTTAAGTATTGCTGTGGCACATTATTTTGGTATATTTTACAAATAATATCCCACTGTTTTGCTCTTATTCAAAATGGATGGAGGATATCGCACAGTCGAGCACTCTCGATTGTAGCTTTCTTACATGTTAAACGAATTCGTTAATATATATTTTTGTATTTTATATAATTATTTTCACTAAAGAGTAAGTGTATTTCAGTTTCACAGTTTGTTAAAATGTTTGCTGATGTTTAGGGATGATTTCCGACCTATTTAATCTCGGCAATTCCTCTTAACTAAGGCTGATGTGGATGACTTATCAGGTGTGACAACAGGTTGCCACATGCGTGTTCCATCACACGACTAAAAGGTGGAAAAAGTGGAAGATTTGCTCTCATTTGGCAAGACAGTTCTAGACAAGATGGCAACGGTATTAGACTTAAGTAGCTCAGATATTCAACAGCTGTGTCTCAAATATCTAAAAGGAAATGCTCAAGCTTCGAGCTTTGAAATTATTGATTCTAATTTGAAACGCACTTCAGATGCTCCCGAAGGATATTTAGGAAGTCATTTTCACCTGCAGGTGACACTAAAGCTGCAGCAGTGTGACGAACTAAAAACGATACGCTTCTTTTGCAAAGCTGCGCCCGAAGGAAATGCATCGAGGATGGAATATATTGAGGACTTTGGTGTCTTTCAAAGGGAGATTACAGCCTATAAACATGTGCTGCCTGATTTGCAAGCAGCGTGTGCTGAGATCGCTCCAAAGTGCTATTATGCAGATAAGAATCTGTTGATCTTTGAGAACCTCATTGATCAGGGATATCGCATGGGAGCAGGACGAGATGGAGTACTCAACTATGGACAACTTCATTGTGCCTTGAAGACATTGGCTGCTTTGCATGCTGGTTCGATTATAATGCATCTGCAAGGTAAGGAAAGAATACCGTTGGAGGAGCATGCGTATCCCTCGAATGTACGCAAGGAACACATGCGTATACGTTATTTTTATCAGACTTGCGAGGTCTTCAAAGAGCTTATTCAAACCTTACCCAAATACCAGAGCCAACTGGACTACATATTGAGTGAAGTTACTCAACGTATGGCCATCATATTTGAACTTTGTAAAGCGTCGAAAACACGTCTCAATGTCACGCTGCATGGCGACCTCTGGGCGAATAATATACTCTTCCAGTATGACAAATATGATGAGAAGCCGCTGCAGTGCCGCTTCGTGGATTTTCAGCTGCTACGCTATGCTCCACCTGCCATGGATTTGGCCACAATGCTGACCATTCCAACAACGCAACAATTTCGAGCTGGTCATCTCAATGAATTACTGGCGGAATATTATCGCTTCATGAAAGAGTATCTCAAAGAAGCGAACTTAAATATTGCCAACATCCTGCCCGAGGCTGAGTACTACGATTCGATAGAAGAGTATCGCATAGTCGGTATCATTGAGAGCTTGCAATTCAGCCATTTGGCTATGTTGCCACCAGCTTGCACTCAAGAGTTGACCAGCTCGGAAGATGGATTTAATGATTTCTTCAGTCACAAACGTATTGAAATCTGCATGAAAGCTTTCAAAACGGACGAACTATATAGAAATCGGATGACAGATATGCTGGAGGACTTTGTGGATAATTATGTTTTAAAGCCAACGAAATAATAAATAGCTTTTGCACCTTTGCTTTTGCTTTTCCCCTGCAATTCATAGCTTTTGAACGCTTCGTTAAGTTTTCGTTGTCTCTTTTTGGTTTTGGAATTCGAAAACTTTCAAGCTGAAGTTTATTTTTTTGGTGTTGCGGCTCTGCTCGTCGATGGCTTCAAGTTTGCAATTCAGTTGCCAAGAGGCCGCGTTCATATCAACAACTTGTTGACGCTTTTTCCAGACTGACTTTAAACGTTTTATCGGTCTTTGTTCGAGTCGGGATTACGCAGCATAAATTAAATTGAAGTGCAAATTTGAAGAGTTGATTTAAATATATAAAATCTTAAAGAAAAACATATTTAAATATGTGAGTTCATTTAGTGAATAATTAAAAATGAAATGAGAAATTTATGGTTTGCTTTGAGAAGTGAAATATTTCTACCAAGTTATTATCACTGTATCAAATTTATGCACTTTTTCTGCAAACAATTATCCTTTGACGTTGAGACACTTGACAAAAACAATTTGTTGCTTTGTCATTGCCAAAGCAAGTGCCAAAAGTTTGCCAACATTCAAATAAAATGCTGCAAAATATTTGCATTTGTTGAAGCAGGTGAAGGCGCACTGTAAAAAGCCATAAACAAACAAAACTAAAATAAATATAAAACTGCAAACGCGCAGAGAGACAAGAGAGTGACAGACAATCGACAAAGGGAAACAACAAGTCAAACTATTAAATGTGACAGTAGCTCTCGGTATATAATTCAATTCAACTGTCACGTTTTTCCAACAAACGCGACTGCAGCAGCAGAGAAAAAAATAAAATTCATTTACGAAAACTGCTATAAATTAATAAAAATAAACAATGCATATATTTTTTTTTGGCGGCGAGACGGTAGCATTATTGTGTTTTATTGTTATTGCTAGACTTAATCGCGAGTGTCGCACGTCTGCGATCAAAAAATGACGTAAAAAAGTGAGCAACGCTTAAAGCAGCTGCCCAGTTACTTACGAGTTTAAATGATCGTCACGCTGAATGGGAAATTACAAGAATTGAATATCAATATTGACCAAATGCGATATGACGATAGTCTTTGGTATTTGGCCATGAAGCAATCGCAATGTTTTTAAGCCACATTTCGTCATTAATTCAAGTGCGACTGCAAATGAGTTTGGCGGGGGGAAATTTCGCTATTCGATTTGAAATTGATTTAATAATCAATAATTTTATGCGTACTCAAAATTTGGCAATAAGTGAAATGGTTTTTAGGTAAATTATTTAAACATAAATTCAGTACAAATAAAATGTGTAAATTGCTTGTAATTTATGGCTATTAAATAATTAAATATATACTTAAAGTAATTCAATTTAGTTTTAATTTGAGTACAATTTACATTTAATTATAGAAATAATTGCATTTGAATTGTATTTAATTTGTGAAGTGTTCATTTGAATAACGTTGCGAATGAGTAATATTTGGGAGGAGAATAATTAGACGACAGTCTAGGCTACATTAAAGAGCTCTTCTTTCAATCATCGATAGAATTTGCATTTCCTATTTATTTTACTATCACTTTTCGCTCATATCAAATGATTCCTTATCCACTTCATTCACAACTTTTCAGCTAAACAGCTAAGCAATTTTATTTGTGCAAAACATTATTATCATTACTATCAACATGTTAGCATTGCCCCGCCTCAGTTGCATATTTGCTGCAGATTATGCAACTCGAGTTTGGAATGTTTTTGTTGCTGTTGTTATCTTCTTTCAGGTTTTCGAGGCATCGCTTTTGTGTGTCATGTGGTGCCACAGACTGTGACTGTGACTGTGACTCTGCCACAGATGTGTGGACACGAAATCGCTGCCTGTCTCTCTGTCTGTCCGTCCGTCCGTCCGTCTGTCTGACTGTCTCTGCTTGCTTACAGATGACAACAAGGCGTGTTGTTGGCTTTGATTGGGTCAATGGAATCCAATTGCCGTTTGTTTCGCTCGTTGCAGTTTTTTCGCTGCTGCTTTGCGTAGCCAAATTTGGGTCATCCGGTTAATTGGCAAAGATTGACGTATTGTTGTTCTACAAAAGTCGTCTACAAATTTGTTTACACTTTACACACACATTCCTATACAATTATATTTGCATACAATGAGGAAATAGTTGCACGCATCTCTTTTAACATCTGGAAAATAACTGGAACTGCAACTGAAACTGAAACTGCAATTCGTCGGTTAGCAGAGAGTGAAAGGTCGACGCAAGTAGGCCTTGATATCGCACATTGTCTTGAACCCAACCACTAACTCATTTCATCTTTTGTTTTCTTCATTTTTTTTGGCAAAGTGTTCGTAAAGACATCGAGCGCATTAAATTGCCCGCTTAACAGTTACAAGGTTGCTCCATTCGGGATCATTGCTTGGCATCATTCAACGAAGGCAAATTAAGCTTTAATTAAGCCTACGCTACTCTCTGATAAATTACACTTGACTTTAAAGCAGTGTTACAAAACAGTTGAGCATACAGTTGCTCTTCTAAAAATGATGAGTCTTGTTATGGGTTTTAAAGTGCATTCATCTTAAATCAATTGTTTCATTTTAAAACAATTGTAGGACAATTGAAATCGAATTATTATATTGAATTGAATTTACTTATATATAGATAAATAAATCTGACAATAAATAATTTAAAGCATTATCAATTTGATTTTCGTATACTTAATTTCTACAAATTAAACGTAACATAAAAACATCTTAATAAACCATAAATAATCCCAATGAGAATACATTTAATTTCTAAAATCCATTTAATTAATGTCTGTCAGCAATAATGTCGTTAGGACCAATTGAAAATGTGATAAATTACGTATACGTCGACGTATACTTAATCTAATGGAAAGAAAATCTATTAGTCTTTTCCAATTTGAATAAATTAGAGATACCAACAAATATTTGCTTCAATTGGTATGCATTGAAAGCTTTTCAATTAATTTCAACAACTTTTCTAATCAACAACTTTGTAAAATTGTTCAATGTAAAAGTGAAATAAAGTTGTAACAAGAGCGCGCTGCCTGCTATGATGTAAGTTTACATCTGTTTGTTAAAGAGCAAAACAAGTTAATGTTGAATGATGAATTGGCAAAAGAAGGGCACATAAAGTATGCGGCAAATGCAGCTGCCACAAGTGGCAATATCAAGTCCAAAGCTTACGTCATCGTCATCATCATCATGATTGTGGCGCATCTCGTAGACTGCCGGTTATCCAATTAAAAGCAAAGATCAGGGATAGTTTTCAGCAGCCAGCAGCAAAATGTGGGCCGTTCACATCTCAGCAACGATTTCGATATGCAATAATGTATTTCTCTTTTTTCGCTACATGTATTTTTTTTGTACATTTCTTTCTTTTTTTTCGTGGTGTACGCACCAAAGCGACGACGACGAGGCGACACAGCACGCGACATCTAGGAAATGACTGAGAGTCGTTCGCCTAGTCACAAGACGGCAACTTTTAGCCAACCTGCCGCAAACAAACACACACAGAAACACGGACACAAACACGCACTTGTAGCTACACGCATCCATTTTATACATAAGACCAAAAGCAACAGTTTGTTGGTTGACCAAGTCAGCTGACTTGAACGCTAACTAGTTGTCCAGTGTCTGGAGTGAAAAGCGGTCATTTAGGTTTTTAGGCGTGTTCCAGGCAGTGTCGTGGGGCGGGGGAAGGGAGGAGGTGCCACATATATGCGTACATGCGTGACAGGCGGAAACTTGTAATATCATATGCACGCTACACTTACGCAATGATCATAATACTACACTACTTTTGCTAATCATAATAATGATGATGATGATATAAATTCCGCCACAAGTGGAGATCTCGTTACTCATCTCTCGCTCTCCCTCTTTCTGTCTCTTTTTAGGTGCCTGCCCCATCGATATGGTTGTGCCCCGCTCGCGCTGCTCTTGATCACCTTGATCCTCAACGTTGCGGCACGTCCGCAGCACAACTTGCAACACATTGCCGTCTTAGAGAATGCCGCCTGGGAACAAACGTTGCCGCCACACTTTCAGAATCCATTCTATCAATCACCTCGAGTCCGACAAGCGTTGGCCAAATCCAGCTGGTTTGGACCCGGCGAACAAGTGGTAAAACAATCATTATTTATTGGCAGTTCTTTGGGTTGATTCTTAAGAGTTTCTTTTGACAGGTTCACGAGCGTCAGGCGGAGAAAATTCCACGCATGGAAATCTATAATGTGCTCTCTCATGCTGGTCTGTTGCCACGTCGTCATTACTTCTAAAAACATCTCATTTAATTGCATTTTGTTACATGCTGTATATAATATATCTCATAAAAACAATGAAAATAAAAAGATAGTCATTAATTTAAGCTAAAATCAGCAAAACTCTTTTTAAAACGCAATTCAAACTTAACAGAAAAAGAAAAGGAAAGTTTTAATTTTACTAAAAATAATAACTTTTTGAAGCCCTAGCTTGGCTATATCCTTAAGAATGTTAAAAGGACATACCATTTTCTATTCAGCATAAAAACGACTATTGAATGGCATTCACAAATTTTGAAAACTAAAAAAAAAAATTTTTTTAAATTTTGAAAAATGTTCAAAAATTTGCTAAAAATTGAAAAAGTCCTTGTAACTCAGCCATTTGAAGGACTATTGTGATGTCCTTTGGCACACTGATAATGCTTATCCTAAAAGTGAGGACTATAAAATAAAAAGGACGAAAGTCTTTGCAGGACTCAAGTTACAAGGACTTTTTTGTATAGAGAAAATAGTATATAACTCGGCCATATCCTGTCTGATCCTGTCGAGTCCGGTGTCAAACAACTTGTATTAGTAAGGACTATTGACTGACCAAAGGATATTCAAATCATCCTGTTGGTTGTCGAGTTATCCTGAATTTTGCGATTTCGACCATTTTTTTGGTCCTGAGAGCGAAATTTGACAAGTTTTCGTTCCTTAGATGACTTGCATATTTTTTAGTGCCAATTGATAAAGTATTTGCTTGGAAGTTTTAGGAACATACGTACCAATATATTTACCCTACTTACCTTTTCATTTTTGCCGAAAATGTAGTAATCAGGATACGTGTAAGGATGCCAAAATAAAGATAATAACAATAGTTCAGTAATTTGCAAAAATAACTGCATTTTATTTATGTAAATAATATTTAAGCAATGATTCTCATAGTTGGTCGTAGTTCATTTTATAAAAAAAAAACTCAATAATATTTGTTAAAACAACTAAATTAATTAATTATATAATTAACGCTGTCTGGAACTATTGTATGTGTGTGCGTGTGATCTACAGTTAAAACTCTAGGATTACGTCGTGCTTTGCCACACGTTGCAATCTCGCATCCAGCGTCTGTTGTTCCACCTCCTTGTTATTGATCTTCTCCAGTGCCGAATTCTGATCCAGCAACACTTTTCTAAGCTCTGTCTTCGTCTCTTTGTAGTCTTCCTGCTTCAGATCCGCCTCCTCCTCCTCATCCTCGTCTTCGTCTTGGCTTTCAGTGTGACCATTGCCATTCAGTATGCCGTTGCTAAGCGGCAGCTCATTTGTATCATTTGGCTCATCGCGTTCGCCAGGCGTTAAAAGCGATTTGATAAATTCCCCGCAGATCAGACTCATGGCGGGCATCGTGTGGGCGGACAAATTGACAAGCTGTAATCGAGAAGCGAATTTGAGGGCACATTAATGATATTAACCTTGACAAAGTTCATAAAAATATATTAGTTTTTTTTTTCTAATCTAGTTGTTGTTGCCGCATACCCTGGACAATATTAAAGTGGGTATATTAATAGAGAGAGAGACAGAGAGTAAACTCTTTAGTTTACGACTTGGAATTAAGTGAGATTTCAAATGCTTCAAGTTGATTAAAGGGTAACTCAAAGTCAAGCCTCCGCACGTGTGAAGAACGCTCTTGATATTTTTTTGGGCGCTCGCACAGATTGTGGTTCAAGTTCCTATGCTCTTAGTAATCACATTTATTTTGTACGGATCGTTGTTGTTGGTTTTTTTTTTATGAGTTTTGTCATTGCCATGTGCCGTGAAACACACTAAACTCAACCTAAATTAAAGTGGCCAAGTTTCGCAGAAGTCTATTAACCTTCGCGCATGCGTTTGTTTTGCAGGTGACATTTCTGTTGTGAAATCATCGTAGAAATAAATAATTTCAAATTTGTCATCGCTCATCCGCCCTGATGTACAAGTATTTCTGATGAATTGCTAATTAAGAAATTGTGGAGCAGGAAGCAGACACAAAGTGTCAGCAACAGCAGCAGCAACAGCATCCAAAGTGAATCAGAGGCGCAGCTTGAAGAAACCAACGCAAACCAGACGCCAAAAAATATATAGGCTATATACTATGTAGTCAATGTGTAAGTGTGTAATGCAATTAAGCCAATAAGCGACAAGTGCTCGCATAATAATTATTATTACAAAGCCACAACCCACGCTTCGCTCTCTCCCATGGGAAATTACAGGCCATCACACACACACACATTAATGTATTGCGATTTGCACTCTCATAAAGTAGCCACAACAAATGCAAATGCGGCGAACTATTGAACCACATAATAAGCTTAAAAGAGCAAAAGAGCACAACTATCAAAAAAAAAGATAGAAAATAGTGTTATAGCTACGCATAAACAAAACAAATTGAATAACAAAGCGCCGAGAGAACAAGCAAGGGAGAGAGAGAGAGTAATGAGAGCTTACGTGTGAGCGCAAGCTCTTTTGGAGTGGGCGGCTGCAGTAAATGCAGCGTCAGCATAACTGTGTCGATGTGTGTGGGAGAGAGCACAAACGAAGAGAGCAAGAGAGAGTGCACGCAACAATAACAAACCGAACTTTACGGGCAAAGTCTCGTGTATTAGAATTATGAGAGCGCGTCACGCACGAAGCGGCTGCTGTCGACCGCGCTGCCGACATCGCTGCTAGCGTCGCTGTAGCAGCAGATTGGCGTATAAATTGCATTGAGCGGCAACAGCCGTTCAACACTTCGCCTTTGTATTTTGCACAAACAACAACGAGCAGCAGCAGCAGCAGCAAACCGAGCCGGAGAGAGCGTGACTGAACAACGAACAGCAGCAAGCAGGCAGGCAGGCAAACGGAAGCGCGTGCCGCAAAAGTTTACGGAAATCAAAAAAATAAATATCAAGAAGCAGCGTTAAGTTCACGGACCACGAAACCCAAATTGACAATAAATAAATTCTCGTCAATTATTTATTAAATAATTGAAGAGAAGCGCGCAGAATAAAAAGTGCAACAAAAAGTGCAAGAAAATGTGGCCCAACTTTATTGCAATCATTTCGTTGCTGTGCCTGGCATTATTTGCCTGGGCCCAAGCTGGACCCGTGCCAATTGTGAATGAGGTGAGTGTTCAAGGGAGAATGCAAGGAAGGAGGGGAGAAGGAAGGAAGGTGTTGTGTGGAGTGTGAAGAGAGCAGGAAGTGAACTAAGAAAAAGAAGAGTTGACGAGTTCAAGCAATTTATGTGGCACAATGACATTTCCTTACTTCCTCATATTATTACATATGTGACCAAGCAGAGAAATACCCGGTATTCCGGGTCGAGAGTACAACGACGAGTGCATTGGACAATGTTAATTAAAAGATTACTTTCTAATAATTGACAAGCACGACTTGGGCGGCTGTTAATCAGCACAACTATTTATAGCGGCGCCCCTTAACTGTTCATCGAGTATACGACGAGTCGCCCCGATCACAATAAATAATTCCATTTGCTTATATAATGCGCGGCGGGTGTGACATCTCTCTCATCGTTATCAATTTCTCCTCCACAAAAATACACAAAAAATTTATTCAAAAATAACAAAGTGATTAATGCGTACTATACGTTGTTATAGATTACAATAATCACTTCGCTAAAGCAAGGCTAAAGCTCGATCTTAGCTATAGTCATATCCTTTGGCAAGTTCAATTCCAACAGACCTAGGGCAATCTCTGATCTACTTAAACTGTTGCCAAGCCGTGATATATATCTGAGGCAATTGAAAGGCATCCAGAAATACAATAAGCTTGCGGCTCTAAGAGAATGACGTTATTAAAATCAATTGAAATTATTCAAATTGAGTTGAAAATAGTGCTGAGTTCGGATTTTACGCTGCTGCTGCAGTAGTGGCAAAAATAAAACGATCACGAGATCTTGTTAAATAGGGTGTCACAAGGAAAAGAGATTAAGGAGGCCTGGTTATAGATAAAGAGAGCGAATTAATGTCATTATTCATAATAATAAATAATCATGTGTTCACTATTTTTCTACTTTCTATGAAATGTAGCACCATCAACTGATGCCCAAGGTGCCCCAATGGCATTGTTTGCGTTACTTTAAACACGATGTGCTGATGATGCGACGTTGTCGCCATTTGCGTGTTCCTACGGCGCCACGTCTTGGTGATGTGCTCATACGCAAAAGAAAGAAATAGACTTGGAAGCAACAACAACAACACCAAAGTGAACAGCAACAACAACAACAACTGAACACGACTGAGCAACAATACGAATTACAATTGCAATTACAAATCAAATTACAACAGGATTTATAACAAGACCAAAGCTAAACCAAAAACAAAAACAAAAATCAAAAAATATTTATAAAATATTTGATTGTATTTAATCGAACCTAATCTTAAGACTAACCACTTGTACTTCATAGCACGTAAGGTTTCAATAAACAAAGACAAACAACAACAACAACAACTAAAAGTGAGAAATGCATCGAGTTATAGAAATGAAACAAATAAACCAAAGACTTAATTCGACTGCAAGTTCAATTCAAATTATAGAGAAGAGAAGCAAATAAATTAAAGACTTAACTCTACTATAAATTCCACTCAAATTAATAACAAATAAAATACTTTTTTGTAGCATACATTACGGAGTTGATTCTTTTCTATTACGGCCGTTAATCTCGAAAGGAATTTGAAATTCCATTGTTGTTTCTTTGTATCTTAGGAATGGGTTTAAATTACAAAAATTAACTTCTTGTCTTCTTATATAGACAATCGATAAGTGCATTCAATAAAAAAAGGAGTGAAAAGTACTTGAATGAATCTAAATTTAATGGAAATTGTGTCGACCGAATTATTCGTATACATTTTGAGTAGCAATTTAAATTGCAAATAATTTAGTAATTCTCTTAGGATATTTTAAAAGCTGATATTATAATTTCACAATATTGAAATTGAATTTAAAATCAAAACCTACTCAAAACAAATCAAATTATAGAAAAATCTGAAGGTTCGCAAAATAATTCAAGCTCTTGTAAAGATTAGAGGCTTCCCAAAGTAATGCAAATCCAAATCAAAATAGCCTTTGAGAGACAGAATTCAGCAGAAATGCTAAATATGCACAACACATATCAAGTTATTCGAATTGCAACCAGCCTACTTCTCAAGTTTCCCTTAAATTGATTTAAATAATGCCAACTCACCGCATTGACTGAACTGTGGACACCACGACCCACAATAAGTGGACCTTTTCGCTGCGCAATCTCAGTGTTCTCGGCATTCTTCTGCCTAGCGACAAAGGCACCAAAGGTTGCATACTGCAGCAGCTGCTCGTCAGCTGGCTGGGCAAACGAAATGGGCGCTGGTGCATCATCCGTTATAGTCTGACCTGGCAATGCCAGATAGACAATCTCCTTTTCGTTGGTGAGCATGTGAAGCGTCGACTGCGCCTGCCAATCCACATTGATGGAGCTCTGTTTGGGCTGGCGACGTGGCAGCCAAACCAGACCGTGCAGCTGGGGCAGATTGCTGCGCTGATAGATGGGCAGTGGCACATTTGGCTGGAAGACGTGCACTGCCAGGCAGCAAATAAAAAAAAATGATTAGCAAGATAATATGCACATCTATTTCAACTACTCACGTTCATTGTTACGCGTGACGGCGGCTATCAGATTGGTGAGCGGATCAAAGGCCAATTGGCGCACCGAGAGTTTCAGACCCGCCTGCAGACGCAACGTCATCAGATTCCAGATGAGCACACGCGTCTCTGTGCAGACAGCAACCAAATGCGCCTGCGCTCCAGATCCAAATTGCACATGCGATATCTGCGCTGAGCCTTGCAAGGGAGCAAGCTTCTCGCCGGATTCCTTGGCTTTCATTGAACCCTTTTTTGAATGGATTGAGGTATGGCAGGCCTGCTGACTTGTCTGCTTTCGCTGACTTGGTGCTCTTCACCAGCTTCATTGACTTGTACGACTTCTTGTCTAGCTTGCCTGAGTTATTTATACGTTTCACCTTTTCTGCTGGCTTTGTCGTCTCGTCCAGTTGCAGCATGCTAAACAGCGGTAATATTTCGTGCCTGTCGAGTTCATAGTTTTGTCGCCGTTTCTTCAGTTGCAGCAGACGAACTTTCGCCTTGAAGCGTTGACGTGGCTGCAACCTATGCAAGCGCTCGTTAAGCGTGCGAACACGCTCATTAGCCGACTGTGGTTCTACCCCACACATTTGCAGATGCGCCTTGAGGCTTTTCTGAAAGGCTGTGCTCACGTAGCACTCGATGTCAAAGTGACGCAGCAGCTGCAGCTTCTGATGCAGCCCCAATTCGGCCATTTGCATGATGTGCTTATAGATTTCCTGCTTGCTTGGTTCCTTGGCCGTCGACGACTGTCTCTGACTCTGATTACTGGACGACGGACTTGCCATCAATTGTTGTGCCTGCTGCACCAGTTTTTTGTCGTTGCTGTTGAGTAGCGTCTGCAGCAATCCCCACAACTGTTGTCGCTGCTGCACCAACTCCGTGCGTGTCCCATTGATTGCCGTATGCGAGAGACGCACCTGTGCCTTGGACACGACACCATCATAGCCAGCGGAGGTGCTGAGGGCATGTAGCAATCGCAGCGTCCGCGCATCAAATAGCACCAGCGTGTGGCCATAGCCTGCGGCCAACAGTGAGCCATCCTGGGAGAAGCAGATGGACTCCAGTCTCTGGTGTTTGTAGCTTGCTTGAGCCTCACAAGTCCACATCACGCTGCGCTTGTAAATGTTCTCTGAATCGGTTAATGTCCACAGTTTGATGACATTATCCTTGCCGGCACTAGCGCAGCGCAGATTGTCCACTTGAAACTGATTGGAGAAGACAATGGCCACAAAGCCATCCTGATGCGGCAGTTCAATGTTTGTGTTCAGCTTGTAGCTGCAAAAGATAGAAAAGAAAATGAGTATGCTTGTAACACAAATTCAGGAATTATGCACAAAATTAATTGTACTGTTGGATAGAAAATTCAATTAAAAAATATTGCTGATTATTGCAAAATTTGACTTACGTTTGCAGTTTTTCCTGGTATTGCCAGAACTTCAATTGCAGTTCAGGGAAATTTTGTTGATCGTTGTAAACTTCACCTGTAGCCATCCAGTTAATGTTGAAAGCGGCACGCGTCACACAAGTGTTGTAAATGATGGTTCTTGGTTCCGCCGACTGAACATTGCCTTCCACCACCCGCAACTAAAAAACAAACATGAATTCATAGAAGAAACAGTCTTTTAAAAGTTATCAACTCACATTATATAGCAAACTCTTGGTATACGCCGAATAGAACTGCAATTGTCCAATGCGTCCATTGAGCACCAGCGAATTTGTGCGTGGATTCAAGCACAAACCAATAGGGAACAAACCATTGTCGCCGTTGTCAGACAGAGCATAGGTGAAATGTTGCAAAGTTGACAGCAGTTTCATCTCATTGGGATCGACAAATTGCAGGGCATTGTCAGCGGTGCAGACCAAAAGTTTCTCGTTGCCATCACTGATCACAATGTGCTTGAGCACGCTGGACATACGTGGCAGAAAGCTGCGCTCCTGCGTACTTGTCAGCGACCACTTGACGAGCACACGCTCCAAGCCGCCGCTGTAGAAACTCATGCCCGTGGGCGTGAAGGCAATGCAAGAGACGGCCGAGCTGTGCCAATGATGCACTGTGCGCTGCAGCGACTCGGGATTGTCGAACTGACGCCAGATGAGAACTTGACCGTATTGGGTGCCTATGGCTGCCATTTGCTCGAATGGACTAAGACGAATGCAAGTGAGAGGCATACGGTTCTTGAAGCTAAAGCATTGCCATGTCTCGTACTGCACAAAGTGCACAGACATGAATTGTGCTATAGCAATATACTTGAAGGCGCCTTTGCTCACATCCACAACAGGTGTTTGAGTTCTGTAAATCAAGAAGAAACTTGTAATTTATCAAAATTTAAGGGAAAACTTTGTACTCACCTCAATCTCAAACTACAATTAACATCAATCTGCGCTCCGGTGTTGGTGTTAAACACAAACCATTTCATTGTATTGGCACTGTTGTGCTTTGCGGTAACAAAGGCGCAGGCGGTTTCACCTCCCTTATACAGATTCAACAGATTGCATGTTACCACTTCGGTATAGTCGCTGTCCAGATTCAACCTGACCTCTTTCTGCACCACGCCAGTGCGCCAATGCCAGCGCAACAGTTGTCCGCTGCTTGTGCAGCCTAACAGTAAATCTGGATGCTTCACATCCAGTTCCAAACTGATCAAAGGCGATGTTGCATCGTCTAATTCACGGGTCAATTCGCCGGTGCTGGTGACAAACACCTGCACCTTTTGGTTGCAGCGCACAAAGATGAATCTAATATAATTTTTAATTAATACCAACTCCAAAAGAAGCAAGACCTTCAATTCAATAACTAACCTGCCCTGTTCGGAGAAAACGGGCGCATGTTCAACAATGCTGCCGCCCGCCAAATGCTGCAGCTCCAGTCGATCTTCGTCGTCAAAATTCATGGCTGTCACTTTGCTGCAGCCTTTAATAGCAGTTTAAACTGCCAGCACACTATTAAATCTATTAATATTTAGCGAAATAACTGCGTATTTATGTACAAGTATTTTGAAGAGAGCCCACGAAAGAAGCACACAAGCCGCACGTGTAGCTGTTTCTTGCAGTGTTGCTCGACTTGCTCGGCAGTGTTGTGAAACCGACTTTTCACATTTCGATTGCGGCTACTGCGCGCGAATTATCAATTGTTTATGTGGCAGCACTTATCGATTACAAATCTAATGTACTACAAATCAATAAACTAATGCAATTAATAAAATAAATAAATTATAATATTAATATTCATTTTTGTGGGCTTATCAGCATGGCAAACTAAAATCGCAAATACATAACATCGATTAATAATACTTCTAAACGATATTAGTTATCGATGGCTTAAGTGCCGTGTTTTTCCATTTTTGGTATTTTGCAGCAATCGCACTGTCAGCACACTGCTTGAGAATAAAATATTGTTCAATTAATGGATAAACTAATGGTCAGCTCCAAATAGGCAGCGCAACTGCAACTGGCTGCCACGTGTTCAACAAAGAGTGTCGGCGAAAAACCCTGAGTAACAACAACTGCAAAACATGTGCAATAACAACCACATTGCATGCAAACACAATGTAAACAACTTGCAGCAAACAACGAACTCAGTTGTATTGAGAATGTTGCCACTGTCGATTGTTTTGCTGCTCCTGCTGCCAGCTGCAACGCTCGCTGAACCCCTCAAAGTCGTGTATGCCGTCAATGCCGGAGGCGATAAACATACGGATCAAAATGGCATACACTACGAGGCAGATCCCATCAAGGTGGGCATCTCCTCGGACTATGGCAAGCATTTATTGATGATTGGACGCGTGCAGGAGCAGGATGAGATACTCTATCGCACCGAACGTTATCACACCACTACATTTGGCTATGATTTTCCTGCGGATGGCGATGGTGACTATGCATTGATCATGAAGTTCTGTGAGGTTTATTTCGATGCACCCAATCGAAAGGTGTTCGATGTGCTCCTCAATAGAAAGCACACAGTGATCAAGCAGCTGGATATCTACAACCAAGTGGGACGTGGCTCGGCACACGATGAGATTGTATACTTTAAAATTGTCAACGGACGACTGCATTACGAATACGAGGGAGAAATCGAGACATCTGATGTGCGCAATGGACAACTACGTCTGGACTTCATCAAGGGAGCTTTGGATAACCCAAAGATTAACGCATTTGCATTGCTTAAGGGCGATGTGTCGCAGCTGCCACGTCTGCACAATAGCGAAGCGAGCGAGCGACGTTCGGAGATCGAGGAGGAAGATAAGCAACGAGAGCAGCGACCACGTGACAACCAACAGCATCAGGAGCGCATTGTGCGTTACAATGAGCAGCGGCAATCGCAACGAGGCTATGACGATGAGGATGACGAGGATGAGGATGATTATGAGGTAGAGGAGGGTGACTCTCAACAGCAGCAGCAACAACAGATGCCGGAACATCAGCAACAGCAACACCACCATCAACAACAGCAGCAGCAATCGAAGCGTCCAGTGCGTAGTGGACCACGTCAGCCAAACCCCTATTCCATGGATGATTCATCCATATTGATGCCAGTGTTTATCGCCATCGGAGCGTTTATACCACTGCTCTTTTGCCTGTGCAAACTGTGATCCCCATGGGATCAATTACTTCGCTGCCCCGCTGTTGATTTTTGTGATTTTTATAAAAGACTTAATTGTATAATTATCGTTTAGTTCTTTAGTACGTGAACACGTTAGGCACAAAAGCAAACGAGACAACATATTTATGTTTTTTTGCACGCACAAATCTCACTCAACTCTCTATCTATCTAGTTACATTATATATAACTACTATATATACTATATATTTTAATGGTAATTTGTATGTTTGTGTGTTTAGTCTAATGGCCGCGTTTTACTTAAGCTAGCAACGCAATGAATTTAATTATTTTAGAACTACGATTTTCGGGTTATTTGTTTATTTTTCGGCATCGAAAACAACACATTGTAACGCTGTTTATTTTAATGGCAAATGCTTAAATATGTTCTTTTCACTCACGAAACAATATAAAAATAAACCTTGTTTGTTATTTAAAAAAGTGTCAAAGTAATTATGCTTTGTTTGTCAAATAATTTTATAACGAATGCTTACAGAGAGCTATACAATTGTGTTACTATATAATTATACAGGAGGAGGCGTGGCAGATTGTTCCTTGCGTATGCTTAGCATGTTCTTTTAAGATCAATTAACTTATATTCCTTGCTTGAAAGGAGTCAGATCGGTCATATCCTTGCGCATTTCCAAAGGACATGGTTTGCTAGACACAAAAACATTGACTCTGTCGAATGGCATGAAATAATGTATTGGAATCGAGCACTTACCAATTTTTCACTCCAATGGAAAATGCTCAAAAACCACAAAATGCTGAATACATTGAACATTTAAATAACCTTAGGCCAATTGATAGTGCTTATTAATACAAGTTAATTGACTCAAAAATCGCCAGGAATCAAAAAGGATATGGGTTAGTTATATCCTATTTTCTGTATTCCAAAAAATCATTACAACTCCCATGATTAGGGGACTATACCCCTTTTTATTTCATGTTCGGACTTGTCTGCTTAGCTTTATCTGTGTGACAAAGGACATTGCGATGTTCCTTCAAATGGCTGAATTAAAAGTTCTTCTGGAATTTTTAACAAATGCCTAACCTTTACAAAAATATTCGATAAAATGTTGATTACACTTTTAAAATTTATAGAAAACCATTCTGTACTCCTTTGTTGAATATAAAATAGTATATACTTTTAAAATCCTAAAAGATGTGTGATAGTAAGTTCTTAAGAAATTCGAATAGTTAACAACAAATGACAATAATTCAAGTATATCATTTCCACACCCATAAGAACAAACTCTTTGATATTTCAGTCATCAATATGCAAATACAAGTTTTATTAGCTTATAATAAACACAAAATTCCATTGTACCCAATAAAAGCCGGTCGTTTAATTCGAAGCTTGCATTATGAAACGATTTTCACACTATGATTTGCCAGTACTATAGATTATAGACTATACGGAATATAACTAAATAACTAATCTACATACACAATCGATTTAGGGCTATTTATAAATCAAACCTACATATCTTATCATATTTTCCATGCCAACTCAGCGGCCGGCAAATGTTTTGCTGATAACCCATTCGAGGCCCCACTGTAGCAATTGCAATCTATGTATATACGATATATTGAATAGTTATCTATGTGCTTCTCTTTCCCACATTCCATTGGCGCACATAAAAGGCCTATTGCATTGTTATTAGGGTTCAAGTTCAACTGCAGTTTCGATTTCGTTTTCTATTTTTGTTAGTTAGAAAAACGCAAAATGAGAAGAAACTTAGTATTTTGATATGTGAGTTCCAAAGCGCGCACGTTCGACGATTACGTGATGTTAGTCAAGTGTATTGGACAAAATCGGAGGGGGCTGTTGACGTAATTTGTATGCAGGTGAGGGAACAACGAAATGCAAGTGAATATAATTAATAAAGAACTTTATTTTCGATAGCTTGATTAGGAGGACAGACAGTGAAAACCAGAATGGCTGCTCATATATACAGGCTAAATTAAACAAAATCGAAAGCGAAAATATATAAAATTGTATCAAAATTGTAGATGCTACTAAAATGACTAACAATTAAGACACAAACACGTCTCAAATTTGCACTTAACTACACGTTTTGGGCGAGGAGCTGTTACAAAACTATACAAAATGCTGTGTGTTTCTAAAAACAAAAATGCACAAATTTAACTATATGCTAAGTATATATAATAAGAAGTGCAATATTCAAAACTCCTGTCTCTCGTTTTCTTGTGTGTCTGTTTGCAATGCAATCTTAAGGCTATGTCAAAATGTCGCTTACAAATTAATTAACAGCATAAATGGGCAAAAATTTCAAAGATCTCATTCTCTGGATCTCTACTTAAAATCGAATCTCGTTGCGTTGCACCTGCTCGTAAGCGCTGGGCGTGAGCAGCTCGTAGCGTCCCTTGGCTGTCTGATAGTAGAGCGCATCCTTGATCACATTGGGATCGTAGCCCTCCTTCTGCAGATCCACTTTGCGCAGCTTGAACGTGCCCGTCAAATCCACCTTGGTGAGCAGTCGCAAGATTTGGGGACGTGCATACGCAGGCAGCACTTTGGCAAGATTCACGGCAAACACATCCAGATCGAGTTCCCGTTGCGGATCATAGATGGCAGCCATGCCGGCGCGTCCTTCGGTATGCGGTATGGTCACTCCGTACACCACAGTGTCCTTGTAGCCGGCCACATTGCTGACCTGAGCTTCCACCTCGCTGGTCGAGACGTTTTCACCCTTCCAGCGGAACGTGTCGCCTGTGCGATCCTTGAAGTACAAATAACCCTTCTCATCGGCGACCAGCAGATCACCGGAAAGGAATGCCATGTCGCCGTGTTTGAACACATCCTTGACAATCTTCTTAGCCGACGCCTTGGCATCGACATAGCCCAAAAATTCACGCGATGGATTTCCCTTGACAATCTTGCCAATAAACACGCCAGGCTCGTTGGGTTCACACAGCTGGCAGAGTCCGTCACTGTTGCGAATGGGTTCGCCGGTGTCGGGATCGGCGCGGATTATGGAAATGGGATAGACCTTGGGCAGAATGCGGGACACGAAGCCAATGGCGCCCACAGTGTTGTCGTGGTTCATAATGTTAGCATTGCCCTCGGTGGCGCCATAGAATTCACCCACTTTGGCAATGTTGAAACGCTCCACGAATTGCGGCCAAATCTGTGGACGCAATCCGTTGCCGAAGACCAAACGCACGCGATGTGCACGATCGTTGGACGAGGATTTGGTGGCCAGAATGTAACGCGCCATTTCACCAATGTATTGACCAACCTGAGCAGTGGAGAGAACAATTAGAAATCACTTTCTAAAGTGTACAAAGTAAGCACTTACTGTGGCATTAAACTTGGCACAGTCTACGAAATAGTTGGAAGCCGAGAACTTCTTGCGGATGGAGACAGTGGAGCCAAAGAGCACAGATTGACCCATGCACATGATGCCACCAGCTGTGTGATAGAGCGGCAATGGAGTGTAGAAGACATCGTCATCTTTGAAGCCCATCGTATAGTGAATACCAGCAGCAATGAATAAGTACCTGTGAAATTAAGAAAATGTTAGAGATTTCTTGTTGTCTTTTTATTTTAATTATTTTATTTGAGAAGTCTTAACAGCTTGTATGTTTGATATTGTTTAAATATATTCACATCTCTCAGCTAGTTGTTTGTATTTATTTTGTTTTGTCGCTAGCAGCTTCTTTAATGTTTGAAAGTCACCTTTCACATCACAAACTACTGTTGCACCTCTGTAGCTCACAAACAGTTTTTTAGCACACAATTAATTGCCTTTATAATAAGTAATTACTATTTTATTTAGTCTCTCCTACAGCTGCTTTAAGTAAAAGTGTAAAGGTGTTTTTATATTATGATGTTTTTATTATTTCTGTAACTCGCAGAGAGGTTTAACCCAGTAATATATTTTGTTGTTGCATTACTTAATAGTCAAACATTTCTTCCCTTTACATAAGATACTTTAATTAGAAGTACCCTTTTGCATTTGTAGTATTTCTGATTGTTGTCTTTATTTCTAGTAGTTAATTTAAATCTTTAAATCATTTTTTTATTTTCTACGATTTCATAAATATCTTTTGTAGCTTTTCTTTTCTCTCTAATAGCTTCTTAAATATTCTTTTGCTACTTTTCCAAGTTTTCTTCATTTCACAAATATATCTCTCTAGCTCTTGGCTCCTTTCTTTCTTCTTCTAACTGTTAAATGCATTTCCTAGCCCTCGTTGCACTTCTGCTCTACTTAGAGAACGGTAATGCCATAAAAAATAATGAGCTTTACTTTTTATGTACATTTTAAAGAGCTATAACAAATTTAAGAGTGTTTGAGTAATGGGGCTCATGTGAACGACTTACCGTGAATGGGAGATAACCGCCGCCTTGGGCAGACCCGTTGTGCCCGACGTATAGATGTAGACGAGTTTGTCATGATGCGCCACTTGCGTCTTTCCGGGTTTCTCAGCACTGGCCGCTGACAGGAGAGTGTTAAGATTCTTGGCCTGCTTCAAAGCATCCGATTGCGTGTTGTTGTTCTCGTTATTGAACTGGAACAGGGTCAGATTAGCGGGCAAATCCTTGCTCACATCACTGACAGCCTCAATGAAATCCTCGCCATAGATCAGCGCATTGCAATGGGCCACAGTGATGCTGTGCAGCAGCGAAGGGCCACGCAAATTGGTGTTGATCAGCGGGGTGATGACACCGATCTTCGACAGACCCAACCAGGTGGCCACATACTCGGCACGATTCTCCAGCAGCAGACCGACAACGTCGCCCTTCTGATAGCCCTGAGCCTGCAGCACATTTGCCACACGGTTGGCATGTTCGTTGACCTGGCGGAATGTCCATTTCTGGGTCTCGCTGACAATGGCCACCTTCTCGGGATTGGCGCGAACACTGCGCTCAAAGACATCGGCAACCGTGTAGTTGAGACGTTCATGACGCTTCGTGTAACGCAACAATTTGCCATAGGCCCAGAGAGCGCTGTGAGGAGAGGAGAGGAGAGCAGAGCGTTAGTTAAGAGGTTAATCGCAGAGTAACAAGTCAGATTAATGATAAGCTCAAAAACAACAACACATACAACTTTTTTATCAATCGATCTGCTCGAGTTGTATGCTTTATGGCCAAATGATTGCGCAAAACAAACCGAAATAGCCACAAGTAAATGGAGCAACGTCCGTGTCCCAGATAAGGCTTAAAATAAAACCCCTTGATGGGGGGCAAACTGCAATAAAATATGTCTGAGAAATAGGAATTGCATATCTCAAGTAAAAGTAAAACAATCATTAAACAAATTTTAGCTTTTTTTGCTCTCTTAACTGTCTGTAAGTCAATCTGTAGTCATAAACATTTTCGTGTTACACATTTTTCATTCAATCTATTTAGTATACAACAGAGAGTCAATCTGCTACCACTAACACAATCAAATTGATTTATTTTAATTGCGTTCTAACTGCTTAAATATTGCTGCAATTAAACTGTGATTAAGTGCTATAAATACAAAATATTCATTAACTTGTTTATTAATTACGAAGGCAACAAAGTATTGAAATTCTACAAGCAACAATGTAAATTTCTAATCCACATTTCCACAGCTTATGTTCATAAAGAAAATCAAATGGAAAGCAGATTAGAAAGCTTAAAGCAAGCTTATACAGAGCATATCGAAAGTTAATTAACTAAAGGCTCATAATTTATGGGCGACCTCCATTTGTTGCCAAGTATTTGGGGAAAAGTCTCGAGTGCTGCAGTAAACGCTATAGTTCATTTTTTATAAGTAGTTATTAATCTTGAGGAATTTTTGCACCTTCTCAATCGATTTGTTGAGCACTCAAAAGTACTTTTGCACATGGAAAGTGTGATAAGATTATCAGCTTAAGCAGCTGTGGGGGATTAGAAATAAACTTGCTTGACATCATTTCGATTTAGTAATTAGATTCTAGAAAGCGAAAATAATGAACTAAATGAAATGAATAAAATACCTGGAACTTGTATGTTAATTCTGGGAAACAACATTTAGTATTTGTGATTGTTTTAAATGCATTCAGTTGTATACCTGCTCAGCATTTAAACTTTTGCACTTTGTGCCCTGAAGTTGTTAGTTGAGAGATACATAAAACTACCGAGAGAACTGAAAGCTGAGAGACTACAAAGTCGACAAGGTCAGCAAGAAACAACGCGCAACAGATTGTCGATTTTAAGAATCTTGTTAATGCCTAAAACTGAAATTTAAAAAAGAAACACACGAGCTGGCCTTGTACGTGGAACTCGATATAACTCCATATGTAGCTATAAAAATTAATTTTTGCCGACTTCATGCAATTTGCAACCACTCAAATTTTAATTCAGACTCAATGCTAAATATGGTACACTGGCTCAAAGCCATTGACATCATGCACACACACACACATAAAATACTATCATTAATCTATATGAGTTTATCATTTGTAATTAATGCTTGCCCTTACAGTACAAACTATAAAGACATGAAAAGGGTTGTTGTATTCAATGAATACAGACATAACATGATAATTGCTTTAAATAAAATTAAATGCTGATACCGTGAATGATGTGTTTCATGAGGTTCAAATGCATTTTTATATACATTTCAGGGCAATAATTATATGTTGGGTTGTGAAAAGTTATATTAAATCTATTAAGCTTGAAGAATTTATTTAAATATAAAGAAAATAAATGGATTGTTGTCTTTCCTACGCGATTAGCGGCAACTTTAGTTTTACTAAAAGCATAGAGTTCCTTTTAAAGTCGAGTATTTTTTGGTAGTGGTCAAAGTTTAATCTACAAATAGGTTCATATAAATATTTCAAATGAAGAAAAAGGAAAATCAAATATACATTAGTTAAAACTCTTATATGGATACCTAGATTTAATTTATTTTAAATCAGAAGTCATTTAAATTTTACGAATGTATTTGCTTGAAAAGATGTCAGTTTGTTGCCCTTTGAATTTTACACATTTAGCATTGCAAAGTAGATTACTGTGGCTATCGCTAAGCAATGTCTATTCTATTGCATAAATATTCTATGCTTTATAGAACTTGTTCCTTGCGTTTCATAAATTTTGTAAAATGTGTCAAACGGAAATTTCCATATATCGGCACCCTCCCCAATGTAGAGAGTGTAGTGGCATTTATAATTGCTGTTGGTTTTCATTGAATTAGTGTGTAGTTATGTGGGTTGCTGCCGATCGTTGTGGCAACCCTAGGCTAAGCAATACACAAGCACAAAAGTGCTACTTCCGCAATTTTAATTGAATTCAAATACGAATAAAAAAAAGAAACGAAAAATAATAATGAACGCTAAAAACGACGGCGATATGACGACGACGTTTTCAAGAACAGTTCGTGCGCTTGATCAACTGTGCCAGAGTTGCCCCCCTCTTCCCCCCTAACCAACCTAAACTTTTCTCAATGCAGCAGACAAGTTGCTTCTTCTTCTGTCTGCTGCCTAGAGTGACAGAGTGAGCGAGAGGCCAAATACAAAACTA
The DNA here is from genome assembly GCF_023558535.2 of Drosophila nasuta. Lineage (NCBI taxonomy): Eukaryota > Metazoa > Arthropoda > Insecta > Diptera > Drosophilidae > Drosophila > Drosophila nasuta. The sequence goes on along the minus strand of NC_083455.1, from coordinate 13,388,276 downwards.
AAATAAAAAGTTAAATTAGTATGCGCTGCAGGGTTTTCGTTCGTTCACGCACTATCACATGGCGACTGAACTGAAACTGAACTGGGGAACTGGATAAAAGTGAATTTGATTTTACAAAGTTTGTTTTGGTTTCTTCGACAGACGACCTTGAACCTGAGCGAACCTAAAGTCAATGACTGGCAATAAAAATAATTAAACGGCAAATATTATGAAAATGCGTAACTGATCCAAAAAATGGATGACACATATTCTGCTCCATATGTTTTGGTTTGTTTATATGATAGTTAAATATGTGTGCGTGTGTGTGCTATGTGGAAAAGAAAAGCTCACGGTAAAAGAGAAAACTTTGCGCGCAGTAATTTTCTCAAATTTAAGCTGTTGCTGCTGCTTCAGCTGCAGATGGTCGACCTAAAAAAAAGAGTAAACGCTACGAGACGCGGGGACAAAACGAGTTTTTTTCTATGACTTCCAGCTTGTTATGCGCGTTTGCTTGGGGTACAATGGGCAATGTAGTGTAGACATTGCTTTTTCTTTTGCTTTTTTTTGCGGTTTGTAGCGGGGTTTGTCGTCAAATTGAATTGACAAAAGAAAATGGTAATTGTATTGAAATGCACACCACTTGCGGTATTGTAAACTAATCGACACCAGAAGAGAGATACATAGAAATGCGAGTGAGTGAGAAACGAACGAAACTCACGTTAAATCTCGTTTGGCTGTTGCTCCCGCGATGTAGAACCAGCGCCAAGACCTTGTTAGCAGCAAAGCGCTGAGCGCAACGAGCACCGCAATAAACCAACCCATTGTGTGGAGCGTGTAGATGACGCAGGCGACGGCCAAAGCGAATGCGACTGTCGCGCAAAAATAACGAAATATGACTAAAAATCGGTTTCGCCGTTGACGTTTGCGTTGCTGCAATGATCGATAGCTCAGCGATAACGATTGCCTTCGTCGCTGTTGTTGGTGAAGATCAGCTGAGCCGGACGCACTGAGCAGCTGTTTTGCAGAAACGTTGCCAGATCGTTTGTATTTTTAGAAAATACATTTTAATTACTGTTAAGTAGTAAAATTGTTTTATATTCTTTTATACTTACGTTTGTGCTGTAGAGTGCACAGTTATCAATGTTAATGATCACGTTGTTGTTTACATTGTTATCCAGTAAGCTGTTGTGCTGTAAATATTTGCACTTTAAAATAGATTTCGCGCCATAAAAGCTCTAACATATGGCAGCTTTATAAAGCTACACCTTTTGTTCTGCAAATTATTGACTTTTTGCAAAAGTCTCTCCATAGTTGTCTTATTGCAAATAATAAGCGTTAAGTACATAAATATACTTACAGCTAGTTCCCGCCTTTGTTGACTGCTGTTGTAATTGTTATAACGCAAGCGTTGATAACGCGATTCGTTGCGTTGTCACAAAAATCCATTGAATACATAAAACGGTAGAAATTGTCGGCGAAGGCGAACAACCTTTCGAAATAACATCTTCTTTTGCCTTAAGCGATGTGTTGGCAAGCCCGTTGCGTTTGTTAGTGTTTTTCAAACAATAGTATTTTTTGCACTAGCAAAAGCAAAGTTTGTTTGGTTTTATAACCGTCTATGGATTCTTCTTCTTTTGTTTACTTAAAGCTGCTTTATTTGCCGTGATGTGACCATAGGAAACATATTGAAGTCGTGACTTCAAAATGTACTAATTTAGGTAGAAAAAATACCGTTTTCAAATTGATACTTGTGAAACGTCGAAGTTATCGATGTAGTAAAGCATCTGGAAGCGCCAGCTGTTTGTGCAAACATAGTGGCAACGCCATCTCTGTCTAAAGCGGCATCAACAATTCAACGCGGAGGAAATTATTATTTTACAATCATTGTGTTGATTAAATTGTGCAACCACTTAAACCAGCCGCGCAATGAAAATACTATGCGAGGTGCAAGTGGTTAATCGCACTACACAAGCAAATCGAACACCTAGAGCTGTGAAATCTACACTCGCCATTGGGTATAAGCAAAGTGCGCGCGATTCCAATGGCAATACCAAAAAGGAGCTGGAGATGGTGTTGTTTACACCCCAAGTCAAGGCGGGCACGCGGTACAAGGTGCGGGACAACATACACAGCGTGCACACAAAGTTCGTGCTAGATGGCAAGGCAACGATTGGTTTCAAACAGCCTGCAGAGAATCTGCTAATCAAATGTGATCCTATACAGCTGAAAGGCTTCCTTCAAACTCTCAAGCTAGGCATGGAGGGTAAGGATGCCATTAATCTGAGACTGAACATAGCGTCAGCGACGGCCATACCACAAAAGTCCCAGCCACAGCAACGCATGACGATCAACAAACGCAGCGAGTATCCCATCAAAGGATTTCCGCGCACACTTAAATCACTGTCAATTAACAATATTCAACTAATGAAGCTTAGCTTCGAGATCTGCACGCTGCGCAATCTAACTCAGCTGGATGTGAGCGGCAATAAGCTGACAAAGGTATTTTGGTGAAGATGCTAGTCCATTCGATTTATGAGTTTAACATTTTAATCTTATTAAAAAGTGCAAGTAGCGGTTAAAAATCCTCTTTAATCCTTGCAGATTCCTGCTGAGCTCGGCAGATTGGCGCTGACCTCGCTGCATTTGAGTGGAAATGCCTTAGGCGAGCTCAACGATTGGTGCTGGCTGCGTGGCAACAAGTTGACGCAATCGCTCTGCGAGCTAGACTTATCGGCCAACGGACTCGACTACTTTCCGCCTGCCTTGGTTAGATACGAGCGTCTGGTTACGCTAAATCTCAATCACAACAATCTGCATCACCTGCCGTTTGCCATACGTCGGCTGCAGAAGCTACGTTCGCTGCACGTGTCCAGCAATAAATTGGAATCATTGCCCGCGGCCATAGAAGATTTGCACATCGATTTGCTCGATGTCTGGGGCAACTGCTTCAAGGGTTTCAATGTGGAGGCCGCCCAAACTCAACTGCAACGCACCACTGCCTCACACACACCGACGCCGCTTTGGTTGCAATCTGCACGCGTTGTCGCCAACCACAAATTGCCCTACTCGGCGAGCACATTGCCCGCCATACTCATCGAACTCATCTCGGAGGCGCCCAAGTGTCTGTGTGGCAAACTGTGCTATGCGCTGGAAGCGCAGGATTTGCTGAAGCGTGTGACGCAACCGAAGTTTACGCACATTAAAAATCTGACCTACAGTCGTGAGCATCAGATCTATTCGGATGTGATCATCTGTGGTCCCAATTGCTGTGCCTATCAGCAGCTTAAAGCGCTGTTTACAATTCGAATTGTGTGAGCGTTTCATTTTCATATTTTTCAAGTTGAATAGCCCTTGGTTTGGCATTTTATTTTATATGGTTAGTTTCATTCCAGTTATATTATTTAAAATTTCAAATGACTGATAATTACGTTACCCACATTATAAAAATAAAAACGAATTTAATAATGATAATATCGAGTAAGTTTAAAAACTCATTAAAGAGTGCGTAAATTTAATGTTCAACGCTGAGTGCTTTGTCTTGTTAGGTTTTGGAAAGGGATGCTAGGCGTATTGTTTTTGTTTTGTTAATAACCAGAAGCCTCCTGTGCAATGATTACTTTTCATTTTGTGTAGGGGTTTTTTTTTTGTATTTTTTGATAAGACAAACTCTTGGGCCGAGTGTAATCAAATTTTGTAGCATACTTTGCGGCTGCATTGAATAGAACTCTCACTTGGGGCTTTCGCTTTCGCCAGCTAGCATAAAGACATTTACACGCACAACCACGAGCTGTTACCCGGTCTCATGCCCCTCCCCGTCCCTCTGAGGCGCATCGCTTACTTTGTTTTCATATATAACATTTGCTCGTTGTTTTTATTATTAAAAGCTTCGTGCTTCGTATGTGACTTGCATAAATACGTAGCATGAGAGCATGAGTTTTTATCAGTGTTCAACTGACACCTAAACAGTCCTGCTTTCTTGTCTTCCCTCCCCTCCCTCCTCACACACACGCACGCACACACACGCAGGCTGCATAAAAGTCCTTGGTGCTATCATTTTCCAAGCATTTTCCTTTCAGCTTTATCAAATCAAAACTCCGAAGCGCTGCCACTTTTTTAAATAAGCATAAACAGTGACAGTCTCCAGACCTCTCCCTCTCTCTATCTCTCTCTCGCTTTGACTTCCCCCCGCAGCCACCCCTAGTCCCTATGCTCGTGCAACCACTTGGCAAAAACTTAATGTGCAGCTGGGGAATACGGTCGAAAAGAAAAATAAGCAAAAGCGAGGATGAGCCATGACTTGTGGCCAACTCAACGCTGGCCTAACTATAAAAATGTTTATCGGCATGTGAGCGAAAAGGCGAAGCGTGGGAGGATGTAAGGAGGGTGATGGAAAGGGGCAGGAATTCGGGGTGCTGTGCCTAAGAAGCACAAATCCAATTTTGAGCAGCATTTAAGTGTCCCGATTGCGTCTATGCCGCTTCCTGTGTCTTTCACTCTTTCCTCTTCACACCAAAGATGCCCTGCTCTGGGTGTATGTGTGTGTGTTTGTGTGTGGAATGCTGCCTTGTGTGTTTGTCTAGGCCTTGTTCTTCTGGTCGTGACATCGCCAGTTCTTCTCTCTTGTCTGCCTCAGTTGCCAGTTTCCAGTTGTGTGCGCTTGTGTTCGCAAATATTTAACTTGATTCCGCATTTGCCTTTCTGATTTCCAGCTGACTTTTTGGTGGGCGCATTCTTAACATATATATCATGTTCCAATAATAGAATTTTGCAATTGTTGAACAAAATCTAAATTTTTATTTAAAGCTTTACTAAACTGTCTTTTATTTGCACTGTTATTATTTATATTTATATTTTTATTTTATTAATTTTTATTTTATTTTATTTTATTTCATATTCAATATGTACTTAAAATATTTATAGCTTTGCTGTTAACTTGTAATCCCTATTAAAAAACCAAAGCTAGGTCCTAAAGGTTTCTAAGATATAGGAATAAACTAATGTTATTTCTGAAAAAATGCTATATTACGGCCATTTACCTCCGCATTTTCAAAGGACACTTTTCATATTGCTAGCATGGAAAGTACACTGATACAAGGACCAATTTCTAAAATCAAGCATAGTCATTATGTTCTTAAAATAATGCCACTTTAAGAACAGCTTATTAAAATCAAGACCATTAGTAAGAAATATAATACGACGAATTCTCAAATTAATAGGACTTGATCTTATGTCAAATGTTAAATGTTATGATGTTTTTTCTAACTAAGATTTTCATGTTCTTGACGCACTTTTTAGATGAAAATTCTTGGTACTACGATTAAAATCTTGATTTTAACATTTTTTTGTTGTCAGTGTGCGAACTCATAAAAATTTGTCGTAGAATACAATTATAATATTTTGTACCCAGATGTGAAATTGAATTAAAATTAAATTACATTTTTGCCTTTTCCAAACGAATAATTAATTGGTTCAATTTTTTTTATCTTAATGGTACTTATTTTGCACTATTTATTACAAATTTCTGCATGGAGAAATCCGTATTAATCATAAAGTGGAAGTCAGTTGAATATTATTTAAGATTCTTTCTGTTAAACTAATGCACTGTTCATCGATGAACATATTTTATTTTTACATAATGCATAAGCCCCATTTATTAATGGACATCAAAATGAAATGGAGATAGCATGAAAATTATTTTATAGACTCACAGTTTTCCCCATTGTCAGACTGTCTTTAATGAAATAAGCACAACCCCCAGAAATAATTTGCACAACAGACAACACAAACTTGCTGCGATGCTTTACTCCCTCTGAAACACGTAAAACAAAAAGATGCCAAGTCAGCCAAGTGTCTAATGGAGGGGTGATGTTGCACGAAGTGGGGGCGGGATGGGGGTAGTGGTGGGAGTATGTATTGGGGGGATCTGGGTTGGACTACTACCATAAAGCGCGCTTCAAAGGCAGTAAAAACTCCATTAACTGTCATCAAAAATGCATTTCGCATGCAGCAAATGGTCCAGCGATTGGCAAGGGAGACCATCAAATAGAATAGAATGAAATGGCGCAAATCAAAACACATCGAATAAATCAAAGAGCAAAGAGAAAAAAGAGAAAAAAAAGAGCATTGGGTAACGACGGGCAAACATTTTTATGGCTAATCAACGCAGCAGCCATGAAAAGGAGACACAGGAGACAGAGACGGGAGACGACACCAAGCGGGATTCCCTTGGTCGCATTTTTATGCATGCCCCGAGCACAAATTAACTTTCCAATTGATGGAGAGGACGGACTGGGAGGGGGCAGAGGGTGGTGGCATTGTCACTCCCCACGCATTACGAAAGCCGCTTTTCGCTGTGGCATTAAATTTATCCCCAATTTGCGTGCAGCAGTCCAACATTTTATGCCGCAACTCAAGGAGAGAGAGACAGAGAGAGAGAGAGGGCGACGGGTGGCGTCTGGCGCTCCACTTTGGCTTATCAAATTTTATTAGCAGACCAGCAAATTGTTGCAAGACTACGACGACAAAATAACAACTTGAAGCGAGCCAAGTTATGAGCCACCCCACCAACAAACTGCGAGCTGGAAAATGCAGTCGGCTTATAGCCAAGGTACGCATACAGTTCTATGATTTGTCGCCGCTATCAATTTCGAAGCATTTTAGCCGAAAACGAAACGAAACGAAAAACCAACCCCCAAAATATTCGAACCTGGCCCAAATGGAGAAAAGCAAAGAAAAACGACCGGAAAAGTGCAAACACACGCGAAACTGTCGTCGACTTTGGCCTCAGCTATCGCTTCTATGAGCAGCATGTGTATTTCGTATTTCGTATACCAAAGCCAAACCCATCCCAAGATACCAGGTTACTTTTTTTGGGGGCTTGGTTGTGCCGCGTGCGCGAATCCAATAAAAACGTTTTGATAGGCTTATGACCGGGTTTCTTCATGTTGCCACACCAGTTGCAATCTCCAGGGGGGGAACAACGGCTCGCTCCCCTCGGCAGATATATTTGTCTTGATATTATTTCAAATTTACTTGCTAACTGTTACAGCAAATTGCGATAAGCAGGCGCTAAAAATCGATAAACTCGCTAGCTTTAATGTTCTACACGAGCGTTTAAAGGCTTAACGCAAGGTAGTACAAAATAAAACGTTTTTAAAAGGTAGGGCAAAGAAAATGTTTACGAAAATGTTGAGAAAATCAATTGCGAAGGAATTGTGGCACAATGGAAAGAGTGAAGCTTGAAATTATAATACTGGTAGTACATATATTTGAATACTTCAAATAAACATCCAAGTATCTGGGGTAGGTTTTATAAATTTAAAATGGTATCTTAAAATTGTTTGTGCAACATTTTAAAAAGAAAAGTATTCCAATTGAAAAGAAGGTTTTTGAGCAACATATGTAAATATAAAATCTATAAATTAAAGTAAAGTATATTACTTAAAAAATAAATAATGATTGAATAAATTAGTAAATAAGAAATTAAAAATACAAGTTCTTTGTATTCTAGAATTTTTTTGTAATATAGATTTTTAAAATTTTGAAATTATGTCAAAAAATCAAACCTAGAATATCGCAAGTAGAAATAAAGTCAGAGATGTGCGATTCTTTTTATTAAATAAACTTATTTAAATATGGGTAATTCTCTGACTTTGTCGTGGGAGGCACTATTTACACAATTTTAAAAATAAGTTAAGGTTATTCTTGTAGCTCTGGATTAACACTATATTTAGAGCTAACATTGATTTTAGGAACTTTTTCTGTTTTACGATTAATTATTTAAACTCGTTCATTGCAATTATCTTAAAACCAAAAAATAATTCTAAAATCTTTCTATGCTCTAATTTAAGTGCTAATCAACAGCTATAAGATTCATCTTTACTCAAAATAATTAAATGTTTTGGTATATGTTTTATTCACTTTAGATAGTATTCCCAGAGAATTTATATTTATTTACCTATGTTATTTTAAAATAAATAATGCACTACAAACTGGCTACTTTCAATGCCACCATTTATAAATGTTCTTATGGCGTAATGTGGGTTGCAAATGCGCTCGAAAGTATGCCACATGAAGTTGTAAGAGCACGCCTTTTGCTCAGTTGTTCTGCTATGTAGTTCAAACAGCAAGCAGCAAGTGGAAAATCAGTGAGGCGCACTTATGATGAGCAAATGGCAATCTCCCTCTGTTTCATCCGCATCCGTATCCGCATCTGCAGCCCCATCTAGAGGACTCTAGCCACCCCCATCCGTTGATTCATTGGGCACTCAAATCGTTGCTCAATCTCTGACCTCAGGCGAAAACCGAACTCAATCGCAAAAAATTGACCAAGAGCAGCAGAAGCAAAAGCAAATCAAACGTTAGTCAAACAGAGCAAAACAAAAATGCGAAATACATTGGCAAAAATCAATTTTCAATTTAAAATTTAGATGCTTCCCCCGCACTCCGCCTCCTCCCATCCTTGCCACGCCCATGCGCTTGCAAGATAAAAAGTGCGTTGAAGCGAAAAATGTAAATAGAATAGAAAGTTTACCCAACGCAATGGAAATGCTACAGGTTGGCACATTTCGTATTTTGTATGAGCCTTTATGATGTTTCCTCTCTCTCTCTCTCTATGGCTAAATCGGCATCGAGGGGCGTGGCGGGGTGTGCGAAAGGCAATCGACAATCCTCAATCGACAGTCGGCAGTCGATTTCAAAGCCAAATATTGCCGCATAAATCTGGCGAAAAAAGTTTGTTTTGCGGTCAATGGAAAGGCGAATTTGGCTGGCTGAAATTTATTTGGAATTGTTGCTGGGGTCTCTTTGATTTTTATCGCTCTTCCGAATTACTTTTTTTTCCTGTTGTGTGTGTTTTTTTTTATGATTTTACGAGCGCTGTGTCATTGTTGAGACGCTGACCGCATGTTGGGCATGTTTTGTTTACTTAACCCTCGACGGTGCTGCATTTCATTAGCATTAGCCGCCTGGATGTATCTTTGAGATACACAAGTATCTCGCAGCTCTCGCAGTTTGGCAAACAAACCGGGGAAATTGCTTAGCTCAGTGGGGGAGATGCTGCAAAAGCAGTCTAATATTTATTTACTTGTTGTAACTATTTTGTAGAATGGGAAATGTTTCAATCGCAAAATTATTAAATATTTGTGCAGCTCAGGCAAAAATAAGTTTGATTAGATATTTTGTGCATTAGCTCTTTTTAAATATTTATATAATTGTTGTAACAAAATCATAACTTATGTAAACTGATTGAATTTGATTTTACTGCACAGAATTTAATAATAACATTATGTGTAATTCATTTGCATGCTCGAAATTTAATAACATTTCATTATATTTAATGCAGCTGCCTGCTGACAGTTGCCAAAGAGGAGAGTCATCCATTAGTAGGGTTATGCTGTCCTGGGGCGGGGGTCTTGGAACTTTGCACAAGACAAAACTGTATACACTTTATTGCAAAGTTCTTGCGAAAATTAATTCATTAGCATTTTATTGCTTTGACGTTGCGACACAGCAGCAGCAGCAGCAACTGCTGGAGACTCCATCTTCAGCTTCATTTTCATCCTCTTCCCTCACCTTTGGCTGTTGCTTGAACAGTGTTGTCTTTGTTTTCATTTGCCGTTACTTTGATGTGTAATTAAATCAATAATCACTTTCGACTCGTGCGTCGTGAGTCTCAGTCTGCGTCATCAGGCAGTTTATTAGCTGATTGAATGTAGATGAAAACGCAGATGAAGACGTCTTGAAAGCATCGCCAGGTGCCACCAGGTGAGTTGAGGCAATGCTTACAGTTTGTATCTTAGAAGATTTGAAAGTATAACTGAATACAAGCAACAAGAGTACAATAGAGAAAACAAGACTTAGTTACAGTGCAGCTTAAACTGCTTTAGCTTGAATAGTTGTATTAAAAACCAATTAGAAAAACATTTAATTCATTTGATCAGAATATAACAACAACATAATAAGTTGCTGTAAACTGATAAAGTTAGTTTGATTAATATTCCATCTTACAAGCAAATTTAATGAAAAGTTTCAGTGTGAACATTTGTATCTTGAATTTTTGAATGAAAGGTTTCAGCTTGAATATTTGTATCTTAAACAAATATAAAAATATATTAGGAAAGATGCAGCCGAGTGGACTTTACTGTAAGCTATCTGCGAAATATACTAAAATATATCAAAGGCTGTATTTGGTATTTGTATACCACAAAACATACCAGATACTCAATTACTTAATACATTTTATCAAATACTTATTACAACTCTCTTATAAAATAATGCAAATAATTGCACGCTGAATTGAAAAGTTTTAGTTTGAATATTTGGTTTTTTAAGGAGCAACTTAGTTAATTTGAGTTTCTTAATAAAACGTTGCGCAAGGTAATGCATCGCCAATAATTATTAATAATAATATCAATTAAATATAACAACTCTCTAATTATTAACTATAAAACATTTATTGCGTATTATACTGAAAGCTGTTTGAATTTGAACTGTTTAAAAATAGCACTAATTAAGTTATCGTAAAAAATGACTGCTCGAATGGATTAAATTATTATATACTAATTTATGCAAACAATTACAACAAGTTCTTCAAGTACTAGTTATTATTATGAAGAATTTAATTGAAATAGAAAAATTAACGAATGAAAATAAATCTTAAGTGTTAGTCAATAAATGTAGAACATTACTTTCAACAGTCTAATAAACTATTTATTAATTTATTAAAATAGAAAATATACACACTGAAAAAAAGTATTTGAATAAACTAGATTGCTTTTAAGCAAACTATTAAAAGTGTCTGAACAGGCAATAAAAAAACCATTTATTAATGTATGCAAATAGGTAAATCAACGAGTGAAATTAGTCAATAAATATAGCTGTCTTCAATTACATGTAAATGAGCTTACCTTGCTCTTTATTTCATTCTGGAGACTTGGTAGCTTCGTTTAAAGTAAGCATTAAAATCTTAAATGATATTTGATATGTAGAGATACTAAAAATCGGCAAAGAGAAGAAAATAAGCAACTCGGTTAGTTAATTTTAAGCCAAATGTGACAAGATAGCGTGGACAACAAATAAATCAAATTGTTTTGTTCGCTCAGTTATGAATCTAGGACTTTTGACCAGGATTATATTCAGCATTCCTCAAAAAAAAATGTAAAAGGAAAGTGAACAGTGTAGAGGAAATTGAAGACTGCTTTGCAATTTGAATTGCGAATTGAATTCCTGATTTGCAGCCATGGTCAAAGTAGAATTTATTCTACTACTTACGCTTTGAATGTTGCGTACTTTTTTTTTTTATTTAAATTTCAAATGTGCCATGAAAATAAATTCTTATTTAAAGGTAATATTTCATGCTGGTTGCTCACTGCTCCTGCTGCTGTTTGCTGTTTGCTGTTGTTATCCTGTTATCCTGTTGTCGTATTCCCTGCGCATGTATCGCATTACAGGTGGCAGGAGTACGCGTATCCTGGGCGCTTATATCCTGGGCACCACGCTCAGCTGTTGCTTCAGCTTGTGTGTCCCATCTTAGCTTAGCTTTGGCCTTATCGGCTGCCTTATCATTGGCCATGCAACATAAAACAATAAATATTTTATGGCCTTTTTGCTGAGCGCATAAATCTCTTGAAATTGATACTTGTATACAAGTGAGTGTGTGTGTGGGTGTGCCAGTGTGCCAGTGTGTGTGTGTGGGAGGATTTGTTAAGCAAAACAGGAAGCTACAAAAGCATTGCCACATTGACACACTCAAGAGAATCTGATGCTGCTGCTGTTGCTTCTCGCATATTTTGCAACATTTTTTGCGCTCGCCCGTGGGAATCTGCACATTACAACCACCTCACCTCACCTCCCCCTTCCACCATCACCCCCTTTTGAGCTGCCAGGATTTGCACATTGATTCGTTGCGAATTCTGGCGGTTTTTCGGTAGCAGCTGCTCTACAGCTGGCTAATGGGTTGATTTGTTACTTGTTGCCTACGCGCTGCTCTTAGAGCCGCTTGTCAGTTGGTTGAGAGTGGAATTTCAGGGAATTCACTTGTCAAGCTGATCACAGTTGATTACACGTGACATTTGCTCGAGTTATTTTTGGGTTCTCGAGAACACAATAATGATGGCTAAATACATGTAAAGTGCGTCAAAAGAGCAGCTGTCAAGTACGCTAGATTTAGAGCTAATCACGAGCTGAGATGGATGAAACATATTATTGATATTTCTTAAAGTAATAAGTTATGTTTCGTCGGTCTCATATCTGATAACTACTGACGAGTGTGTTCGACTGTGAGATAGCCGCTTCTCAAGAATTTCAACAAATATACCAAAAATACCACAAAAATATTTAAATATACCTTATATTCCTTTTCAATAAAACTATATTAAAAAAATATTCAAAAAATACCACAATACAACTTTTTTAATAAAACTATATTCAACAAATATACTAAAAATATACCACAAAATGCTTAGTATACCGAAGGATAGATTTGGTTTATCGATATTGTACTACATTTAAAATATAGATTGTTGCCAAAGCAATAAGCGTTTTTAGCCATACAAAAGTATTTTTTAAATCACTTCCACAATTTTTTTTCTGAATCTTAATACTGTAGTTATTATTGTAATTAAAGTTATAATACCCTTCAGTACTATGGGTAGCGGGTATAAAAATATGATAAGCAACTTAAAGTCTCAACTGCCGCAAAACGTGCTCAGGTTGCGGGCTAAAAAAGTCATCACACATTAACGACACGGTCGTAAAATACTGCAACAAAAAAATACCGTTGTTACATTTGATGCCCAATTAACGCATTTGCCACTTCAAATTCAGCCAAGCACAAAATTTGTATACCCTAAAAGCCAAGAGTGTAAAAGAGAGAGAGAGAGAGAGAGAGAGAGAGAGCGAGGTAAAAGCGAAGTGTGAGTGAGGGAGTCAGTGAGAGTGTGCCAAAGGCAAAACGTGCCACAAAAGCATGAAAGGTTACAGATCCAGACTAACTCAACAATTCCTCCTCCTTCTCGTTCCCCTCGCTATGCAGCTTAGAGAACACAAGGTACTCTCCGCTTTGCCACAAGAAAACGAAACATTTGTCGCTTGGCTGCAGTTTGGAGTTTGGAGTTGAGCCCGGGCGGGCTTTGGGGAGCTATGAGGAGCTGCACTTCATTAAAAACAAGGCAGAGCGATGAATGACGGAGATCGAATGGGGGATGACCTGCTAAAATAACATTTACAATGCATAAGAAATATATATAAAATTGTACATAAAATACTATCTGAAAGTATTGGAATGTTATGGAACATAAACTTGGTTAAGTAAATATAAAATAATTATATAGAATATATACAATAATTATATAGAATATGTGAATCTTAAATAAGAAAAAATTCATGAACTTAATCAACAAATATAAAAAAAATATTCTTTGAAATATGTTAGAACTTAAAATATATGTACTTAAATAGAATTTGAGCTGCAAGTGTTGCAAAAAAATAAATAAATGAATAGTAAATAAAAATAATTTAATATTATTGTATTATTAAAGCTGTTTAGATATGTTAAGCTACTAAGTAAATTAAATTTGTATACTCCATCGAATAAAATAACTTTCTAAGAGTAGAATTATTAAGCTAACAATTTTGAATTTACTAAAATTATCTGTGTGCTTCCATGAAGAATATAAATAATGAAATTAAGAATAAATCTCGAACGCTTTAGAATGTATTTAACAAAATTAATAAATTTGTATGCTACATCAGTAATGAAATTTTTAAGAGTACAATTATGGACCTACAATTTTCTAAATTACTAAAATTATATGTAAAAAAATAAGTAAAAATACGCAATATTTAAAAATCTTTAGAGTTTTTGAATGTATTTAACAAAATTTAAATTTGTATACTACATCCATTTAATCAAATTTGTAGGAGTACAATTATGAAGCAAAAATTTTCTAAATTACTTAAATAAAACGTAAGGAAGAAATTAAATAATTCAATTATATTATATTAAAATGTGGAGGTACATCAAAAATGAATAAATTTGTATACTATGTTATGTACTGCAAATCAATGTAATTCTTAAGAGTGAAATTTTGGAGCTAATTATTTCTTGATAGACGGACAATGAAATGAACACCCTTCTTTATGCTCTTCTTCGATGCAACACACTCTATAATCTTTCTAATTTTTGCAGGGTATTAGGACTAGCTTAGTGGCAGTGGCTTTGTCGTTAGGCGACTCATGATTTCTGCAATTACAGCACACAAATGCAAAAAAAGGAACTCTCGCAAAAATGAATGATGTAATGCGCGTAACTCGCCTCGTTCTGTCCCCTCTCGCTCCCTCTTTTTGCTTTGTTATTGTTGCTTGTTGACATAACGAATGCCTTAACATTATATTTGTTGTTGTTGTTGTTGTCCCCGCCTCGCCCCTAATGTGTGCACTTCCGCTCCACTTATACGCATAACTCTCGCATTGCGACGCCGTTGAGCGGTTTGTCGAGTTAATGACACTGGCAGCTGGAGCACTCGTCATCCCTGGCCTCTGCTCTCCTCTCCTCTACTCACCTCTCCACTCCTCACCATCCCTCGCACACACACACACACACACACACATAGAGGAGTCCTGTCAACGTCGTTGAGGCGTGCAAAAATCATTTTTCTCTCGCTTTTTTTTTCACAGCGCCCTTCAGCAACATTTTATTTATATTTTTCATTTTTCATTTTTCACATTTCTGCAAAAATTGCCTATTTCTACCAATTGTGTGTGTGTGTGTGTATAGGGATTTGCTGTTGTTGTGATCGCTCTGAGGAGTCAAGGTGGCAAATTTCATACATTTTATTTGGCTTCTGCCGTTGACACTTAATTATTTGTATAAATTGGCGCAGATGTTGCACAGTTGCCGTTGAAGGGTTAAAACGATTCTGATCTGACAGCTGCGGCATGTTACGCATTGTTGCATGCAACTCAAGTTGCTCATTGTAATGGATATATCTGCTTATCATATTAATAAGACAAATTTTGGTACATTTCTTAACTCATTATTTGAATGAAAAATAATCGTTCATATTTTTTTTTAAACTTAAATCGAGAGCTCTACTTTCTTTGCATATTTCTGCTGTTGGTTAACAACAAAAAATGAAGTTAAAGCTTGGTGCCTTCAACTTTTTGTTATCTGGGTCAAGCAGGCGAGGCTAAGTAGAATTTCATGAGCTTCACAACTTAGCTTAAAAGTTTCGTTGACAAATAAAATGCCTGGAGTTATCTTGACTACTTTTTCTAATGCAAATATCAGTGCAGTTCATCAGCACTTTCCTTCACTCTGTGGAAAACTTTGCAATTTCTCATAAGTACTGCAAGTTTCATTTGTTTGCCTCGGTTGGACAGTTTGAGGTGGAATTGTTCTCCGATGACTATTTGACAACAATTGTTTGCGGCTTGCGGTGCCTGCTGCTGTCAATCCCAAGAGCCAAATTAAAAATGCAAAATGTCCTGGACATCAAGTGGCTTTTTGGTTGCCAGTTGCCCGTTGCCCTATTGGGTTAGTTCAAAATGTTCAGAGTGTTTAACCGCATTGTAAATAACGCGAAAATCACAGTATGTCCAAAGGGGAAAAACATTTAGAAATGCAGTTGGAAATTTGTAACAGAGTTTATTGAAGGAACACTAAAACCGGTTTAGTTTGATTTAACAAATGTTCTGTAATTTTGAAATAAATTCAATTTAAATCAGTTCAACGATAAACTATAAACTTTAATTAACTTTGTAGACCAACATAACATGCTGTGATAAAACGCCTATAAAAATGATCAAAGCAAGCGCTATTAATATAATTAGCAGCTACAAAAAGTATGTTAATTATTAAATCAATAGAAAATTTGCTCATATAACATCAACAACACTAAAATTAAAGATTACACCGAGTAAACATTGCTCTCAAGCTGGTTAGCAACATGTTGGTTGAGCAACATTTCATGCGTATGCTTAGCAACATGTTGAGAGCAAAGCAACAATTTATGTTTGCGGCAGTCGAAAAGTGTTGCTAATCAAACAAGTTTTATGCATTTATAATGAGTCAGACATTGGGTTGACATTGCACGCTGTTTGTGTCTGGCTATCAGAATGCGAGCTTAGGCCAGCGATAATCATAACTTTGTTAGTTGTGCTATGAGTTAATGAACTGCACATTGTTTTGTCACGAATAGCATTTTGCATATTATTGTTGTTGCTTCGCATGCTCGTGAGCAGTACAAAGTGACTGACTCTGAAGTAAGCTATGCACTCGATTCATTATTGAATAACACTCACAACAGTCATTGTCTGATAAGCAGCCGTTACTTCTCTGTCTCTCGTTATACCAAATCTAGTCAAATATTCAAATATGCATTCAATGCCTTTTATTCAGAATTTGCATTTCATTCTTGTTTGAACAGTTTCTAATATTAAATATTCTGTTTGTGTGTGTGGTTTTTGTGTAGCCCTCAAATTGATGTTCGACTATTATCACGGCTTGACCACAATTTGCGATAAATTGAAAAACAATAAACGCATAAACATTGCGGTATAATTTAATTGCACTTTGATCTGCAAATAGTAAAAGCAATAATCAGTTTTTCATTTTTTGCTCCCCTCTGCAATTTAATTTGCTAATCTATCTAGTTAAAGGGTAGTCTTGCTTAATTCAATTTCCTTTGTTTTTGCAATCACATTTCGAGTTTCGGACTTTGTGTTCACAACACAATTTGATGCCTCCTCTTATCGTCATAGCAAATAAAACCTACAAATGAAGGGGCCAAAACATATAGCGCGATTATTAGGTCAGGTCTTGTTACAATCAAAAACCAGTCGCAGTCTGAAGAGCATCGCATGTAACTACGTCATAACTATGACATAGTACACCCGAGTGATCTTTGGATACCTTCGTAAGGTATTCACTATGCACTAAACTAATCAGACGAAAGAAAAAAAAAACGCAAATGATTTAGAGACGAGTTTCGAGTATTTCACTTTGGGACAGGTTAGGCAGCTATATATATATGTATATATATATAGTACCTATGTGTTTGTGTGAAAACATCGAAAACTTGTAATTAATATTTAGTGCCCACAAAAAAAAAGAGAAAAAAAAGGTTTAATTCACAGCAAGTCGATAAACTAAAACTCAGCAGCTGCTTCAGCGACTTCAGTCAGAAATCGTCGCCGGAACGAAACGCATTCCAAAATTTTTGACGCGACAGCAACAAATGTTTGTTTGTTGTTTGTTGCTTTTTACATAATAACAAAAGTGTAGCAAAGTGTAGTTAGTAGGTAAGAATCGGCTGGAGTTATTTGTATATATATAATTCACTGCACCTGGCAACTTGACAAATGTTGATTTGCGTTGCTCTGCAAAAGAGTTGCTAGGGGGAATTACGACTGCTTAACGTTACGAAAGGTCTCCCCTTTTCCAATGACGCAGTCGCGATTTACACTTGATGGCCCACAGAGCTCCAGGGCTTCAGAGTTCACGGTACGGAGATAAAGCTGCCTGGCAAAGTCTCGTGCGTAAACCAAGTCAAAGTCAAGACTATAATTGGAACTTGAGCATCATTTAATCTTAAGCCGGACTCGTTGCTTATCAATGCTTGTGACGAAGTCATTGCCGCACCGAGAGATTTGAGGGTTATCAACGCACTTGACCAATATTTATTTCCATGTTGTTGTTATTGCTATTTTTTTTTTTTTGCTTGCTTTTTTGCTTTTGTGTTATGTGCTGTGTTTTCGGTGATCCAATTGAATTGAAAGTATTACATACTGATATATGCGGCTGTTGAAGTACAGTGTTCACTCGCTTAACGAAATTATTGTGAAGTTTTAATATTAACTTAGATGGATTGTAAAATTTTGTGAAAAATTAATAAATGCGTTAATAATGAATGTTTGTGTATTACACAAAATATACTTTGGAGTTCGTTTATAACAGACATTAAAAATCAATTCGTCAAGATGATTCGATGTAAATGTAATTAATTTAATAATATACAGTGAAACATCTCTTAGTGGACTTCTTAAGAGGTACACTTTTGTTTTACAAACCAGGATAAAAATTAAATTATTGTATATAATGAAATAAAGCAAAAATAATATATACAATAATATTAAACAAATACAAATAAATGCTTGATTTAAGTTATGACAACAAAATATATAAAATTTTTTGGAATTTTTAAATTTATATTTTAAAATCGATTATCGAAAATCTCTTTTATCTTGAACTGTCAATTTTATCTTAATCCTATCCTAATCTTTCTTCAAATAACATTCTACGACGCGTTTGTTTATCTATTTATGCATGTCTGTCTCACTCAAACATTCCACTTAGCGTGTGCACACTGTATAAACACAAACACGCTATAATCAGCATAATAGCATATGTGCTACGGTTTCATTTAAAATGACAAAGTTTCGTTCTCGCTGTAAAATCAACGGATCAACAGTCAACATTTGTGCCTCACAGCGATCACAGCTACTAAAACCATCTACGCTCTAGTATATCATCAATTAATTATATACACTTTATACATATACACACACAATATAAATAGGGAAAATGTCATTAATATTGCGCTTTGAGCAACTGCTGCTCTTTTCTTTGTGTCTGACTCTGGTGCCATTCGAGAGCAATGCGGATTTATCGCTCATCTTTGGAAATATGACTTTATTCAATGTGAACTTTAAATCACCGGCTTGGCTGGGTCGATCCATACCCGTGAGCAACAATGTTCGCATTGACAGCGATGTGGATCCCAACATACTGGAGGATTCGCACCTAAATACGGTGAGTTGATTCACAAGTCCAAGTGAAAGTGATGAAATTTAATTAAAAGTATTCAAAACTTGACGTAAGAAATGGAACTTTCCTTTGTTTTGCCTATTCGAAATGTTATCAATTAAAACTTTCATCTTTGTACTCAATATATATTATTATCAAAACTTTATTGCATTTGCAATACAACAGAAATTTTCTAATCAATTGAACTTTACTTTATTTCGTATGAATCATTTGCCGGAACTATTAGTAATTAAATAGCATATCTATAATCTTTGTTTTTATACTGATATACATACAGTATCCATCACACAATAACACACATGCCCAGAAAGTACGATTTTTATATAGAAAATAATGTGAATTGAAACTTTCGTTGTCGCGTGTAATTCATTAGTTAAAGGAAGTGATATCATCACGGCGATTACTAATTTCTGTAATATAGCATTGCTAATATCATTTGTAGGCATTAATCTTGTTAGTAAATGTGTGTATTATTATTAGTATAGGGTTTTTATTAGGAAAATGCAAATTCAATGGATAATTATTGAAGCTGTGTAATGAATACCTAAACAGAAAGAAAAAACGTGCCAAAATCAGGAAAAAAATTCTTGAAACAAGATTATATGTTGTCAAAATTGAACCAAGAAGGTTTATTCTTAAATCAAAATCAACATTCTGCAAAAACACTAAGACATGCAATCTTAAAATTAAAGATTGTAATCTTGTTTCAAAAATTGTAAAATCTCAAAATTGAACCAATATCAAATGATTAATTAAGATCCAGCAATCTTATATTTAGAATGTTAAAATTTTCCATCTACTATAAAGTAATTTTAAAGCAAGATTTTAATCGGAAAATAAGATGTTCTTAATCTTAAAATGCAAAAAACCGGACTTAAAAACTTTTTAACGTATTAACGCTCATTTCAAAATTGATTTTTTAAGATCAAAAAAGTCTTAAATCAAGATTTGCAATTTAATTTTTAATTTAAATTATTTTTCTCTCTGTGTACATCTTTTAAAATTACCTCACTATGTTGTATATATTACTTTTAAATTTTGCTAATTATATGTCTGTATTTTTCTTACAGTATGGCCTCATTAAGAAGTATGGTTACCCTGCAGAGAACTACACTGTGGTCACCGATGATGGCTATAAGCTAACACTACATCGCATTGCCAGACCTGGAGCAACACCTGTGCTCCTTGTGCATGGTTTGCTGGACAGTTCAGCCACCTGGGTGATGATGGGACCAGGCAAAGCTTTGGGTGAGCCAACTACAACAAACTATAAGCAATGAAACACTTAGTAATGACCGTTTTATTTTTAGGCTATCTGCTTTACGAGCAGGGTTACGATGTGTGGATGGCAAATGTGCGTGGAAATACGTATTCTAGGGGCCACATTAAGTATACGCACAATCATGCCAAGTACTGGGACTTTACATTTCACGAGATGGGAGTCCACGATATACCCAGTTCCATTGATTTTATACTCAATAAGACGGGATTTCCACAACTCCACTATGTAGGACACTCTCAGGGCACCGTTGTCTTCTGGATCATGGGCAGTGAGCGACCTGAGTACATGAAGAAGATCATCTACATGCAGGCTTTGGCTCCGGTCGCGTATCTGCAGCATTGCAAGAGTCCGGTGGTCAATTTCCTGGCCGAGGTTCACTCTTCGGTGAGCGTAAGTTCCCCTCCCTAAACATTCCTCAATTTCCTATTAGTTACACTTTATATTAAAATTGAATTTCTTTGTATTCCTCAGTTTATACTGAAGTTGATTGGCGTCCATGAGTTTCTGCCGCAGAACGAGTTCATTGTGATGTTCAATCAACTGATTTGCGATGAAACTACGATCACCAAGGAGATCTGTTCGAATGTCATCTTCCTGACGACTGGCTTTGACAAATCACAGCTGAATGAGACCATGTTGCCAGTTGTTGTGGGGCATGCCCCAGCTGGCGCCTCCACCAAGCAGATGCAGCACTTTGGTCAACTGCGTCGATCTGGCGCCTTCCGACAATTCGATTATGGCTGGCTGAGGAATCATTGGCGTTACAATAGCATCACTCCGCCCGAATATAAACTAGAGAATGTCCAGGCCAAGGTCGCCTTGTATTATGGCGAAAATGATTGGTTGGCACAGCCCAGCGATGTGGAGGCCTTGAGTCTTCATTTGCCCAATGTGGTGTCTCAGCATCTGGTCAACTATCCCAAATTCAATCATCTCGATTTCATTTGGGGCGTCGATGCTCGTGAATTGCTCTGGGATCGCATGCTCAGGAATATGAAATCTATCGACAGGGAACAATTAGGGGATAATCTAACAGCTTAAGATAGCGAATTAAGCTAAGAACTTACAGTATGAACATATTTTGTATATAAGAAATCCTTATTTATTGATTGTGCGCATCGTAGATTAATAAGTGTAAATAAAATGCATGTGATAGTTAATATACTTTAAAACAACAATTGAAAGCTTATTGGTGTTGATAGATTATTATTTTTTTACTTACGAATTTTATAAAAAAAAGAAGGTGCACGGATTTAATGGATAAGACTTATATGATTACAGACGAAATTGGATATTGTGTAGTACAATAATTATACCCGATACCGATTACACACAATAATAACTATAGCTTTTATGATTACTGAAAATTCGGTTGCGATCAGATAAAAATTGTAGATGTAATTTAAGAAATACTTTTGTATTAGTTGCTTTTGCTGACAATCTGGTATATTTTGCACTATATGGTATATTTTAAATTTAGTAATATATAATTACACCAAATATAGTGTTTGGTCTACTTTTAGCATATTTGCGGTATATTAATTTGGTATATTTAAAAATTAATTCCACATTGATTTGCTTTATTCACAATGGGTAACGGGTATCTCAAAGTCGAGCACACTTTGTAGCTTTCTTATTTGTTGTATATATATGAGGTTAAAAAACACATAACAAATTGAGTGTTTTTTAAAGATTCAAATAAAACGACAAAATTATCTTTGCTTGAGGGTTATCTTTTAAACAAGTTACAAGCTAAAATACATATAAATTTATTATAATTGTATATGTTATGTATATAATTATTCATTCAAAATTGTTTATATGACGCCTTAACTATTTAAAATTATATTATATTTAGTCACGAATATTGATAATAAAACTCGCTGCTGTTTATTATTTGTTTGCTTTTTTTAAACATTTTTACTTTTTAACCATAATTGAAAAGAATACTTTAGTTGACTTAATAAAAAATTGTATATATCTAAATTAAAATGGGTAATGTATTGTGGATGAAATAATTAAACATTTATAGCATTTACAAACTTATCCAAAATGTACATAAAACTCAAAATTTTCCGCAATATCTGCAATAAAACAATTGTTTATATAAGCGCCATTAGACATCATTATATTATTTATCACGGACCTTTTTTTAGAGCAGAATCGTGCTGATGAATTAGTTTTAACTTTGCAAAAGAATCTATAAATACGTTGGTCAGCTTAAAATGAATACGGCATTGTCTAAAAAGATGTCAGTGCTGTTTTGGAGTTTGATTTTGTTATGTCTACACGGAGCTATCGACGTATTCGGAATCGCTCCGGATGTGTTAGAGGATGCATCTCTAAACCCGGTATAATTTTGACATAAATTACTCATTAAAGTATGAAATATATTTGCTGAACTTTGCACAGTTTGAACTGCTGATGAAATATGGTTATCCTGGCGAAACTCATAAAGTGACAACTCCCGATAATTATATCTTAACCGTTCATCGCATTCCCCGACCTGGTGCAATTCCTGTTTTATTGGTTCATGGATTATTCGACACCTCTGCTACCTGGCTGATGATGGGTCCTGACAAGGGATTGGGTCTGTTTTAATAAATCACATCACATACGTAGTCACATTTTATATCGTGTCTCTAGGTTACATGCTTTATGATGCTGGCTACGATGTGTGGATGGCAAACTGTAGAGGAAATACTTATGCCAAGGAACATAAAATCTACAAGGTGTTTGAGGAAAGATTCTGGGATTTTACTTTCCATGAAATGGGCATCTACGATCTGCCATCCACCATTGATTATGCGCTCAATAATACGGGCTTCTCGCAGCTGCATTACATTGGCCACTCGCAGGGCACATTATCCTTCTGGATAATGGGTAGTGAGCGACCCGATTATATGGAAAAGATCATTCTGATGCAGGCTATGGCACCGATAGCTTACTTTAAGAACACATGGAGTCCGATTATCTTATTCTTGGGTACAACACGCTTCACATCGATCGTAAGTGAATGGAGTTCGTAACAAATTTCATGTTCAATATATAATTTTATAGCTTCTCAATGATTTAATGGGCTCATCAGAGTTTTTGCCGAATGAGCGATTGACAAGCATGTTCAATGAACAACTCTGTGGAGCGCCAATTACCAGAACGGTGTGTGAGAGTTGGTTGTTCATCATGCTGGGATTCGATGAGAAGCAACTGAATCAGACCATGTTGCCTGTGATCATGGGACATGCACCAGCTGGAGCATCGACTAAGCAGATCATTCACTTTGGCCAGATTCGTTCGTTGGGTGGCATGCATCAATTCGACTATGGAATGCTTGACAATTTGCGACGTTACGGCTCGATATCTCCGCCAAAATATAACTTCAAGAATGTCACAGCTAAGGTTGGCTTAAACTATGGCCAAAATGATTTGATGGCAGCTGTCAAGGATGTTCGCTTGCTGCGCGATGAGTTGCCCAATGTCATTGATGACAATCTCATTGATTATCGTTGGTGGAATCACTTGGATTTCATTTGGGCCATCGATGCAAAGGAATTGCTTTGGAATCGCATGCTTGATCATATGCAAACCTATGATAAGGATGTAAAGTCATGATTATACAAGAGTTTAACACAAGGCTGCACCAGGATAGAAAACCCTTTAAATATAATAAATCTTATTCGCAATGAATTTTCTTTAATATTTTGGATCTTAGCACCAGGGTTTCGTTTAAACGATATTATAACTTTTTGCTCTGAAAGTTACAGTCTTTCAGTTGCTATCAAGTAAAATTTATAGTATAGAAGTTATTCAAGAAATCCAAACACGTCTGCTGCTGTCGGGTTATAATTGCATTTTCTAAAAATGTGGTATATTTTGCATTCTATGGTGTATTTTGAATGTAGAAGTATATCAAAAAGCGAATGCAGCTATCCAGTCATAATTGCTTTATTTACAATAAAGTAGATTTTGTTCTTTAAAGCATATTTCAAACGAAGTAGTATATTAATATACGAAATATAGCCTTTGTTATATTTCTTAACTTATTCGGTATATTTATTTGATATCATTGATTAGCTCACTCTTTCAGTCGACGTGTTTATACCCGCTACCCATAGGGTAGAAGGGTATTATAACTTTGTGCCGGCAAGAAATGTATGTAACAGGTAGAAGGAGGCATCTCCGACCCTATAAAGTATATATATTCTTGATCAGCGTTAACAGCCGAGACGATCTAGCCATGTCCGTCTGTCCGTCTGTCCGTCTGTGTGTCTGTCCGTCCGTCCGTATGAACACCTAGATCTCAGAGACTATAAGAGATAGAGTTATAATTTTTTTCGACAGCATTTGTTATGTTTGCACGCAGATCAAGTTTGTTTCAAATTTTTGCCACGCCCACTTCCGCCCCCGAAAATCAAAAAAATCGAATAACAAGCGTAATTTTAAAGTTAGAGTTGCGAATTTTGGTATATATAATAATAACTATAGTAGTTATGATTCCTGAAAATTTGGTTGCGATCAGATGAAAATTGTCGAAGTTATTAAAGAAATACTTTTGTATGGGCAAACACGTCTACTTACTAGGAGTCTTAGTTGCTTTGGCTGAAAATCTGGTATATTGTGCCGTCTAAGGTATATTTTGAATGGTGTACTATATCAATATACCAAATATACTATTTGGTATATTTTTAGTATTTTTGCAGTATATTCGGTATATTTTGAGAAAATTATCGCAAAATATATTTCTTTTATTCAAAATGGGTAGCGGGTATCTCACAGTCGAGTGCACTCGACTGTAGCTTTCTTACTTGTTTTTTCTTCTCTCTAAAACTTCTATTTTAATGAACTTAACATTCCCTTTTCACTGTTTTCGGAAGCGGGTATCTTACATTTTTATACCCGCTACCCATAGGGTAGAAGGGTATTATAACTTTGTGCCGGCAGGAAATGTATGTAACAGGTAGAAGGAGGCATCTCCGACCCTATAAAGTATATATATTCTTGATCAGCGTCAACAGCCGAGACGATCTAGCCATGTCCGTCTGTCCGTCTGTGTGTCTGTCCGTCCGTCCGTATGAACACCTAGATCTCAGAGACTATAAGAGATAGAGCTATAATTTTTTTCGACAACATTTGTTATGTTTGCACGCAGATCAAGTTTGTTTCAAATTTTTGCCACGCCCCCTTCCGCCCCCGCAAATCAAAAAAATCGAGTAACAAGCGTAATTTTAAAGCTAGAGTTACGAATTTTGGTATATACAATAATTACTATAGTAGTTATGTTTCCTGAAAATTTGGATCAGGTAAAAATTGTCAGTTATTAAAGAAATACTTTTGTATGGGCAAAAACGCCTACTTACTAGGGGTCTTAGTTACTTTGTCTGACAATCTGGTATATTGTGCCGTCTATGGTATATTTTGAATGCGGTACTATATCGATATACCACATATACCATTTGGTATATTTTTTTAGTATTTTTGTATTATATTTGGTATATTTTGAGAAATATACCGCAAAATATATTGCTTTCATTCAAAATGTGTAGCGGGTATCTCACAGTCGAGTACACTCGACTGTAGCTTTCTTACTTTTTTTCTTATACGTAAACATAAAAAGCTAAAGTAAAATTGTATTCAATTTACACTTCGTTTACCATAAACAAAGTATTCAATTCATTTATTATTTAATCTCACGCTATCATATTTAAGTAGTGAATAATAAATGAACGTTGAATTTGCGTAGTTATTACTTGAAATTATGGATACCTTTACTTAAAAAACCTTTACAAGCCAAGACATATAATGCTTACTAAAATGTTGCTTGTCCAGTTTTATATTCTTAAATTTAATTAGCCATTTCCATTTCCATATTTTGAAAGGGGAAACAAGATTAATGCATGTGTAATTGCCTGTAATATTTGCATTAACTTCAGTGTTTATGAATTTTATAAACAACTTGAGATAAATATTCCCTGACATTCCATTGACATCTCGATGTTGATTAACACTAAGAGTTCTGATGCTGTTGCAATTGTGTGTTGCTTTTATAGATTATGCATTATATTAGAAATTTAAATTGCACTCGCGTGTGTTTTATAACTGACATTGGTATCCAACTAGCAGCTAATAAGCATTGTGTGAGATCTAAACTCGGAATCAGCTACTTATGTCAACCATTTGACTCAGTTAACAGTTCAGTTGCAACTCATCGAGAGTCGGACACAGTTCTAATCGGATTATCGGAAATCATTTTCAGCATTTAAAAATAAAATGAACGCTAACTGAAAAGCGAACAATTAAATTCAATTTTTAAGGATAACAAATTAATTATTATTATTATTATTGTCAAAATAATGTTATTTAAACAATGTTTTCTATATAAATAATCGCACGCAGCAACGTGGCGTATACTTGTTTTTGAGTGACTTTGAACTTAAAAGTTTGAAGTGTGATCTTGATTAAGCAAAATTAGCAAATGTAGGTTACAATTTGAAAAAAGTATATAATTGTGTTGTTTGTAAAATAACAATAAAAAACTTTAATAAAAAGTATATATTTTTTTAATAATATTATTTTCACTTAAGAAAATGTTTTGCTTGTGAAGTGTAAATAAGTGTTATGATCCTTCTTAGTCAATAAAACCAATTTCAAATTTTCATCGATTATCCCTTTAAACTAAATATAGTGTTTTATGCTGGATTCTTGGGTGTTCGGTAAAAAAGTATATGCCAGAAACTAAAGGAATATTTTAATTTTCACAATCATAAATTATTATTATATTATATTATTATTATATGATTAAAATATGCTTCGTTTATTTTTTTATTTGAAGCTCAGTGCATTTCCATTACTATATTTATATTAAATTATTTGTGAATTTGTTTTTTTTTTTCGTACAATCAATATAGTAATCTAACTTGAAACCATTGTCAGCATTGTTTCTAATATAAATATTTTGTTATTTTTTTTTTTTTACTGTGTCCACACTGAAATTCATTTGTGCAATTTGTGAAATCGATTCAAAAGTTATTTAATGTATACTTGTTTGTAGTGTATTTGATATTCGTTTCAAATAAGTTGCTGATTCGCACATTTTATCAAGGCAGTTCGCTAAAAAAAAATTTTTACAGGTGTTTAAAAACTAGTTTACACATGATTCCGTTTCGTATGGCAACTGAATTGCCACTGAACTTGAACTTAGAATCAGCCAATTAAAGCTGATCTCGATTGTGCTAACATTACCTGAATAAAATTGAGCTACTAATATGTTAGGAAAATACATTGTCCTCATCTGGATTTTGTTGCATTCAAATTTCGTTTTCTCGGATATATTAAAATATAATTCGAGCATCCTTGAAGATGCACATCTCACAACGGTAAGCTTTTGAACTTTAAATTTAATATTAAATAGATTGTTTGAAATATATGGTGTAAATTTAAAGAATTTTATATTTTTCTGAAACTCTGCTTTAATAGATTTATTTAAATTTAATTTAATTTATATTAAAAAAAAATGAAAATCTCATTTCAGAAGTTTATTTTAATTATATGCTTATGCTAAAATTGAATATAAGTTATATTTTTTAAATACAATTTTCTATTTCACAAGCCTGGTCTCATCAAAAAGCATGGCTACAAGGTGGAAACCCATAAGATTGAGACCAAGGATGGCTATCTGCTCGGCATACACCGCATTCCCAAGCCAGGAGCGCAGCCCGTTCTCATGGTGCATGGCCTGGGTGACAGTTCTGCCACCTGGGTGCTGAGTGGACCCCGCTCTGCTCTTGGCTATCTGCTGAGTGATCGTGGCTACGATATTTGGCTGATGAATATACGTGGCAATCGATATTCGCGAAAACATCGCAAATATATTCCGCTGAATCGAGAATTTTGGGACTTTTCATTTCACGAGAACGGCTTCTATGACATTCCAGCTGTGATCGATTACATTCTGCAACGCAGTGAGGAACACACACAGGTGCATTATATCGGCCACTCTCAGGGCACAACGGCTGCCTTCGTAATGGGGGCCGAGAGACCCGAATACATGAAGAAGATTAAGTTGTTGCAGGCACTCGCTCCTGTGGCTTATTTCCGAAATCTTCGCACACCTATCACGGATTTTCTCAAGATTCATGCACCAACAATTATCGTGAGTCCAATACAATATAATATATATAATTAATTTGAATTTGTATACTCATTGTAGAACCTTGTGCGTCTTTTTGGCATCTTTGAATTTCCACCGGAGCGCGAAGTTTGGAGTCGTTTGATCTATCAACTTTGCAGTTTTGCATTTCGCAACACCTGCAAATATGCTTTAATGCTGGTGATGGGCATGGATAGTTCTCAGTATAATGAGACACTCACTCCAATAATTACCAGCCATTATTTGGCTGGTTCATCGGTGAAGGCTCTCGAACACTTCTACCAGCTTTTGCTGACCGGAGGCTTTTATAAGTTTAATTATTTGAATCCAACGGTCAATATTAGAAAATATGGCACAAAATATCCTCCCGAATATAAGGTAGAAAATATCGATTGTAAAGTTGCCTTGTATTATGGTAAAAATGATCTATTAACATCCTACAAGGATGTGCAAAACTTACGCAAGAAACTGCCAAATGTTGTACACGATGAATTGTTGGCCTATCCACAATTTAATCATATAGACTTTTTGATTGCCATCGACGTACAAAAATTGCTCTACGACAGCGTGTTAGGGGTAATGGAAAAGGTCGACAGGGGCGAACTTTAGTTAATCTGAAAAAATTAAGAATTTAATGTATGTATATATATATATATATATATATATAAAGGAAACCAATTAAGTTGTTTAAAATATAGTTTAATGGTAGTTATTTTAGTTTTAATTTCCGGGCCATGATTAATTTACTCTAAGTTATTACGAAGCAATTTGTGTAATTAATAAGATATGTTAAAGATATTAGATTTAAACTTATATCTGCTGTTTCTATGGCTGTTTTGTTTTTAAAGGTTATGCATTATTTTAAAAATTTCATGAAATTTCACACATATGAAAATTATATTAAACTTGACTGAATAGTGCATCAAATACAATATACTAAAGATAATTGACAAATTAGTGGAATAATTAAATTAAAGTGTGTCAAAATAATGTGATTTAAATACTAATAGTTTCTGTGGCAACATTAGCTAATAGCATACATGAAGTGTAACAACGTGGCGTATACTTTTTTCGGTGTGAATTTAAAGATTTAACAAATATACGTTGCATTTAATAAAAAATTTAATAATTGTAAATTGCAGTATTTATAAAACTTAAATTTAAGTTTTTTAAACATATTTTTTAAAATTAATTTTAAAATTAATTGTGATAAATAAAAATATATGCTCAAAAAGACAATCGTGCTTTATCAATGATATTTTTAATAACAATTAAACACTTATAATATGAATTCAATTATATATTTATAATGTAAACATATTATGATCAAGGTATACAAGATTGAATAGACCTTAAAAAATTGTTTCCATTACAAATAATTCTGTATCGTGTTGCAATTGAATTGACACTGAACTTGAGCGTGCAACGAGCAACCATTCGAATCGACTGTTTTATTTATTTTTTATCTAGATAGGTGCTGGGATAATCTAATCAAAAGGAACTATTAATATGTGGGGAAAATATATTGTCCTCATCTGGGTTTCGTTACAAGCAAATTTCGTATTTTCGGATAAATTACATTACAATTCAAGCGTTCTCGAAGATGCGAAGCTTACAACGGTAAGATTCAAAATTATATTCAAATTGAATATGAAAATATATTTGTTCAATATTCTTTCAATTCGATGAGGTTTTAAAAATCTATTTAAATGAAATATACTTCTAAATGAATCATATTTGCTAAATATATAGTATACATACTTTGATATGCTAAGTAATCAATGTATATTTATAATATTTAGCATAAATATATTTTGAATATTTAGCATATTCAATAATGTAAGTAAAATACATATAATTATACGTTTTGTCTTGCATTTTAAATATAAAAATGTATCAAAAATCTAACATTAATATGTGTAATCAATGTCATTTTACAAATTGATTTAATTAAACTATCTTTTTTATTATAATTATTATTTGAAAATGATATTTTCCAATATTATTTTAAGCCTGAGCTCATCGAAAAGTATGGCTACAAGGTGGAAACCCATGTGATTCAGACCAATGATGGCTATCGGTTGACCATACATCGCATTCCCAAACATGGAGCTCGACCTGTTCTCTTGGTACATGGCCTGGGCGACAGCTCAGCTGCCTGGGTGTTGACTGGACCGGGCTGTGGTCTTGCTTATTTGCTAAGTGATCGTGGCTACGATATTTGGTTGATGAATATACGTGGCAATCGATATTCGCGAAAACATATCAGATATGCGACGTCGGATCGTCAATTTTGGGATTTTTCATTCCACGAGCATGGCGTGTACGATATTCCAGCTGTGATTGATTACATTCTTCCTATCAGTGATCACCATCAGGTTCACTATATTGGCCACTCGCAGGGCACTTCGTCTGTCTTCGCCATGGGAGCAGACAGACCTAGTTATATGAAGAAGATTAAGCTGCTGCAAGCACTCGCTCCGGTTGCCTATTTCGAAAAGCTTCGTTCACCTATCATACGTTTAATCAAACCCTATGCTGAAATTCTTATCGTAAGTCCGAATATATGTATCACAATGAATATAAAATAAATTTGATTTTTTGTACTCTTTGTAGAAACTTGCGCGGATATTTGGCATCTATGAATTTCCACCAAATCGTAAGGCTTGGAGTCGTATGTTTTATAAACTGTGCACCTCAACTCTTCGCAACACGTGCAAACAAGTCTTAATGAAGGTTATGGGCATGGATGGTCCACAGTTTAATGATACACTCACACCATTAATATTCAGCCATTTCTTTTATAGTGCATCGTTGAAAGCTCTCGAGCACTATCTACAGTTGTTGAATAGCGATGGTTTCTATAAGTTTAATTATTCGAAACGCAGTGACAACATTAAAAAGTATGGCACAAAATATCCTCCTGAATATAATGTGAAAAACATCAACTGTAAAGTTGCTTTATATTATAGTAGAAATGATCAACTAACATCCTATAAGGATGTGCAAAATTTACGCAAGAAACTTCCAAATGTTGTACACGATGAATTATTGGCCTATTCACAATTTAATCATTTAGACTTTTTTAATTGCCATCGATGCTAAAAAATTGCTCTACGACAGCATGTTTCGGGTAATGGAAAAAGTCGACAAGGGAGAGCTTTAGTTAAGAAGTTGATGAAGTGAATAAAAATTTAATAAAAATTAAATTATTATTTCCTGAGACTTTTTTGTAATCGGTCTCTAATTTGCTAAATAAAGTTATACAAAAGTAATTTGATTTGTTTAATGCAACAATGTAATAAATTATAATTATCTTTGACATTTATAACTAAGTTAAGTGGCAGTTTAAAAAAAGTTCAAAGATTTAACTTTAATCTTATTTTGGAATAAGTTGTCAACCTTCGAAAACATGCAATCATCGAATTCTATTTTGTTTCTGAACAAATATTCAATTTTAAACATTTGTTTGTAAAGCAACATCTTTTAAACGTCCTACAGGCCAATAAAATAAAATAAAAGCTTATCCTTAAGACTTACCAAAATTCATATTCAAAACATTTGCAAATATTTAATTCTTTTTATTGGATTTTTGGTGAATTTATTGAAGCAAATTCGTTTAAGTGCTAGTTTTAACTGTTAGTTAAAAGGCTTTTAAAGCTGCATTTTGCCATTATTCAACAATAATGTAAACGTAAATTGTATTTGTGGCCAAAATGTTGCAAGTCGCCGGGCCAAGTGCAATTAAAATGGCCAAAAAGAGAAAATAGATTGGTCAAGTGCTTGGCGAGCCACTTAAAAAGCAAACATGGCATAGAAAAACAAATAATATGCACACATAACATATCTAAATGTCTGGACCATATGCAGCATTATTGTAATTTTCCATGGCAGCAGGCGAAGGCATTGAAATGGAAAATCAGATTAAATATTTAAATCAGACAAGGGCCTGTGGCTAGCCTAAAGTACTACTAAGAGCTCGACTATGTTCCGTTCTCTCTCTCTCTCTCTCTCTCTCTTGCACACTCTGTGCAAAATTTATTGCAAGTACATTTTATTTAAATGCTCTCCATGCTGACAATGCCAGATGCCTGATTCCGGCTCTGTCTCTGGCTCCAGCGGAGGAGCCAAAAAAGGGGAACGAGTTGTGCACAAAGCTGCCAAAAAAATATCATACACACAAATTGACAAGTGTGTGTGTGTGTGGTGAAGAAAATAAAAGTGTCATTTTGTAAACGAAAAACTTAATCATTTGCAGAACGCAATTTGTGCACAGAAACCCCAAAACAATGCCACTTGAATTCCAATCTCAGTTCTAATTGTTTTTCAAAGTAAAAGTTGAGTTTACAGTTGGAACTTTGAACATTTGAAATGGGAAATCTATAGCAAAATACTCTTAATTGCGACTACAAATGTTTTTCTATTGTAGGAAAAGAAATGAATACATTTTCGTAATCAGAAATCTAAAGTCAAATATGTGCCACAAATTTGATTTCTTTTTAAACAATATTTAAGACTGTTTTCGGAGTTTTGTATAGACTTTTTACGCACTTGCTTTGCCATTGCTGCAACGTGTCGGATACTTGATTTTAAATGGGTAATCTTTAGAAAAATACTCTTAATTGCTACTACAAATGTTTTTCTATAGTAGAAAATGAAATAAATACATTTTCGTAATCAGAAATTTAAAGTGCAATATTGATGACTTTTTAAGCAATTTGCAAAACTGTTTTCAGCTTCTTTTATAGACTTTTTATGCACTTGCCTTGCCTTTTCTGCAACGTGTCGGATTCTTGATTTTAAATGGGAAATCTTTAGCAAAATACTCTTAATTGCGGATACAAATGTTTTGATATAGTTTCGTAATCAGAAATCTAAAGTCAAATATGTGCCAAATTTAAAACTGATTTCTGCTTCTGTTATAGACTTTTTATGTCTTTGTCATGCCTTGGCTGCAACGTGTCGGCTACTTGATGTCAGTGTCATGCCACACTCTGCTGCTGTTTATAATGTTTGTGCTAGTGGCCAGAGTCAGAGTTAGAGTCAGAGTCGGAGTCAGTATCAGGCCTGCAGCATCATCAAAACATCAATCATGTCACTTGACCAA
Organism: Drosophila nasuta; assembly: GCF_023558535.2. Classification (NCBI taxonomy): domain Eukaryota; kingdom Metazoa; phylum Arthropoda; class Insecta; order Diptera; family Drosophilidae; genus Drosophila; species Drosophila nasuta. The sequence goes on along the minus strand of NC_083455.1, from coordinate 13,354,936 downwards.
GCGGAAATTGGGTGTTGTTGGCAACAGCCTTTGGCTTTGGCCAAAATGCTTCTCATAAGTTTACACACACACACCAGCTAAGGCTCAAGTGCAACTTAAACATGCCTCAATTCTGTTGTGAAATAAATTCGTTAAAATGCTTTTGCTCGCCATTGTTTTGCTGGAGGGAGACATGGCGGCCATTTACATGTTCTACATGCTGTGCTCTGTTCTCTCGAGCTGTGAAGCTGTGAAGACATGAGGCTGCAGAGCAAGTGATAACAGCGACACCCTCTGGCAGAAGGCAGGGTAGAGTAGTTGCCTAACCAGGATTTGATGTTCCAAAACAAAAGCGGCTTTCCAAACGAGAGACCAACCAGCAGCAAAACCAATCGAAGTCATTTGAAGATTTGCCGCCGGATTTGCATCTGAATGAGAAATGGGCAATGGCAAAAGTGTTAAAAGGGGAGGAGATGGCAGCAAACTTGTTTAGTTTTTTTTTTCTTTGTTTTTGTGGTTTGGCTCAAGTGCTGGTAAGCTGGTACGTATGGGGTTAAGACTCTTCTGCTACTCACATTGTTTTGTTCCAGTTGTTTGTGCAGCCAACAACAAAAACAACAATAACAACAACAATAATGGTAACCACAACAAGAACGATAACGAACTGCAGGCAACAATGGGAGGATTTTCGAATGTTCATTGTTTTCGAAATATTTCGTTTAAATTGCATACTTTTGGGGGGGGGGCCAAGCAGTTATGAGAAAGCTCTAGAACTCAAAGAAATAGTTAATTAACTGAAAAATTGATCAAGCAAAAAACTTTTCAAAATAAATTGAATTTTCCGCCCAAGATTTTTGAAAGCGTTAAACTTAAAAATAGTTAAAGATTTTGTTATATTAATGGATAGTGGAAGTGGGAAGTTTAAGTTTGGAAAAAAAACTAAAGTGTCATCTTCACAAAATAAAATAATAATAGAGTATTGAAATACATAGAGAGACACTCAGAAGTGTTTGAAAATGTTCTTTTTGTTTCTCTAACTTGAATTCTATTCTACACTTCGGGGAGCTGCCCCCAAAAAAGCTAAACGTCTAAAATATCCGATTTCATAATTTGACTTGCAAACAATTTAATTAAAGCCAGACTACAGAGCACCCCATGGACAATAAAGCACCCCGTTCTTATGCTTAGCGAGTATTTAAATGGCATATCCCTTACAACTATTCCCACATCCTGTTGTCTCTACTTTTCAAAAAGGAAACTACAGCTGCTGCGTCTCATGTGATGTGGGGGGTGGATGGTTGCAACATTCTCGCAGACATTCAGTACATCAAAATGTCTAAAATTTCATAATTGCAACTGGTTTCCCCAAAGTGCGTGTGCTTTGCTTTGTTCTGCATTGTGGATCTTTCTCCTCTGCATTGGGATGCAACCAAATATTCAACATCTCATATGGCCAGACCTCAAAAACATTTAATTACGCTACACTTTTTCAACCCCATTGCAGTTGAGCTCAAAATTATTCTGAGCTTTTAGCTCAACTGCTCGTATTTTGTTACTCTCATTGTTTGCGGTGGCTTTTGAAGCAATATTATGTATTTTTTTTATAGCAACTTGGAGAATATAAAGATGAAAGAATATCATTTAACATGTGGCATAAAAAGTATAATGTAAAATACATTAATTTAGTTTCGAGCTTTTAATAAATACATAATAATAAATAAATAAATGAAAATATAAATCTTGAAGCCCGACAAAAATTGCAAAATAATATTTATTTCAAAGAACTTTTTTTTTTTTAATTTTGTAGGTAACTCGATAAAAAGTATAGTATCCATATGTACTGAGAGTTGTCTTGTTATACCCGATACCCATAGGATAATTAAGAATTACTTTTGTATGGCAAAAAAAACCCCTACAGCAATCGGGTTTTGGTTGCTTTGGCTCACAATCTGGTATATTTAGTACTCTGTGGTATATTTATACCCGCTACCCATAGGGTAGAAGGGTATTATAACTTTGTGCCGGCAGGAAATGTATGTATCAGGTAGAACGAGGCATCTCCGACCCTATAAAGTATATATATTCTTGATCAGCGTCAACAGCCGAGACGATCTAGCCATGTCCGTCTATCCGTCCGTCCGTATGAAACACTGGATCTTAGAGACTACAAGAGAATTGTAATTTTTTTTTTCGACAGCATTTGTTATGTATGTATATGCACGCAGATAAAGTTTGTTTCAAATTTTTGCCACGCGCATTTCCGCCGCCGCAAATAAAAAAAAATCGAATAACAAGCGTAATTTTAAAGCTACATGGTATATACAATAATTATTATAGTAGTTATGATTCCTGAAAATTTGGTTGTGATCAGATAAAAATTGTCGAACTTATCAAAGATAAGCGCCTACTTACTAGGGGTCTTAGTTGCTTTGGCCGACAATCTGGTATATTGTGCCGTCTATGGTATATTTTGAATGCGGTACTATATCGATATACCAAATATACCATTTGGTATATTTTAGTATTTTTTGTAGTATATTCGGTATATTATGAAGAAATTCCGCAATATTTTGCTTTTATTCAAAATGGGTAGCGGGTATCTCACAGTCGAGCACACTCGACTGTAAATTTATTACTTGTTAATATTGTACTATATCAATATACCAAATAAAGTCCTTGGTATATTCGTTTGTAATTTTCGGTAAATTAATTTGGCACAATTTTAGTATTTTTGGTATATTAATGTGGTATATTTTAAAATTAATACCACACTGTTGTGCTTTTATTCGAAATGGATAACGGGTATCTCTTACTGCAGCTCCCTTTCTTGTTCTCTTTCAGTCTTGTCTTATTAACCTAAAAATGTTCTACTGATTATATTAAAATGCGGAGCAAGTTGCTGCTCAAGAATTACGTAATGCACAGCTACTGAATAATTTATTTTGCATTTTTGCACATAAGATGAACGAACCACAAGAAAAGCCAAACAGGAAATGAGCAAAACGCTGAAATGCTCGTAGTTCAATAGAATTTGCTCTCAATTTGCTGAGAGCACACACACACACAGAAATACCGATGCACAGATGACTGGGATCCTGTGCAAGGACGTCATGTTGGTTGCTAATTGAAAATAATTTTAACTAACGATACAGAAAGGGAGAAAGAGCAAAAATGGGTAGAGAAAGAAAAACAAGTAGTAAAGCAAATGCGCTTCACCTGAAAAACTTAATGAAAAATCAAACCAAGTTTCTCTTTGGGGGTGCTTGGCAGTCAAGAGGAGAAGGAGAAGGGAAGCGCTTGAACAAGCTCGGGAGGGCTTCAACAAGCTGTCAGAAGCCAAAAGGTGCTAAAGGAAGCTGCAATTGTTGGGGCAGGGCAAGCGTTGGCTCATGTTGTGCCACGACAGCTGGCAACGTGCAACGCATGTCAGAGAAGCAGCCAAGCGGAAGTGCTTAACAGCAACACTCAAACACCCGCACACACACACTCACACACACACACACTCAAGCACACACACCAAAGATGCACACACAAATACACACATCTATAAGTAAACATAAGAACTGAAAAATAAAACAAGAAAAAAAATCATAAGTAAGAAATAAGGAAGTTCTCGAAGACTACGAAGCTGAAATACGCTTACAATTATTTAGTTTATAATTTTAACAAGTTAGAAATTTATGAGAAAGCTGTGAAATACCCACTACCCATTAAAAATAAAATATTCTATAAATTTACCAAAAATATTTCGCAAAAATACTAAAATATACCGATGGCTAGATTTGGAATATCGATATAGTTTTACATCCTAAACTTAGACTCGCATGCAAAGGCGTTTTTTTTTCATACAAAAATATTGGTTAAATAACTTCAATAATTTTTATTTTATAATACTTTAACAATTGTTACAATTAAGAAACATACAAGTTTTCAGAAAAGTTGAACCTTAAATACTGAAATTGTATGCAATTTTAAAAAATAAAAATAAGTGAAAAGTGAATTGATTAATTGTTGTCTAAATTACAAAAAAAGAATTTTAAAAAAATCATTCCAATTTTTGTATGATAACCTAGCATCTGACAGTGTTAAATATATACGTTAAATTAAAAATAAAGCCTACAAAAATTCAATATATAAAACTCTATTCACAGCACTTTAAAATTAAAAGCATTTCTTTCAATCTTACAATTTAAAATCGGATTACAATAATAGTAAAGTTTGCGCTAAAATAAAATTCACATAATTATGCATTTTTAATTTTAGTTAAAATTCACAATATACAATCTTTAAGACTTACTTTCTCAGCCCCTGAAAAGTTCATTCTTAACTTCTTAACTTTTTTATACATTCAGTAAGTGTATGCAAGAACTTGGCCAGAAACTTTTCTGCAGTTTGTTTGGCCATTTTTTGTATAAATACAACACAGCAAATACTTAGTCAGGTATGTGATATGTGTAACTAACATATACATATGTATGTATTTAGGTATATTCCTGTCTCTGTGTGGTAGTTTGTTGCACTTGTGGTTGCTGTTGATGTGCCTGAAAGCCGAGTTAATTCTTGGCAATAATTTATCGAGTGCATTTATAATTGATGCTCTGTAGCTTGCCACTGCAACACAAATACTGCTGCTCTTTCTCACATAAGAAAACATTGTAAATTTTCAATTACCTTTTCGACATCTGAGAATTTATAGTGCACATCAAAAGCTGGTTAGATGCCCTTTAATAATGACTTTGTTACTTGGAGTACTTGACCTCCAGTGTAAACCATTAGTAACTGTTAACACAATGAGAAAAATTGTTCATTATTATTGGGTCATCAAGTAAAGAAGTGTAGAAAATTATTTAATAAATATTTAAGGAAGGGAATTCCAAAATTTGAAGAAACAATAATAAAATTCTTAAATTTGATATCTTTTCGATTTTGAAAAAAGATTTTTCTTATCCTTAAAACGAAGATTGAAGAACACAATCTTCTTTTTAGATTTTTCAACATAAAAATCTTATTTCAAGATTTTTTGTAAGATCTAAAAGTTACTAAATAAAGATTTGCAATCTACTTTTCAATTTACATGTTTTTCTTTATGTGTAATATTATTTGTAATATAGTTTTCCTCCAAATATTTTTTGCAGTGTTTAATTAAATTTCACTTTATGCTTTTCACTTCTGATATTTACGAATTATCAAATCAATTTTGTATGAAGAAAGAACTGGCTGCAAAAGCAACTCATACACCAAAATGTTCATTGCTATTGAATAATAATTTGTTCACGTTTTTTTTTTGTAGCTAACCTACCATAAGTTGTAATCCTGTGAAGTTTTCTTGGCCAAATTTATGGAATTGAGCAGCCAAGCTTATCGTTAACCAAAAGTGGAATTAACTTTAGCACTTGGTTAGAAGAAAGTCAACCAAATAAACGCCAAGCAATTTGTCATGGCTCATAACTTTCACGTTAGCAGTGTTTTAACTCGTTGGGAAAGCCCCACCAAAGTTTCCCCATCTCTGTAAAGAAAATCCAAAAAATGGACAAGAAATCCCCCATTTAACGCGAGTGTCATTTGCTAAAAATACAAAAATAAACCTCGGGCTACAAAAGCAAAAAAAAAAAAAAGAACGAAAATTACGAGTAGAAAAAAAAATCAAAAAATCTAATTAAAAATTTCTGCAGTCAACCCCGAAAGTGTTGTGATATCTGGCGATGCCACAACTCGCTCGCAGCGACAAACAAAAAAGCAATTACACTGCCTCAAACTGTTGCAACTTCCTGCAATGACAACAGAGGCGCTAAACTTGGGGCCCAATATTAGCAGACGTCGCTTCTCCTTCCACTATCTCTCTCTCTCTCTCTCTCCTCTCTTCATGGATGCTTCTCGCTTGCCACAAGCCACAGAGCGGCCCAGTGAAGCGAAACTCAAACTCAACTCCGACTCCGACTCGGTGACCAGTCGCCCAGTTGCTTCCCAATTGGACCGCCTGTGGTTGTACTCGACATAACAGGCTGCCAGGATATCCTACTGGTTGCTGCCCCAACAGCTGAACGAAGCTCTATTCAACTCTCTCTCTCTCTCTCTCTCACTCTCTCGCTGCCTCTGTCTCTTGTCTGTGTGTTAAATACGCGAATGTCCTTCCTAATCTCATTTGGCGATGTTATCCTGCCCGCCAAGCAGACAACAACAACATCAGCATCAACCATGAAGCAGCACTTGGAGCAGGGGGCAGCATCAGTGGAGCAACAACTGTTCGCCTGGGGGCGCACAAAAAAAGAGTTTTTATTATATGCATGCATCCCTGTGGCATGCCTTACCCTCCTCCCCTCACAATGCATTGCGGGGGAAAACAAGGCAACTCCATTTTTGTTTAAACTTTTTACATATTGTTATTTCGCATACCCTGTATTTTTTTGTTATCGAAGTACGGAAAGTTGTCCAACGGAAGTATATGAAATATTTAATTAACTTAAAAGCAAATTTCATTAATTTAATAAAGAAATATTTTTAGTATTTTCTGAGTACTTATTTCTTATATTTTTTTTTTATTTGTAGCAATTTGAGCAATCCGAACTTAGGTAAGAAAAAATAAAGGTAACAATTTTACAAAGTATACAAAATTTACAAATTATAAAAATAATGAAAGTCAAATTTGAAATATTGTAATTTTATATAATTTTAAATTCTCTTAAACTCAAGCAAAGATTTAATTTTAATTTAATTGGAATTATGAATAAAGAAAGTAAGTATTATATATATAGGTAGGTATGAAGAGTAAGAAAATAAGACAAATAAATATTTAAAAAAAAAATAACTATATAATTTGAAAAATATAAATTTTATAAAATCTAAAATGATATTATCAATTTAAATATATTCAAAGTTTTACAAATTTGAAGACTATGTAAAATTTAAATACAAAACCGTTATATAAATTTAAATTCTATTAAACTCAAGCAAAGATTTAATTGAAATTAATAATATGCTCAATAGTGGATATTGAACTGGAATTGTGAATAAAGAAGGTAAGTATTCTTATAGGTAGCTATGAAAAGTAAGAAAAGAAGGCAGATAAATAATTTAAAATATATAAAAATTTTATTAAAACTAAAATGATATTATCGATTTAAATATACTTAAAGCTTAACAAATTTTAAGACAATGTAAAATTTAAATACAAAACAGTTTTGTATAACTCTTTTATAAATTATATGGCTCCTAAAAGTACTTTTTTCTGTACCACATTTTTTAGAATATTGCTTAAGAAATTATATGGAACTTAGGACCATTTTTCTATAAATCATATGTGTACTTACAGGGTATCGTGTTAGTCAACCCCAAAGAATCCTCTTCACTTTAGCTAGTTATTATAGTTGAGTTCGCATGTCGTTGTGTTGTTGTTGTTGATGCTAATGTTGTTGTTTTTGTTGTTGTTGTTGTTGTTGGTCAGGCACGGGCATTTGGGGGACGCGTCTGCTTTTGGTTTTGGTTCTGGTTCTCGTTCAGCCGCAGTTGCCGCTTGCAACACAGCCAAACGCATGAAAGAACCGTTAGCTGTTGCTAAGTAAAAGGATAGCTCCATGTCACACACACACACACATACACACACACACACACACACACACACACACTCACGTGAACACGTTTCCACAAAGCGTTCAAAAAAGTGAGCTCCTCTTCTATTTTGTTTTATTTTTGGGAAACTCTCTGAAAAAAGTGAAGGGAAAAAAAGAGAGAAAAAAGTTTAGCACCCGCGGTGACCAAAAGTAATACTCCCTTTCACCATGACGGAGGAGAAAGGGTGTCCGTGTGTGAGTGGGAATGCGTGTGTGTGTGTGTGTGTGTGTGAGTGAATTTTCGGCTGTTATTATTGCGTTTTTATGCATGCGCGCATATTGTGAATGTCCTTGGCCATGATGGCGACTGGCGACTGGTAACACGACATGATATATGGCCTTAAAGCGGGCCAAAACCTTTTACGTAGTCAAGAGGGGGAAGATGAAGGGAAGAGCTGATGCTGCTGCTTGTTGGTTAAGGGTGCGAAAGTGTAACTGGGATTTTGGCGGTCTTACGACGCCGAAAATGTGTTAAAAGTTTTTAAATATTTTCCAACTATTCGCTGTGAGTTATGACCGGCAGTTAAGCCTTTATTCACCATGCATATGAACCGAAAGGAAGTCTATTTAACAGTTGAGAAATAGTTAAAAATACATAAAAAAGGGAAAAATACTTCGTAATAAACTGCGATGATTAACACTTGAAATACTAAAGAATGGAGTTCTGTGTGCACTTGATAGTAATTTGAACCAATTTAGAACAGAGTATAAAGATTACATATTGATCTGTTTTTAATTACATTTCATAACAGATGTGTGTATAAATAATATTTGAGAATTTGATAAAAATAAGTAACTCATTAGTTTAATAGTTTCTGTATAGATCGAATTATAATATTTTATGAAGGTACAAATTTAAAGTACGATATATAAAAACTTGGGTGTTTTCACTATATTTTACATTCGACTAGTGCATTTTATTTTACGGTTTTTTTTAGTACATTTTTCACTTGACCACAAAAATATTTACAGAGTATTTACTAGTCGACTATGTTCATATAATTCAGCTTTAGTGCTGACCAATTTAATAATGCAATTAATAAAACTCTATTAACGAAAGTTGTTTTTCGATAATACCAGGGTAGCTCCTAGTCAGTCAAAATTGGCCCTGATTCTCTCGCACCTTGTAAAAATCCACTCAAATCAATAATAACAATACAAATACAAGCAATTAGGCGCCTCTGCTATGGAAGGAGACGACGGATCATCGAGGGATGAAAAAAGGGAGAGGGGGGTCAGTATTAGTGGGGCGACGGCGACAGCAACAACGACAGTTAAAGCAAACATTTATCCACTCATAAATTGAGGCAAATTACGCATATGAACAACAACACATTGCATGTCAATATTTGCATAGGCAATGTGTCGATAGCTAAGAGGGGAAGGGGGCAACTAGCAGTGCGAAGCATAACCGAAAAAAAATAACAAAACTAAAATCAGGTATTGCTTAGCCCCAACTCCCATTGTCTAGTCTCCTCTTGCAAAGCATGTGGTCAATCGTCTCACTCGCTTGCACTCACACACACGCACTCATACATTCACGCACTCTCACGCTCTCCTTTTCGACGCATTCGCCTGCTCAACACTTGACATGTGCTGCACTCAGACTGTCTCGCTCCCACGCACGCTGACGTCTGCGGACAGCAAACACAAATTGAGAGCGTGGCTTATTAAGTCAAACGGATTACGCACGTTTTTGTTGCCGTTGTTGTTGTTGTTGCTGTCGATGGCGATGGTGATGCTGTGGTTGTTGTTGCTGTCATGATTGCGCTGTTGCCGTTGTTGTTGAGTATATCGATTCACATTTGGTTGTCGGTTCTGTTTGCCTCTGGCTTTCGTCCAATGCCTGATTCGATGTCTAAATAAACTTGCCGACGACGATGACAAACAACAACAAGAATAACAGCCAAAACACAAACAGACGCAACGCTTGGATCTAATCATATTTGTTGTGTTATTGCTGTTGCTGTTGATCTGACACCTCTTCGGCCATATGGACGGATTCTTGCCTTATCAGTTACCTGTTGTTGTTGTTGCCGTTGTTACCTGTTGGCTATGATTAACTTAGCTGGGCAAACTCATGGCTTTCTGCTTTACCTGCAGTTCAACACGAATACACGGCATGCATCAATTTGTTTATATTTGTATTGGTATCGATAACACTCTGACGATTGACTTCGTTTCCCGCTTCTTATCAGTTCTCTCATTCTCTCTCTCTCTCTCTCTGTCTCTCTACTGCTGCCCTTTTATCTGGCACAGGTAATTGTCCCGAAAATAAAAAACAAGTGTCGCGTTGTGGCCTACAAAATGCAAACGTTAACATTTCTTGTCATTGCACACGATTCACGATCAATTTCCAAATTTCAACGAATTTCGGCTTACAACAATAACAATGCATTAGACGCAGCAGTAGCAGCAACAACAAATCTATGTTAAGATTCTTGGCGCGCGCAACAAATTCGGTTGCAGTCGAACATGCTTGAGCGGCGGCACAACTCAACATGTTAATGTTAACAGCTTGTGTTGAGTTCCAACATTCGGTACATTTGTACGAAGCATTTGTACATTATGTTTGCTGGGACATTCGGCACTCTTAAAAGTAATAAAACTAGTAAATGTTTGATAACGTACACTAAATATTCATTTGATAATCATAATAATATGATTTTCTATAACATTAGAATATATTAACTTACTGCTTATACATATTCTTGATTATCTGGATATAATAATATGATCTCTCTATATAATAACTTAATAAATATGCCTAGATAAATATTGTAATTACGAAATTGTTCTTGTACATACATATATATTCAAATGTTATCTATAAATCAACTACTTATCAAATATTTGAAAATTGACACCTTCCACCTTTCCACTACATATAACGCTTGTTGTTTGTTGCAGCATTTTCATTTTACGTCAATTGGCTTTTTATTAATTGTTTGCTTATCATTATCAGAGTTGCAGCACTTCTAACACAACTATTAACAGTGATAAGAAAATTTGAATTCAACGAATTGTTCGTTGTGCTGTTATGTGTTGCTTCGTCAAGTTGTTCGTTCGTTAACGGTTGCGGTTGTAAGCGAACATGCATGCGCCTGTTAAACTTAACAGCGTGCATTTTGCGTGGCGGCATGCAGCCAACTTAACAGCCGCTTAACAGTTTAGTCTACGACGAACCTTTATAGCGAGCGGACGTGTTGCAAGCGAATAGCGGATGAATTTGTTTCAGTGACGAAATTCAACGGAAATTTTAAAACGCGTGTTTACCAAGAAAATTGCGTGCAAAAGAATTTGAGTGTGCAAAGAAAATAAGGAAAAGCAAAGCAAAAGCAACTGTTAAAAATGCGTAATCAACGCTGAATTTTCTGAGTGCAAATTAACAGTTGACAGTCAGTGCAAAAAGTGTCAGTGTGTGTGTGTTCCCAATTGGCAAAACAATATTAGTAACTAAATAAAATGGAGGACGAACTACGTTGTCCCACCTGCAAGCAACTGTACGCGAATCCCGTGCTCTTGCCCTGCTTCCACGCCCTCTGCCTGGGCTGTGCCCTCGACATACAAACACCCTACACACCCGGAGGTCCAGCTGGTACCGCCAATGGAGGCGTGGCACCCGGAGGAGTCTCCGCCGTGAATGGACAGCCTGGCACAGGAGTAGGAGGAGGAGGAGGAGCAGCTGGGGGAGGAGCTCCAGGCACACGACACAGTTCACACAGCTCGGCGGCGAGCACCGCAAGCTCGGCAACCGGAAGCGAGAGCGTCACCTCGGATCAGGATCAATCCGATAAAGTGAGCATCTTCAGTGAGGCGGACTCGGGAGTCGTTTGCTGCTCCAACACATCGCGTCCCGTGTCGTATGCGGGCACCGGGCAGTTGCAGGGATTGTTGCAAGGTTCGGTGGTGGCGCCACCAGGTGCGGCATATTGTTTGACGTGTCCGCTGTGCCGGAAACTCGTCTTCTTCGACGATGGCGGCGTACGCAATTTGCCCACATACCGCGCCATGGAGGCGATCGTGGATCGTTTCTGTGCCCGCGAAGCTTTGCGCTGCCAAATGTGCGAAACGGATCCCAAGGTCGCCTCCCTCATCTGCGAGCAGTGCGAGATCCGCTATTGCGATCAGTGTCGCGAACTCTGTCACCCAGCTCGTGGTCCGCTGGCCAAGCACACGCTTGTGAAGCCACGTGGCGCCGCCCAGGCTCGAGAATCCGTGTGCGGGGAGCACGAGGAAACCCTCTCTCAGTATTGTCTCAACTGCAAGATGCCAGCCTGTGGTCAGTGCATCGGGGAGCAGCGACACCAGACCCACGATGTTCAGTCCATCAACGTCACTTGCAAGGCACAAAAGGTGAGTAACCGACATTCTCTCTCTAGAAAAAGGGGGAATTTCTTTGGTATCACTTTGCTGTTATCGAATGTCTAGGGTTTGGCTTCTCTAAAGAATACTTTTGCCATGAAAATAAGTGTAAAACGAGTGCAGTCTTGAATTGAGAATGTTTACCATGTTTATATTACGTAGAAACAATTTTCATTCAAGATATACAAATGTCAAAAACTTAGTTACGATTTAAGATTTTATATTCCGACTTTGTTTCTTAAATTTAATGGGGTTTCCTATTGTGGTATATGAAAAACTTATCTAAGCTTTGGATTCTCTAAGAAATACTTTTGCCATGAACTTGTGTAAAACGAGTGCAGTCGTGAAATGAGAATGTTTATCATCTTTAGTTTAAATAAGAAAACAATATATATTTAAGATTTAAAAGTCTGAAAATTAAGATTTTCTATTCTACTTTCCGTCGTGATGCGTTTTTCCCATTGTGCTATAATGTATATAATTTCGCATTTACATTATAACTTATCTAAGCTTTGGATTCTCTAAAGAACACTTTTGTCATAAATATTTTGTATATCGAATATAGTCTTGAATTGTAAAATGAGGTATAAACAATTTCGATTCAATATTTACATATTTAGAAAGAAGGTTTCAATTCAGGAGCTTATATTTTCGTTTCGGTCTTAAATTTCATTAATTTAAAGCGTTTTTCCCATTGTGCACAAGGAAGAATTATTTAAGTATAGATTATCATTTGTTAAAGTTTTATACTATAAAGTATACCTTTGCATAACTGCATAAAATAATACGATTACAATCTGCATTTAAAAATTCTTTGATACATTTCTTAAAGTTATTTGAAAATAATCCTAAATGAGGAATGAGGATTTTAGAATTTAGTATTTCTTAGCACTTATTTATTATTTATTATTATTAGCTATTCCTTTTGCTTCTGATTGCTTTTCGTTTGGTTTAAATCTTAGTTCATTTATGAAATTGTCAAACTTTTATTTCTCTATGTGCACCTAGGGGAATTTCTTTGATATCAATTTGCAGTTATCACATGTCGAGAGACACTCGAAATTGCTGCTTATCTCTAATAAATTTTGTAAATATTTACATGCTATTTGAACTAAGCATTTATAGTTATATTACAACTAGAAATTTAATTGTTGCTCACCGGGAATTGTATAATGAATTGTCATCATTGTATAGTAAATTGTCATTTAGTAGATAGACATCAATTGGGACTCGTTATTAAGGCTTTAATTTCAAAGATTACCAGAAAAATGCTCTTTAAGAATTGTGTCAATATGAAAAACAAAAAATCAATCAATTTTTAACAAATATCGCACTTTAATAAAAATAATTACTTAATTACTTATTATAAATTAATATACCATTAATTATGGTATTATATGATTTAGCATTTTATTGAAAATAATTATAATATTTTCTTACAATAAGTGAAGCTTAGTTGAATAAACTTAGCAACTGTTGGCACCGACAGAGTTCACTGCACGTTGAAGTATTTGTTTATTATTTATTTGTATAAATTCCTAGGAAGAACTAAATATTGAATTTCAATGCAAAGTGCCTTTAATGGAATCATGAAATTCTAGTAGCAAATAAATCATTTACATTTGCATATATTAAGCAGAGTAGGAAGAAGGCGTGAAATGGAACTTAGCAGAAAACACCTTCATATGTCATAGTCGAGGAAGATTATTAGAATGCTCAGAGATACTTATTAAAGATACACACCTAAGACAGCAATGAGTGCTCTCTCTCTCATATCTGTTGGCCAAATAAATGCAAAACATAGCAGGGGAGGCAACCTCATCCTGACCACATCCTGGCTAACATCCTTCATCTTCCTTTCCAGTTCCTATTTGTTGTTATTGTTGTTGTTGTTGTTGTTCTCCTCTTTTTTGCTGCTTGTCTACCACGAAAATTTATGGCCCTTCGTTTTGTCCGTCTGCTCGTCGCGCACATTTTTCATGCAAAATTGTTTTTCCTTAAGCATTTTTCAACCCTGCCTCCCTCCCCTTTCAGGTTGGGTTTTCCTTCTATGTAGTATAACTCTCCTCTATCTAGTCTAGTCTCGGCTTTAGCTTGTTTGTTTGTTTTTGTTTGTTTGTTGGGTTGCCAAGTGTCGCAATCTAACAACTTTGGCACGCTAATTTAGCGATAAGTTTTTTGAGTTGGGTTTTGAGTTTGGGTTTTCCACTGCGTCTTTTCCTTAGGCGTGAACTCGATCTTAAAGTTAGTTGGAATTTAATTTCGAAAAGCTTAAGCACACCTGGCTGCGATGCGAAATTAACAAATTCCATTCTCGAATCAAGCTGAAATGTCAACGCCAAACACACAAATTTTAATATGGCGCAAGGACTCAAGTGTCGAAACAGGACAGCACAAGACAGCAAAAGGACATGCCGAGTGCAAAAAGTGACAAATTGCAGCGCGCCTCGCAAAACAAAGAAGAGAATAGCGCAATACTCAAATGACGACGAGACAGGTCAAGAGGGAAACAGGTAGAGAAAAGAGTAGACAAAAAGCAAAATAGAAGCGAGAGACAAAATGAGAGCGGGGGCTATGAATAGCAAATACTGCTATAGAAATGAAAAGCGTCAAATAATTCACAGCTTCTTGACTACAGTAAAGGTTGCCTATACAAAACACAACAACAAACTATGGAGTTGTCACTGTAAACAAATTACATTCTTTCACTTTCCCCTAAACAAAAAGCAAACTGTAGCTGAGCAAAAGATTGAATGATTTTAAATAATGGAAAAGTAGAGCGAATTAAGAGTTCTTAAATGTTGTGCATTTAAGGATTTGTTTTTTTTTTAGATTTGTATGGAGTTGTATTGAAAGACAAAGTTGTCATAAAGTCAAGAAGTCTATCTGTAATTAATTTGTACTATATAAATTTAAACACTTGGGTAACAATTTAGAAATACTTTTTAAAAAAGGAACAAAAACTTAATAAATTAGTCTATTATAATATTTTATGGAATATTGAAAACGAAAATTAAAATTTTTAAATACTTTTTGAAAAAGGCACAAGAAATTAACAAATTAATCTATTATAATATTTTAGGGAATTTGTATAGACGACAAATTAATATTTAAAAATACTTTTTGAAAAGGCACAACAAATAAATAGATTAGTGTATTATAAAATTTTAGAGAACATAAAAAAAATTTTAATTATAAAATGCATTTTAAAAAACAGTATAAAAAAATAAATAAATTGTTATATTATAATATTTTAGAGAATATTTTAAACAAAATTTAAAATTTATAAATCAATTTTGAAAAACAGTACAAAAAAAAAAAAATAGATTAGTCTTTTATAATATTTTACAGAATATTCAAAACAATACCTAAAACTTAGAACTTTTTGAAAAAGGTACAAAAAATAAATAAATTAGCTTATAAGGTAACAAACTACCTTATTTTAGGGCATATTTAAAATACATTTTGTAGCCAAAAATTAAATTGTTTTATATATTCATTTGCAATGAATTTGTGATAAATCAACTTTAAGAAGGATAATATTGAAAGTATATTTTACATATAAGCATAACAATTTGAAATTGTATTAAATTTTCATTTATATTTAAGTAAGTACTTTTTAATTATTCAGCATAGTTTGTCAATTATATCTATAATATGGCAAATTTACAACTTAGGTACAACCAAAAAAATTGCAATGAGAGCGTAGAACATATTTATTTAACTTGACAATTAATTGAAGGAGATAAAAAATTGCCAAAGCAATTACAGATAACAATATAAAGCAGTAAATGATAAATGTGATACTTTTAAAATAAAAGCAAATAAATTAATCTTCGGTCTTTACTAAATTTAATTTCTTTTACAAGTAGTTCAGTTTATTTTTAAAACATTCGCCTATGTCATAGCGCATAAATAGAAACCTATTGAGGCACTTCATGATTGCCTATCAAACTGATAAGGCAAGGCACAAGTATCACAAGTATCAGATATCAACGATATAATGAGTACTTTGAGGGTGATTAGATGTAGTTGAATGTTGTGTGCTGCAGATGAGCTGCAGATTATTAAATCGAGGTAAGGCACTTCCTGTTGTAAATGCGAGTTTGTGACTCAGAGAGCAGCTGAGCGAGCGATGCAGGATTTTATTCTTTTGGTGTCAGAGATACAAAAGTCAGATTTCAGTTTGGAACAATGGACAACAAGCTGAAATCAGTTGTCGGATAGGGGGAAGGCAGCTGACTCAAAAAGGCGGCAAAAGGCAGCTGACGAAAATCAAAACGAACGAAAAAAGTGGGTAGAACTCCAGGTTGAGGTTGAATGATGACACACGCAATGGCAACAGCGCATTCCTCAATCAACATTTAGGCCAGGCCCGCAGACAGCCGAAAAGTGACAACGAAAGTGTTGATAAGATAAGCCTAGTCAGAGGAGAGAAGAGAAGAGAGAGAGAGGGAGAGGGAGGAAGGCACGAGCTGAATCAGAGCCACACCAAAACTCATTAAACTGCACTGTCTCTCTCTCTCTCTCTCTCTCTCTTACTTTCGGTCTTTCTCTATCGTTTGTTTTTGCACACAATTCTGTTGCCTTGTGACATTTTTCACACCTTTGCTACCTGTATTGGGCACACACAGGTAACTAAAAAGAGCGACGGGAATGCAATATCGTTGTGTCTTTAGCCCTGTCATCGCGTACTTTCCCACTATAGTACTTGTTTCACTCGAATCATTAATTTGCAGTTTATTATGCATCCTGGCTATATCCTTGTATAAGGATAAACATATTGCTGTTCTCATTGCTGTGCTGAATTTATGACGCCATCAAAGTGCATCATGTTTCCTCTCGCTCTCTCTCTGTGTCTATATGTTTTAGTCACCACCACCACAATGTGCCACATCGTGCCCCGCATCTGTGCCACACACATTCCCACCCCCTCTTGTCCCCTGTGTGGCTGCCGCATGATTGCACTGAATTTGTTCCATTTAACATGGTCGCATTTTCTCTCCTTCGACGTTTTTTTTTTGCTGTTTCTTCATCCATTTATCCATGTGCAACCCTGGGGCAATGTTCATGTTGCCATTTCTAACAATAAAATAGTTTTTGATACGTATCCAGACACACACACACATATATATATAACACATATATATATATTTTCAGCTCGTTTGCTGCTATTGATTCATGTATTTGAAATTCAACTTTATATTTTAACTAAAGACTTAGCTTTGTCTTTAAATGGAAATGTTATTGATTGGTTTTGTTTTGTATTTGCTTTTTATTGTGGTATATCATAATGTTATCTATTATAAGCCTTTTAATACATCTAGTTAACTGTTATGTTTAACTACATTTTTTTCAAATGCCTTTCTTTTTTTATCACACTTAATTGAACTAAATCTTCTTTAGCAATTAAATTTATTTGGAAGCACTTAAGATATCAATCTCGACTGGCTTATGATTGTCCGATTTAAGTGCTTTAAGATCATGGAATTCCTTATGAAATTTTGTTTTTGATTATCTTGCTTTAAATATAACATCAACTTAATGTTTCGTTTAAGTGTGTTAATTATGAAGTTAGAAACTATTTCTTTTAATTCGTTTATTTTTGCTCGCATTGAATATTATTGAACATTAATATAATATTTCATTTGAGGGCTTTATAATTTTTATAGATTCGTTAAGAAAAGATTAACTGTTTAGTTTTTGTTGAATGATAATAAATTGTATATTTATTAAATATTATTTATGAAGTGAAAAACTAGTTCGTTTTTATTTTGCATAATACTTATAGATATTTTACAAAATGATTAACTATTTAGTTTTGAGTTTTTCTTTTATTTTTGTAAGTGTTTAAGTATATTGAAATAGTCTTGGAGTTGTTATAGAATGATATGCTATTTATTGTATTACTTTGTTTTTTTTTTTTCATATAATGTGATTAAACATAAATGTAATGTATTAAAAAGGCCTTTAAAAAAATGTTAGATTCCTTGTGAAATGTTAAATTATTTTATATTTTTCATGTTATGTTCCGCTTAAGTGTTTTATATTTGTTATAAAATGAGAAACATTTTTCTTGCATGAAATATCAAGTTTTTTTCTTTGTACTGTCTTAAAAATTGGTTAACTTATGAAACTTAACTTATGAAATGATAAATTATTTTTCCATCGCATTTCTTACATCATATCATAATGCACATTAATACACTTCTTTAATACAATTGTTTTATTCCTGTCGCCATTGACTTTGTTAGAATTATTGGGAGTTATCTTTTTTGTTTTAACTGTTTTAAAATATTTATCGTTATCTTAAGAAATGAGAAACGTATTTCCATTGTATTTCTTAATACAAATTCAAAAATGTTTTTAATACAACTGCTTTATTCCTGTTTCCATTGGCGCAATCTTGGCTTTTACTGTCAATGTTCCCTTTTACTGTTATGACTCTGTTAAGGTTAACAAAAACCCTGCCAGCATATGCTGCATGTGGACATTATGTCATGGGTTTATCAATTACCATTACCTTATCTGGGCACATCTCTCTACCAGTCGAGTCGAGTCGAGCAATGCGTGCCAATTAAAATGTTTACGAGCATGCATCACTGTCATACCGAAAACACACACACACACTAGCCAAACTAAACTGGCCAAGCACGAGACTCCAGGGAATAAAAAATGATAGTCCCTGAGCTTGTGGCAAATGCTCCAAAGGGGCATGACTTTGTCCAGTTTGGAGGAGAGTCGAGTCGAGTAGGTAATGCATATGTCGGAATATTCTTTGGCAGCATAAACTGCCACTTAGCCGCTGCCTTTTGTGGCAAGTACTTTCCCTTTTTTGTGTAGGGTAAATCATGCGAGGCGAGGGGAAAGCATTTCACTCTAAAGCAAATAGAAAAAACTAAATAGTATAAGTTTTGTTTGCCGTGAAAAATGACTGCAAATTATGCACCTGGGAAAAGTGGCTAGAACAATGAAATGCCTGCTAAATTATAGCGCATGTTTTTTTTGGGGCTGGGCTCCAAGTTTAGTTTATTATTATTTGTGACAAAATAATTTCAGCACACAAAAACCAAAAGGCAAATGCCGAGCAATTTTATTTGAATTAAGCAAGGCAAATACACACACACACACACACACACATAGGAATTTTCGCCCCCTCATCAAGGAGTTTATCCTTACCTGACTGCCAAATGGCAAATGTTGCTTTTATTTTTGTGTGTTTGTGTGTTTGGCAGCATTTGAAAAGGGATTTTCATTGTGACGCAACTTTTGTTACTTGCTTTTTGTTTAATTTGCGTTTTTATTGCGCTGCGCAGTTGACATACCCTGTTGGAGTTTTGATAAGGGTATGCTCATAATGTGGGTTTTAATTTAAATAAACTTGCTGTCACGAAACTTAGCTCGAGTCTCAAAAGACAAATCGACAGCAACTCAATTATTCAAAATATGAATATTTTTGTTGACATTAAATTGCAATATCATCTTCAATATTTTATATAGAAATTTATTATTCTTTCTATGTAAGGAAATTATTTTCAATGAAAAATTTGTTGTATTAAGTATTACAATTATTATTACAACTTTGTTATACTAATAATATTGAATTATATTTGACATCAGTTTGAATTATAGTTTTTAATATCTTGTATGGAATGTTTGTATTCCTTCTATAAAAGGAAATCTTTTTTAATTAAATATAACTATGTTTTATTCAGTTTTCTTTTTTCAACTTTCTTGGACTAATAACATAGAGTGTCTTCTAAAATTATATTATTATTTCTTAAGCTACTTTAGAGTATCTAAGATGCATTTTTAATTTAATGATATTATTTCATATAAAACAAATATTTATTTCTTTCATAAAAATAATATAGAGAGTATCTTCTACTCTAAACTTCAATCTAGGGCATCTCTTTGGCATGTCTTTTCACCCATTACTACTAAAGACTATCTAAGACGCATTTTTATGACTTAATTTCATTTAAAGCAATTATTTATTTCAGGTAGTTTTCTAACTTCATAAATCTAATATAGAGAGTATCTTTTACTCTAAGCTTAACTCTAGGGCATCTGCTTGTCCATCATTTATGTCTTCTCGCCCATTCTTTTGGGGTTTTTGCTGATCCACCAATGCTCATTGGCACACCACACGCTCACACATCCTCAAGCGCTCTATAACTCTATTTCTATCTTTCTTTGCCTTCCACACTCTATCTCTATCTCTTCTCTTTCTTTCATACATTTCCTATTCCACTTTTTTGTTGCTTTTTTCCCTTCTCTCTTTTGGCCACCCATCGCATCGCAGTCGCTTCTAATGCTCTGCTGTCAGCAATTAAGTCGATATGCTTTCTGCCTTCTACCATTTACCATTTGCTTACATGCGTTATCCTATGCTCTAAATGTGTGTGTGTCTGTGTGTGTGCTAGCAACTGTGTATGTGTGTGTGTGTGTGCTTGGGTGTGTGTGTTTTGTGGGTGTGTTTTGAAGAGCCTTTCATTTTGGGCATTGACTTTGGGCTTTTGCTGCTTTAATTCCCACTCCTGACACACTCACTGCTTCAGCTCCATTCTTATGCTCTTCCATCTCCCTCTCTCCCACTCTCACTGTCTCTCTCTCTGTCTCGACAACTGTCTGGGCCTCTTGGCTTCTGCCTTTGCTTCTAGGCAGTTAATTAGCACTGCGCTGAATTTGTTTATTAATTATGTAATTCATTTTTCTGCGTAATTATATTGGGACCTGCTGCCACATAAAAGTGAATACATTCTGTAATTGGGCCGTAATTAGCCAAGTGTTGGCCTAAAACACAGTCAAGTCTCCAACCACCATCGAAGCTACCCATTTCTCCCATCCTATTCCTCAGACAGGTGGCGAGTTATCAACAACTTAATGCGCAAAAACATTAGAGTAAGGGTCTTGAATTGTTGGACAGCTCAATTTAAGCGGCGAAATCTTCATAAAATACGAAAATAGCAACGGCAAAAACAACTTTTAGGATACACATTTATATTTAATGCTATTGCTTATTTATGGAATATACTTTGTGGATGGAAAAGAAGGCAGTAAAACACTAAGACTGGCACTTATTATTAATAATAATTGATATTATTATTAATAATTGATATTATAATTGATGTTCTTAAAGTAAAGCTGGAAATTATTAATAAATATATGCGATTTTTCTTTAAAATTTATTTTTTCATATTTATTTTCCATATTAATGTATCGCAAAAATACTCAACTATACCAAAGGCTATATTTGGTATATTGATATAGTACTACAATCAAAATATACCGCATATTACTAAAATATACCAGATTATCTTAAACAAACATACCAGATTATCTTAATAATCTAAGCTCATTATATAGTACTGCATTCAAAATATACCATATATTACTAAAATATACCAGATTGTCTTAAATAACTCATACAATTTTTATCTCATTGCAACCAAATTTTCGGGAATCATAGATAGTGAAGTTATTATCGTATTAACCAAAAATTGTATATATTTTATTAGATTTTGAACTCTGCTTTTTAATATTTTCTTATCTCTTAGTTAAATTTCCAATAAATATTTCCTCAGTAATTTGAATATTTTTGAGTTCTCTTAAAGCTTTTATTAGCGGCTGTTAATACTGCCTCGTTTTTAATACCACAAATGTTTTATTCAAAGCCTCGCTTCATTTATGCAATAAATAATTATGTCTGCCATTAACTGAATGCCACACACAAAGAGGCAAGCTCGCAATCTCTTTTCACTGTGAGTGAACTGTGAACTCGGAACTCGGAACTATCGTGAGTTCATTCCATATTCCTTTCATCGCCCATCGCTCTGTTTTATTATTATAATTTCCACTTCACTTTCACGCTTCATGCTGTTCTGGCCAATAAGTAAGCTTCTAATTATTTCCACCATAAATGTCAAATACACTGCGGGTGACGATGATGTTGCTGATGGTGGGCGCCAAAGTGGGCGTGGCATGTTGTTGTTTGTTAACTTTTCGCATGCTTATCTGTGAAATGTTTTTTTTTTTCCTTTTCGTTGTGTATGCTAAATGCAAAATTACATTTTGTTGTCCAGGCAGTTGGGAAATGTTTTTCTGCTTTTCTCGCAGCGATTTTCCTTTTATTCCTTCGTACTTTTCGCCGCAGTTTTTCCTCTTTTTTTGTTGTTGTTGCTGTAATTTATGCGCGTTTTGCATGTTTCAAGGCAATTGTCAAGGTTTTTTGCGCCAACAGTGGAGAAATTATAAATGTTTTGTGATATAATTACTTTTGCCGGAGCCTACCTCACTGCCTTCCCTCTTTCTGCCCCTCTTTAATGACCCTCGAAAAATGTCGATTGCTGCTCATTTCAAAGTTTTTCGTTTTTGTTGGTCAACTGTGTGTTTTTCGGGGCACAAGTTTTAATTGTGTGGGCTCAGTGCTCTGTTAAATCCCTGTGGACCCGATCACTTTGTGCCCCTAGAGCTGATTGTCTGACCTCCCGCCCGCCTATTATTGATTTAATTTAATTAGTTTTCGGTTGACAACTGTCCAGGGTCTCACTCTCTCTGACCATTTTCATTGATTGTCGTCTGCACTTTAGTTTATAATTTTTGTTTTGATTTGTGTTGAAAATTTAACGACCCAACAGCAAAATGTGGGCATCAGCCAGCGTGTTGACCCCGCCCAGTGAACCCGAAAAAATGTTATTAAAATTTTATTATTGTTGCTACTACTTTGTGTGAACATTTTTTTAAAAATTGTATTTTATGGCTGCCGGGGAAAATGTGGGGGAAATTTGGGCAAATGCATTTGTCATGTAGTCCAAAGTAAATCTCTGTAAAATATTTTTTGTTGGGTTTACTTACGAGTTTGCTGCCAGCTTTATTGACAGCAATTGAGATTTACTGCTCTGAAATTCTACTTAACTTTGCTCTTAATAAAGCTATACGAGTATTTTATTTGATTTTTTTTAGTGCGCTACTGTTTTTCGTATATTTATTTTGAGGTTTATTAGATTGAATTTAATCAATTCATAATTTATTGGTATTTTTTTTTAGTGACTTTGCTGCATTTAATCATTTTAATACACTCGACTAAATTGCATAATTAAATAAATTAAATTTGCAAAATATTCATATTACTCTTGAATAAAAAAAATGTGAACAATGTTTGGAGCTTGACAAATTACATTGTTTATTAATTTCAATTAATCTCTTATGCGACAGTTTTTTGTTTCAATTCGTTACATTTTATGCAAATATGCGCATTGTTGGGCTTTTCTTATTTACAATAATAAATGAGCTACTATAGAATGGCCGCGAAAAATAATTTATTTAACACACATAAAATATCGTGTCAGGTGTCCATAGAAATGTCAACGAAACAAAATGCATAAACTAAAGACCGCAGTGCCAACACTTTGCATCATTATTTATTTATTCACCATTTAAATTAGCAATAAAATGGCAGAATCAATTAGTGGCACAGCTAAAAGATACCCAGCAATTTTATTGGTATAAAACAGTTTTTCCCATTCATTTTATAAAGTATTGCGAAGGTAAATAAACTGTGTTGAACGTTTGTGCAAACAAACAGTATTTATTTTATTTTATCTCTGTATTTTTTATTTGTCGTTTTTCGCTAGCATTCATTTAAAAGCATTTAGCTGAGCTCGCTTGGAATTTGCATAAATTATATGCAATTGCATTTTATTTCTATGTTTTTTTTTAGTGTTTCTCTCTTTTATTTATGGAGCAAGTCGTGTGGGCAATATGTTTGATATTTAATTTGTTGTTTATTAGCGCGATATAGAAAGTTATTTATTCCAAATGTATGCACAATTAATGGAAGTGTCGTTAGTTGCTAGAGACTTTAAAATATATGACTGCAATTAATGAGAATTCTAGGCCGCAGCTTTTCCATGCATTCTTTCTTTACCTTCCCAGGTTATATTAAAGCTTTAAAAATTAATCAATATATATAATACTGACGTATTAATAATAATTTTTGGTTGCGATAAGGTCAGAGAAAAGTTGGTAGAAGTTATTCATGAAATATTTTTAGGTATATGGTAAAAATTGTCCTTTTTTGGTAGGGTAGTAGTAATGTAATAGTATTTGAACATACCAAATATAAACCTTGGTATAACTTAGTATTTTTGATATATGGTATATACTGTACTCTATGCTTGTACTTTAATGTTATAGTATTTCAATATACAAAATATAGTCTTCGGTATATTTTAGTATTTTTTGGATCTGGTATATATTGTATTCTATTGTTTTAATGTATTCGTATTTATATATACTAAATATGGCCTTCAGTATATTTTAGTATCTAGTATTTCACTTTAAGGCAAATTAGTATTTCGATATACTAAATATATTCTTTGGTATATTTTAGTATATCCTTTGGTATATTTTAGTATTTTTAGTATATTAATTTGGTATATTTTAGGAATAAATCCTGAGTGCTTTGCTTTTATCGTGTATCTCAAGTCGAGAACACTCGACTGTAGCTTTCTTACTAATTTTACTTTACATTTTTACATAATTCTATTTTCTGATAAAGTGTTAAATCAATAAAAACACAAAAAAAGTGAACTATTAAGGTCGCTGTGTCTTTTGATTATTCGCCGCCTCATTTTTGCAAGTCAAATGTTATCAATCTGCAATTAGGCATTCCCTTATTCGCTTATCAATCGAACGCTTGGCTGATAAGCTCTCAAGGGCTTTGTCTGCTGTTTATGTTGTTTCCCTGCGCACTTTCTGTACAATATTTATGTTGTGTACTTTGTGTTTACTATTCTCCTAGGTCTGTTCATGATTGTCAGCTTTATTTGTGTTATATTGACTGTTGTTGTTTGCTTGCTGATTGATTTGATTGGTCTTAAAATGCAATTAATAAATTTCCTATGCACTGCAATCACTGTTTGGAAATGTTTCCAACTGCTTTTGCCATTAACCATTAACACTTGACCGGCTAAATACATTATCTAGATAGTTATCTTGGCCTCACGTGGCCAGCAGCGAATTCCTAAAGCGTTGACAGTTGGCGCTGTGCAGGACATAAAAAAAATGTGAATGGAAATGAAAACAAAAAAGCTGAAATACCGCTCCCTTCTGTTGATATGGGAATACCATACAATAAAAAAAGGAGAGCTATAACTGTAACGACACCTTACAAATGCTGTGGCAATGTTGGCAGCTGCAATGTTGTTGCTGCCTCGTGCCACACGTTGTTGCTGCTGTTGTCGCCACATGTGACATGCTGGCTGCTGCTGCTGCTGGTTAACTCAGCGGAGGGGTTCACTTTTTATGTGGTGGCTAATTAAAAAATGAACCAACAAAAACAGAAAAAAACCGAAAACAGACGAAAGGAAAATGCTTTTTACTGTCGCGACACGCACAATGAAAAAAACAGAAAACAGAACATGAAAGCCTGCGCTTCAAACGTTTAACAGTCATAAAAATCTGCTATTCCCTCCCGCATGCTCCTGCTCCTCGCTTTTGTCTTGCCCTCGAATTAAATGCCAAAAGTCATTAAAGGCATTTAAAGAAGGCGTCGATAAGTGCGCGTAATTCTCATTAACAGTTTTCCCTCTGCCAACTTTTTCCATTGCGTTTTCATTAAAGTTTACTTAATTATTTACCATGTGTGTGTGCGGGCTTCATTCAGTTCATTTAGTTGAGCAAAAATTTGCATATTCATGTAAATTAAAAACTTCCGTTCCCACTCTCAGAAAACACAGAAAACAGAGCATAAAAATGTTACTGTTTGCTACATTGATTTTTTCGCTGCATTTTATTTATACGCATAATTAAAAACAATTTGTTTGAAAATTATTTCCATTAATTTGCAGTGCACAAAACACAGAAAAGAAAAACTGCAACGAGTTGCACGAAATTTATTGTTAAATCAGTTGTAAATTTGTTAATATATTCTTTCTTTTTTTTTTTCTGACTGCCAGACGTTTTTGTCTGAATGAGTTTATAATGCGGCAATTCGCGTTTAAGCCCCTAATTGAATTCCAAATATGTGAATGCAGTTATGAACGAATCACTGAATGAACAACTGAATGCTGTCTGCCTCTGTCTCTTCTCTATGCTGCATTCTTTTCACAAAATCGTTTAATTTATTTGTGCATTGTGCAAATGCCAAAAAAAATGCGCCATTTCTAAAGGAAGATTTTTGAAATAATTTCGTTTTTAAATGGAAAAGTAGGAATACAAAATAAATGCATCGGAACAGTCTAACTATAAACGCCGCCCACTTTTAATAAAAGCAAAAAATAGCAGTAATATTCTTAAAATCTAACAAATTAATTTACTACAAAATACTAAAATATACCGAATACACCTAAATGCTGCCTGGGTCTGTTTCAATGCTACATAGTTTTTACATTTGTGCATTATGCAAAAGCCAAAAAATACCAAATTAAATATACCGAAGCGGTATACTAAAAAATAATATACCGAATATAGTGGAGTAGCAAAATAAATGCATAAAAACAATGTACTTAAAATACCAAATATACCAAAAATATACCAAATCAATATACTAAAAAATACAAAAATATACTAATACTCTATATTAGGTATATCGCTTATCAGATAAACTCACTTAAAATATACTAAATTAAGGTATAGGAAATTAATATACTGAAAAAATACTGAAATATATATCGGCTAACGGGTACATATCGCTTTAAAATTATTCATCAATAAAATGCTTTTACTACTAGAGGTAAATGCAGTTTATGGTAACTTTTAATTGTTATTCGATGGCATAATCACAATCGATTGCCTTTCGAACATTAAATATGCATTTACTGTACATAATTGGGCTTGTTTTGTTTATGCATTCGCATTTGCTATCACTGGCAATTAAATATAGTATTATAGGCACTTGACAGCCAGTCTGTGATTTGAATCAGACATCAGCATTATCACTAAATAAATCAAAATGTTATTGCATGCTGAGAGCAAGCGGGCGAGCATTGAATTATTAACGTTGGGTTTCAACTGCGTGTTGAGTGGGAGCAAAGAACACATTCTGCAGCATAACCATAAGTCCAATGCAAAGCTGGTCAACCCCATGTTCATGTCCATGTCCATGGGGCATGTCCGTGGGGCAGTGTCAACAAAACGCGGACAGATGACAAGCCGCAAAAGCGACGCCAGAGGGACAACAACGAGCATGGTCAAAGCCATGGCTGAAGCTGAAGCCGAAGCTAAAGCCAAAGCACTTGAAACGCTGACCACAGCAAATGCCACGAGCAGCAGGATGAAGGACCTCCAAGCACTATAGCTTACCTGTGTGTGTGTGTGTGTGGCAAGAGAGTAGAGTAGAGTGGAGACTTTGAATAGTTCATGAAGTTGTCACTTAGTTGTAGTGGCTAACAACGTTGTTGTCGCTGCTGAGCGACAAATAACACTACAAGTTCCCATTGTTGTTGTCGTTGTTGTTTCTACTCTGGTGTCTTTAGACAGGGCAATTGTGCGCTGAAAGAGGCGTGGCATGTGGCAAGTCGCTGATATGCGGTGTGTCCTATCGATTGACACTTTGATGGACAGCCATGCGAGTCGGGTTAAGGTGCCCTGCCAACGTGCCTTGAATTGATTATTAAAGAGTGAGATCTCCAGGCGAGATATGAGTTAATTTGAGCAGCGCGCGTAAAAATTCAAATTTCAGTTTTGAGCTCGTTAAAAATTTAATGGTCTCTTTTTCACTACGTGATTCCCTATCAAAACTTGACTTCTGCTTTGGCTTACACCCAGATAATTGACCAGAAAAGGGAAGAAGGGAGAGAGGAGGAGGGTTGCTGGCTGTCGTCACCCAACGCAACTGAACTGTAACATGTTCCCTTCGCTTTATCAATTTTTATAGTGTGATTTCTGTTGAAATGCCATAAAATGCATGTTGCTGATAAACATCTGTCATTCTGTCTGTTTGTCAGTTTGCCAGTTGCTGGCTTTGTCCGTCTGTCAATCAGTGTAACGATACGTATTGATTGAAAGAAGAAAAAAAATACGAGTACGAGTTGGAGTTCGAGTTGAGCTTCACTTTTTTGGTTTTATGGTCTACGTGCTGCATGTAATTGCACTTTGATATCACTGTGAATTTCAAAGCAGCTGAAGGGTCTGCCATAAGAACAGGTATTGAATGCTTTTCATACATAAATGTTTCCATTTCGTGTTGCAAACGAAATTGCTTTGGCCAAAGACTGACTGAAAGAGTGAACTGCATTTCAAAAATAAAAATGTCTGAAATATGTGCTCAATAATTTAACTGTCATTAAAACATTCAATTCTATAAAATATGTGTTGAATATTTTATCGTCAAAAAGTCTTTTTAAGCCTTGAAATACATTTAATTTTAGAATTGAAAACAATTTTTAATATGCCGTTCAGAAGAGCTAACAAATTTGATACCTGATCTGAGATAATTTGTTTTTTTTTCTTAGGCAGCAAATATTATGCAAAAAGTTTTAAAGCTTACTTAATTATTTTATACTATATATATTTTTACA
Source organism: Drosophila nasuta (assembly GCF_023558535.2). NCBI lineage: Eukaryota > Metazoa > Arthropoda > Insecta > Diptera > Drosophilidae > Drosophila > Drosophila nasuta. Next base: position 13,326,462 of record NC_083455.1, on the reverse strand, counting down.
ATTGCCTCTTTCTTAGCAAACATTATGCATTAAGCTGGCTTACTTAATTAATTATTTGCTTCTTAAAGCACTTTGAATCAAAACTCACCTCCGATTTTTTCTCTTCTTTTTCAGGTATGTAAATCCGCAATGTCCTGTACTTCCTTTTACTTTGATTGTATAAAGCGTAAGTCCTCTTTGCCTTTGGCATTTTGCCTGTGCGTGTTTTTGTTTATGGAAATGCGAATCAAAAGCGTTGAAAAATATTATATAATCAGATTGTCAGCCACGTGTCGGTCGAGCAGTAAAAACAGCAAGTGCGCAACAACAATGACAACAACAAAAAATGAAATAAACGAAAAAATAAATTAATTTTTATTAATTAAATTCTGGTGCAGAGTCGAAAGCAGCTTAAAATCTGATTTTCACAAAGTTTTCTGCATTTTTTTATTATGGTCCACCACAAAATGGCGACCTCTTAACTGAAATTGAAGCCCCCAGGACACGGAGGCTGTCAACAAGTGTACGTTCTCGTTGCCCTCGCTCTTTGCTCCACTCCACAGACAACGGAGACTTGTGAAATGTTTTTTATTCAATAAATGTCCACAGGGCATTGTTGATAAATATTGTGACGTGCCCTCTTCGCGCTCATTCTCACTCTGAGATATATGAATATCTGTGTCTCATTTCAGGTTTCCTTTTTTACATTTTTTTTTGTACATGCTTGTGCACTTAATGAAGCCATTGATTTGGGTTTTGAAGCCACGGCGACACCTGTCGAAGTTGTCGAGCAACCCTCGACCGAGACCTTTTTGGCCAAGTCAAGTCAAACAACAACAGTTTGTTGACTTTTAAGCCGCGTTTTTCGGTTCAACATTTATTTTAATTTGTTTGCTTGGCTAACGAAATAATTTAGATTAATAGGCTACCCTTTTGAGTTATGTTGACACCACCCTTCCACCCTTCCACCTTCCCCCGTTGTCAGTAAACTAATTAAGCGAGTCGAAGTTCGAGCAGTCGAGTCCTGTTCTTGGCTTGAAAAATGCTTGGCCATAAACGTTTTCCCAGCCAGAATTGATTGCCAGTCCCACATCGTGTGACATTTCCTCATTTTCTCTCTCTCTCTCTCTCTTTTTCTGCCTCACTCCTTGTTCGAAAATTGCCCAAACGTTTTAACAGTTTTTCGCAGTTTTTCACAGTTTTTATTTTGTTCTTCTTTTTTCTTATTTTTTATCACAAGTTGACCAGGCTTACAACATCGCCATTGAGTCCTGTGTCAACCCCTCGTTGGCCTCTGTTGTTCTTTTCAGCTTGTTCTTCTTCGTCCGTGTTCCCTTGTGCCTTCCTTCGTTTGTTCATTCGCTTTCATCGTTTATTTTGTGTAATGTGCTAAAATGTAGTAACATTTTTTTATTTATGCCGACCATTTTCAACAGCTACCCAACCAACACAAATACTGCACACCAAAAAAAAAGGTCACTGGGTCGCTGACTTTCGGGGGGACATTTTCTTTATTAAATTATTTCAGCTTTTTCTAGTATTTTTATCCATTTCTTTACTTGGCTGCTGCTGCTCTGAACTGTTTATCGGCTGGCTACTTATTGCTTATTTCTGACCGTTGAAATAGACAAAAGTTTTGGCAAAGACCAGACTGAATATTTGATATGAAAATAGCTTTAAATTTGGTTAAAGTATATGTAAGGAAAGTTTCCATAGTATTTTTTAAATACCAAATTTTGAGTATGGTTAAATAAAAGTTGCTTTTGCTCCAAAGAAAATAGGTATAATTTTAACATTTTTTTTTAAATTTATTGTTATAAAAGCTTTTAACCTCAAGTATTGCTTATCTGTCCTTAAATAATGGGTGAAATTATATTTTCTCTACCTTCTTCTTTAGTGTCCGACATGAGCGCAATTTTCTTTTTAAACTTAGAGTGAATATAATCTTATTTTTTAGTGTCGTATATGTTCGTAATTTTCTTCCTATCCTTATTTTTTAGCGTCGTATATGTGCGCAATTTTGTGCTTAAACTTCTCTCATTATTTGAGAGCAGATAACAAATATTTGCGGTCAAGTTTTTTATGTTTTATTGAAGTACTTTTCATAAGTTGGCGCACAAGTTTGCTGGCACTTAAGATAGGCCAGCCAATTTCCGACAATCTCATCATATATTGTGGACGGCAGGAAGCACTTAATCCTCATGAGGAGAAGTCATCTCTATGTTTGACTATTTCGCTGACTTGTAATTTTGCTGAGAAAAGCAAATTGCAAGTTGAACAATTGTGGCGTCAAGTTGCGAGTGAGTTAAATGCAAATGATTGTGTGGTATAGCTAACATGATCATGAGCTCAAGTTGGCTCTTAACTTGGCTAACAACATGCCACCGCGTGCCATTCAATTCAATTAAAAAGTGCTGACACCGCTGTTCGCCAAACAAAAGGATAGAAGAGAGAGTGAGAGAGTAAACTGATGCTGATGTGGCAGCCATTAGATGGTGAAGTACTTGTCTGTTTCTCTCTCTGTGTGTGTGACAAGTAAATTTCCAACTAATTACAATAAAACTAGAGAGGCGAGAGATAGATACAGAGAGAAAGAGAGAGAGAGAGAGAGAGAGCGAGAGACAGCGACTAAGTTTTAGCGCATAACAACAAATTACACAAATGACATGCTGATTAGGATGAACAAATATCTTAGATGCTCTCAAGTCCTTGGCTTGATTATGCAATTTTAATTAAAGACAACAAACAAAGGAATTTCCTAGAATGAGAAAAACGTAAAAGAAAAAGCGAATGTAGGGGATAATAAAAAAGAATTGTCAACACACGCTGAGCCAAGCTTCAATGTTGATGTTTATGATGGCTAAAGATTTCCTCTCGTTGTTGTCCTTTGTGGTCCTTTGACTGGGACCGGTTTCTATCTCTGTCTCTGTTGCTTGGCCACTTTTAATTCAATTACGTTTTGTGCTATCATCAGGCAAACATGGCAAGTGGACGGCATACTTTTGCCAGGGCCAAGCAAGAAAGGACGCGCTAGAAATTAATGAGCGCTAAATTAGTGAAGATTATGCCATTAGGGGTTGCTACCCCTTCTCACTCCGTCTCTCTCTCTCTCCTCGATAGATTGCGCTGGCATTTGGCTGTCTTGTTCACATTCTTGTGCTCATCAACTCTCGACATTGTCCTGATGATTTTTATTGTTTACTTGACCTAATTTCATTTTTGTCTGCCTATTTGCCACACACAACACAATCAGACACCCCTAATGTCCTTTTCCAAGAGATGTATTTCCGGCTCGACTTCTTCTTCTTCATGCTGTGGCACACACAAAAATGTGTGCTCATAAGTTCACATAGCATTTTGTGGCATGCTTTTGTGGCTTGCCTCTGCTTGCTGTAATGGCCAACAATCAAAATTGATATGACAAAATAGGCAAAAACTATGAGAATGCCATTAAAATAATGCAGGTAAAAGCTAGAGTTGCAGCAGCTGTTGCTCTCCTCTTTTGCTGCTCGAGTATTTTAATATGCATTTTTGTGCACAAGTTAAAAGCCAATTGAAATTTATGTCTCCGATGCGTTAGAGCAGCAAATTGTTTAGCTAGATGAAATTGCAGTGGCTAAGCAAAGTGGCTAAAATATGCAGTAAAAAGTTTACGATGAGAGTTAAACTTGCTGCAGAGCGGAAATCGTTCAAGAATGTTGGATTAAAAAGCTTTAAGCGGAGGCAAAAGCGGGAATATAAAATAAAATAATCAATTTTTAAAGAAATGCAAAAGAGTTCAATTATTTTAACTTATTGAAAACTATTATTTTTCAATTTAAAGTATTTATTATTCATAGGAAACACAAGAAATCTATTAAGTAACTATTTTTGTATAGTTACACTTCAACTTTATTAAATCTTCAATTTGATTTTTGTCATATTTTATCCACATGTTAATATTTGCTATACTCCTCAGTGCTCTCAACGTGTTCAGTTGTCTCTATGCCCCAAAAGTATTTTCAGCAAATTCCCCCAGCAAAAGTTCATTGACAATGTTGGCATGTTACTCAGTATAGAGTACAGAGAGCTCAGTGCTTGATCTCTCGAAGGGTTTGTTGTTTTTGGTCGCACAATGACAACATTTCCTGGTTTGTTGATACACAACTCCGCAACTCCCTTCGACAGCAAGAAGAGTGGAGAGGGGAAGGTAGCTTTGCCCATTGTTTTCAAAGTCACATTTAACATTTAACCTTTCATTTTCGAAACAATTGCGTCTGCTTATAAAAAATAGATGTGCGCCACATGAAAACAAACGTCAGGCAGTCATCCAGTCATTCTGCCAGTCAGTCAGTCAGTCAGTTTGTGGTCTATGGAGGCAGCAGCAGCAGTAGCTGAAGCGCTTTCAAATTAAAATGTATAAAAGAGAATGAGAGCTGGCAAATGCTCGACGATGGTTAAGCTCTGGCATGCAAATGGAAACGAAATGCGAACTGTGCGATGTGCGATGGCATGCCTTCGTTTTCATATTCGTCGTGTATTCCCAAAAGCAATAACGATGACAGCCACAGCAACAGCAACAACAACTCCAGACGACGACAACGACACTCTCATTCATCGTTAAGGGTTGCTTATCTCTTCAGTGTGTGTGTGTGTGTGTGTGTTAGCTTGCCTAACATTTCAATGCATTTGTGCCCTTGCACACAATGTGCAAATTTGATTTCAGTTTGAATGCAAAAATATTACGCATACGTCGTATGAGCCGCAGCTGACATATTTTCACAGAGAGAGAGCTGCAGCTGAAGTGGCAGCTCTGGCTGCATTGGCATGTCTCTGTTGCTTACTTTTAAGGCAGCTTTCCTTTACCATCCTTTTACTTGTGCCTCTGTTTGCTGTTTTCATAAAACTTTGCATACTTTATGGCGTCACACTCACTCTTTCTTCTCACTCTTTCTCTTTCTCTCGCTCTGCCTGACAAGTGCAATAATATCATAAGCCTAGCAACAACAATGACACGTGCACAACTTGCCCTGTCTCTAGCAGTATGTTGTTTGTATGTTTGTTTTTTATGCTCGCTTCTTCTTCTTCGTTGCCTGCATGCCTTTAGGGCCAGACTCAACATCCTTTGCAATGCACTCGGCACTCGGTACTCGGTACTCGGCACTTGAGCGTCTGCGTTATGTGATTAAGGATTTAATATTTGCGGTCCAAAACAAAACAGGCGCTGCTTTGTTGCGGCAGAGTCATTAGGCTTGGGCAGTGCCGCATTGCACTTAAGTGCCGACAATTCTGCAGCATTGATTTAAGCTGCATCAACTTGCACTTTTTCTAGGCCGCAAAAGTAATGTGGTACTCCCAGTACTCCAGTAGTTGTTGTCTTCCAAGCAGTGCATAGCATTTTAATTGAATTTACTAGTGTCACAGTAAATTTGAATGTCATCATCAACGGCAACGACAGCGACAAGGACAACAACAACAACGTAGACAGTGGCTGCGAAAATGTTGCCCAGTCACCTCGACACGGCAAATTGCTTGAGGCGGTGACACGCCCACGAACAAGCACCCTGGCGCTTTTAAATTTATTTACTACGAGGAAGCAAACCAAGTGTGAGCGACAGAGAGCGAGAGAGCCACAGACGACAACATAAATTGCCGGCATACGTGTGTGATGACAAGGCGGACGAGAGGCTAGACTGCCAGACAGACAGAGAGACAGACAGACAGACAACCAAGTGGCAGTAAACACAACAGCAGCAGCTACAACGCCGACAACAACAACAAGAGAGAGAGAGAGAGAGACGTTGACAAATTGATTGCATTCTTTATTTCAACGTAGCCGCTGCTGCACCACATGGCGTATGCGTTATGTTTACCCCTTTAACTAGTCTCTCTCTCTCTTTCTGTGCAGCCGCTTTTAATATTGTTAGACGCAGTTGATTGAGTTTTAAGTGTAGTTTTATGCCAATATTGTTGCTACACTTGCTTTTTTCTCCTTTTTTGGTTGCTTTACATCTCCCTTTTACCATCATGTTTTCAATTAAAATTCAAAGTCACAATGTAACGTAGTTTGTACTCGTACCTTTGGCAATTGCCAGATGAGTTACTGTTGCCTATGGGCACAAATTGAATTTCTATACTTCACTGAAGCTAACAGCAATAATTGACTTAGAACACTTGAGAGTTTCTTTTTGCCAAACGAGTCGAAAATGATATTAAAGTTTGTTGAGAAAGAAATATTGTAGATATTATAAATGTTTACAATAAAATACCTCAATCAATTTAAGTAGTGTTTTTTGTATAAAAATTTGTAAATATTCAAAATTTTTCCTATAATATTTTAAAAGAATTTTCTAGAGCTAAACGTACATACAAATTTATTGAACACTTAATAAGAAATAGTTTGCAAGCTGCTCGACAAAATAATTATAAAAAAAGTACGAATGCCAAAGTGGAGTGTGCTCGATTGTGAGATACGCATTACTGATTTTAAATAAAATCAAAACAGTGCGATATTATTCTTAAAGTATACCAAATAATATAGAGCAAAAATACGTAAATATACCAAAGATTATATTTGGTATATCGTTGAAGTACTACAATCGAAATATACCATATGCAACAAAATATAGCAGCATAAAAAAATATGAATAAATTCAGCTCAAAGTCTTGTGTGAATTTCGCCATGAATTTAATTGCAAACTTCACCCCAAAAGCAACTTCTAAGCATGTTTTGCCACACTCAAAAAACCTCATGACCTTAGCTTAAATGTCAGGTGGTGTTTTTCTACCTTTTTGAGCTGTTCAAGAGAAAACACCTACATCTAATTGGAGAGACGTCAACTCGTTTTTAACTGTTACTGACAACCCATCGGCTGAAAAGGAAATTCATTTGAAAATAATATATTATATGAACAGAAAAAAAATGAAGCGCGCTTTTAATATATCATTAATAATTTATGAGTGAATGAATTTTGTAGATTTTTCTTCTAGTGGGCAAAATGAAAATGATGAAAATATGGCAAGCATTTTTCAGTTGAATGCACAATTGAAAATCTCTTGTTGAAGAGAAACCTCTTCAAGAAATAATGCGTAGCTAAACTGATGATTAATTCATTATTTATTTATGACAAAAGCAGATGGCAAAAGCAGTAGCGCAAAAAAAATAAAAAAAATAAGAAGAAAATGAGTTTCCAATCTGCAGTGAATTCTGTGTGTGTGTGTGTGTCCGCCACGCCCACACAGCACGCCCCCCGCCAAAGCAGAGAACGTGGGCAAAACGCAAAAGTTGCGTGAAAAATGTGAATATAAATGTTGTTTTTGTTGGTGCTTTTGGCCTCGGCCTTGTACGCATCATCTGTCAGAGTGTTGGCATGTTGCAGCACAGGCTTCGCCTCTCCTTCCTCCCCCCTCTGTTTCCCCACCCAATATATATGTTAATATTATGCAAGCAACAAACGCCCCAAAGCCACCCACAATTTGGTGCTGCTTCTCCCCCTATAAATATGCATAGGAAATGCCTAAAAGTTAATTACCGTCAACGTTCTGAGTGGCAGGCGCCTAGAGAGAGAGAGAGCGAGAGAAGTGTGGGTGAGAGGCAGAATGGGAGGTGTGTGTGTTGTATGTGTGTGTGTGTGGGCGTGTTGCCGGGCGTTAGGATTTTAATTTATGGCAGACAAACTTTCGCCTCGACCAAAGCAAATAATACGTGGAGCAAAAAAGACGCCACACTTTAGCTGCCATCTCCCTTCCTCTCTCTATTTCTCTATGTGTGTGTCTACTGGTAATTTAATATTCATGACCATGTTAAAATCAATGCGAGATAGACTCTAAAAGGCGGCAGTTAACGCTACTGTTTTCTCTCGCCTTCTCTTCTCTCTCTGTTCGCCGAGAGCAATCTAATTAGCAATATTTTATATTAACGACCAAGTGCTAATTTTTAATTGAAATTCTATGCTCTGTGTTAGCTTGAGAGGGGTGACAACATCTCTACTCACACAGACTGAGACCAACCTCATATCGTGCATAAATCTCAGACACTCTCAACCCTTTTTTCTGGTCGCACAAGAAGTCTGCCAATAATTACCCACATCAAATTCATGATGTGCGCCTTTAAAACATTTTGAATTTTCATTAAACGACTTTGGCTGCGGGCCACTTCAGAGCAAAACATTAACATTCGCTTTAAAGAGAGTTTTTCGGAATTCTGTTAAAATGTTTAAAATGAAACAATTAGGAATGTAACAATCGAGTGTGCTCGATTATGAGATACTCGCTACCCATTATGAATAAAGTCAAAACAATGCTGTATAATTTTTCAAATATGGCAAAATAATATACCCAAAAATACTAAAAATATACAAAATGATGTACTTGGTATATAGATATAACCAGATTGTCAGCCAAAGCAGAGTAGTGGGCAGAAAAATAATATGAGCTGTTTATTTTGGAAATATCTTAGCTCTAATAAATTATAATATAAATTAATGGGAAGTGCATATTTTATCATATGCACAATAAAATACTAATCACATTCTATCAGTCTTAAAAGTAGGTAGTACTTTAGAATATTATGAATAAATTAATACGAAATTGAATAATAATTTTAAATTATTGCTTTTCATAATGTCCACTCTTAAAGTGAATTTTTGTAGTTGAATATTTGACAAAGCTTTTAAATTGCATAACAAAATTTCCTTAAACAACTTTCTTAAGGCAACTTAAATATTTTGCTCAATATTCAACGACTTTGAAATGTGAAAATTTATTTTATTAAATTTACCATAAATTCTCTATATTCATTTGTTTTGCAGACTCTTGCTTAGTTATCTTTAGCTTGCTCCCCTTCTAATAACTCCTGCTTTGGTCTGCTATTTATTTAAACAAGCTTTATAAACACATATTCACTCACACCCTTACACACTCACACACTCCAGGGCACACTTATTATGCCATTTGACATTTGCATTTCAAATGATTGTGCTGTTGACTCTAATTAGCTGAGATTTCTGCACTCTTCGTTTTTTTTTTGCATATACATTTATGTATAATTTGTGCTGCTAATAGAGACTGCTTCAAAGGCTCAACTGAACTTTGACACTGTCCCCTGGCAGCTCTCCCTCTCCCTCACTCCTCAACACTTTTTGTAATTTGCCAAAGACTAAGCCATGGTATTTACCTAGTATTTGCATAGTTGCCCGCAAAGAGCAAGCAAGCTTTTATTCTCTCTCTGACTTTTGGCGCAACTATCAAAAAAAAAGAGAAGAGAAGCTCAAAAGCATAGAAGGGAAAATTAAATGGAAAATGGAAAATTTTCACTAGCCTTTCGTTCCATCATTACACCGAGCGACAACCACAACGAATCGATTTCCTGCAGTGGCGTAACTAGAAGTTAGAGGCAACAGAAGGAGGGGAGGGTGAAGGCTGTATGCTGGTGGCTCATACAGGTGGAAAATGCGCAAAAATTCATTGTGCAGAAAAAGTTTTGTTTGGGGGGCGCAAAAAGGGAGAAGGCGAAAAAGACGAACGTACGAACGAGCAACGAGAAAAACTTCACCTGCCGCCGGCTGTTGCTTTTTGCTGTTGCTTACAACCGACACAAGGTGTATTGGAGGCGGGTTGTGAGCCAGGTGGAAGGGGGCGTGTCAGGCGAAAAGTGTATTAAAATGTAAGGAAATGTTTGTGCTCTCTGCTGCGCCACAGCTGTGCTCAGCTGCTTGGAAACAAGGCAGCGAGCAAGAACAACAACCGCAACATAAAGAGACAGACATTTTTATGAGGAGTAGGCGCACAACCACACACACATTTCTCCCTCTCCCCACTTTCTCTTCCCCCAGTCAAATTGCAGCCCTTCATTCTTTTCTCTCTTGTCAAAATAAACAGCCTGTGGCATGCCTCGTCTCTTTACTTTCTTGTTGTTTTATTTGCTTGAAAATGTTCAACAAAATTAAGCATAAAATATTAAAAACTTTAGCAAAAAAAGAAGAGAACTGTAAATGTAAACGTATAGTCGACTTTAAGGCGCATTTTTCGTTCACCATTTTTAGCATTTAAATTTGCATTTTATTGCAATTGGTTTGATATTCGTCGTTTCTTCTCTGGCTCTGCACATAAATTCTTGTTTTATGTTATTTTATGCATTTGGCTTTTATTACCAATTTGCCCTTAGACAGCAAACAGCAAACAGCAGACAACAGACAGCATCTCTTAGCATCTACTAGCCTGGGACAGAGCGCTGATTCCATTTACATTACCATTTCAAGGTATCTCAATGCGGTTCGCTTTGCTTCAGTTCGGTTTTCTTTTTTGTTGGGCTTGTTAAACAAATGATAATTTATGCAAATGTCTCTAGTAGGAGCAGCGCTAAGAAAGGCACCCCAAGCTAAATAAAAAAAAAAAAAAAAAAAACTGCTGAGGGTTGCACAGCTGCCACAGAGGGAAAGCGTAGAGCGGGGGGAAACCCAAAAAAAAATTGTCTTTTAGTTTTTTGGTCGTCGTTGTCGTCGTCGATGTTGTTTCTGCAGTCGCAATTGCCGACTCCTTTTTCGGCTTTTGTGCTGACATGCTTTTGTCATTTATTTTGTTTATCTCTTTGTGTGCTGGCTGCTTCTGCTTTTGCTTTTTATAACAAATTATTATTATGTTTTATTTGTAAGACGGACATTCGCTGAGCCCAGCAATTTCTTTCTACGCATTTACTCTAATCGCCCCAAGGGCTGTAAATCACAGACACTGTTCCATTCCCCCCCTATACGAAAGGACCCTCAAAAGAGGCTCTCTGATGGTTTTCCCTTTTTGCTTGTGTGTGAGAAAAACCTTTATTTTTCCGTTGGCCTGCTTTTGAGTAATGAGCTGCTTATCCGGCAAAAGGTATTTCTGTTTTATGCTTGGTCTTCACTCAGCAGAGTTAATGATACGAATTTGACTTTCTTCCCAGTTTGACTGTTATCATTAACGAGCAGTCAGGTCAGCTTCTAGATCCTTTCGAAGGTGTTGAAAGGTGTATCAAAAAAAGGTGCAAAAAGCTGGGATAAGCATAAATTTGACGGTATTCCAAATAATGAACCAACTGTGGCTTTGAATGGGTTTTTTCTAATAAAAAGTTCTACATAAATTGCAACAAATGGAGTACGCAAATAAAGTAGATCTCAGTTGATTATTTTCGTGGAATAAATGATACAAATTTTATACTAATTTTAGGTCAGGAGCACCAAAGAAGAAGCTTATTATTTGCGTGGAATAAATGACATTTTTGGGGAAATCTATTTGCCATCTTTAGTTGAACATTTTGCAATTAATTTTCTAACAAGAATTTCAACTCACTTTTGCCTTTGATTCTCCGCAACTTCTTAAACTTTTGCGTTTCATTAGCGTTGTTCACTTCACATTTTGTGGGGTCGGCCATTATTAGAAATTTTTTGCCACAACTATTTATATGCCTTTTGGGCAGCTTTTGAATTCGAGTTGCCTTTGTAGTCGTGCTCTAAACTTTTTTCATTAAATTTGCGACTTTAAGGACATGCCAAGGAGCTAACCGAAAAAGCAAAAGCGCTACAAAGTCATTACAAACAGCTTAAGTTTATGTTAAACACGCCTACATTACCAGATTTTGCATTTCTACAAAAGCAAAACGCAAAAAGCGAAAACCAAAAAACTCTGCAACTTCTTTCCTCATTCCCCCCACTGAAGAAGTTTGAGTCGAGAGTGAGGAAGAGAGAGTAAAGTTTCTTTTCTGGGTTGAAAGCTGGCGAGGCAGAAGTAAACTGCAAAAAGTGGCTGGAGGGGGTGGGGGAGGGGAAGGGGGGCAACTCTGAGGCAGTGGCATGTAATAATTGTAATTTGGATGTGGCAACATTGAGAATATGCCAAGGAGTGCTGCGAGAGAAACACGAAAAATAACAATCAGAAAGCATTTAGCAGGCAACTTTTGCCTTGTTCGACAACATTCAACGCGGGGGGGTCAAAGTACTAGTGTGTGTGTGTGTGTGTGGAGACGTAAAGCAACTGCGACATACTAGCAGGTGGCGCCCTCTGTTGTTATGACTTCACATGTAGCGTAGAGACATGTGTGTATGTGTGTGTGTCCCTGCTGCGTTTACTCAACCCTCTTCGATTGTAATGTCAACGCACGACTCAAACTTTAACTATATTAAGTAAAGGCAAAGGCAACGACAACAGAAGAAGTCGATTGCAATCCCTTTAACGATTAAACAACGACAGCACAATTACACTCAACAAAAATTGTATGCAGTTAAGAGAGTTTTTCTTCAGGAAATTATTATAAATGTCTAGAAAAAGCAAAAATAATATTATACATATTAAAAAGATTTTAAATGAACAATCATTTCATTAAAATTTTGAGAAATGTAAATTTTATAAAAAAAATATAACCAATATTAAAAATAATAATAATAATAATAATAAAGAAAACGACAGTTAAGAAAATAATAATTTAATAGTACAATATTAAACATTTAATTTTGAAAAATGTAAAAATGGTTTAAATTAAAAAAGATGTTTGATTGCACATAGTGTTGATATATAAAAATATATGCAAATAATTAAACAAAGTAAAATACATAATATGATAAAGTAAAATTGATCCTATGAAAAAAGGGAAAATTGTATTATATGAAATAAATAATTCAGAAGATTAGTATTTCATTGAAATTAACGTTTGCTGAATTTATTTTTTGAAATTTTTTTTTTAACTTAAGTGTTTTGTATAATTAATCGAAACTTTTTCGCCTTTCGAATGAATTTCATCTGCAGATTGGCTTCGATTTTTACAGTGCACTAACGACAAACAGCCAGCACATAAATCTAGAGTGTGTTTGGCCATTTGTATGTGTGTTGTTGAGGAGTGAGGTGAGAGTGTTTGTTGGTGGCATTTTTAATGGCTTGACCTACTTCCAGGCAATTCCTGTTGGTTTTTATTGAACACTTTGGGAGAACACACACAAGTTACTTTTATGATGCTTCGACTGGCGTTTAATTGCTTAAAGACGCAAAAACCAAATAGAAACATAAACCCAAAAACCGAAACTCTTCACAGTTGTGTTTCGTCGTTAGTTTGTGTGTGTTTTGCACCAAAAATATGTTTAATAAACTAAACGCATTACCAACAAAAACATCAGCAGCAGTAGCAGCAGCCACTGTGCATACACAAAGGATAACAAACTAGAAGAGTGAGAGAGAGAGAGAGAGAGAGAGTGTTCTTCTGGGGGAAGCCTTTGGCTTTGAGTCATCGCAGACAAGGGCCAAACAAAGGATGTGGGCAGAGGAAGAGCAAAGTGAGGACTTGAGGAGCAAACATTTGCCAGCCAGCCAGCCATTTTGAGAACGTCGTCGTCGTCGTCGCAAGTCACAAAAGCCTATTAAATAACATGGCCTTACACATGAGGCAGCCAAAAGTTTTCTATCGCACAATTGGCAGGATAAAGAGAAAGAGAGAGAGCAGTCAGTAGCATGCAGGCAGATGGAAATATGAAAATATTCATGACAAGAAAAAAAGAAAAAGGAAACGAAAAAAAACGAAATGAAAGGAAAAAAGTAAAAGGAAAACAGGACAAACATTCTCTCGTGCTCGCACTTGTGTAAGAAAGCTAGAAGGAAACTTGCGCACAGCCAAATGGCAAAAAGTAAACAAATAAACAACAGACAACTGTAAGTGTGTGAGTGTGTGAGATCTGCCAACATATCCTTGACTCTGTGAGTCTGTCTGTCTGCTTGTTAGCTGAGTACAAGGCAACTAATGCCTTATAGAGAGACAGACAGACAAGACAAGACAAGACACACTTCAACTTGGGGCTCGCTTTAACTAACAAACAACAGGAGGATGTCAAAGAGGACCAAGGACCAAGGACCATGATGATGGTCATGCGTTCATGTGCAGGACATTTACATTTGTCCATAGTAGAGGGAAGACATAGCAGAGTCGAGTCCTGCAGCATCTGCGACTAAATTTAGAGGAAAATTGTATTATTTTAGAGACTTGCTCGAGAATAAACTGCTCAATGCTTATGTTAGTTGTTGTTATTGTTATTGTTGTTGTTTATCGTTCACTGCTGTTCACTGGAGACCTTTGCAAAAGCACTTTATGTAAAACATTTTGTCGGACGAGCTAAACGCTAAACTATTTGAAAGATACAAATGTTCAATTTGTTACTTGATTTTTAGGGTAAGAGTCAAAAACTTAGAACTAATGCGAACATTGTTCGATCAGCAATATAAGCTTGAAGAGTTAATTCTAAAATTGTTTCGATTTGAAATTTATTTGTATACATTTCTTAAAAAATTGAGACTTATTTACATCACATTATTGTTTCGATTCTGTGCGATGTCTGTCAATAGATAAGAGTTAAGAAATTTCATTTCTGCTGCACACCAAATTTGTAATCTTTTGTTCCCGGCACAACGAATATATCGAAATTTGAATATGGATCAGGATCTAGACTTTATGATCAACGCTTTGTCGCGTTCCAGCTCGCCATTGTGCAACGTTTTTGGTCGTGAACAGTTGATGGAGATGCGCCACAGTTTTATCATGTTGCAACGTCTGCTGCGTTCGCATCCCATGGACATTGGCCAGGACATGGATAAGAACATTAATCACACCCGTTATCCGGTGCGTGTAAAAGCCGGTGGCAACACCGATTGGAATGTGCCACGTGCCACGGCCACCGAGTTGCCCACCATGGTGAGAACATTCCAATTTCCTCCTCGAAAAAATGAACAAGGCAACGCAGAATTCAAAGAGTTCGGTGCTAAGTAGCAGTGACCGACAATTGAATCTCACGAGAAGTGTTGTGAATGTGGCAAGTGAGAGCAGCGATCGTCCGGCAAGTTGCAGTGAGAATGCTCAGGCTCTGGTGCCATATCAGCGAAGTCAGGAGCTAGTGCGCTATACGCCACCAAGCGATAATGAAGATGACGACGAAGATGAAGATGAAGATGTTACTGCAGGGGAATCCGAAACGCTGTGTCCCAATGAAAATATGTCGATTCTCTCTCTTCGCATACCCATGGAAATGGAATACGTGTGGTACAATGGCGACTTTGGGCCCGAGAGCACGGACAGCGAGATGACCATCATTGCCGATGGCTGCAATTTCATTTTAAGCAACTAACACATAGATCATAGGATTATCATTAAAATTAAATCGCATCGCTTGAAAGTACGAGTGTCGTGTTATTCAACAGTTCTTCACTTCCTTCCAGTCAGCTAGATTTTCATTAAAATGCAAGCAGTTAGGCAGGCGACCTGTAAAGGTGATTAAAACAGCAAAATTTTAATTGAAATGTGCAAACATTTGTGTAGGCATTTTAAGCATTTGAGCATTTGGCTCTGCTGAGCACAAGTACTCACAAACACTCACCCAGACACTCATTCACACACAGACACACGCACTCAGTGAGCACAGAGCGCATTTTGCCTGTGGTCATTTATTCATTCCTTTCGGCCTGTCTGCATCATACAGACACTCCCAAAAGTTCATCATCCTCTCCCTGTGAAAGTTCACTGCAAAAAAGGATTTCGCACTTTTTCAGTTTCATATTTACTGTTATTTGCATATAGTATAATTACAACTTTAATGTGAGGATAGTCGCGAATGTATTAAAGAGAAAGTGCCATTCTTTTTTTTAAATATTATTTAGCAAATATTATATTATTATCACTGCAAAATTTCTTTGGTTATTATTAAAAATTTGCATCCACACAATTTGAGATGAATTTGAATTTATGTCAGAAACAGTGTCATTTCAATTTCAAATAATATTCAATAATTGGTGAGCTATTATTGTTCCGAAAAGATTTGATTTAAATTTGAAATGATTTTCTGATTTAATCGGTCCTAATTATTTTGACAATATTGAAATTAATTAAAAACTTCATAGCTTAAACAATTATCCATTTATAGGCATTCATTTAGTCATTTATTATTATTTGTAATATTCAGATGAATTTGAAATGCTTATTATATAAGTTATTATAAATTTATAGAAATTAAGTATTGAATATATTTTTATTAGTCACTGCTTACGCATTTGTTCATTAGTCAGCATATTACAGCGTGATTAGATAAAGTTTACTAAAGTCAAACAATCAAGGTAGTCAAAAATAAACATATCATCTAGATTACTAGCGAATTTCAGCGCAATTTGATATTATTTTTAGAACTTATTTGACTATCACGAAACATTTTTTGTAAGCTACATATTTAGTAACTCAAATCAATTCATATATGCAGATAATCATCAGAAATTGTTTTTGCTTATCTACAAAATATTTTGGGACAAAAAGCTTATTTTTACAGGGTATCTTTATCTCTATTAAACCGTTGAAGGTTGTTTATTGTTGGGGGCACTTTCAGTGCGTGCGTGCTGCAATTTCCTTTGGCCATTCATTCAAATGCGAACAGACAGAGAGACAGACAGACAGTTGGAGAGGACAGAAAAGACAGAACGAGAGTCACACACAAACAACTACCCAAAATTCTAATTTAATTTCGTATGAAATTTGCTTAGGATGAGGAGGTGGCAGAGGCGTAGGAAGAGGAGTTTGATTGCTCTTTGTATAGCACAACCCATTCACAAAATTGTGAATGGAATGGCGTATGTGGGTGGGTGGTTGGGTGGCACACAGGTGGTTTGACAGCGGCAGCGACGACCCTTCGAGCAATTTGCTTTCGCTTTTAGCCGCTTTTGATTTTCCATATGTTGTTGGTTCAGGTTAAATGCCAATCGATGTTTGCTGTGTGTGACTTCTGCTCTTTTAGAAGCAGTTACGCGAAAAGAGAAGAAGGAGAAACATTTATTTCTCTGCATATTAAACATTTGGCATTTTGGGAATGTTAGCAATAAAATGTGAAATGTATGCAATTAGTTTAATGGCCGCTTTGCGTCCTCTACAATTACTTTGGACATCGATTTGATATTTACTTTATGATACATGCACAAAAATGTGTTTTCCGTTTCAAGCATAATTATTTACACATATCAATTTGTTGCGAACAACATCTACAGCCTTGTCAACAATTATTGATATTTCATTTGCACAAGCCAAAAATTATTTATTTAATTGCTTTGGCGCTCAAGTTGCCAGATTTTCTTGCTTCATTTGATTGCTTTTAAGTGGTATTTAGTTTACATTCGATTGAGGCAAAAGCACTTGTAATGAGTTGACTTTTGATTTGAGTCTTAAATTAATTTGACAAGTATTAGGCACAATTGAGATGAATTATATACTTATGAAATATTTAGAATGATGCTTCATTTTGCTAGTGAAACAACCCAAATCTTTAAAGCAAGAAATCAATTTCGAATTAGTTTTATAAATTATTTATATGTTTGCATTTAATAGTAAATCAAGTCAATTAATTAATTACATATTAAAATCTATATGTGCGCTTAAATTTAATTTCTTTCATTGAAAATATTACATTTTTGGCACTGTCGCTAAGCTTTTAGGAAAGCTACAACAGCCAACAGAGAGCTCATAATTTGAGTTCGGTTCATTGCGTCCTGTTTCAATTAAGCTTCATCACAAATGTAAACTAAGCTCATTAATTACTGCAATTAGGTAATATGTATACAGGTTTTATTTTCGTTGGTTGTTTTCTTGATCGTTTGGTCTTTATCTGCAAAATCGTTTGGCTGGTCGCTCTTAATGTGACGCACGCGACCTGCTGCAAATGAGCAGAAAGAGAAGTGGAAGTGGCAAATGGAAAAGCAGAGCAGAGAAAGCGAACTCTGAAGCGGCTAACTGAGGCGCTGATTAATGGTTTCGTTATTTTTTCGGGCACGTCATAAACGGACCCAGTTCCTGAATACCATATCGCAGTATAACTCCCACTTCTCCGCCTCCCCCATGCTACACTTTATTATCAGCGCTTGACTGGGCAAAGCGTTGCAGGTCGCGCGAACTTGGCTTTAATTCTGGGTACCTGCATCTCATGCGGTAGCAGGGTATGACAATTTTGTGACTGCATGAAATTTATGTAATATGTGTATATAGCCAAGACAATATAGCTATGACCGTCTGTCCGTATGAAACGCTTGATGTCAGAAACTAGAAGATATATTTCTATCGACAGCATTTGTTGTTGTTGTACGCAGATCAGTATAATATCGTTTAACCAAACATAGCTTTCGGTATTACTTCCAATTTTTGCGATAAGTGTTATTAATGTACTAAATATACCTTTCTTTATATTTTGGTATTTTTACGATATATTTTTGGAGTATTTTTACACAACATTTTATATTTAGCACGCAGATAACTATTATATCGATATACCAAATACAGTCTTCGGTATATTTTAGACGTCTGTGATATATTTTCGGTATATTTTACATAGTATTTGTTATTTTTGCACTCTATATTAATATACTAAACATAGCCGTCGGTATATTTTTTGTATCTTTCGGTATATTTTCAGTATATTTTTAAAATATATTTTTATTGAAAATAGGTTCTGAGTATCTCACAGTCGAGTACACTCGTCTGCAGCTTTCATCCTTATTTTTTTCTTTGGAAGGGAGTTTGAGCCTGTCGTCCAGTCAAGTATAATTAACAACTTTGTTGGGCACAGGTTTCTCCCATCCATCGAGCGCGGCTCAAGAAATTGCAAAAAATATGTATAAAGGAGAAAAAAAGAAACGGTTGCTCGTTTTATGTAAATGATGTGTAAACACCGCGTGCAGCAGGACCTGCTGCCTGCCGTGTTCATAATCCCCTTCCAAGGAATGCAACACTCAAAAAAAATACAAAGTGTAGTGTATTCAATGCATATTTCGTGGCGCATGTCCATTAAGTTTTTTGTTTTGTGTGTTGAGGAGAGTACAACGACACGTGTCGCTGCGATTTATTAGCATAATTTCTCTTCTTCAAGTTTTTCAGCATGTGAAGGACGGAAACATTAAAGTGAAATTGATGTTGATGTCGCGTTAGCGTCAGCGTTAGCGCTTGTGGTTGTTTTTGTGGGGTTTTAGTTTCCAAGTAAAACTTGTTGTGTTTGCTCTCATATAATGTGCGACATAAATCCGTGGAAGTTTTGTTTTCGTTCGGTATCTGTGCGCCAGGTTTCACTTTTCAACTTCCCTGACAACCTCCAGGCAGCATCATCATCATCATCATTGGATCCGAAGAACTTTTCACTTAATTGTTGTACATTTGTCAACCTGAGACGCACTTGAAGCGTCCCCAAAAACGATGCCAGATGCTACTTGCACACTCTCTGACTGGATGACTGACTGGCTGTGCCTTTATCCCCCCTCCACCCCATCCGACCACTTTAAAATTGTAGAACACACACAGAGCTTCACACTATATTAGGTATATGGATAGATGGCATACATTAGACTTGAGGGTACTTGTCGTTGTCTTTGCTATTTGTATTTGTAACTGATGTGTGAGTCCGTGTCTAGTCGTGTGCTATTTATGTCTCAGATAGAAGCACATTTGCAGTGACTATGTTAGTTCGTTAATTAATTGGATTTGCAATTACATGCCACACAAAAGACACCGACAAAGACATAGACACACACAGACAGCTACAGCTGGAAATGCGGCATTAAGCTGCATTGGAATCGCATTGAAAAGGCGGCAAATGCTTGAATAGTAGTTGGCCAACAAGCTGGGAGCGACAAAATGCATTGCAGCTTATCTGGCAATATGTAAGCCAAACCAGTGTTAACAAAAGTATCAAAAGTAATTACATTCAAACTGATTTGCGTCACTGGGGAGAATATTGAAAAAAATGCAAGAGATTGTGCAAGGGAATGCAAGTTTGTAATTATATATTTGAATCTCAAAAATTGCATTATTTTAAAACCTTACACCTTAAACCTTAGTGATAAAAGCGAAATAGGTTATTCATTGTGCTGTGATAAAATAATTTGTCAGTTAACATTTTAATTATTGTTTGTCATTGAATGATTGGAATAGTAAACTTAAGTGTCTATATAAAAATTGAATTTTCATCTCAACGAATTATTTTACTTTAGTAATTTTATAATTCTTAAAGATTTTAATCAAAATTTTGTAATCTCAAAAATTTAATGAGAAATAAGCTCAAAATAAATTGAAGAGAATATTTAAATATAAAGTTTGAATTTCAATAATTCTTACTTTTATTGTTTTTCAATTATTTAAGATAATTTATATAGATCTAATGATTTTATCTAATATTATTTTTCTCTCTACCTACTTACTCATATACTATAGAAATCAGTTCATAATAATAAATAGAAATTTGTTTAAATTTTAAAGCACACAACCCTCAACAAAATAAATAGTAACAGGAGAACAGCAAATGGATTGCACAACATACATAGAAAAGAGACCGATAAAATGAGCATGGAAATGTACTCAAATTCCGCACTCGTAGCTGTTGACGTGTTCCTCTGTGTGTGTGTGTGTGAGTGTGTGTATGCAATGTCCGTTGAGGTTGATAAAGGTGAAGTTTGAAAATTTAATTATATGCCCCAGCGAGTCATAAATAAATCCAACAGCAACATTAGTCGCAAGACAATGCCCAGTTTAGCTGCAGCAGACAGCAGACAGCAAAAATAAACAAACAAATATTTTTAATAAGCGGATAGCTCAAACTCTTCTCTGTATACGTAGTATTATATGTTGAGCTCATCATATGTACAACCACCGTACCACCCTTCCCTTCGCTCCCCTCTTGATGCACGTGCGTTGTCCCCGGCAACATTGATAGGCATTTTTGAAATTGCAATAAAACGTCTGACTGGGCATTGAGCATTGAGCGACTACACGATTAATTTCTACTCCCAAGTTCCCGTTCAACGTATACTCGTTCTCGTTCCAGGTCTGGATAATGCCTCTCAACTAACCCATAGACTGAAAAATCCTTTTGGCTTTTTTGTCCATTCCTAATTTCCCGTACAAAACATAAAAGGCGGCCGCAATAGCTGGCTCTGGCTCTAACACACACACACCCCTTGTTATTCTCTACTGTGGCACCCTCTCTCCCTCCTCCCCCTCTCTCGGACTCTCCCCCTTTTGGAATACGGAATACGGAATACAAGGTGTCCCTCCTCTAATGCGTCGCTGTTTTTAATTCCGTTTCCGTTGCGCTTCTTTTTGGCAAGATTTTCGGTGGTTGCTGCCGTTGCCATGACGCAATGTGGAGAGAGAACGCGAGAGGAGCTTGAGGGTTGGTTTTTCCACCTAACGGTAATGGTAGTTAGGGGTTTTTCCCTGCAAAGTTTTGCGCACTTTTACTTAATTTCCACTGCAACGCATTGCATTTAAAATGAAATCCTTCGCGAGCAATTTGTCATCTTCACTGACAGTTAAACTGTTTTTATGCCAACCAAGGACCTTGACTATATGAAATCGTGGCTTATGGTCGAAATATTTTCTACTTCCAGTTGTTGTTGTTGTTGTTGCTGCACTGTTCATATTCCCAGTGCGGCGTGACTTCTGTTGTTGTTGTTGTTGTTGTCAACGCAAACTGTTGTTATTTGTAATTAGAGCTATAAATATTCGTAGCAAGTTTTCAAAGTGTTGGCAATTTCATCAGCTACAGAATGTTGAGTAGAAACTCACAAAGTTGATAGATCAGTTTTCAAATGATTTATGGAGTTTATGAACCTCACAACAGAAATTAAATATATTTAATTTCGTGCAACAGCAAAGCAAATATTAGTTTTAAATAATTGCTAATTATTTTCCAATGAAAATTGTAATAAATTGTAAAAAAAAGACAAATTTAATTTTGTAAATTTAAATGTTGCATAATTTTTAATCAAATGGAGCTTCAAATAATTTCTATTCCTGGGAAAATTAATTGGCTTAATTTCTCATAATTTTACTTCCCATTTATGGCCCAAATTAGATTTGCTTTCATCTGATTATATTCCCACAAATTGACATGTAATTTTAACCCCTGCCTTGCCACACTTGAGCCCAGTTAAGCCTAAGCTAAATCCACAAATATTTTTGCTGCCACAAATCAGCGCACATTAACAGATCCCACGCGGAATCATAACAATAGCATAACAAAAAACAAAACAGTGGAAATTCGCAGCAAACAGAAAATTTTGGCGCAGAAGGATATTAACGCCTTAAGCCGCAGTTAATGGTCCTCGGCCATAAATCATAAAACATAATAGACCAACATCAAAATACGAAATTGAAAAACATTCGATGCGAGAATTTGCATTCACAGTAGCAACGCAAAAAGGAGATTTAAAAAAAAAATATATTCCCTTAGCTGAAATCCGCTTAAAGTACATAACAATCAAAAATTATGGTTTTATGGCAGAGGCCAAAAAAAGGGTTTCGACTCGAGTTGTATGCGGATTTGAGTTTTAACAACGCAACAGAAGTTGCAACAGTTGCAAATCCAATTGAAAGCCGCCACAAATGGCGTCTATTCTCAAAAGTATGGATAACTGGATAGCTGGATTCATTGTCAATTTTTTCTGTGACTGTTGTCGTTGAACCCCTCGAGCTGAGCAGAGCAGAGTTGAGCTGCACGCCTGGCATTGGCCATTAAAAAGTTTTGTCAAGTTAAATTACCAAAAATTGCAAATTGCTTGGATTATGTGTTGTTCAAGGACATGGAATTGCCTGCCTTCAGCCTCTGTTGTGTCTGGGGCCACTTTCACTTCCTGTTGCCCTGGATTTGTCCGTGTGTGTGTGTGTCTGTCAGTGTATGTGTGGCGCATTGTGTGGCTAAAGGATTTCATACACTCAATATAATTAAGGGCTTGAGTGTTGAGCCCAAGTTATGCGTTGTCCATGCGAGCTTCCAACGTCTCTCTTTTGTGTCCTGGCAACATTTTGTGTATTTTGTGGTCTGAGTTTGGTTTCTGCCTGGATACAGCCAATACTCTATCTCTCTCTCTCACTCTCTCTCCCTATTGCATTTTGTCGCACAGCATTTTGAATTGTATGTTAAATTAAATTTTACCACAGAGACCAGCCAGAGAACTCGAAACTCGCACTCGTCTCTTCTGACTGACCAGTCATGGTCTCTGACCCTTCCTCCCCTTCCCTCCAGTCAAGTGGTTTCCTTCTTTTTCCGAAAGTCATTGGCTCAAACTCTCTCTCCTTGGGTAACGTATTAGATCCTGGCTCTGGCTGCTGTGGCATTAAGTTGTCAGTTTGCTGAGCTTGACAGATTTTTCATTGGCAGAGAGCAGAGTGTGGTTTGCTCGACTGGTGGTTTTATCTCGGTCGGTGGCTTCGTTTACTAGCCTTGTTTGTTGTCCGGCTTGCCACTGACCATAGAGCCATAGTCATACATAGTCTGCCATAGAGAGGCTCTGCAAATTAATAGTATATCATTTGGTTATAGTCTGATATGCACACAAAAGCAAACTGAAACAGCAGGTGTCAATGTGGTTGCCTGCATTTCCGTATATATTTATTTTGTACTTAGCCAAAAACTTTATGAGCAGCTATAGCAATTAGAAAATATATGCAGCACTATATTCGTATTGTGTATTAAGAGATACAAGTACAGCTATAAATTGTTTTTATTTACTACAAATAATTTCTAGTTAGCAACTTGTGAACAAAGAAAGTACATAAAATTCAACAAAATTGGAGAACATATTTTACAAATTTTATAAATACTTTTTATGACGAAATCTTGAAAATGTATTTTAGAAAATATGTTCATGTATATTATCAAATTTAAAAATAAATAATGATTTGTAAAGAAAATAAAAGTGATTAAGAATATAAAAAATATTTTATTACGTCCTTAAATAAGAAGGTCATTAAAAGTTAATTTAGAAATTACTTCGTTGTTGTTTTAAGATGTTTTCAACCTAAAAATCTTTTTTTAAGGTTTTTTAAGAACGAATAGTTAATAAATTAAGATTTTCTATCTTCTTTTCAATTTAAAATAAAAACATGAAGTAAGTTTTTAATTTTGGATTAAGATGTTTTTAATCTTTAAATGAAAATTTAACATAAAAATCGTGATTTAAATTTTTTTTAAGCTTATTTCATTTCATGAATTTTTTAAGATCTAAAATATCTTTATTCAAGATTTACAATGTACTCTTCAATCTAAATTTTTTTCCTGGGCACAAAACAAAATTATGAAAAAATCAAAAAATCAATAAAATATTATTGGACATTTCTTTTATTTAAATGACTTGAAAATATATTTCTGTTCACTATATATGATAAATTCTGTATTCATATAAATATTATTACCTTACTTATTACTACCAACACAAAACTAATAAAGGGTATTCTCTCTTCCATTGCAGGTAAATAATCTTGATTTAATTGTCCGGTTAAGTAGCCAAAACTATGCGTAAGCTGTCATATAAAACATACAACTTATTGACGCCTACTGAGCAAGCTCAGCTGCTGACCGACCCATTACCCATTCATTGCAATCAGGCAGCTGTCGTGCTGCCAAGTTTCATTGTGAGTTTATAAGGCTGCGCCTATAAATCAATAAACAATGCAGGCGACAAAAGATGTGTCTCAGCACAGCAGGAGACAGCAGATAGAGATGAGTGTAAGAGGAAGGAAGGGGGGGAGAAAACAGACTGGCACCTAAAGTGGCTGCTGCTATTTCATTATAAGAAGTCTGAGTATGACTACGATATATATCACTGGGCTATTTGGCTGATTGTCATCGCTTAAACGGCGACTGGGCATTTTATTTAACTGCCTTTTGCGCCTTCGGAGTGGGATCTGCAAGTGCTCTCAGCTTCACTTGTATGAGACTTGTGTGTGATTGCGATTGTGCTTGTGCTTGTGCTAGTTGTGATGTGGAAATTGATGTCGAGTGCCGCCGACGTCGTCTAAGGAAGAAGAGGCGACGAACGTTTTAATTTAATAGGCGCACATGAGGCTCTGGCACATAAAAACCAATTTCGCGTAAGTGATAAAAATGCAATGAGCATTCTCGCTCCTCTTCTCTATCATGCTGTAGATGATGATGATGATGACAATCATCAGCTGCTGCTGACGCAGAAGCTTAAGAATTGAATTTACGATGCCACCAAAGTAGTTTTGACACATATCTAGCAACGGGAGATGCGAGATAGATATTAGAATGAAACCAGCAAGACATTGCCTTGTTTTCGATTTAATTGTTTAATTTGTATGCCAGGCAACAGAACACACAGCACAACACATTGCATAATGTCACAAAGGGAACTCTCTACTCGCTATGTGTGCGCGCCCCATGCAACTTTCAATCATCATCAATTTCACATCAAAGTGTCGCCCACAGCCGGAACTGTAGACGACAAAAGTCTCTCTCACTCCCCATCTTCTATCTCTTACATGCCTCGATGTGGCACTGACGAGATCATATCGTCGACAGGCGGTGCCAAGAGTCTTCGACATGACATTTTTCCTAGTCGTTCTCGCTGTTGCCTTTTGTTGCCAATCGTGAGAGAGTGCTGTGCACTTTTCAAGTTCAATTTCAACGATGCACGTTGCCAGTTGCCAGTTGCGTATCAATCAAGCAGTCAGTCAGTCAGTTAGTCACTTTGTCTGATGGCCACTAAAAGATATTCGCCTGGTTAAATGACCAACTTGGCATTAAAGTCGGAGACCCAGACGTTGTATTTCCTGCCACTCTGCTGACTTCTTCTGTCTGCTGTCTGCTTTAATCGATTTCTTGATTGCCAGGAAATCGCACCCTTTGCCAGCTTGAAGTTAGCGCTGCACAATTGCAAACAAATTCAATATTTTCTTTATGCTTATTTGCATATGATTAAATGGTTTTCTGTCTGTGCATGATCAGGTTTATTTATGACAAAGAAAGGCATTTTTTTTAAATTATTTTGAAAGATATTTAATAAAAGGACTAACCTACATTTAAAAACTCAAGATTTTTGAGTTGTTGCTTTGATTTGTTTCTTCTTAATTTTCTAGTAAGATCTGTGAATTGCTTTCTTCATTGGGCTTATAGTTAAAGCTTAAAATAATTTATGTAAATATTTTGTACAACCTTCAAGTAAATTTTATGTAACATATTGCAAAAGCTTTCTTTAAGGATTTTCATATAGAATGTAATTTAAAAATACTTTTGATTAGTGTAAGTATAACATCAACTTTGTGCTCAATCCTCTCTCAAAAATATTAGATTACACTATTAACTTTCTAAATTAACTGTAACTTAATCTGAATCTCTTAAAATCATTTATAAATCACTTGAAATTTAAATGAGTAATTTGTAAAGTGTTTTCTTAACCTGTTGCATAAATTTGCTTCAATAATTGCATTTTGAGAAATGTAAATTCTTTTCGATTTAGTTACATTCTGACTCTCTATTATTATTGGCCTTCCATTTCTGGCCAAAGATGCGAGACTCGTTGCCTTGGGCGTCACAACTGTCAGCAATTTACATTTGACACGCCCAAAACAACTCTAATTACCCGTCTGACACTAAAGACACAATGTGTATCTCTCTCTGTCTCTTTGCCTCGATAAGGTTTCAGATAAAATTCCGATTGCTGTGTGGTAATCGATACAGATTTTAACATAAAATTGACACATTTGTCGAAATGTCTGAAATCGATTCATGAAATTCAACATCAAATTGTTGGCCCCTCAATTTCACCGAGAAAAGGGGGAAAAAGGGGATTTCACAATTCGCATTGGTGACATTTCAATTGCCTGCGGCTGTGGGCGTTGTATGCGCTGATAGGCGTGGTCTGTCGCTTTCGCATAATTGAAATTGACATATTTCATTGTCGGCAAAAGGCCACGAAAATTGCCAAAGTATATTTTCAATTTTCATCACATTTAAGTGAGGGTAGCGCACAACGGACAAAGCTTCGCATTGATTTGCTTTGATTTTCATTCATCGCCCGCTGACAGCGTTTGTGCCTTTATTTACCATCGTATTTTGCTTTGTTGTAAAGCGCCCCAGGGGGCTAGCCAAAGCCTGAAGATAGAAAGAGAGAGAGACAGAGACAGAGAGAGGCATGCAACGCCATCAGCAGCAGCAGCTTAGGCTTGTAGCTTTGTCTGTCTGCCTGCTGGATTTTTTTTTGTTTGCATCATATCGACGCGTTGAGCCTTGTCGTGGATTTTTGGCAGCTTTAACAGGATTAGACGCCTGCGGAGCACGAAGCCTGATGATGATAACGATGATGAAGTTAGCTCTCAGTTCACTTTTAAATTGTTAAGAGCGAAAGTTGTGCAAGCGAAGTTAAGGCTAAAAAAAAATACTATTAATCAGTCAAGGTATTACTCTGAAAGTATTCCAAATACTATAATTTATCGAATGCTATATTTGAGTTAAGAGTATACCAGACTTTTATTGTAAAAGTTATTTCCCATTTCATATAATTTACTAAAATTTATTTAATTTCTAAATAAGATTAAATAAATTTCAGAAATTGCTATTAATTTGCAATTGTCTTAGGTCAATTAAAATCTCAATTTAATTCAAATTAAATTCCACAGGCAATTGTTGTATTAAATTTGTATTCGATTTTTGGCTATCGCAAGTTATTCGAGTTTGCAACTTTAAGGGGTGACAGCAATAGCGCTATTGATAAAGTGGAGCTTTGCTCACTTCAGTGCTTCTGCCTCCGCTTTGTTTTCCGGATTTCGTTCTGTTTTGCCATTCGGCCATAAATTATAATGCCGAAACAATGAAATACTTGCACAATAAATATAGTATGTACAATATACATAGATAAAGGGAGGAAAAGAAGGCGGGAAAGAGAACAGAGAACAGGGCAGGTGGAACATTCGTATTTAGGTCAATTTTTGGAGCACTGTGTTGTTTTATCGCTGCCACAACAAGCGAAACAGAAGTGCCACAAATTTAAACACAACAATGAACAATATATCCGAGCAAGGAGAAGAAAGAAGAAAGACAAGCAGAAGCACAGAGGAAGGCGAGCAATAAAAAGAAAAACTGTTGCATAGCATTGGGCGGTGAGGCCTTCATTAAAATTGAAATAAAAGTGGATTGCACTTGGTCCAGCGCATTCTGTTAATATTAATGAGGCAGCAGACTCCGACTATGTATAGGTAGCCTTTGTAACGAGTGGCGAGAGTTTTGTTAAAAAATGCGCATAACTAATTGAGTTTTGCAAAGCCAATTTGCTTGGCCAACTTTAGTGCCATTGTCTTTTGGATTTGGCCCAAGTGCAGAATAAGAGTGTGGCCTGCATTTGTTTCGCTTTCGTTATCTTCGTTGGCCTGCTTTCGTTACACTGTGGTAAATGGAAATTGTCAAGTGTGCAAAAGGAAATGCTGAAGAGCAATGAAATGAAATAAAATTGCAATGCATTATCTTTAAAATAGAATACAACGAAACTTGCACTTTGTAACTATTTTCTTAATTTATGCTGTCCCAAAATTCTGTATAATTATTTGTATACCCACAACCCATAGGGTGAAAGGGTTTTATAACTTTGTGCATCTATCAAAAGTGTGTAACAGACAGAAGAAGTCATCTGCGACTGAGCTTACAATTTGCCAAAATTATTTAAGAAATAATTGTATATATCGGCTTCAGTAGTTTTAATGGCCTTGGTTGACAATCTAGTATACTTTTGAGCTTATAGTATATTTTAAAAATACTAAAATATACCAAATGTTATATTTGATAGGTCGATATGCTATTGAATATATATTTGGTATATTTATATACTATTAAATATACCAATTATAGCATAACAAATATCCCGAATGTTATATTTGGTACATTATTAAATATACCAAATATATCATAGCAAATATACCGAATGTTATATTTGGTGGATCGATATGGTGTTGAATATATATTTGGTATATTGATATACTATTAATATACCAATTATAGCATAACAAATATCCCGAATTTTATACAATATTTGGTACATTATTAAATATACTGAATATACCGAATGCTACAGTTGGTATATCAATACACTATTAAATGTACCAAATATTCAGTTTAATTTTTAGTATTTTTAGTATTATTGATTCGGTATATTTCAAGAATAAAGCCGCATTGTCTAGCTTTTATAGAATATGGGTAGCAGGTATATACGTCACAGTCGAGCATCCTCGACTTACTCTTTTTTCATTGAATAGCTAAAATCTTTCATTTAGCTTCTCAACTATTTTTCGCATAATTATAAATCTCTTGCTTTGATTGTGTGCTCGCATTCCGTTGTTCATAATTTCCTCACATCTTTTATGCAAGTTTTATGTTCCAAAGCATTTGTCGAGTGGGCAATTTAAAGGCTGTGTAGGATGTGTAATTGACATGCCCAAATATCAAAAGGCTTCTAAGCTCAGTCCCAAAAAAAGGGCTAAAAGTTTGCTGGGACTTGAGCAGGCGGCATGCAAGTGGCATTTGGTGTTAAAAACCCAAAGCAGCTTCAAAGCCACGAACTTTTGACACTTGCCGTCGGGCACTTGGGATCGCTCGTTGCTAACTGGCCTGCAAATCAAAGCTGGCAACTGAAATTCGAAAAGTATTTGCCGCAAACAAGCAAAAGTTTTGCATGTTCGCATTCCGCGAGCGCGCCTTTAGGTATGCATTGGAAATACTGCAAATACTTTGGGGAAAAACAAAACAAGATTTTTCCTTATCGCGTTTCATTTATTATGCAAAGTTGCTGTTGTTGTGAATATTTCTCAATTTGCTGTTGCTTTTGCTGTTGGTTAAGTGGGGGGGAAATCCAGCTAATCAAATGCGACATTTATCAAATTTGCACGCAACACGGCGGTCAAACATGCAAACTGCAAAATGCATGAGGATTTTCCAATGTTTGCGGGTGGCTGTGGCAGCAAGCCATACGAGCTGCTTGTTGCATGTTGCACGTGGCAAATTAGCGCTGCACTATTGCGGTAACTATCAAAATTTTTAATATTAAATTTTTGTTTTGCGCTTCCACTTGACTGTAGCATGCAATACTATTTCTTTTTTTGTGGAGGGTTTTGGCAGGGATTTGCGTCTAGACAAGTCGACTCTCTGCCTCATCCTAAGTGCTGCTGGATATGACCAAATCCTCGGCGGCTGCTGCTGTGGGGTCTTTGCATGTCTTTCGCATTGAGATTTGGCCAAACAGTCGTCGGCACAGCTTTTGTCGGGCTCAATATTGCGCGACGAACACGGTCTGCATTTGTAATAAGCTGCTGCATGCAGCATGTGGCATAAAGCCTTTCAGTGCTTTGGCTTTAACCGGAAAAAACGACTTGGAGTTGCTGCTGGGTTAAAGCCAGAAAATCCACTTGCAAGCAGACGAATCGAAAAATTGGTATTAATCTAGTTAGCGTATAACTGAAGCAAAGGCTCGTTTGCCATTTGATTGAGTCGCTTTTAGAAGAATCGACATATTCAGGAAACAAATGAAAGATTTGAATAAGTAAATTTCATAAGTTCGTTTGAGAATATTTTTTATTGGAAATGAATTATAATACCAAGTAAGGTAATTGCTCTTTCTGTTTAACAGATAATAAGCAGTATTAACATAGGAAACATGTAAAAGAAGTTGGTTGAATTTTAGGAATATATTTTAAATACCCAGTAACTAAAAGTATTTTGTTTTTAACAAAACACAAGAATTACCTTTCCTAAAGTTCACCCTTCATCTAACTTTTTAATAACTTAAGCTTAATTTTGTTGCTAGCTCTAATCAGCTAAAAAATGAAAGCAAAAGAAATATTAAAGACTTTTCTTTGCACTGATCAGATATTCGCCAACAGCTTTTGTAAGTCTGAAATTTGAAATACTTTCTTGCTATCTGTGATTAAATATTAGCAAAAGTTTTTATCCTTGTCGCACATAAAAAATAGTTGAAACTTTGTGACTTTGTTTTTATCGCTGATCAAATATGCCCCAAAGACGAAGTAGCATACGCTCTCAATAGTTGCCGCAGCCATTTGCCTACAAACACACTGTGATTAGCCAAGTTTGCGCTGATGTTTGCATTGAAGGCGCCACATTAACAGCTCAATTTTCGACAGTCTTCAGTTCACGCCTGGCTGTCGTCGATAATCAATAGGAGAATCAATGTGCCAATGAACTCGTCAATGAACTCGTTATCAACGCTAATGGCACAGTTGCGCTGCTGCATGCAACATAATGTTGCAAGCACGCAAGCCTTTTGCATTATGCATGCCACGCCCATCGCGGGGCGTTCTTCGCTCCTTTGCCTCAAAATGTAGCAGCTCTCTAGCTAATCCATGGCTTTTAGTTTGTTTGCCTCGTGCCACAATATGATTACAATAATTTCATGTGTGCTCCACGTTATATGTATGTATATGTTATGCATATTTTGGGGTCACGCACGCTACACAACAACAACAAAAGCGGAAACGGAATTGATTATCGGCGCTGTCGAAACCTGCCCTGGTTCCTGCCATCTCCTTCAATTTCAGGCTTCTTGTTTGTCGGCTGCTTTTATCTGTTTGCGTGCCGCTTTGCCGTTTTGCCTGTTTTGTATTCCAAATACAAATTATGAAATTTAATGACTTCATTTTTTCTCCTTTTTTTCGGTTAAAAGGTTATGAAAGTACAAGGCCTATTTTGACTGTTAAATGTATGCAAAGTAGGCTGGGCTTAAACTCCAAAAATGTATTTATAAATTAGCTTCCTTTATTGTTTTGTAGTTCTCATACTTTTATCAAAATTCTCCGTGCGTAAACACTACCTAGTGAAATAGGTATAGAATACATTTCGAGGTCTAAAAATGGCTGACAAAAGTGTAAAGTACGTAAAAGTAAAAAAAATATGTATTGAAATGTTAATTTAGTATTGTACTTAGATCTCGCCCAAATCCTGGCATACAGTTCAGCTCAGCAGCTGGCTCAGCGGAGACAACGCGCAAAATGTTGCTCTTCAAGCAGCTGCTGAAGCAGGTGTTGAGCCGAGATCGTGTGAGACCTCGAAGAAATGCAACAGTACGATATCGGAGCAAGCAACAACAACTGTAAACAGAGCAGCCATTGTGATTAAGTAAATTGTTACAACTGGTATTTGGAGTGCAAACATCACTTGGTAGTTTATTTACGACAATACAACAAATTTGGTTCTACTTTTTATTTTTAATAAATGTGTCTGTAAAATATTTCAATTTTCTACAAAGCTCTCGTTTGTTTTTGCAATTTGTTGCGGTTTTAACAGTTTATAATAAAGTGCCAGACGGCTAAAAAAATAACGGAAAGTAACGTAAAAGTCAGGAGTTGAGAGAGATATTCCCTTGCCAAAGGCAAACCAAATGGTGCGCGGCCTTTTTTAATTGCTGTCAAGCGCCAACTGTTACGTTGCAAACTCGCGAAACTTTTATTTATGCAAATTTTTTTTGTTTATTTTTGTTTTTAACTTGCAACAATATTTGTCGCTAAATTGGCAAAAGTGCTGCAAACTTTTTAAGCGAGGGAAAAATATTTATTTTGATGGCTGCGCGAATAAATTGAAATTGTTCTGACAATTTGTTGTCAATGCGTACAAATATTAGATGGCGCCCCATTTTTGTGGTGTTTTTTTCTTTCGATAGTTGGCAAACTAATTGGACTCCAAATGGGAGTTGAACGCGTGGCCAAAGCAATTGTCAGGCCAATTCCCAGAAGCTGTGGGCAAAAGTTTTTTTTGCTGCCCGCACAACTTTGGACATTTGTGGCCTGACCAAAAGTATTATGACAATAATAAAAAAAAAGTTGGACGTGGCAACACGTAGCAACGCAAATGATTTAGTCTTCTGACATATGTTCTATGTATATTTAGAATTAATTGCACAGCGGGAAATCGAAACAGAGACAGTTGGGGGAAAATATATCGCCTAACGTCGCACGGTAAACGAATGGAAATTGTAGTTGGCAATCGGTTCGTTTGGCGTGAAAATTGCCTTCTCAATGATGGAGCGTGGACTGCCTTTGTGTTGGAGCCACAGTTTCCTAAGGAAATCAAATTAGTAGCTGCAACTCTTAAGCATAGAGTCACTCACATTTCAGAGATTAGATCTTGCGGTCCCTCGAGTATGCCCTTGACGGTGCCATTTTGTGTATTCATGCACCAGCCATTGAGACCCAGTTCCTTGGCCTTATTCAAAGTGTGCTTGCGGAAGTAAACTCCTAAAGAAAATATCGAAGAAAATTATTATTGCATTAAGAATTTAGTTTCTTTTTAACTTGCCTTGCACACGGCCAAAGATCTCAAACATCGAGCTGTAGATCTTCTTGTCGTGTGTTACTTTATTGCCGGGAATATCTGTTGTTAATCTGGTAATCGGTGTCAGTCCATTTCCAACTGCCTTATTCAATGTCTTAATTTTGGTATTCATATTTGAAAGAGTTGAAAGCAAAAGAATATTATGTGGCAAGATTTAAAATATTAATGACTGATGTTGAAATTTGCTCCCGAAGTTGTGAAAATGAATGAGAGAGAACTCAACCAAAGCTTCGATGAAATTCTCTAAGCAGACTTGTTACAGCTTACAAAATATACAAAATATTTATCAGTGCAACTATTTTCTAACAAGATTTTGGTACCTCAAGAAAAACACTATGTAGCTGCTGTTAAAGAAAGGATGAAGTTATTACTGACATTAAGTGTACAAATATCAAGTGCATTTTAAATGAGATCATTAAGTGGTCGTTTGATAATTTATGGCACCCTCATTATATTTATTTGCTTGAGAAAAACAACAACTGTTGTCGTCATTACTCTCTGGCAAATTATGATGCCTCTCTTTCCGCAGGTGTCATTGCACACTGAAATCGCGTACTTGTGTAGCAAACGAGCGAGCAATTTAAATATATTGCAGTTGTATAAAAAAAAAAGAGGCTATCTAATATTTCAAATAACAGTTTGCTCGTCAGATCATCAGATTTCCGCACTTTTGCCAAGACGAAGAAAGGATGACTGTCTTGGCCATTTGAGAGGCTGCTTCACTTATAGCGCTTCCGGTTCGTTAAGTTTAACAGGCGAAGCTGCTGGCTGCTGGCCACAGGAGAGACAACAAGACAGTCAAAGAGAAAGACGGAAGCAAAAGTATGTGAAGGGAGCCAAAAGGTAGTTGAAGGCGACGCACAATGTGGTTGGTTGCTTGGTTGCTTCAGTGGAAACTTCAATAAAACCTTTGACGCTGCAGGCAAACTGACATTTTCCATTAAGTGCAGACAGTTTGCCCGTTTAGCAGAGAGAGAGAGAGTGGGGGAGGGGAGCTTGGCAACATTTTGGCCAAGTTTTATGGTAGCAAATGTTGTTCGCCTTGGACTGTTGATTATGATGTGTTCGCTTTGCTCTTAAGAGCTTCTGCGTGCCTTTTGCTCTGCTCTGCTCATCCGACATCTGCTGTTTATAGCCTGCTTTTAGGCGCATAACCAGCACACGCATTGCACTCAGCCACATTAATTAAAGAGCCGAGCAGCAGCAGCAGCAGTTGCTGTAGTAGCAAAGAATTTTTGCCAAGTTTTTTGGCCAAACATCAAAGTGTCATCAACAGGCAGGCTGGCAGGCAGCTCCTCTGCTCTGTCGACAGACGGCACTGCACTTCCGCACTTCCTGGCAACAAGAGGATGAACAAGGAAACGAACAAGCACAGTGGCGTTGACAGTGTGCCGTGACATCCTCAGAATATCTTGCGCTTCCTCGTTCGCTCGAGTGTCCTTATCATTTGCGACAAATTCGCCGACAACTTTACTACAATAATATTTATTTTGAAAATATGCTAGAGTTTCTTCGACTACGAGGGACGAGCGGCACACTTTGAAGTGTTGCCAATGTGCAAAAGTAATCAAAATATTTGGTCAGCTTCTGTTGCAGTTCCTTCTCCAGCTCAGCTAGCAATTTTTAAAGTGCTCTTGGTCAAATTGGCGTAGGAAATTGAGTTGAAAGTTGAGCTCTTTAAATGCGACAAACTCCTTTAAACTGTCTGTGTGTCTGATTTGCCGATGGCAGGCAATTCAAATAAAAGAGACGCCACTTTGGAGCACACTCTTTCTCTCTATCAACCACTTCCTCATCGTGTTCTCTTTCACTCTCTAAACGAATGAAATTGACATTTATGCAATTTGATTTTCTGCCGCACAGCAAATTAAATTTGCTCAGTTTGCTGCTACCCAAAAAGTATGCTATGTTTTTTTGCCCGCAGCTCAAAGCACACACACACTCATTCCATATCTGTATGTGTGAGTGTGAGGTTTTCAAACAATTTCACGTTGAAATTTGTTACAAATTGCAGTTACAATGGCGAATTTGCATAAAATTTCCATATGCGTTTTTGTTATGGCAGCCTGATTCTCATTTCGCTTTCGCTCACATTTCGCCAAACGCCAAACGATTTGCATAAAAATGCCGCCTCACTGACAAATTTCACGTGTCGCTGTGCAAATTTATGAACTCTTGAAATTATTTTCGTTTTTTCCCCCTGTTGTCCCATCCGATTCTTTTCTCCTGTTTTTTACGAATCCCGCGAGTCGCATAAAATTTGTATTTGCAGTTTCTCTATTTTGTTGCTGTTGTTGTTGTTATTGTTGGGGGTTGTCCAAGCAGGTGTTAACATGTCCAAAGCCGCCACCATTTGCATTTTTAGCCAAGCCCAAGCAGAATCTCTCTCTCACTCGAAAAGGCGACTTAATTTATTTGCGCTGTCTAAAAACGCCAAACGAGCCTCTCAACCAATTTTCATTAAAGCACATAAATTGTTGTTTATGACACTCCACAGCCCCCAGGACACTTTTTGGGGTCGCTGTTGCTGTTCTAGCAAAGCACAGACCAGACCAGACAAGTTCCCTTCTACTTCTCCTTCACCTTCACCTTAGTTGTCCAGCAGTCGAGTTCATTTCATATTCATGGACGCGCAATACACAAACTCCTTTTATTTAGCTGCTGCTTTTGAACGTTGACTATGTTCCCATTTCCCCAAATTTTCGCATTCGTTAATAAAGTTTGGCAATTATCTTGGCTGCCTGTTGCTGTAATGCCGAGGATTTAAGGGTGTATGTGTATCTAGTGAATTGCAGTAAAAGGTATTTTAGAGCTTAACTTTGAGCTGAGAAATATAAGTGGAGCTGAACTGCATTTGATACTTGCATTTTCTATACAGAATTCACTTATCGTAATTGCTAAGTTAAACAGAGTGCAGAACGCTAAAGTTTCATCTGCTGATTGCAGATGTTTTACACTTTGATATGGACCAAAGTTGGCATAATCAATAGTAAAGCCAAAAAGCTGTCTGCAGCTGTTCAACATCATTCGAAAGATATGCCATCAATTTTATAAAGTGCAAAATATGTGTGTGTGTGTGTGTGAGGGAGAAGTGAAATGAAAGATGCGAATATATATATATATTTATAGATAAAAAACCTACCTCAATATAATTGCATTACACGTGGTTGTCACAAGTGAAAAACCACACACGTAAAAACAAAAAAGCGAGAAAAAGCGTAAAATAAAACAGGAAGCAGCAGCTGTCATACTCGGATAAACCACATGGGCCACAAGCTGAGAGAAATTGAGGCTGAGACTTTACACAGCAACGAACCTGACTCAAATCTGAAAATGACTTGGCAAGCGACTTTTCATATTTTTGCCCCGATCCGACAGCTTCTCGTCCAGGGCGTGAAAGTTTTCCCCAAATCCTTTTTCTTTACCTTCAGCCAGTGTGCACACACACACTTCAAGTATGCTTAATGCCCCAGACTTCCCACTTCCGCCATCTTCAGCTTCAGTTTCCATGTTTGATGTGGTCTAAGAGTATGCAGCACAAATCACCAAAGCGCCAACGTCTGGAATTTATGCGCCATCTTAGAAGTATGCATACGTGTGTGTGTGTTTGCGTGTGATCTCTGTGTGATTTGGTGGCAACACTACGAGTCTTAAGCTGACACTGATGTACGCCATTTGCCGTGTGGGCGTCTCAAATATATGAACGAGCATTGCTGCGAGGCATTCAAGCGCAAGCAGCAAGAGAGAGAGAGAGAAAGAGAGAGGAGAGAGAAACATGGCTTGCCCATTAGCTCTTCAAAAAAATTTCACTTCTTTCTACTACTTTTCTCCCCGTCACGAACTGTGTAAATATTTTTACAAAATTATTTTACGCTTGAATGAAATGAATCGAGAGCAACCGGTAGCGGAAATCACTTATGACATTTTCGATCTATTGATTTTTTATGCTTCAGCACACTTTTTTTGGCTTCGGGTTCGGGATAATGATTTGACAAAATGGCCACAGCTTAAAGAGGATATTCTAGTACAACAAAAAGGGGTTGCGCTCTATAAAGTAACAGATTTTATGTTGAAGCTTACTAATATAAAATGCTAAGTCAATTTTCTAGACAATTTTCTAGCTGCATAACAATTTCCTTTAAATTTAGTGTCAAATTTGAAGCAACTTTATGACGAAGCTTGAGAATGTAGAAGTATATATTTATATCTTTAAATTAATAATGTTTAGATATAGTAACATTATTATTACCTAAATTGGCCAACTTCAATTTCAGTTAACTTAATCATTGCCTACTTAGTACGGCTTTTAGTTTAACAATTTCGAGTTGAATTATATGCCTCTCCGATTCACTTAACTTTGTTCGCAGAGAATTCCAGCAGATGCTTTGCCATGTTGCAACTTACACAATACAATGTGAACATGAACAATGTATCTCGATGTGTGTGTGTTGCAAATGTGGACACATAGATACTACTTGTAGTAACTGAACACCTGGCAAACTGATTGTAACTGCAATCAGTTTGAAAGTAAGGCAACGACTACTACAAAGGCGACGACGACGCCAACGATGACTGTTTGCCAAGTTGTAATAAAGTTTGGTAAACAAGTTGGGATGCACACACAATAAACATTGTGTAGAAAATGGAAACGCAATACTACACACAATTCCCATTCTCTGCACAACATATTCCCTAACTTATCTTAAATTCTAATGCAATTGGCAAAACCAAAGCCAAAAGCAGAAACTGCCTGCCTGGCTGCCCGAGTTTGTTTGTAAAGATTTTATACTAATGTTCCACTATTTTTCTTGCTTTTCCTCTTTTTGCAGGTATGTAACAACCGCCATTTGCTATGATGCTCATTGTTCACACACCTGTCTACGTCTCTTTCTATGTGTGTAAGTGGCAAACAAATGCATTATATTCTACATTTACCTCTTGTGTATGTATTAGATAATAAAGTAGTCGAAATCAGTTGCAAGAGTGAGAGAAAGGGAGCAAGAGAGAGAGAGAGCGAAAGAGTGAAGGAGAGCGGCAAGTGATTCTCTGCTTCGCTTAACAAAGCGAATGAAAATTGTGTAGCATACTTTTTGGCGTGTGGTACGTGCCGCTTATCAAATGCATCAGACTTCATGCTCAGCACAACAACAAATTCTACATGAGGAAAAAAGGAACACAAATACAAAAGAAAAGAATGTGAAACAAGCCACACACAAAAAACAACAAAGCACAATTCTGCATTGCCTCAGCTTTTGATTGTTGATTTCTTTAGAAAGTACTCTAAATGTAGGATACTTTGAATTTAATGTTAAAAATGAATGATAGCTTTATATAAAAAATTAAATTTGTATACAGTGAATACAGCATTGTTAAACATACATATCTAAAAACTTAATTTCTCCATTCAAATTTGGGATTAAACAACCTCAAAATTAGACTAAGGAAATTTGCTTTATTATTTATTATGAATTAACATATTCAATTTAGTGTCGAAATATCTTTAATAATTTTGATATTTCTTTTAAGTACTTGTACTTTTCATCAATTTTAAAGTATAGCTTTTAATTTAGTTTCAAATTGCAGCGCATTCGAAATTCGTTGTGTCATCTTCAAATCTTTGTGTTGTGTTGAATTTTATCTTCTATTTTTTTATTGTTGATTTGTGCGCACTGCATCAGTTTGTAGTCTTTTTGTGCTGTTGCTGGCATGTGAGTTGTTTGCTTCGTCTTTTTGCCTGTTTGTTTATTTAATGTTATTCACTTATCCTGCAAAAAGCAGCTGAAGGAGCAGCCACTGAGCAGCCAGAATCGTGCCTTCAAGTGAATAAAACTGACTACAGAAGTACTCACATTTCTTCGTGATTGTGAATTGGATTCATTGAGCTATTTAAGCCAAGTGTTTAAATTACCACACATTAGGCCTCATTCATTAGTCGAGTTAACGCCTTTAATGAGATAGCTGTAAGCTAAATGGCAAAGTTCAAGTCGTTTTCGGTTGCATATTTGCAGCAACAATTAACGGAAAATTATGTGCATAATTATGGGTCCGGCCTTTGGCTAACTGCAACATATTTGCTAATGCAATTATTGTGCATAATTATGCGTTTATTGCTCAAATGAAATCAAAGACAAGGAAGGCATGCACAAACAATGGCAGCGGCCAGAAAGAGAAATTATTTGGCAAATCAAACGATCACAGAGAGAGGAGGAAGAAGAGAGTCCCGCTGGGCAATTGCGATTGCCACCGTTTGACTGCAACATGTCTGTGCCCCGTTCCTTCTCTCTCTGCTTTGATTGGCAGCATTCCTGCTGTGTCTGGTCTGTTTGTGAAATGTTCATCCTCCCCCCTCAGATAACTTCAAATCCCTATTATTGCTCGCAGTTCGCATATTTTGGGGACCAGCTGCGATTGCAATGCCGATGCTGCCAATGCCAATGTAGATTTGCGATTGTTGTACGTTGTTGTGCATCGTCAGACGCCCGATTGCATTTTAATCGCGTTGCTTTAGGCCATTCGCATTGTGCCGAGCACAGTTAATAAACTCGCGGGTCAAGTGCATCAGCAATCAGCGTGTGGCATGCAACCGCAGTATGCAGCCAGCTGAATGAATAAAACCAACCAACAACAAACAGTTACCAGACTGCAAATACTCGTATTTGGCGCATTTTCGTTGGCAAGTTTTAAACACTTTTCGGCCACAATTTCAACCCAAAAATTGCGTTAATTTATAACAGAAAGTTTTCAAATTTGCATTGCAATAAATGAAGTCAAATACAGCATATGGTTTTTTATTTGAATTCATAAAAATATCTGTATAAAAATAAGTTGAAAACCTCTTTAATTTTTGTATACAAATTTAAAGAGAGCACAAGAAAATATAAATTGAGAAATACGCATTTATTTAAATATTTAGTGGGAAACTAGAATATATTTTGAACTTAACATAAATAATACAACTACCTTTAAGCTACATATTTACAACATAATGAAAGTGCAACGAATTCCTAGAAATGAAATTATCTCGTCGCATTTATCAGCTGCACTCAAAATTTGTTTAGAATTCGTAGTTAAGCAGAGTCTCTTGTTTATTTAAGCGCTGAGCAAATCTTTGCTAATTGCATGTCATAATTTCAAGTGGGATCTCTTCCAAGTCATTGGGTTCAGTTAGCTGGCGATTTGTCTCTGTCAAAGCTGCCACAAGTTTTGAATAGCAAAGTTCAATGCTGCAAAAAGGCAATGTCCAATGTCAAAGAGATTTTGCTGTTGTGGATGCCAGCTGTTGTTGTTGCCCGTCCACAAATCCGTCGCAGCTCTCAACGATTTATATTTGCCATTTCCTGCCACAACCAAGCACACACAAACATTGTCTAGTCTCTTGTGGCACATGTAAGCCAGCCACAGTTGAATAGTGTAAAATGACAACAACAAACAGCAGCAGAAGGAGATGGAAGAGATTGAAGGTGGAGGGCAACATCGATGTGCAAACATTAACCCCAAACTAAGTGAAGGTCTGCCCGACACTTTTCCTAGCTCGAGTTTTATTTTTGGCCTCTTCGGTTATCACAGACTCAGACTCCAACTCTTCCCTCCTCCAGTTTGTCGCCTGCTGATTTGTTGCTGATGTGTTCTTTCACTAAATTCACTTAAATGCATGTTATTTCCGCATGTCTCTCGCCAAGCACCTCTGCTGCAGCTGTAGTTCTGTAGTTACTGCCAGACTTGCCACACAAATCTTCTACTTGCCTTGCCATTTCTTTTGCTTGTTTTTTTTTCGTTTGCCAATTTGCACTTCATGAATAAGATAGTCGACAGGGGGAAGGGCGGAGTAAGCAGAAGAGAAGATCGACTGCTGCCCCATTAGACAATTTGCACAACGAATCGAATCGCTACGAATCGAAATCGAAGGCGTTGCCTCAGCATGTGTCCCCTAGAAATTTTGTTTGTTGTTGCTGGCCAAGTTAATTCGCACAATGTTTCACAGATTGCTGCATTTTCTTCTCCACTCTCGACTAAACATCCGTTGACCGTTTAAAGTTCTTTCAAGTGCGAGCATAAACAGCATTTTTTTTTTGTGTGTTTTCCTCAAACATTTTACCAACTTTAAGCTAAACACATAATACCACATTTGAGCACGTTCCTTGGCAAATTCTCGAACGCAATTCGCTTGAAATCATATGGCAATAAAACTAAAAGAAATACACTGTGTGCAATAGAAATGGGGCAAACGAAAAGGTGTTGCAAATGCGCTGCTGCATGTGATGCATTTTTGATGACACACTATATATATGGTATATAGGAAGTCCAATGAAAGAGAGGGAAAGAGAATGAAATGGAAACGAAATGTGTGCTTCAGAAGTTTGCTGAACCATTTTCAGTTTTCATTTCGTCTTGGCAATGTTTTACCTGTCTCGCATTAGAGTTCGTCTTTTTCCTTCAGTTTTCTTTTCCTGGGGTTTTATTTCAGTTTAAGCAATGTTGTCATATCACGGTGTCTTGATGTCTTTGCGCCAAACAAACTTTAGCAAAATATTTGCCATAATAATTCCCAAAGTTTTACTTATGCTTTTGTCTTACTTCAAGAGAAATTTATATGGGAAAATAGAAAAATGGTTTAATAGTATTTATTTCTGAGTTGAAATAAAAAGTTTGGGGATTTAAGTAACAGCATTATTTGCGTTTATTGATTTATAGTTTTCTGTTGTTAAAATAATTTTTAAGCAAGTTAGAAAACTAAAATCAAGCGTGCTCTACTCTGAGATACCCGCTACCTAATTTGAATAAAAGCACAACAAATATACCAATCTAACGCAAAAATACTAAAAATATTCCAAATGTAATATATATTATAAATATTTATTTATATATATATAAATATTTGGTATATTTAGAGTAGACGATAGAGTGCCAAAAATGTTAAACTTTCAGCCAAAGCAACTAAGACCCGAAGTAAGTGTTTTTTCAAGTTGTGCAACATTATACTCAATTTCTGAATCACACTTCTTGCACTGATTCTAATCAGCTTATGACGTTTTGTCCTGCAGCGATTTGATCTTTAATAATCCCTGCACCATCTAGTTAAACAGCTCTGCTAATGGCAATTTCCTGGCTTGTCTTGCCAGCTAGTAGCTTGCAGTTTGTTCACGAATCAAACACATTATGCTTGAAATGAGCTCAACAAGGGAGACGCAGCACATCATCGATTCTATTCACATTTGTCTCTTTCACTGCAATGCACATAAGCTGCAGACGGTTCGAAAATCATAACGCACTCAGAGTTCAGTTTCCCAATCAAACTTCACTTCAACTGCACACGACGAGGAAGTTTTGGGGGAAGTGGAAGGAGAGTTGTTAGCTGGGAACAAAACCTCAAAATCGCCGAGTGTAGTGAATGCAAACGCAATAGACGCAGAGTCTCGATACAAAACTTGGCTCCTCTCGTGCTTTTGCTCTTGTTGTTGTTTTTGCCTGGCAGCGTCGTAGTTCATGGAGCATAAAATGAGGTTATGCTCGGGCTGCTGAATGCTGACTGCTGGCTGCTGGTTACTGCCTCATGCCTCACAGTCTTGCCGCTTGCCTCTTGGCAAGAGAGTAACATGTTTCTTTTAGCCTTCCGTGTGATTTATGAAGAGCAATTTTAATGACATTTCCCGACAAGAGTATCGACACAATAGCTGCAACGCTGCCAACTGTGCAACGTGCAACATGCGGCAAGCAGACTCGTTGTGGGTGCCCATCGACTGGCAGCCAAGTTGCCAGTCATGCGTGCGCCTCATAAGTGGCAG
The DNA here is from genome assembly GCF_023558535.2 of Drosophila nasuta. NCBI lineage: Eukaryota > Metazoa > Arthropoda > Insecta > Diptera > Drosophilidae > Drosophila > Drosophila nasuta. Next base: position 13,283,582 of record NC_083455.1, on the reverse strand, counting down.
ACATCGACATCGAGAGAGACGCTGCTGGACACACCTCAAACATGCAACGTGCCACATGTCCAGCTCCAGTTTGTGCCACACTTTGCACAAATAATCACAGCTCATAAATTCGCCTTCAGTTCAATTGTCTCGCGAGATAAGCATAAGTTTAGTTGCTGTTGTTGTGATGCTGAAGCCGTTTTATTGGGTCAGTTGCATGATTGCGCAATCTTTTGGCATAAACTGCACAATCATTTCAAGTCCAGTTCAGAGTCCATTGTCTTTTTTTATTATTTGTTGAAAAATCAGTAAATAAATAACCCAAATATGTATTGCAGTTTGTCAATAGTTTTTTTTTTGCTCCTTCCTTTACTTTTGGCCATTTCCATTTCAATTGCCTTTTGAGTGGAAAAATATGCAAATATCAACGAGGACAGACGAGCATGAGAATTGCTGCAACATCGATGTGCAGCAGCAGCAGCAACAGCAGTAAATTGCAGTTTGCCAAAAACATTTTACCATTTGTTTGCTGCCCCCTCTATGCCCCGCTTTTCCCTCTCTCTCGTCAACTGCTTTCTCATACAGTTTGCTGTGGTAAATTTATGAGCAGAAAGCTGCAGCAATTTTAATGTGTGGAAATGAGAACTCTATTGATATATCGATATGCACATATTATTGACAGTAGCAATTGCAATATGCTCACTTATTGTTCAGCTATTCGATTCTGTTATCCAATCAAAAGCGACAAAGAAATGGAGCTGAATGCAAATGTGGCCAGCATAAGAAATGTGGCATGAAATCACAAAAAGGCACAAAAGAAAAAACAATTCTTTTGACAGAAAAATTGAGTTACGAAAATCGAAGACGATTTAACGATAATAAGTGTAGAATTTATCAGATTATTGCTAAAGCAAATAAATGCACAAATATTATAGATAAGTTGCTTAATTAAGAGACAAACTCTACTTGAAAGTGGCATTTATCGATTGTGAAAATTATTGAGTAATGCACAAACTTTGGTGACAGCAAGATAACATGAAATTAATATAACTGCAAACAACTCTTCAATATAAATAGAAGCTTTATTGAAAGTTTATTAAGAGAATTATTAAATACTTGTTTAGAATATGTTCTGAATTTTGGATAACTACATCTAATTAAATAATATCCACAATTTAAAATACACTTCTTTAAAAAATTTCATTGCAGAAAACTCTTCATTACTTCACTTTCTTAAAGCACCTTTCGAAAGTTAGCTTCACTTAGTTTGTTCAAGTTTTGTGTGCGGCACTTTAAATTAATTTCAATCTAAAAATTACGCAATGCAAGCAACAAAGGCAATAAATAACAATTCGATGTTCTTATCACATAATACGAAGCCCATAGTCAAGGCGAGGCCATAAATCAAGTGGAAAGCGCTTTCTCCCCTGCTCTCAATGTGTCTCTCTCTTTCTCTGACTTGTCTGCAGTACTCGTTTTTGTTGTTGTTGTCGTTGTTGTTGCTGCTGTTGATATGGGTATGCGAGTGTAAAATCTAACAACGGCGTCGCGTGAATAATTAAAATGAATTGCCCAAAGTTTTTCTTATAGCAAACACAGCTCCCCCAATCCTCAAAGTTCGATAGCATTTCCCATTATTGCTTTTTAAAGTCGTCTAGCCATGCACATGTGAGTGTGTGTGTGAGTTGAGTGTGTGTGCGAAATGGATGAGCATTTCTAGCATAATATTTTGATAGCCTCTCGCCAGTCAAAGCAATAAATAAATTAACACCAAAAGCTGATGATGCTGATGAGGATGCACCGACAAAAGATGAATGAAAAATTTCGTCTGACAGCTAATCGGTTTTCCACTTGGCTTTTCCAAATGGCCATCATAAGAGGCCATAAGGCGGGCATTAATAAGCTTTTTATGATCTATAATTTGTTCGAGTGTTCGAAATATGTGTGTAGCCATTGAAAGAATATGCCCCTTTTTGTGTGTTGTAATTTGTTGCATGATTGACTTTTCTTTGCACTGTTCGATTTTTGTTTCTTTGTGTGGTGGATTTTCTGGTGTTGTTTCGTTTAACCCCATTAATCAATGGGTTGCCCCGTTTTGTCTCGCTTTGCATATTGCAATTCGTTGCGCTTGAGAGCGATATCACCAGCAGCAGCAACAACAACAACAACAATCACTTGTGCGTAGTTGTGTTTTCGGGTTTTGGATGCGCTTGGCTGTTTGAGATTTATGACCCTTCAAAATGCAATTAAATTTAATTGAAGCGCGAAAAAACGCACGCGATTGTTTGTCTTTTTCACACGCCCCAACTGCTCTCTCTCTCTCTTCTGCATTTCTTTTGCTTTGGGTACTGCGACAACTCTGGCTGCAATTTTGGAGTCACTCATACGCCCAGTTGGCCGTTTAATTAATGGGGCCAAATGCGTTTGCAGTCGCAGAACAAGTACAAAAAACAAATTTAACACAAATCTTTTGCAATTGTACATTCAATTTCAGTTCAGTCTACCGTTTTTTTTTCTCTTTTTGAGTGTTTTTCAAGCACTTTTGTTGTTTGCAGTTTTTAGTTTTGATAAAGTTTTTCAGTTGTATTTTGCATTTATGTATATTTTCTTTGGCTGTTTTTCATGCTTATCATTTATTCATTATGTGCTCTCTTGCACGCCTGATTTATTGTTGAATCCGACAAGTACATTCATTCCTCAACAGTTCAACAATATTTGCATTGAGGTGTGAAAATGAACATTTAATTATTTAAACAGATGCTGTTGTTGTTGCTGTTTGCTGCAGCTGTTGTCAGTTGTTCTTGCATTGTTTGGATTGTGGTTGGATTTGCGGTTTTTCTTTTTGTGGTTTCAACTATTCAAGTCAAACAACAGTCGCAAGCATTTTTTTTTGTGCAAAGTGAACAATTAAACTCATCGTAATGAAATTTAAAGTGAAAATATTCAATTATTAGCAATGGACGTTCATTGAGTGAAATTGCACAAACAATTAGATTTATGCAGAAATCCTATTGTACGCAAAAAGGCTTTGGCATTGCCAACAAGGATATATTGAATTATTTATGATTGTCAATATTTGTGAAAAAGTAAAAAAAGGAGCCGAGAAGAACAAAGTCAGAAGACAACGACACGACAACGACAACAAGAACGACAACGGCAGCAGCATCTTCATAAAAAGAAATAATAATATTTACAATAAATAAAAGCGCACAAACATCAAATCACAACAGGGATAACAGCAAATATTTATGACGCGGCAAAGTGAAATATGAAAAGGGGCGGAAAACGCACAATGAACATAGTTGGATTTTAGCACGTACCACTGACGGGGAAAATGAGGAAAATGAGGAAAAACGCAGCCAGCAGTCGTTGCGAAATTGAAAAGGACAAGTTAAGCGTTTAGGACCTCAAGTATAAAAATACAAAAAATACATACAAAAAAAAAAAACAAAAAATATGAAAAGAAGTGAAAGAAAGAATAAAGAAACGAGTGGAAAAAAGGCTCTGCAGCAGCCGCATAAAACGTTGGCTAATAGAAAAAGAAAAGGCAGCAGCAAAAGCCGCATAATAAATCATGGCTGACTGGCTTTGGCTTGACTCGGTCTTGGTCTTGGTCCCGGCTGCAGTGGCCAGGAGGACATAAAGGACATTCGCATGTTCATAAAAAGCTAGTAATACAAGTATATACACACAAGTATATAGCCATGTGGAATATGAAAAAGAAATGAGAAATAATAGCAAATAACCAAAGCTATAGTCAAAGCGCAAAAGCAAGCGACAAAGTCAATTATGCAACAAGCAAACTGAAAATGGAGACGGACGGCAGCCGTTATGCTTTAAATAGACTGCTGCTGCTGCTGCTGCCAAAGCCAGACGGTATTATTGAAATATTAATGATCCAACATTATTAAAAACTTCCAAGCAGAGCAGACAGCAGCAAGACAGAGACAGCGGAGATAGGCGAGACATAAAACCAAATCGTTGGCTGCAAAGTTTTCTATTACGAAAATCGAATTGCAAATTGCAATCAAAACTTAATCAGTTTAGAGGCTTAGACTTGACTAGCGAGCTATAGACAGTTCCTCGTTCCCCTCTTTCTAGCATATTATTTCCCTTCAGCCAACTTTCGACTCTTGTGTCCCCCCTTTAGCTATTTGCGCAGCTTTTCATTAGATGAAAAAGCGCGTGGCAAAAGCTCTGCCAAAAATGTGAATATTTTCGAAAATTAAAAGGATTTTGCGCGTCAATATTGACACAAGACTCCAGCGGGCAGCGGTTGCTTTGACTGACTGACTGACTGAATGAATGAATGACTGACTGACTGGTCGGACAAATTTCGAGGGATTGTTTCCCATGGCCAAGCCAAACGAAAGGCAAACACTCATTCAGCAATTTCGAGTGCCTGAGTGCAGCAACCAGCTTTTTATTCATTTGCTCTGCTTTGCTTGTTTTATTTTTATTAGAGTATCCCATGGTTATGATGTGTGCCACAATTCACAAGACTAAATATATATACATATATTTGCCATTTCGTTGAGCTGACAGAATTGCAGCAATTTTTTAATGGGTTATTTGAGCACTTGGCTATCTATTTACTATATGTAGCTGCAGTTGATTGATGATGAAGCATAGCACAAGCTATGGGTTAAACAAAAAGTTTAGCAGCAAATGAATTCAATTTGTATGGACAGAAAATTTATCAATGAAGTTAGTTTTAATAGATATGAGAAGTACTCTACCAAATAGTTAATAATTTAACAAATCTATTACTTAATTGAACTTTGATGGACTATAAATATATTTTAGAAATCTGATATGTTTAGTACTCTTCGGTATATTTTGGTATGCACTACTATATTAATATACCAAATATAGCTTTTGGTATACTGAAATATTTTTGCGATATATTAATTTGGTATATTTTTTGAATAATACCATACTTGTATAGTCTTCGGCATATTTAAGTTTTTGTTGCGGTATATTAATTTGGTATATTTTAAAAATAATACCATGCTGTATTGCTCTTATTCAAAATAGTAGTAATAATGAAATTCCATTATTAGAAATTACATTTAACTATATTAAATTAAACAAATGCTGCAAATAATAAATTCAAATAATTGTTATAAATCTTCTATTTAAGTAGCGGAAAAGTGAAACGCATGTTTCTTTGTATTCAATTAAAATGTTATCAATCTTATGTCTCGTTTAGCTAATTGATTACTTGCCACCGCAGTGTTATCGCAGCTGTTACTGTTTGCCGTTAAGCCCAAATCTCACCTGCGTTCCCCGTCAGCTGAAATAAATCATAAGTCAGCCTACATACAATATATAAAAAAAGGGAGAAAAGAAACGCTGTAAAAATTAGCACAAAACAATTACGTGACTTGTCAACTAATTACAATATTACGTCCATCGGCGGACATCCCGTCGCTATACGCTTTTTGTCTCCTGTTGCCAATCTCCAACAGTTATGAGCACCCCAATGTCACCTGCCCTTCTCCCTCTCTCTGCTCTAACTACCTGGCTGGCTTGGTAATTAACGCGTGTCATTTATGCGTGACAGCGAGGAAGAGCAGCTCATAAAAATGCCACGCGGGCGACACGCGAACATAATTTGTTTAAGGTGCCTGTTCCTCTTCTCCCTTGCTGTTGTCATTTTTATGAAAATTCTGCAATAAATTAAAAATTATTGCCATACTTTGTTTCTTGTTTCTGTTTTTTTTTTCAGTTCTCAGTTCAGTGTAGCTTAATTTTATACATATTCCTTATTATTTTCATGCCATTCTTGCTGCTCATTTTATGTAAATGTTGCGCACAGGTGATAAACTTGGCCATTGCCGTGCTCCATTATTCATTGTAGCGCCATCAAGGATGCTGTGCTTCTCGGTGTTATTACAATTTATGCAGCGGCATGTGCAGCAGCGAGCGAGGCTGACTAAAATGATAGCCTATTTGTTGCTAGATTACAAGAGAGTCCCCAGAGATCATTTCGATGTGCTAAGAAGCCATTTTCGGAATTTAAATTCATAAGAATATTAGGTATTAAATAGACAATTGAAGCGTGAGAAAAGGCGGTAATACTTTAGTCTAGTCATTATACTTTGACTTAGTAAATAAAAGAGAATTCAATTTCTATATTCTTAAATATTCTATTAAATTTCCTTACCGTGCTTTAACATTTCTTCATCCCATATTCATTTCTAATCTATTGTTTAGCCATCAGCATATCCTGACTATATTTTTCTTTTCATTGAGAACCTTTTCTCTTAACCTTTTGCTAAAAATTACAACTCATTATGCGATCCGCCCAATTCGTTTTTTTCCTCTACGCTTTTTATATGCATTACGTCTCAATTTTTGTTTCCTTTTTTTTATTGAAATATACACGCAATGCTCGTAGCCAGGCAAGTCGCCTCTTTCCTCGGACGTAAACTGTGACAGCCTTAAAAAGCCTTTTTCGATTGCGTTTTGCCCATTTTGCGAGTTTGTCGTTTAGGGATAGAGCTGAAAAGAGGAACAATACACAAGCGTGACAACGCCAAATGTGACTTTGAAAATTTGATAAATGACCCAAAGTTCAGTTGAGACGAAGTCGACATCGACAACGGTCGCTGAATGTCTGGGAAATGAAATAAAAATCGAGCAATAGACCCAAAAAAAATAAAGCACCAAAAGCGGAACTGAAATGCCGCACAAGGAATAAGGAAACGCAAAAGAGAACTAAAAGAATGAATGAATGAGTGAGTGCATGAATGAGTGAACGAATCAATGGAAATGGAAACGTGCTAGGCAGCAAAACGCAAAACAGAAAAAACACAAAGCGAACTCGCGACACTCTTGACAACAAACAGACGGCGACGATAGAAAACTGCGGCCCAAGGCAATACCAAAAGCGCCACATGTGCGTAGACTTTTGTTGCAGACTGTCGTAGCCGACATTCTTGTTGTTGTTGTTGTTGTGTGGATACATTTAGGCGCCCTCGACTTTGATTTGGCGTCACAGTCGCAGTCAAAGTCAAAGTCAACTCGACTCCAGTCGATGCGAGTCATTCTTCATTTGAAATGCCGGCAGCGTTGTCGCAGGGAGCTGCCACGCCCCTCGTAAAGCCCACACATACATACATTGAAACACTTCCATCAGTGGCAAAATTGGCTTAGGGATCTTGAGTTCTTAACTGAAAATTGTTCGACATTTATTTTGTGCTTATTTGATACTTTTTGCTACTTTCTGCCTACTTTCTTGCGAGTCGTTTCTCTCATTTCCCCTTCTGTCTCGGGCCCACATCAAATATTGATATTAAAAAATCGCATCACGTCGCTTAAGTTTGTAAATAATGTTCTGGAAAATTTATTAGCCAAGAACTTAGCAAGGTTGCCTTCCCAGCCTATTGACGAGCCATTGAATGCCTTTGTCGTCGCTCGCTGGCTGCGAGTAAATGTGATTTTCTTAAGAATTTACTGCCATACTCTGGGCATGGGTTAGATGTTGTCTGGCAAACTAAGAACGAGCTGTCAGGTGAGAGTGAAAGCGAAAGACTCAATGAATTTCAATGCGATTGAAATTGGCAATTGATGAATGCATATAATTGGGTTTTAAATTGAAGTATAGTGGGAAACTGTTTAAGAGATTTCTATTTTTGGAAGGTGCTTGCAACTTGCTATCATTGTAGTGAACATAATTGAATATGGATAGACAATATTCATCAATTTCAAAAAGCATTATTCTTTTCATTATAAGAATTTTACCGTCTTCAAGAATATAAGTGACGTTTAAAATCATCAACGTTTTGATGCAATTAACTTAAACATTATCGATCGAAACTTTCTTTTTTTTGGCCCCTTTAGCGATCTTTAATATATCTTGTAATTTCATTATTAGCTTACAATTTGATGAGACTCTTTAATGTGGTTTTCAAATCCCATTTTCATTACATAATCTAACTTTATGATGAATTGAAAATCAGCAGATAATATTGATCAATTTCGATGCAATATTTATTGATTACTTGCTTAAACATTCTCGGCTGAAAGAGAATCTTGCTTTGATCCCTTAACTATACATTTCATATCATTATCAGCTTACAATTTAATCAGTCTCTAATGTTGTTTTTCAAATCTACTTTTCTACACATAATCGATCTTTAAGCTCTTATTTCAGTCAATGTCATTGCATTTAATTGCAACTATTTGCCAGTTGTAGCTTTTAGCTTTCTGAATCAACTTCCGCCACGTCTTTTATTGCTGCTTTCACTCAGTTAATTTTGCAGACTGCCGTTAAAACAAAGACTCCGAAAAAAACGAGGAGGGTCGAATTGGCTCACTTAAAATGCCAGACACAAAACTGGCCTGCCATTGCATTTGGAGTTGATAGCAAAAGGAAGAGGCAATGGAAAAAAGGAGAATTAATTTCTTCTTTAGATAGAGCAAAGTTGCTTGCAGACTCGTAATCAATATAATTACAATGGCTATTCGAAAATGTCGCACACGTAGTTGCGGCATGCGGAAGATTGTGATAAAGCGGGAGAGAGAGAGAGAGAGAATAACGAAAAATTGGGCAACTTCGAAGGCACGTAGCATTTGGCAGAGCAACAGGAAATAATACACATACGCACTATGAGCCGTATCGAAAATTATAGGCAAACATTTGGCAAGGGGCATGAGCAGGAAGGCAGCACATTGCGGGGCAAGTAATTGACAAACATGCCACATGCTACTAAACACAAATTAGAGAAGCTGCTGCGTGCAGCAGCCCGTGGCAATCAATTGATTTTAGCCAAAACACAATCGTACTGCTGCCATGACTAGTTTGCCACCAGTCAAAATGTCAATTAGTCGGACGGGGGGCAAGCAGCAAGATTTTGGGGCACAACAAATGATTGGCCATTTGCATTTTTAGACAGTTACATAATTTTTTGTTCGTCACTTCAAAATGAGTTTTATGCAAATATTTTTTTTTCTCTGCGGTTTATATTTAAATTTCTACAATAATGTGCGTAAACATTTTACGCCTGAATGGCTTTAATGGCAGGGAGAATGGCCATTTTGTGTCTCATTGTTGTCCATTTTGTGAAGAGAGAGACAGAGAGAGAGAGAGAAGGTCATAAAAACATTACGCCCAATAAAATAATTTCCTTAATGATGTTGCCATTTTTGGGAGGCTGGCCAAAAAGCGTCGCAAATTTTATATGTTTGTTGCTGCTTTGGCTGCTCTCTCTCTCTTGGTTGGTCATTTGCCAGCTATATAAATTAACTGCAGCTGCTAGACACTGGACTGTCAACAGCTTTCATTCTCTTACTCTGCTTTCCTCTCTCGTTGTAGTTTATGCAACTACTTCTCGAGCTTCATTTATCAGCCTCTGCCTCTATCCATTGTCTTATAAATTTGTTTTTATTTTGTTTCTGTTTTTTTTTCGCTCGCTCTCTACTATGGCTGCCTTGGCTTCGTTTATTATTGGAAAATTCGGTTGTGGAGCTCGTTTATCAATGCGCCATTAAAGTGCGCTGCCATGTGGCGCCCTCTGTCGGACATGGCGTTTGCCAAATTGCAATATGGCGAATAGCAAATGGTGAATGGCGAGTGGCGAATGGTGTTGCCTGCATATCCGTCGAATGACAAACGTTTTGTTGTCCTGCCAGCAGCAATAACAGCAACAACAATCTCAGACTGTCCACTGTTCATACAACGAAATGTTGCGTTGTACTATATTCTTGTTGTAGTCAAAGTTGTTGCTGGCTGCAACTAATATCCGTTTCCGTTGTAGACAAAATGTGTTGCCATTTATAATGTCAAGTGCTTGGCGCAAGGGCAACCATATGTACATACTCCATGTCTGTGTATGAAAGTGTGAGGACGTGTGTGGCAAATATCGTGTATTGGAATGTGGGTGCATAACAAGCACACAACAATTTGTTTGCCTCCGCTCGTTGCTCATCTAACACTGTTCGCAATTTGGCAAATATGGAAAATATATGGATCAGACATTCATTATTGATATTAAAAGAAAATTTACTTCTTTTTTTGGTATTTTATTTAAATTATTTGTGAATATTAGTTGTAAAAATAAATATTTGTTTTGCAATTTATAAGAATGGCAAAATATTGCATAGAAATGAAATATGAGAACTCATTAAATTTTCTGCACAATAATGATAATGTGTTATACAAATATCTTAAAAAAAAGCGATAACCATTTATTATTCCATATGTTGTATTATTTTTCATTGCTAAACGATTTGAAAAAATGCCATATTTTTTTTTATTTATTAATTAAGCAATTGTGAAATGTCAGAACAATTTCAAAAGTTCAATTTTCATTTTAATTTGTGCAGTTTGTATTTCAGTGCTACAATTTCAATTTAATTGCTGCCATTTATCCTTTAGCAGTTCGTTGCCTGCATTTGGCAAATGTTGCAATTTGTTTCGCTTTATGCAAAAACTAGAAAAACTTCCTTCCTCTCTTTCTCTCCCGCTGTGCTGGAGGTGTACAATTCATAACGTTTTGTTGGGGGCTGGCCAGAGAGCATCAAATGTGGCAGCGACAGAGACAAATGAAGTTATTGAAACCTCATTATAATGGCACAGACGAAATGCGCCAAGCAAATGTGAAACAGATGGAGCTAGCTATGAGAGAGAGAGTGAAATATAGAGAATAGTTGGTAACAGGCGGCAGAGGAGAGCTCAGTGGCTAATGCAATTCATCAAATGTCAAAATGCACTCGAAAAATCAACAGCCAAAAAAAAATCCAAGGCATTAATCAGACGGCACAACACACACACACACACACACACACACTCAGAAACACAATTGACCAGGCGGAAAAGCAGCGGGAAATGAAAGAATAAAACACTTTGGAAAAGAGCTTTAAAGTGGACGTTTGCTTGCTAGAGCCTGGCTGGCACTTTGTGAAACAATTTTTCAAAAAATTAGCCAAGACATTGGCCTGGCATTGGTCCGTAGCTGCTTAGCCGCCAGACAAGATGCTCGACGACCCAATCGAGCACGTCCAAAACTAATTTCTCTTGATTACGCGAGGGAGGCGAACATGGAAATGGGGAAATGGGGAAATGGCAACTGGGAACGCAGATGCGGTACCAAATTGGCTTTAGTACTTCACAATTTTCAACTGCAGACGCCGACAAACTAGCGATGAGCGTGGAGACATGCCACAAAGAGGTGCAACGCCATAAATCGATTAATATAAATAAAATGTCTTGGGAATACTTTGAACAACTTTATCTTACTTATTTGTTAGTTCTGCGTGCGTGTCACGCGCTCATCTCTAAGCGCAAATGTCGTCGCCTCGTTCACTCATCACTTCAGCGGTTCCGTGTGTCACTCGAAGACACGCGCCACGCCCCTTACACACTTTGGCTGCCACTTGAAATCTTTTGAATTTGTGAGTCGCCGCCACCAAATATGAAAAATCATTTGAATTTTTTCCCTCGCCTGCTGTGCGTCACCCAATCTTCAAGTGCCTGTCAAAATAATTAAACGAAATGGCCCCAAGACACAGAAATGTGCTGCAAGCTTATCACAAGCCAACCAGCTTCCACAGATTTGACTAATGTTGCATTTACAACCTCGCCTCGCAGCCTCCGAGTGCAGCGAAGTGCGGAAATGCCAGTTAATAATAAACGACAACCACGACGACGACGATGACTATTTAGTTTTGCTTTTTCGCTTCTATAACATTATTTTTTTTTTATGAGCTGCGTTGATTAATGGAAGGTTACGTGATTTCTGGCATAGTTTAGCGATTAACAAGGCAACATCGGGATTCTGCTTCTGGGTGCGTCTCAATGCGGGTTTCTAGCTTCTTCTTCTTCGCTTACAGTTTAATGAACTTTTGCGCTGCTGTCAGCAACTTCGAAGTTGGCAATGTGGGTGGGCAACGACGCAAGGCTTTTAATAATAGTCAAACTAGGAGAGATACTGCGACAGCAGACAGTTAATTGAAATGATGCCTCTGCTGTAATTGAAGGCAACACCACAATTTATGCTCTAATCAGAGGCTGTGATTAGATTAAAGCGCCAGCTGTAAATGCAATAAAACCTAAGACAAACAGCCCTCGAATTGAATATAATTAAAGAGTTTTGATGATTAATTGTATATGCAAGCGAAGATAAATAAGAATGCTGTGAATTATATTAAAATCTGGTAATATTTAGCGACATTTAATAAAAAAAATATTTTGGGGACATTTTAACATAATTAATGAAAATTATGTCTTAAGAAAGTTATGTGACAATAATAATAAACTAGGAAAAATTGAAGATTTAATAGAGTATTAATACTGATAAATACTTCTTTTTAGGAAGCGATTCCTTCTAAAGAAAGTAATTTAAAGAGTTTTCTCATTAATTATAAATTCAACTTAAATAGATTTCCTTTACCGTAAGTAAAAGTCTTTTTATACCCGCTACCAATGTAGGAATTGTTTGTAACAACCAAAAGGAGTCATCTCCGACAGAAATATACACATATATATTTTAGTATTTTGCGGTATATTTTTATATATTATAGAGAGTATCTCACAGTCAAGCACACTCGACTGCAGCTTTCTTTGTAAAATTCATTTTTGATTTTCGAATATTACATCCTGTCAACGAGCTGACATTTGCGCTCCCCTGCTTTATATATACTTTTGCTTAATTATCTGTCACTTAGCTAACCTTTTGGCCCAATATATATTTACATTAAAATTTACCCCTGTTTTTTCTGCTTCTTTTTCTTTACAGGTATGTTATTCGACAGCGAAAGGGTCACTTTAACCTTTTTGACAGTCAGATCACGCCTGACATCCGTCTGGTTTGGTCTGGTCGGGTCTGCTTTGGTTGGTTACCCCTCTTGATGTGTATCGTGTAAGTGCCAGACACTTTGACCTGCACATACACACACACATACAGATGAACCGAATCACCTGCAATGCCAATATTTATACACACACAGGCACAGGCAGGAACACATGCTGTAATCAAACAAGTGAGTCGAGTCGAGTCGAGTCGTAGCAATCCTCTGACAATCCCTCAACCAAGAGCTGTTAAGCTGTGCGTTAAATTGCTAAAAGCCTTCGCAGTTGGCTTAAACTAAAAGCTGGCACAGCTCAGGGTCGGTTTTTGGCTATTAATCAACTAAACGTTTGCAACTATTTCAAATGGCCAGTCCCAATAGCGAAAGAGAGAGAGAATGGAGAGTGTCGAGCAAAGTTGAAAGTAATCAAAATTCTGGTCCGTGGTTCGTTTTAACCCTTTTCAGTTTGGCCATAGAAAAAATGTCAACTGAATCGCATATTTTTTTTCTGGCTACACTAAAATTTCATGTGGCCTGAAAAAGAGGCGGCAAAATTTGCTGCACATGTTCATCAATCAAAGCTGTAAGCCAGCCTCAATGTTTGTTTTATTATTTTTTTTTTTTTGTGGATGCCTCTTTTGTTTTGCCACATCACATCGTCTGGCCAAATATGCAAATATTGTAAACATTTTCCGTTCAGTTTTCAATGCGATTTCCCAGCACAGAGTTTATTTAGTTAGTTGTCGACCTTTGCCAGATAGATTTGTATTCAGTTTGCAAAAGGGTAGAAAGGGGAATTCCCCTTGTGCTACAACAAAGGACGCTTGTTAAAAGCTTTCACGCTTCCTGTACACCGTTTGGCAACTACGCAGAGAGCGAGAGAGACAGAGAGACAACAATTTTGTCGCCTTGTCGCGCTTTTGTGTCATTGTCACCGCTGCCTAATTGCACTAACCGCACAGCACACTCACACACCTCTCACTCCCCTCTGTCTCATCCCCACACTCTTTCCCCTTTTAAGGTTGCAAGCAAAAAAAAAACACTTGAGTGTCATTTGGTATTTTTTGTTCCCCCTTCTTCTCCACGCGTAATGAGTGCGAAACGGACAAAGCGAACAATGCATTGGTAATTGTATGTGGTTCTTCTCTGTGTGTGTCTGTGTGTGTTTGCAATAGTGTTTGTATGTATGTATGTGTGTGTGTGAATTCCTATTGTTGTGCGTAGTTTTTGAGGTCAGCACATATTGTTCTCAGAGTGTTAAGTTTATCGGCTGTTAAATCACTTTAATGGCCTTTGTTGTGCCAACTCGACGCAGTTTTGCTTCTAAGACATCGAGAGAGATTATTTGCCATAGATATATAGCATATATATAACGGTTTCATCGGCAATCGATAAACACAATGCAACTTGAGTAGATAAGAGAATATTGTAGAGAAAACTTTGCTACAAGTTTAGAAAAGGAAAAATTGTTCTATCTTAAAGAGAAATATAAAACTAAAATTGTTTTTGGGCAAATATTTACGATTAATATGGCTAATAATTAACTACTTCTTTATACAAAAATATTAATTTAGTTATATATTCACATTTTCTCTGTTTTTTATCAAGAGCATGTTTTGCTTTCTTCTTTAGATAAATGAAGACTTGTTTTGTTTCTATAGATAAAAAGAAGAGAAAATGTGAATATAAAATTATCTAACTAATTAATTTTCTAATATGAAAGCCATGACTTGAGCGCTTCTTTTCTTTCTTTTATTGTAATAAGAATGCTCTAACTTTATTCTTATTACTGAAATGCCTTCACTGCACACTCAACATTAGAAGCTTAATAAGCATACATCCTTTTTGTGCAGCATATTGTTTGATCTTCTAGTTATTATAGTATTCCTTATGCTCTAGCTTTTGTCTAGCAACCCTTTCTATGATATTTTCCTCCACCTCTAGCAGAACAAACAAGTCTAGCAGCTCTCATTTCAATCCACACTCTGCGGCCACTCGTAATATTATTTAATTCCTGTTGTTGGTACCTTTTTCAATCGCCTTTGTTCCCCAGCTTAATCCCCAACAAATGTGCCTTATCTTTGTGTTTTGGATTTTCAAGCAACTTCGAGAATATGGCAGCAAAAAATAATCTCCACGTCGAGCTAGACAAACGATGAAGCACAGAAGGAGAAAAAAACAATTTTATGAAAAACACACACATATAATTCATAATTCGTTTTTAATAACAACACAACAACGCATCGAGGGAAAATGGAAAATCCCGAGATGGTAAAACATAGCATAATAGAGTGAGAGAAAGAGAGGGTACTTAAACACACGTGCGCTTTATCACACAGAAAAAACGACAGGAAATAGAAGCCGTGGCAAAGAACTCCTTGATTCCCTTAAAAAAGGGAGGGAGAAGGTCGTAGACTGCGAGACTCGTTTTGTCTCTGCTCATATGCATTCTGTGGAAAACTTTTGTGGAAAAATCTCTAGCTCCAAATCCACAGTTTCACATTCGTTCAGTTGCCATGCAAAAAAGCTGCACAAGCTGCAACCGTGTGCCGTTATCTTAAGCGTCGCCATATGTGGCATAGCTGTGAGCTACTATGACTTTTCCTCAAGTTTCTTTAGCCTTCCTTCCACCGGCTAGACACATTTGTCATTTTATTTGACTTGTCGCCGTTGCGACGCTGCTACCTGAACAATGAATACTTTTTCCTAAGAGTTTTTCTATCCATTGCAATTTCTTTTGGCTTTATAGTTTATTCAACGAATGTAAAACACAGAATAGAAGCTAATAATCACAACTAACTTATCTGTCTCAACAATATTT
Source organism: Drosophila nasuta (assembly GCF_023558535.2). Taxonomy (NCBI): domain Eukaryota; kingdom Metazoa; phylum Arthropoda; class Insecta; order Diptera; family Drosophilidae; genus Drosophila; species Drosophila nasuta. Next base: position 13,267,987 of record NC_083455.1, on the reverse strand, counting down.
ATAACTCTAATATAAATGATTTCTCAATTAAATAAAAGTTGCGCATAATAAATCAATTATAATGCTGTAAATAATATTTAGAAAACTGACAGATTTCATTTTATTAACACGTTAATGATTTTCTGTCATATTTTATTGTTCTGACTATTTGCTATCAATATATCATTCAAGTTTTCAAAAATTCTTTAATATCGCAGCAATTCATCTAGAAATTTCATCTCAAACTTTTCCCCACTCAAGCAATTTATTTGTGCTCTTATTGCCGTCAGCTGGTATTTATTGCCACACACTAACCGCAATTGCCTGTTTTATGAGGAACACCCAGAGAGTGTGGCTTAATCCCCCCGCCAAGTCATCCCCCTGGCTGACCACTTGCAGAACATAAAAATTATGTTTAATAAGTATAAATTATGATCGAAGACTGTTTTGCTAATCTTTTTAATCTTTTCGTATCGTTAACGACGCACACAAAAGCCTTAACTAAAGTGCACTTTTGGTTAGCCTTCTTATAAAGGGGGCACTCAATGCATCATTCGATTCAATGGCAATGGAAATGACATTGCGCGGCGTTCAATTCTCTAATCAATTTGGTAAACATCTGTCGTGTCCAGGATCAGGATAAGCAGCAGCACACGCGACAACAACTCAACACAGCATCGTCCATCGACGGCTGCTGCACATTATCCCATTTTGTAATGCACACGTAGACGATTCCCAGATGTCTCTCGCTCTTTCTCTCGTGTTTTCTTTTTTTCGAGGGTTGATGACATAAAGTCTGCCGCACATTTTTCAATGCTGCTGCCCTTGTTACCCCTCATTTCGTTGCTTGTTTCCTTGCTTCCCTTGCCACACTGCCACAGCCGTTGGCATAGTCCAAGATTTTAGTTTCCACATAATTCGACTGCTACTGTGTGTGTGTCTCATTAACACTTCGATTACCGACACGACGCCAGCAGAGGGTTGCTTTGCAAGAATGTGTTTTATCCCCAGCAGCTAAAACAATTCTTTAGTTTATGGTCTAGGTAAATAATTTTGAACATTCGTTGTTATGAAATGCTTAATGAGGCCTGACGTGCACCGGGAAATTTTATGTTACTGAAAATTTTTCAATTAGTTGAAATTTATGTGACGTCCACGGCAGGAAAAAAATGCTAAGCCTGGAATGCACTTTGACTTGAGGTTTTCGTAATTTCCATTTCAATTCTAGTTTTTAGTTAATTGTGAAAAATTGCCAAGTGTGATATGAATAATATTGTAGGCAGGAAGGCAATTAGTTAAGTTGTCACAGCGAACGGAAGTCAAAAAGTGGGTTGAGGTTAATAAGAGTTGAAGTCAGGGTAGACAAGTTTATTTCCAAAAGTTGCAGTTAAATTTAAATAACTAGAATAAATGAGAATATTTATGTATCCCTTTTAGGTCTTTTATATGTTCTTACTTTCTTGCCTATTTAGCTCCTTGATAATTTATAATTAACACAAAAAGACCACCAAAGTTGGTAATGAAATTTAATGTTGGGTGTTAGTTAAGAAGATTGCAATAAAATATAATTTATGTCAAGGAAATATGAGTAAGAAAATATTAAATTTTATTAGAATATGCGTATTCATTAAGTAAAACATTCAAAGCAAATTTAAATTAAATAAATTGTTAAAACTGTAGTTTGCGAAAATATTTGAAGATATGCAATAAATTAGAATTCCCTTAAATTTAATTTCAAACTTAATTTGAAATTAATCCTATTTCCCCTTGACATTTCATTTACAATAGTTGTTCCCAGCAGCTGTTGCAGCATGCCTTGCGCAACTGCAACTGCAACATCTGCCCCCTATCGCAAGAGGTCCCAAAGTGATTTGGCAATGCACAAATCCCATTCTATTTGAGCCATTGCCAATTGCTGGCCATAAATCTCGTCGCTGCAACACTGAAGGTAAATCACAATGTAGCCAAATAAGGTCCGATCGGGTCACGTGCCTTTGCCGCACGTCACCTTTCACACAGCAGGCCGAAGACGGCAAACAAGAGTGCAACATGCAACATGCCACAATGAGGCATGAAAGATTGCAACAGAGAAGATAAAGGCGCCTGGGTTAACATGTTTATGCCCATCCATAGGGGGTCTCAAAGACATCTTGAGTTTAACTGAGAGTTTTATCAATTTTGGATTTCTTTTGTATGGATTTTATTTGTGTTGCGTGCCAAAAGTTTTTAATTAAAATTTCCACAATAATCAGAGAGTGCAGCATTTGGCTGCAAGCGCAGGCAGCCAAACGATTTCGGTTGGCAGACAGCTGTCAGTCATTGTCAGATCAAGTAATAATTATTATATAATTGCCAGGCCGAAATGCCTGTCTCTCTTCTATCCTGTGGCATTTTGATGCATTGCAAATTTCAATTAATTATTGCCTGGCAGCCACATATCAAACATGTCCAAAATATGCCTGCATTTGTCTGCTATGTGTTGGCCCACTTCTGCCACAATACCAATTAAACAGTTCACTTGGCGTGTCAGCTTAGAACGCAACTAAACTTGACATAATTTCCGAAATATCTTGCAGTTGTTGTCATGGCTTCATTTCAACGCTTCGTTGATAATTTATGGCTATTAAATTGCATTTGCCTCTGACATTCGCTTGTGTAAACGAGCTGAGCGCTTTTGTTTTAAGGCCTCGAGGCCATTCACCAACAAACTGCATACACACATTTGTCACCCAACACTTTTGGCCTGTTTTTTGTGGCAGTTCAATTCATCTTCATCTTAGAGTTCATCATTTTTTGGTTGGCTCAAAAAGCACAGCGCTCAATTAGTTGACGCGACTTTCCCACGCTGCCTGCCAAAATGAAACGAATTCAATGTCACGTCCCAGCCGCAGCACAAACTTTAAAGAACCACAAATACTGTATAACAAAAATAGCCAAGCTAACTGAGGAGATGCCGCATTTTCCTGCGGGCGCTAAAAATAGTCAAAGTTAAACTACAAAATGTGGTTGTTTATGCTTCCAATTAGTTTTATAGGGTATATTGAGTACATAATAAGCAGAAGGTGATATCAAAGAACAACATATATATAATATTTTTCCTTTGTAGAAACATAATATAACATAATAAATAGGAATTTAATAAGAATGAGTATATTCAATTATAAAGGTCTACTAAAAATACAATGTTATAAATAAAATTATGACAAGTCTAATACTTTCAAAAGCATTTTAAAAAACAATTAAAAAACTTGATATTTTCAATATGTTTTAAAAAGGAGCATTCTATAATTTGTACTACATTTTTACAGAAAAGTTTAGTTTTATCTATTTTTTAAGTATCTGTTTTAATTTTTTGTAAGGGCGTATTTAATATTTCTCATTATAGTAATGAATTAATAAAATTTAGAATCTTAGTCTTATATTCTTTAGTATTTTTCACTAAAACTTTTCATCAATATTTGGTATTTTGTTTATTAATGTTTTACTATTTCGTAGTGCAACTTTTCATTTTCAAGAATCTTCTCTAGGGTATCTTTTAGTTGAATTTACAACCTTTCACTAAAATGGACTTGCTGACATTTGTGCGGTGTTGCCCACGCAACCGCAATGAAAACATCAAGTCGCGGACAACACGCCGCTGCCTTGCTGCCTCCTTGCGGCGACACTAGAAGCGTGAGTCTGTCTCGCCGCCTGCATCTGTTGCCTCCTTCCATCCAATGAAGAGGCCAGCTCCCTGGCGATATTTATGCTGCCTGCTGTCTGCTGCTGTGGGCACAAAGTAATTTGCATGCGCGTTAATTTTACATGCAAATAAATGTCGTATTTAAATGCAATTAAAAATGTTTACTTGGTTGCATTGGAGCCGACGCCCCAGAGCCCTCAGCATCGACCGAAAAAACATATATACTACATATAGCCAACGACTTTGGCATGCCTTCACATCCAAGTATTCCCTCTACAATGATGCTCCAACTTCTCGGCGATATTCATTCGAGGGAAGCAGCACGTGTGCAAGTTAAACAAGCCGAAACCGTGACGTTCCCTGTGGGAGTTTTGAATGTTGTCTGACGCAGGCAACTCACAAAAAAAAGGGGCAAAAGTTACATTTAATTTGCGCTACTTTTTAATTTATGATGTGGCATAATGGAAAATCAGCTGAGGTAAAGACGCAGATGACGACGACTCGTCGTCGACTCGTCTCAAGCTCATCATTATCATTGTCATAAGTTCTGAGCTGCGGCTTTAGTTTTGTTTGTTTATTGTTATTATTGTTGTTGTTTTCGTTGCTGCGGCAGCTGCATGTTGCTGCATTTGCATTCAGTGTGAAGAGACAAATCCTTGTCGCAGCTGCAAACAAAGTCAAAGACCTTGCCATCAGAAAGGTAGCTCAGAGTGAGCTTCCATTGTTGGTTCCTGGGTTACCCTTGATGATGGTTCTCATGAAGTTAAGTAGTTAAGCAAACTAGATTTACATATGTCGCACATATGCGTTGGCATTAACAAGGTATATGCTATATGCATATATTAAGCGGAAGCAGTCTAAATTGTACTAGTTGGGGTCATGGGGAACAATTACATAAAAAGTTTTCTTTAGCAAAAAGTGGTTAACTTTCAATTGCAGCCGTGTTAACTTAAAGTACTTAATATATATAATATACTGTACTATATACTATATACCATATACTAAATACTATGTGATATAATAAAGGCACAAAACAACATTCATTTATTATTCGTTGCAAGTATTGAAGTAAACTCAGAAAAATACAATCAAATTAGATTCACAATTTGCTAATTAATTGTGTATTCTCATTCTTATGAATTGTTGGTTATTATTATCTTAAAATAATAAAATAGTTTCCAGACTTTTCAACAATTTAAAATGTAAGTGTATCACAAATTATGCTACACTCCACACTATTATTATTCCTGAAATGTACACTTCAATCAAATCTGCCACTAATCATCATTCGCAATAGCAGTCTCACATAGCTACAATTGGATTATTCCCAACTCTACACCCACAGTTGAACCGTCCTTAACTATGCCAACGATTTCAGCTATCAACTTCATACCTGGTCTGGTCGTATATTCAGTTTGCAGTCCAATTTAATCCGCCTGCTTGACATTGCCTTTTTTCATCCAACTATGGGGAAAATTGATACATCAGCATCGCGCTCTTGGCTACCTGCAGTGTATATTGTAGTGTAGTAGTAGTGTGCACTGTGCTACCCACGATGAATGCACAAAACATTTCCAAACACTTCACAGCATACACACTCGACAAACATTGAAAATCGAGGCGCAACTAATTTGCCAAAATGTCAAGTGGCCGTTTAGCTCGCTTCCAGTTGCAAAGAGCTGCCGCGTTGTTGTTCCTGTCGCTGTCGTTGTTGTTGCTGCTGCTGCTGTTTGCAGCTCAGTGTACACTCGACAACAAAATGCCAACAAAATCTTTCAAGTGGCAGTGAAAATTTCACGTATTTTCAGGCGAATGGCGACGAATTTGTTCAAGTGTCTTCCACAGCAGCAGCAACAACAACAATGTGTTGAGATAACAAACAGGAGGCAACAAGTTGTTGTTGTTGTTGTTGTCAAGCTGCCGCTTTTATTGGCAGCACAAGAACTGCCGTGACTTTAATTCCACGTTTTTGGCATTGTGGAAGCTGTATAAATAATTTGCTACGCAAATATTTTGTTGCAACGATTTCGCTGAATTTGCCACCAAAGTTGCGAGACTTTGTCATCGGACCAAGATGCTTGAGATGCCCGTTTGTAAAGATTTCTCAATCTCTGAATCAGAGTTTAACAGTGGGACAGTCATGAGTCATGGTAGAAAGTTAAATGGAAATTTTAAGATTCAAAAGAACGAGTAGCTGACTGAACTCTGATTGGAAATAAGTGGGAAAGATTCAACTGGCAGCGATGAAATTGAATGATTTTAGTTCTAGTTGTGGAAATACTTGTTATAAAAGGCAGCAGATTTAGTTTGATTTTATTATATTATGATCACAATTTGATCAATTGTTATTTATTCATTTCATTTAAGGTGCATTAAAGCTTTTTTTTAGTGGGTCAAATTGGTATTTAAAAATTTAGTTTAATATTAATTTTTTTACTTGACCTGTAGATTAATTATATCCGCTGTGGATCTTAGTTGACAATCTGGTATATTGTGCACTATATGGTATATTATTATTTCAATGGTATATTATTATTTCAATATACAATACAATATACTTTATTAATATACCAATTATATCCGTTATTCACAAGGGGTAGCTGGTATCTCACAATCGTTCACACTCGAATGTAGCCTTCTTTCTTGTTTTATTGTTTTTTAGTGCTCTTGTTTGGTATTTAAATATTTTAAATATATAGTTTATAAGAATTAATTGATTTAATTGATAACTATTTCCTGTTCATACTTACTTTCTTTATATTTAATTCCATTAAAAATTACAACTGTAACTATTTGGCATTCATGTATGTTTAGCTTCTTGAAAGATTTCGTAATGTTTTTCCATCGCTGCAAATACTTTCTTAATTTTACGACTTTCTCCATTTGCATTTGAGACGCTGCTTCCTACTTGGTCTGGTCTGCTGCCACGCCCCATAAAATCAGAGTTCAATTAACATGTTTACGCAGTTTACGATGGCGAAATGTAAAACAAGCCATTCAAAAGCAAGCTTAGAGAGTAACCAGAGAGTGGGGGAGAGAGTGGGAGAGGAGGTAGCACTTAACCCATCAGAGCGAAATGGTTGCCAAAACGACGTCTGCGACTTCGACGTCGACGTCGATGGCAATATCCATATCCACAAATGTCCAGCAGCCACTTTGTAGCCCATTTAGAGCTAAATGCGAGCAGGCAAATTATGGACTCGTAAAACTAAGCGCAAAAATCAGTATAAATATTAATTTTTAAATGCGCAGCTTGGAATGCGGTTGTCAATGCGGTGAAGTTGCAACTGGGTGGCAGAGCAAAAACAAAATAAAAAAAAATGAAAGGAAAGTACATGGAATGAAGCAATGCGAGCTAATTAACATTGCCAAATTTGTACAAATTGATGAGCTTGCTGACTGACATATTGGGTAAATTTATACAAATTAAATTATTAAAACGGACCAAGGGATGCCCTCTTCTCTTCTCTTCTCTTCTCTTCACCTCGCCTCGCTCTCTATCTTGTTGGGCTGTCAACGTTTTGTTGTTGTTTGCTTTAGCTGTGTTGTGAGCTGGCAGAACGGAGCACGGTATGCGGCTTGTCACTGCCAGTCAACCAGAGCCAGGGCAACCCAGTGGCTTGTCTCGTCATCCAGTTGGAGGAAGCGAGGGCCGGAGGGATGCGGATGAGAATTTCTGCGGGTTTGCGACGCGGCAAAACTTATTTATAAACAAGCAAGCAGCAGGAGCGACGGTTTGGATTGGTTTGGGTTTCGGGATCGAGCATAGAGAACATGACCAATGGTATTTGGAGGGTAGGGGAAGGCAGAGAGAGAGGAGAGAGGGAACCCCATGAGAGTCCGTGTCAAACATGTTTAACAGAGGACTACCGCAACAACAATGAGCATGACAACAACAGGCAGCAACAATAACAATAACAAACAAAATGAATACTGCTGCTCTGATTCGGCATTGCAGCAGCAGTTGAGCTATTGTTGTTGTCTCGTTGTGACAATCAAAATAAAAATAATTCAAATAACCCTCCCAGCGCAACAAACCAAAACCAAATGTTTGCAACTGTCACTGAGAGGCAACTTCAACAAAATGCAAAAACAAAACACAAAACAAAAACTTTTATTTCGCTGGATAAAAATGAGAAAAAAAAATTATATATTTGGGGCTTTGTTTTTGCATATTTTAAAGATTAGAAAAATGCTGGCAACATTTTTGAAAGTCAGTTGCGAGTGAGTTAAAAGCATGTCAGCAACAGATAAAGATGGATGAGTTGTCATGTGCAGTTAGTCAAAACAGTAAAAGTATTTTAAAAGTCTACTCTCTACTTTCGTTATATATTTAATGTTTTGCAGAATTTTAAAGCAACTAAAATATTAAATTTGTGCTGAACAATAATTCTTTACTTTTTCCCCTATTATTCAATTTAATGATTTGCTTATTTGATTGCCTTGTTATCGAACATGTTTCTCTGTTGCTTTTCTCTCTTGGCCACCATCTGTCATCTTGAAGCGACCCTCTGATAATACTTTTGCAGTGTCAAGAGTTCCCCCTCGCATATTTTGCTACACTGTCCAACAATTTGCGCATTTTTATGACACTAAATGTCACTAATTTGACAGGAAATGTCAGCAAAAAACAAATGCGAATATGAAGTAAAACGCATAAACTTTATGAGTTTATATTCATTTACTTCACTTTTTTGTGGCCATTTGTCGCATTAGCTTGTCACGGAATTCTGACACTAATGCTTAAAGCTGCATAAATAAAAAATATTGTGAGGGTTGCTGTCTTAAAGTTTAACTAGAGTTGAAGTCATACAAATAAAGACTATTCTTTAAACTTTAACTAGAGTTGAAGTCCTTAAATAAAGATTATTTTTTTAATCAGCTTTGGCTGGCTTAAAAATAAGTTCTTATTAACATTTAAAGTCAAGTTTTAATTGCACTTTGCTTTTACCATTTCGTTGCTCTTTAATTGTTGCTTTCAGCTAATGTCATTTGCTGGCATTTTGATGATTGCCCTAAAGTCAATTTGCTGTGGTTGCAGTTGCTCTTGTCGTGGTTGCCTTCAATTTCTCAACAATTGCAGCGCCTTGGCCATATATGGGGCCAGCACATTCCATTCATTGGCCAAATAAGGTCAAAATTGCAAGAAAGCCAAAGCAAAAAGCAAACATGCAACTCGCTAACTTGCAACTTGCAACTTGGTTATGATTTCTCGGGAAGTGTCTGCCGTGTTTGTCCCTTCTTTTCCTCAACTCTTTGTCCCCCTCATCTACGGTTGCCTTAATCCTAATTTATGCGCAAATAATGATGAGGCAAGCTCGTGTGGCAGACTGACATCAAACTCAACCCCATGTTCTTGCCCGCTTAATGCATTTGCGAGCTTCTCGACTCTTTGGCCTTTCTTCTGGCCGACGTTAAGATTAAGTGGCTTACATTTTGCGACGCGTGTTGCATCCACCAACCGAAGAGTTGCCGTTATGCATTTTGAGTGCCAGACAATGCGGGGTTGATGACAACGTCTCTCTGCGTCTCTCTGTCCCACTTCAATTGGCTTTTTTCGGTCATCTTCAAGATGAAGAGGGAAGAAGGGAAAGCGAATTTGATGCATTGATCTTGGCTTAACTGTCGAGGCGTTCATAATGAATTGTAAACGCAGCCACGTGTAGCTTCAAGTCAAGATACAGTTAAGTAGATTTTAGTGTAGCAACACACTTGACTACCCCCCTCCTCCCTCCTCTCTAAGAGCTCTTCGCAGTTACCCTCTCTAGTGGCCAAGAAGTCATTCCCACGTCCTCTCAGCTCTCTGGCTCATTGCGCTTCATTGCACGCCGCAAACTTGTTACCAGAGTTCCGTTTTTTTTTCTTCCCCATTGTTCATCATTTCTTTGGTTCTTTTTCGACCATTTGTTGGACACGACTGCAACGTGTTCCACTTCATGGTTCTGTTATTTTAAAATTGTCATGAAAATATTTTGATTGTTGCGCAGTTTGCTCGCTCTCAAATATTATTATTATTATTATTTTATAACAGCAGTTCCCTTTTGCCGTTGCCTTTGCCTCTGCCACATGCTCCACATGCGTTCTTTAAATTAGATTCTGCGGTTTTCCTTCCTCTTCCGTCTGCCCATCTGTCTGTCTTTCGGTCTTGTCTGCGAGGGCGCCGTTTTGCAACCCCCCAAATCAATCGACTTGCTCGTTTGTTTATTTGTTTGTTCGTCTGCGGTTAGACACAGTCGCCTTCACTTTACTTCCCCAACACACACACACTCTCTCTTTGCTTTGTTCTTGCAACTGCTCTTGTTTATCTAAGCAACAACAACGAGGACAACGAGAAGGAGCAAATGATATTTGCCAAGTCGCTAATTAATTAGACGCTGTCGAACTGTTGTCGAAAGTTGCTTGCAACTTATTTTTAATCGCTCAGCAACAACAACAACAACGACGACGACGACTGTAATAACATCGAAGTACAACAACCATAAAGCCACTCTTGGCATGCAAATGAAGAAGAGAGCGAGACCCAAAAGATAGACAGCAAAACAGACGATGCCATAATCCAATTTAAAAAAACCATTGGCATTGCTTCCTCTCACTCTCTCTTCTCGCTGCTTGCTGCCACATAAATCAACGCACACTGTGCATTCCGTTTAAAATTCATATCTTGTCAGAATGTAAGTTATATTTTAAGCTTTTTATCGTCTTTAAAAAACGGCTGCAGTTGTCAAGCGACGCGCCTCACATTACTCATGCCCCAAGTGAGCACAGTCAAAGATCTCTGAATGAAGCTCAACGAATGCGAACCAAGACAAGCTCTACCTGATTGCGGGGAAAAGAAACAGAGAGAGAGGGAGGGAAGATGACTGGCGCTGGCGCTTGCCGAGCTTAGTTTTTGGCCATTGCAAACGGTGTGCGGATAGTTGATTTAGTGCGACTTTTGCATTAGGGTGACTCACTTTCAGAACAAAGAAAATATTTCATTTATAAAGATTTTAAAATGAGCGAAAATCAGACATAACAAATAGATTAAAGAGCAAACATTCTTAAAAAAAATTAAATAAATGCTTAAAAATGTTATTAAATGAAGTATTTCTAATAGTATCTATCATTTTCTTTCTAACATTGAATAAAATGGGATTTGCATACTTAAGCGATGTTTCCAGATAAACGAAATAAATGACCGGCTAAAAAACTATTTAAATTTTAGAGTGACCATCTTCGGCAAGCTTAAAACAACTAAATTTGGCACGGTCACATAACTATGATTCTATTTTAATTGTTAAGTGAATTATTAAATGGTCTAAACTTTAAATATTTTAGAAACCATTAATACAACAAATACTCAATCAGCTTATCACTAACTTCACTAATGTAAAGTACTGTATAAGTTTCTATGAATTTTGAACAACTTTTACATATTTCGCTCTCAATATTTGCTCATTTTTTGCAGCAGCTTTAACACAAAATTTCATTCACTGGCACATTCACTCATTCCCTCAGAAAAGTGCCAAGCAATAACGTTTCGAGCACTTTACAGGGTCATAACTCAAGCGCACTTCCGCAGCTTTTCGCCAGATGAATATGAGAATTAATGTGATGCCATTTAAATAATTGCATTTATTGTTTCAGCTGTTTCAATCTTGTTGTTGTTTTCAGCACAGCTTATTCGATCATTTTCCATGAGCTTTTCGAATAGTGAGTCACCCTGCCAGCGAGAAACAGCTGCACGCCATCACTTTTATGGCATGGCAAATCTTTAGCCATTTAGATGGCCTCGCACAAAGATTGCTAACTACTCGTTCGTACAACAACTCAATTGGCAGCCACGTGTTGCATGTGGCACGGAATTGTTGTAAATAATATTTATAGTATGTCTGTGTGTTGGCTTAACACCTCCAGTTACAACTCGAATTGCGCTTTATGGCCAGCGGGTAAAGAGAACACATTGGCCACAAAATGCGAGCTACTTAAAGTCGTCTCATATATCAGCGTCTTTATGGCTTAAATGCGTTATAATTCAGCCGGCTCAGCACCTGTTATGGACATGAGTTGAAGTCGAGAATACGTTTGCATTCGAATGCATTCCATCATATAAATAACAGCAAAGTATCCACATGAACTTTGACATGTTTTGACTGGTTTCTCTCACTTGCAGATGGCCAGCAATTTAATGCTTAATCGCATGTGCATTCAGAGTCGTTAAGCTTGTAAATTTGTGGTGCTAATCGACGCGAAACTCTTCTTTGCCACAACACGCACTTAATGAGCTGCATTCTAGGCACGACATTTTCGCGTGCTTATTTATAGCCAAGTTAAGTAAATTATGGCCAATATTATGTTGATAATCGCAAAAACAGCAAGAGCAACTTTAGCAGCCACAGCAACAGGAACAGCATAGATTGGTAGCAACTGTTGCTGCTGTTAATGCTGGCGCCAGGCAACTTGCTGTTCTTGCCGCTGCTGTTGCTGCTGCTGTTGCAGTTGCACGACGACAAGCGACAACGACAACGACAATGTCGCCACAATGTCTGCGATGTTTATCTGCGAGAAGCAGGCAAACTTATCGCGCGTGTTCTTGTCGCTGTTGTTGCTCTTCTTGGCCATAATGCTGCCTACAAATTGCACGCTGTCATGTGAAGCGCAAAGGCTCGACTGCATTTGCATTCTGTTTTCATGCAACCAAATGTGGCAAGCAATGTAGTTCTGTAAACGTTTGCCAAATTCTACTAAATTTATAAGAATTGCCTTTAAAACTGTGTTTAAATTTACATTAATTTAAAACTTCTTTCAACTATTTAACTGACTGTTTTAAATTGTGTAACAAAAACTGTTTATTCAATTTCTTTTTTTAGATATTTAAAATCAAATTTACTAATTAATTTCAAATTACTCTAAACGTTTTTAGATTATTTTTGTGTGTTACGCAATTTCTCTGATCATATATAAATAGTACATTTTTTAAATTTTAAAGAACTTTCTTAAAAACTGCATTCTAATCTTATATTTTTTTTTAATTACTTAAATTGTTTCAGTTTTTTAAATTACTTCAAAGTGTTTAGGCGATTTATCTGATTATATAATATTACAATTTCCTCAGCTACAAATTAATTGTAGTTTTATTATTTCTTTTACGCTGCAAGCTACATAAATTTATAAATCCCACTAATAACATTAACTACTTTATGTAAATTTGCGTCTTTAAGTCACCTTTCATGTGCACTTTATTCGCACTCAACATGTCAAACCATTTAGTTTTATATCTGCCCAAAATTTCAACATTTTTTTTCGCCGAAATAAATTTCTCTTTTCCCTTGAAATGCAAATAAAACTGTTTTACTTTTATTTGCATATGAACACTTGGCATTGCCATCGCTCATAACGCGAATTTAAGTGCATTAATATGACGGCAATTGTTTGTTGGCTTTTGTCAGGTTAACAGCTTAATAATTCAGCATAAATATTCCCACTGTTCCTCCGACTTTGCTGTCAGTGGCTTTTGTCACATGTGTCGCGGCTGTGTCAGAAAGTTTTGCCTGTTGTCCTGTTTTGGTTTTTCGTTTCGAACCTGAGCCTCAGTCTGAGGAAGGCTCTTAAATTATTTACATACTCGCCAGCCACATGATTTGCATGCGTGGCAACTTTGAATGTCTTCACAGTGGCGTCTGCTGCTGCTGCGACGCATAAACATGTCATATTATTTTTACTGTCTGATAAAAGCCATGACCAAGCTAGTCAGGCATGGCATGGCGAGTGCTCTGGCATTCGGACTGCGCACTTGATACTCGCATTTTTATGATGATGCGTCATAAAAGGAAACACACACACACATATACAGCTGAGACAGAGAGTCAAAAAAAAAAATGAATTGAGAAGGGAATGCAAAGTATTTGAAAAGGACTTTTTTGGGGGTGTGGAGTCTGTTGCGTCAGCTTATCAATGCAAAACAGACGCTGAGCATTAGTCGCCGACTGGCTTTTCAGTTTTCCCCCTCATTCCTTGATGCATTGTCCGCGAACGCGTTGAAGCAACCCTTGAGGGATTAAATTTCAACAGTTTTGCTGCGCGTTGCGCATTCTTCAGCCCAGCACTTAGCCAGGACTCAAAAGTGCTGCACAACTCCAGCCCCCCCAGTCTTCCAGTCTCTGACCAGACTGAGCATTCAGTTAATGAATGTAATCGCCATAAGCTGCCTTGTTTCCATAGACCTGAACTAGAGTTAAATCTACTCCATAATGAGAGACGCCATGTCTACGAAATTATTTGACTGTAATTGGGTTCCAACCGAAATTGCTTTTTGTGATGGGGATGCTTCACAATTAATAAGCCAAATGCATTTATTATTAAAAACACTTTTATGTTTGGTTCGCTCTGCTACTTGTTTGTTTGTCAAAAACTGACTCTGCATTAATAAATAGCCGGATTATGAAAAGCATATTGAAAACTTTAAGCGGCTTTAAGCAGAAACTAATGGAAAAATCTTGCTTAAATTAAAGATAATTTAAAATAGAGTTCGAGAATATTTGTTTAATTAAATTGCACATTTTGCTATATGGCAAATATTATTTTAAATTTATTTGCTCGACAATTATGCTGGAAACTTCCAATTCTTTGCACAAAGTAAGAGCAGACGAGGCGTAAGAACAACATTTTGGGGGTAATGTAAATAGAAAAGCGACGAATGGCAAATAGAATAGAATAATCAACAAACAGCAAGTTGCAACAAATAAGGTAATGAGTATACGCCGTGTCTGACAATACAATTACCCCAAAATGAATGCGAACTCTGTTATTGTTTGTGTAGAAAAGTGAAAAGCATGTAAATGCCTCCGGCGAGTATTACAAGGGTAGCGTTGTGTTCTTGTCTGGCAAACACTTGAGCGCAGCTGGACAATGTGTTTGGGCCCTGGGTTCGTGTGGCGCAGGAAGCACAAATAATTGTGAAAGTTGACGTCACAGGGTGCTGCACGTTTCAATGCCAAGTGGCCCGCAGGCCAGACACGAAGCAAAGACGACAACAGCTAGGGATAACAAACCAAGCAACAACATGCCTCATTATCATGGAGAAAGTGAGAGAAAGGAAGCAGCGAAGCAGCAGCAGCAGGAACAGGAAACGAGTTCAGGGCCAGAGAAGAGAGCCTGGCAAATTTTAATGCTAATGAATTGAAATTGTTAAGCTGCGGCCTAGGCTAACGTGCCGTATGAGTAATTTAATTGCTGCAAATGAAAATTGCCGTTAAAAATTTGCTGCTGTTGTCGTCATGTCAGTGTCAAGTGCAAATGTTGCAGCGGCTGCACCGCAGTCAGAACATTGTTGCCTCATTGTTACCAAATGAGATTTTTACTCTCGTGGAATTTCATCATTGGATTTATTGTTATTGTTGTTTGCAGCAGTCGCAAAATTGGAATTTGGAGTTGGTGTTGGCGCTGGAATTGGAATTGGATTTGTATGCCCGCTGGGCATGTAATTCATTTCTTTTGCCAGTCCTTGACTTTGACACGAGTTGAAAAACTATAATAAAAAAAGAAGTATATATGCGATATACTATATATATAAAAGAAGCGTCGCCGCAGGCGTGACTAAAGTCCGCCGCATCGCACTTCATAAAAAAGCCGTAAAATTTAACGACTTTCACTACTACACACACACAGCTATTGCATTTTTCTGTTTTTTTCTTCTGTGATGTCATGCCTTTATCGGAATATTCTGTTCTTTTCTTTTTTGCAGACGGAACTCTCGCACAATCTGCAACAATTGTCGGAGAAGGCACGTTCCACAACCGAATTCATACAGCGGCTCAAAGGCATGAGCGACAAAGTTACCGTAAGTTGCCCAAGACACTGTCTATAAAATATGTACTACATGCTCTTTTCTTTTCGCTTCTCTTCACTTGTTTTTTAATTATTTACGCGCAGGAATCCTGCATTGAATTCGAGCGTCTGGTGCACGCCCAGTGCGAAGCGCTCATCCAGGCGATTCACGACCGTCGCGAGTATCTGCTGGAGGCCATACGCATGGACAAGGACACAAAAATCAGAATACTTAAGGTGTGTAAATTCATTTCGCATTTTCTGTAAAGCTTTTCACATTATTGTTCCTACTTGTCTGCTGCAGGATCAACAGTCGAATTGTACGGGCAAATTGCAACAGACCACGGGACTCATTCAGTTCTGCATCGAGGCATTGAAGGAGACTGACAGTGCCGCCTTTCTACAGGTAAAGCAGCTTTAAACAGAACTTACTTAATCATATTTATTATATTTCCCTCAATTTTGTAGGTCGGTTCAATGCTCATCAATCGCGTAGCCAACACAGATATGACTTGGCATCAAGAGGTCACAAATGCTGCGCCTCGCGTTTCGCCAATTGTTGATTTGACCCTCGATGACGCTGCCTTGGCACGCGCCATTGACAATTTGAATTTTATCCAAATGAAAGGTGCGTAAAGATATCTAATGTATATTGATTAAAGTTTACTAATCAAAGTTGCTAAAATTAATGTTGCAAGTAAATAATCAACACGTTGTCATCATAATAATTGCTGTAGAGTCAGAAAATCTAGTTACATTAAACACAAGAGAAGCTTTTTCTTATTGTCAGCTACCTGATCAATTTAAAATTAATTGCAGTTTACTCTTTACTCACACACTCATTGTCTAATTTTGACTTTTAAAGTAGTCTCTACACTCTACCCCTTCAAGTAAGCTAGAAATTTGAGCTAGCTGCTGAGCTCTTTAAGAACCAATTTTGTTTGAAATTGCTGTAGAAGAGCATATCGTAAATATTGTCACTAATTTTCACTTGGTAAGGTAAAATTGCGGCACACCAATACCAGCACATTAATGCCTTTATACACACCTAAACACACACACATAAATGTATGCACACCCTCGGCAAGTGCTGAAACAATAGAGAGCACTCATTAAGTGCCATTGAAAAGTGCGCTCTGGAGAGTCATATAAAAATAGTTGAGATAGTTGAGGGTATTCCCAAGAGGAAAGCACAATTCCTGCTGCCCCCTTCTCCCCGTTCACTCCTTTCACTATTGCATTGTGTTTTATAAATAGAATCCGTAGCGCAAAGCAGAGTGCGAGTTTGTGTGAAGCCAAAAGGGGATAAAGTGCAAAGTGTGAAGTGAAACGAATCGCAGTTCCATTTCTTGACTGACAAATTTTCCAATAAAAGAGGGAAACACACAGACCCACACACATACGCACACAATCAAACAAATGCACACCTTTAATACCAAAAATAAAAAGCAATTCTAAGAAAAGTGTTGAAATATGAAACTTTTCGCCCCACAATTTATTAATAAGAACAAATATATATTTCTATAGCTTATAAGATATCTGAAACTGTTTTTGAAATGTCTAACTTTATGTGCTTCTCTTTTATCTCGCGCTGCCCGCAAAACCACATATTGCATCACATTTTCGTATGTGCCGCTTGCTCTCATTTTCAAATATCACAAACCAAAAAAAAATGTATATGAAAAAACAATACCCAACTATTAGCAGTCAAAGATGAGGATGAAAGATGTCCGGCAGGTGAGCAACCAATGCAACCCCATCAACAACAACAACAAACAAAAACTCAATAAATTTAAACAAACAAACAAACATTTTGCAAACAATTCTTTTAACTGTTCTTTTCGTTTCACAAGAAATTCATGAAATTCACAAAATTATTCTTTTGCGTTGTTTTTATCCACCCAAACACAAAAATGATTAAAACAAACCTGAAAACTTCTTCTTTGGTGCTTCTGCTTTACCTTTCTCTCAACACACAAACATAAAAATACATTCACACACATACACAAACACATACACACACACACATTGACGCATCCGCCACCCAACATGCATTGCAATTTTCCATTGTCGGCCATTTTGTTTTTCCATGGCTTTTGCTTTTGTTTCTCGGTGCGCGCCTACGCATAATAATTTTCACAATTTCATTTCAACAACAACCAGAAAATGCCACAAAAATAAAAAATAAAATAAAAAACCAAAAACCGAAACGTATCTATAAAATAACTTGGGTTAAACGAATGCCAAATACTCTTTTTAAAGTGTCTTTAAATTCATACAAAATAATAAACCAAAAAAAGAAAATTGTATTTAAGACATTCTATAAAATTTCTCTTGTTATCAATTTAAAGACTTATTTTATACAACTGTTCAAATTTTTATTTGTTATACATGTTTATAATATAGGCATCACAGTGATAAAATGTTAAATAATGAAACATTTGGTATATGCAAAATTCAAGGAAATATTTCTATATTAGTTTACTTCTATAATATTTAAGGTGTCAAATTAGAGGCGTTACAAGACTTCTCACCCATCTAGTATACCCACGTGTAGGGTGTTATAAATGCTGTCAAAATATTTCCTCATCCGTTGCGTCGCCACAAAACTGTCAACGGGGCAGAGCTTCAAATGACATAAATTTTTTACGCACATTTATTTTATATTTTTATTATTTTTGCCTTTTGCCGCCTCTTTTTCAGTTTTTTTTTATTTGATGTTTCCCATTGGACACCTATATTCTTCATTATTCGAAGCTTAAGTCTCCATTTTACATTTCTCCTCTCTTCTGTTTTATTTTATTTGGTTTTGTGACACTTTTTGCGTTCGAGTGACTCGCTTGAGGCGAACGCTTAGCTCATGCTTTATTCTTCGCATATCCTTTTCACGTTTTTTTTGTTCTGATTGCCCGCCTTTCCCAAGCCGACAAACAAATAAATTTCAAATGCAAACTTTTCGTCGTTTTTTTGGTACCTGCCTTTGTGACATTTGACAGCTTGGCGCCTTTTTAATTTGATGTCAACGGCAGCCGCCATTTTAATGCTTATTTTGTGGCATACTTTTAGGCGCAAGTGCGCGCTCATTTATGTGCGTATACGTGCCATAAATTTTTATTGTCAACCGTTGCTTTTTTATGCCCGGGGCGTGGCACAATTAGTATATAATGCATGTATAATGCTGCCAACAGAATTTTACAGCCCAGATGGGAGCAGATTTCTTATGGTTTCGGCAACCTTTCTAAGTGCCAGCCCATCTGATGTTCATTTTGCTTTTACTGCCTTCTCATATTTAACATTCAATCAGCTTTAATTTGCTTGCATTATTTGTTGACGTTTACTTTGCTTACTCTCAAGAGTATGCTAAGTATTTAATTAAAATAAAGTTCTGTCTTATTTGAACAATTCTTGCTAGATGGGAATTGAAGGAAACTTTACTTCATTTAAAACCATTAATTGTGTTTGTCTTTCATTTGTTTAAAATTGTGTTTTAAGTAGGAACGGGTTACTTAATTTTATGTTTCTATTACAAATATCATTGAAATGAAGGTGAATTAGTATAATATTTAATTTCCCATTAAGTTAAGCTGTATTTTCTTGTCCCATTTACTTTACTTTATTCAAGAACATCATTGTCTGTTTCTTATTTCGTATCTTTGTTATAATAAAATTGTAAAGTATTTAATTTGTCAATAAGTGTCTTTCATTATGTATTACTTTGTCCCCTTTACTTCACTTTGTATTTGTATTATCATTAGTTTAAAAATTACTTTCTCTACATAAAATTTTACATATTCTCTATCCCTATTTAAATGTGATTTTAAGTAAAATTTTGTTTCCTTTGCGCTTTTCTTCATTTATTTTAAAGTTTTGCCAACACTTTTCTTTGCCTTGTTTTTTTTTTGGTTGACTTCCTATTTAGTTTTAACAGGCATTTTCTTAACAAACTTCAAATTTAGTTTCGACTACTAACTAACTCACATTCCACACAACACACACACTTCACAAACACGCACACACCCATTTAGAAAGTTGTAAAGTTAGTTGAACTAATGTTTAACGTGTTTGCCCCCATCCACGCCCACAGCTCCGATGACTCCAACAATATTGCCAACAGATTGCTCAGCGGAAAATAATTCAGTTACAGTTGCGTGGCAGCCACCGAATCATTCCTTTGTCGAAGGCTACGTTCTGGAACTGGACGATGGCAGCGGCGGTGAATTTCGAGTGAGTAGCCAATTGAGTGTTTTTGAGTGTTGAAAAATGAATGCCAAATGCATTCACGAATATCTTCTGAGCACACCTTAATACGTATTCGCTTTTTTTTTTGGTAATTTTTGCAGGAAGTTTACTGCGGCAAGGAAACAATTTGCACCGTTGACGGTCTGCACTTCAATTCCATGTACAATGCCCGCGTCAAGGCCTTCAACAGTGCCGGCGAGGGTGAATACTCTGAGCTGATTGGATTGCAAACGGCTGAAGGTGAGTGGAGAGAGAGCCTCAACATTACCAGTTAGTCGTTGTACTAGCTTTTTCAATTAAACTCCCGGCTATAACATTCCCCTTCCTTCCCCTTCTTTTTTCATTTTCTGTGCTACTGTTTTGAGCTACTTTGCCAACCTGTTTTATAATTTAATCCTTTTCGGTCATGCGCCGAACCCGTGACGTAGCATGTCCTCCCACTTTTTATCCTCCTCGCTCGTTCGTTTCGGGCTCATCGTGCTTTGCATGTCAAACAGCCATTGACCCCTTTTTGCGCCTCCGGCCACGAGGCAAAAGGCGGCTCCATTCGCAATCCAATTCTCACTTGATTGATGCATGCGCCACCTGACAAGACCAATCCCCCTTCCTACTTCCCACTACACCTTTAACCGCACATTGGAAATGAAAGCGTTGCTTCAAGTTATTTAATTTATTAAATTGCCAGCGCATTCTTGGCCATGTCCTCTGTGTGTTATCCTTTCGCGTTTTATTGGTTACTCTCCGTTAATTTGCAACTTTTAATTGATTATTGCTCGGGTCGCCAACCAAACGCGGCGTGAAGGGTCTAGGGTCTGTATCATATACATACATATATACAGACATTGGCCAGCTCAGGCGAAATGGTTATTTTATAAAGTGTTTACATTGCGGCGTGTACGCCTAAGTAATTAACGGGTAACAGCTAACAGTTAATGACACGTAACGGTTCTTAGGGGGGTTTTCCAGCAAAATTGTTAATGGGTTGGGTCTGCTTACTGGGCGGACTAACACCTCGAAACAGCCACAAATTAGAGCTATAATTTCAAGGAGTGTTGGCTAATAAAGTCGATAAAGAAAGCGAAAATACAGGAGAGTTAATTGATAAAGATAAGATTACTTCTAATAAAAAACAATTAAAGGAAATTAAAGTAATATATTATTGACTTTATTAAAATTCTAAAAAGTATTTTTAATAACAAATATAGAAAATTAATTAATTTGTAAGTTTGTCATAAATAAATGTGGAAATAGATAGCTTATATTTTGAATAATAGTAAAATAGTTTCGTATTATTCTTTAAATATACCGCTAAAATACTAAAATATTCCAAAGGCTACATTTCATATATGATATATATATATGATATGTTACTGCATTTAAAATATACCATAGAGTAAAAATATAATATATCAGACACTATAGTTGTTATTGTATATTCTGTGTAAAATTTAAAATGTCTCAAAAAATATTCAATATCAAATAAAGAAACTTAAATATTTTAGAAGTTGTTAATGAGATTTCTTTTTTTTATCTCTGCTATATATATTAACACTTGCCTTAAGTAAATCTGTGACAAATAAACATGAAGATTGATTTTGATTATGTCGGAAAATTGGATAATTAAATCTCAGATAAATTGCTAACAACTAGGGAAATAATTTGTTAAACTGTGCAAAATAGATGCAATTCAATTTGACCACAATTTTATTGAGCAACTTTGATTTACGGCTACTAAATCGTGCTAAATGAACTAACCACAAGCCTGATGCCTGTTTCCTGCCGCAAATCAGCTCAAGCTTAACTTAACACACTTCTAGACCAGACTTATTTGTTTTCGATAAATGGCTTGGCATTATCGCAAAATCATATTTGGCCGTAAACAAAGTCAGACAATGAGCTGCTGTTGGCCTGCTTCCGTTGGCCAAACACAATTGCCTTTAGTGGCCAATAAAAAAGACTTCGTGTCGATGAGGAGCAAGCAAAGCAAAGCAAAAGGCACTGCAGCCGCAACGTCATTATTATCATCATCATCATCATCGTCTTGTGGTTAGCGGCATTCCCCAACCGACTTGACTTTGGCAACTTAATGCGCCACAACAATAAAAGTAAATTTAATAAAGTACTCGACTGACTCTGGCCGTTGCTCGTAGCATACTTTGCGGCGCATAACAGCATAAACTATCGGACATTGGCATTGCAATGAAGTCAGTGAGAGCCAACTCCAGCTGCAACTAAAGCACAGCCAGTGACCAGTTGCCACTCGCTGTGGCCACTTGAGCTTTGACAATACTACAGAAAATTGCAGACTCACTTCCGACAGTGGTTTAGAAACTAACATAAAAATGTGGGGCAGTAAATAGATAAAGTTTGTGAATTGCAATTATTACAGATATATTGCAGAGTGTACAAAGAATTTGAAAAGAGCACCTTAAAAGAAAAAAGAATTTATATTTTTTTGAAGGAACACTAAAAGAATAAATTAGTTAAAAAAAAACGGAATTTAGAACATCGCAGACATAGGTCGGTCAGTGGCTAAGGAACTATGATAAATTACATTTGTTAGCAAATTTCAATGGGTTGCGCATTTGTAGTAAAATAATTGATATTGAATTATTAAAAAAAAAAAAAAAAGTATTTGAAATTATAAAGCTTTCTTCAGTGATTAGAAATGTTTGATTGTTGAGAAACAATTACTAATAATTATTGGCAATGTATTATTATTTTAAGAGAAAAATATAAAATAGTATTAAGCGCAAAGATTACTTCAAATATAGATTACAAAGAAAAGCTTTCTTGGATTGGTGCTAAAACAATATTTTTTAAAATTATGAAGAATTTTTCAAATTGTACTTATTTGTTTAATATTCAAAGCCCACTGTAAAATGCTTAATTGTAGCCTGCAGCTAGCACTGCTTATCTGCCTCCTTAGTGACAGTTGTTTATTCTTTTTTTTTTTTGTTAGAGGAAACGAAAAAGAAGTTTGTGCATTGCACTAACAAAAATCTTACAAAATTTAATAAAATATGTAAAAGTACATACTACAGAAAACATAAAGAACTAAATTTACGTAGCTAGTTGAGTAACAATTATTACAGATTATTTGCAATGATTTTTCATTTTTAGAACAATTAAAGTGAACTTATTGCAAATATAAATTGTAGGTAATTATTGCTTAAAATTTGTTAATTACAATGACGCAGAATATTTCAAAATGTGTATACACATGTATGAAGCACACTTTTTAGTTAATATTACACCACTGTGCTGTGTTTTATAGTAGCCAGTAACTTACGCTGCTCATCTGCCACCTTAGAGACCGTGTTTTTTGCCCTTTTTTTGTGCTGTATGTTTTATTCTCTGAATTTTTATTTTGCCAGCATTCTTTGTACTACAATTCTCACTCATTTTCCATTACGTTATTGTTGTGGTCCTTTGCAGTGGCCTGGTTCACGTTTGATCCCGTGCTAAGCGGCGGAGCTGGCTCTGGTCTAATCTTTAGCAAAAATAATGCAACCGTCTCCGTGGAGGGCTGGGAGCATCGTGTGGCCCTTGGATCCGTTGGCTTCTCGCGCGGCGTACACTATTGGGAATTCACCATTGACAACTATACGGCGGACACGGATCCGGCATTCGGTGTGGCCCGCATCGATGTGGCCAGGAATAAAATGTTGGGTAAGTTCACACTACACACTTCTCCACTACTCTCAATGGGTTTTCGCTGGGCATTTGAAATTCAATTAACAATAATGCTTGGGCGAGGCTCCGTTTTGGGGCCCAAACACTTGAAAAGCTTTCAAAAAGTTTTTCTACACAATAAGAAGAGAAAAGGGAAAAATGATGAAATCGGCACAACAAATGCAGCAGCGCCATCTAGCGTTGACAAAATGCCAATCGTATGCGCAGAAACTTGCCAGCTAATAAGTAAGTGGGAAGAAAAGTTTTTGGGGCGCCAACCTCTTCGATTGGTGGGCGTGACGTGGAAAACTTTAGCCATTTCTTGGTGCGTGCGTGTGTGCGTGCAAAAGTTTCGCAAGAAGTTTCAGTTACCAAACAGGACGAACGCTAAGGATCTTCGCTGGCAACGCCTTCCGTTAGGTGCCAACAAAAGAGAGAGACCTGCTTTCCTCCCCGCTCCACTCCCTCAACAACAAATACAAACAAAAACACAAACAAAGCCGTGCAAGACGTCTCAAAGTGTATGCAACGGCAAATTGATTGAAAATGCGTTCAGCTGAGGGAAAACCCATCTCAACTCTCAACCATCTTTTCCTCTTGCCGCTTAGAAGGAAGGCACGCGCAGACAAAAGTAATTAAAACTGCGACACTTAAACTTTGCGCTTGACAAAAGTTTATTTGTGGCAAGGCGTCAAAGAAATTCACAGCGTATTCATTCCACTATTCGAATGGATTTTAAATTATTTTTTAAAGCGAACCCACGCATCATTTAACACGTGTCGCAATTCAATTCCCATTGCGTCTCTTAAGAAGTTTTGCGCATGAAATTGTCATATGCAAAATCAACTTTTGTGCAGGTAACAATGACACCTAGATATTACTACAGGGGCGTCGCAAAAGTTATTGTTGTTTATAAAGTGCAGCATAGACTGTTAGAGTAACGAAAATTG
The DNA here is from genome assembly GCF_023558535.2 of Drosophila nasuta. Classification (NCBI taxonomy): domain Eukaryota; kingdom Metazoa; phylum Arthropoda; class Insecta; order Diptera; family Drosophilidae; genus Drosophila; species Drosophila nasuta. Next base: position 13,243,657 of record NC_083455.1, on the reverse strand, counting down.
TGTCTAGGGAAATGGCAGCGCGCAAACTTCATAAACTACTTCAAGTTGCGAAAATACCTTTAGAGAAACTGTTTGCCATGCTTCTTATTTAACTGCCAAAGTTACGGTCAGTTTGTAGTTTTCTCAACTGAAAAATATAAAAAACTTTACAAAGAGCTTACTTTAAATACATTTGCTAATATAGTATTTCTTTCCTTCTCTTTCGCAGGCAAAGATGAAAAGTCCTTTGCCATGTACATTGACAGGCAACGTTCCTGGTTCCAGCACAATTCCATACACGAGCGTCGTGTCGAAGGCGGCATCACCACGGGCAGCACAATCGGAGTTCTCTTGGATCTCGAGCGGCATACGCTGAGTTTTCTGGTCAATGAAATGCCACAGGGTTCGGTGGCATTCCGAGATCTCTATGGCGTCTTCTATCCGGCGGTTAGCATTAATCGAGGCGTTACTTTGACCATGCACACGGCGCTCGATGCGCCCAAAATGGATTATTTCTAAATCAACAGATCAGAGGGGGAAGGAGTAGCGAATTGTGTACATATAGCATATATAGTAGCTTGGCATTTAGCAGTTATATCGGTGTCTATACAAATAGCTTATAGCATAAACATACATACAAACAAACATATTAATCTAATCACATACTAAACTTATCCATATACTTATGCTTATAACTGTAGTTTCGGGCAAAGTTTAGCGACATATCTACCATCTACAATCTATACTCGTATCTTCTATTCGTAACTATTCACACAACGTTTTTAAAACGCGGCAAAAAATTATATAATAACTACAAAAAAGAAAAGGAAAATTAATATAATTATTCCAAATAATTGAAGATATTTAACGATATTGCATGTAAAATATTATAAAACCAGAGCAAACAATTTTTAAATGTTTTTTGCAATACACAAAGCCAAAAATTAAGCACCGTGCAAAACACCAAAAACAAAAAAATGGTTAACCAAAATTGGAGCAAAACAAAAAAAGAATATATAGTATATAAAAACATAAAATAATTGAATACACAACAAGTAAATCAATTTAAAAATGTTTTAAAACAAAACACACACGAAATCCATTAGCAATTAGTGTAGATCTGAGTGTTTATCTCTCTCTCTCTCTGTGTGTGTATTGTTCAATTGTTCAATTGGAAGCCAAAAACTATTATAAATATTTATGAAAAAAAGTATAATATAAAATCTGTTTTTTTTTTGTTTACTTTTCGAGGCGAAAGTATTTAATGAATACGAAATACAAAGTATGTAGTTGAGTGTTGTTTGTGAGTGCACTCTCACAAGCTTTTAGTTGAAAGACTGAATGCAAGCTTAAAGAGGAAAATTTATCTAAATTGAAAAATAAAATGTACGAAAAATTCAGACACAAAGTTCTAAATGTTAAATGTGCAAAACTTTTTCGAAAATTATTCAGCACGCGCTAACAAATTTGCAAGCTAACAATCCCAAAAACAAACACAAAATCAAAACTATTTTCACTTAAAAAAAACGAAAGAAAAACAATTTTGCTTTGAAATATTATTAATAATGACTTTAATATTATTCTAGCCGTACAGTATAATAATGTATATCCATTAAGTTGTGTGTAAATATTAGCATACGTTATTTTAAAATCATGTAATTAATGGGCTATCAATGTATTTTGTTAAGTATATTCTAACTATTTACCTACATTAACTATACATTAATCGGAAGGACGAACATGTGTGTATTTGCTAGTTTTACATGTGTAACATTTAAATTTAAAACAACAACAACAAAATCTATTTATACTTTTCAATTTAAGTCTATGCGAAAATAAACAAAAGGAAAAAAAAACGAATGCAATGAAAACAAACTAAAACTAAATTAACAGTATGCGCGTTTAATAAATGATTATAATTGTCATAATTATAGGCATAATGTTAATGTATGCAGAACATTATGGCAAATGGTAATGAAAATCATTTGAGGGCACCACACGTAAACGAGTTTATTTATAAAATCATATGAAAAACAAATAATAAATATTAAAAATGCATATTAAAATCCAACTGAAGCGTGATTTTTATTTAAATGTAGAGTGGGAGATGTGGAATGTGTTTTACGCTACTAAAATGGAATATAAAATAGAGAATTTCTTTAATAAACTTCAGGGAAAAGAGTTAAGCGTAAAACGCTGCTAAAATACAATTTAAAATAGTGAAGACTTTTTTTTTATCAAATTTTTGGGAAAAGTGGGATGTTTTTTACGTTACTAAAATAAAATATAAAAGAGAGCATTTTCTAAAAAACTTCAGGGAAAAGTGATAAGTGTTTTACGCTTTTAAAATTCAATTTAAGATAGAGAGGTTTTCTTTTAACAAATTGCGCTATTAAAATAGAATTTCAAATAGAGAATTTCCTGAACAAATTTCTGTGTTGATGAATTATTGGCAGTGATATTCTAGATAATAATTGTATGATAAATTCCTGGTTCCATTTTAGTTATAATTAAACAAGTGGCGTATGACTTCTGACTTCTGTTCTACATTAGACAATTCCCCCTTTTCCTTTTTTTAGGCAAACCTTTGTTGATTTCTATTTACACTTTCACCGTGTGGAATTTTTCCCATTAGCTTAAAACGGCACCGAGGCGAAAGTTCATTGTGCTATATTCGCTTTCTATTTTTTTGCATAATGTGTTGACTGTTTGTGTTTTGGATTCCTGTGCTAACTACTGCTATAGTTGTTATATGGTATTGTTGTGCTCGTTGTCGGCTCAGGCGCAAAATGTGTCGCTAACAATGTGCAATTTTTTTGCTTTGTTTTGTTTTGGCTTTCATTTACATGGCCACGCCCACAGCCTTTGGACACTTTTATAAATTGCACACTTAACTTTAGCCCGCGAATCGCGAGGATAACATCAACGGCGGCAAACACAAAACGCTTAGAAAGTTGCATGTGTCAAATGCAAAAGCCGACATTTTGTTTTCTCTTCGGTAGTTGTGTGTGTGTGTGTATGAAAGACTGTGTGTGTGTGTTTGTTTGTTTGTATTGTATTGTGAATACAAAAACTTTAGCTCTAAGCGAAATTTTAATGAGCGCAACGCAAAAACCACGAGGCAACTTTTATTATTTTGGCTTGGCATTGTTTGCTATTTTAGTTGTTAGCTTTTTTCACCATGTTATTGTTGTGTGAGAGTGAGTGTGTGTGTGTGTGTGTCTGGGAAACGCATCAAAGTGCAATTTTTATATCCGGGTTGGCGTGCCACATCAAGTTGCCGCTCAGACGATGCAGTGAACGAGACATGGACCCCGAGCAACTGTGTGTTGTGGTGTCGGCCACATCCGTTTCCGTCGCATCGTCCGCCATGTTGCGTCCGACACGAAGCTGCCCCTGATTCATTCTTCTCCTCTCTTCAGTTGTAGCAGCAGCTGCTTTTCAGCAACGTTTGTTCGCTTCATAAATCATAAAACTTTCGCCGCACGTCGCTTGGCCCCAGCTCTCCCCCACCCCGTCTCCCACTCGCTGATCATCCTGCTACTTCTGCTGCTGTTGCAAGCGCCGCTAAGCCCCCGACTATAACACAAAAAACTCTCAAACTCTTAACTTGCAACATCGCAGGCAGCTGCCAACTGCTGCTAAGTGTTGAGTAAATGTTTTCGCGCCTCGTTGCTCTCGCAAATTCCCAAAACGTTTCCAGTTCTAGTTCCAGTTGTTGTTGTTCTTGTTGCGGATGTGTGGCACGTGGTTGTCGTTGTTGCCACTTTTGCTAATACATAAAATATCCATATTAATACCACTAGGAACATCATCTCTAAAGTAAGTAAATCCATTTCCCACTCTCCACTCAACTTTGCCCCCTTTCAGTTTTATGAACTTCAATTGACAAATATTTAACAGATCGTTCCGCTGGGATGACAATAGACGGCAAACAAATCAAGTTGCCATTTATTGGGAAGTGCCAGACATTAATATTGTTTGATTTGAATATAATTAATTGTTATCTACATTAGGTTTAATAATGGTGTATACATTATATCTGAGCTTGAATTCTGTCTGACTAATAATTAAAACATGCTCATAAATTTGGGAATTCTCTTTGGAATAAAACTCTTTGAGTCCCAATAACCTCAGTTCAGAGAGAATTAAAAAAAACATTGATAAGTGCGGAAGCGGACAGTGAGATAACCGCTACGTGGCAAAAATCAAAAACAAAACCTATTTTAGTCAATTAGCCAACAAACTGATATACAAATGACTTGCAATTTTGACGAATTTAATGCATTTATATATGTTATAATACAAACACCAACACCATTTACCCTTTATATTTCACAGCTAATTACTTGGCGTAATTTTCCTCTATGTCAGGCTGCTCTGTCTCTGATTTTTCCATCTCTGGCTGCTTCATCTCAGACTGTTCTGTTGAAGCTTGCTCCGTCTGTGACTTTTCTGTCGTCGTCTGCTCTATCTCAGACTGTTCCGTTGAAGGCTGCTCCATCTCGGTTGGTTCAGTTGGAATGTCCTCCTCCTCAGTTACCTCCGTATCCTCTGTAGTTGTCGGCATTATCTCGGTGGTGGTCGCAGTTCCATTTTGCGGTCCGCCAGCTTCCCACAGTCGCATCACCTCGAGAAATTTGGGCTGAGCCAAGCGCCTGGAGCTGATGCCCCAAACCATGTAGACGTGATTAAACTTCTTGTTAGCATACAAGTGATTCACCACAACATTCGGCAGCCGTTTGGCCAAACGCTGCACATCCTCGACAGCCGACAGATAATCATTCTGTGCGTAATACAAACCAACCGGCGCCGTAATGCGCTCCAGCGGATAGTCTGGCGGTGTTGCACGTCCATAGATGCGTTGATTATCAGCGCCATAGTCGTATTGGCCGAAGCGCGACGTTGGTTGTAGCTGAAGATAATGTCGCACCTGCTTGGAATTGGCGCCAGCTGGCAATTGACCCATAAGCACCGGTGTCATAGTCTAAGAAAACGAAGAACAGATTGAATGATGTTCACCTTAATTTTCCATCTTTACCCACTCGATTTAGCTCGCCTGGGTTTTTGCCCAATATCAACCAAATGTAGTAGAAACAAGTCTGCAGATGTATGGCCGATGACATGCATTGCGCGGTCGGCAGACTCGAATGTGGCAGCACTTCAAAGTTGTCACCAAGAATATTCATGCTGGAACGTGCCACCGAAATCAGCGGCGCCTTAACATGCGTCATGAATGCCACCGGCGCCAGAGCCTGCATCACATGCACCTTGTCATTGTATTCGGGTCGAGTGGAGGCCATCACAAAGAACGATGTCGTACCCTGCGAGTGTCCAATATAACTCAGCTTGCTGTAGCCCGTCTTTGCCAGAATGGCATCAATCGTGGCCGGCAAATCATAAAAGCCAATCTCATGCCACGAGAAACTCCAGTAGCTTTTGTCCGTATTCGCATTGAGCTTGAGATGGCCTCGCGAATACCGATTGCCTCGCACATTCGCCATCCAGACATCGTAGCCATTATCGTAGAGAAAATAACCCAGACCACTGTGAGGTCCCATCATAATCCAAGTGCTGGAGGCATCCTGCAGACCATGTACCAACAGCACAGGTTTTGCGCCTGGTCTCGGTATGCGATGCACGTGCAGCAGATACTTATCCTCAGTGGTCACCGTGTGCTCTTCTCCCGGATATTTGTATTTGGCCAACAATTGCAGCTAGCTCAGCAACAAATACAAGTAATTCCAACTCATATTTGGCATTTCTGTCATTTCTGTACTCACCGTTGTGAGCGTGCCGTCTTCAATGACACTCGCCGGAAAGTTATCCTCCATATATCCCGCTTTGCTTGCTGTCCAGCAGAGGCTGAGGCAGAGCAATCCGAGCATTTGCCGCCATGTGCAGCTCACGTCTAACATGGCGTATGATCAACTAAATCACAAACCACAATTCGTTCTCTCTCTCTGGTGGCCCTAAAGAGCGGCAATTAGTTGCGCCAGCATTTCAAACTTATCGGGATGTCATCGCAATAAAATAATTCGCATATGTTTTCAGCTAATTACCAATGAACGGCACGACATGTGCAAAGTTCAGTCAACGGAAAGGGAAAGTGAGAGTTTGTGACTCTAAATAAGCCAATCGAACTAATCAGTTGTGTCGAAGTGAACGAGAGAAGGGCAGAGCATGTGCATTAACTCTTCAATCAACCAGACAGTTAGATTGATTCAAGTCTGGTTTCGATATGGAAATGAAAATTGAAATGGAAATTCTAGCTGAATGCCGGCTAATCAAATTGCACGGCGGCTTTGCAAACTGTTTGCCAGCCTGATTGCAAAATTAAATTTTTAATTCAATTGCGGCCGGTGCGCTCTTCAAATCAGTTTTGCAGTCCAAGTCAAACTTTGGCGCTTAAAGGGGTTCTTTTTTCTCGCACCCTAACAAAAGCCATATCAACTTATTGATAGTTGAATTTAAGGAGAGCATCAAGAGAGGGATTGAATGAAGCCTTAAAATGCTTGCAAAAGGCATCGTTGAAAGCGGCTTAAAAAAGACATTAGCTAACTACAGATACTCTTAAAATAAGCATTTAAGTCAATTTTGATAAAAAATTGAATTTCAATTGAAATAATAATAGAATTAACCATTAAAATAAATTTAATATGATAATAGCTACAAGTGCATATTTTAAATATAATTTAACTTTATTTTTAACTATTTATTTCTTTGATTATTAATATGTATTTCAATATATATTTTCTTATAAAATAATACAATTTTAATACCACCGTTTTTTATATTCATATTCAAATAAAATACATTTATAAAGAGTATTAAAACTTCGCCTATTCGAATATGTAGAATATATTTATTCTTTTATTTTGTGTTTGATGAGTGACTGCTGTCCATTGAGCAAACATGGGAAACGCTTTCGATTTGCATTGAGAGAGCCCCGCTTCGTAGCATTGGCTGTGTCATCGTTTTTTACAATTGATTGGCAAAAATTGATTTCAGCTTTTGCATAAAATATTTGGTTGCCTTTATTTGCGCCAACTGCCAACCGTTTTTGGCTGTTTGGTTGCCTGACAGCCTGACAAAGCGCCACAGCACGAGTTTGATACCGATTCTGATTTTGATTCAGATTTAGATTCTGATTTTCATTGCTGAATGAATCCATAGCTAGGCCCCAAGGCTGGCCAATATTTCGACATTTGACAAATAACTTAATTCAACGTTGTCACCACATGTTGGCAATGCCATTGGGAAGAGGGAAACTGAAAGAGAACGAGGAGGAGAGGTTGGTGGAAGCGAATGTCCTGCCATCTCTTGACAAGCTGTCACCCACGCCTGCTTCTTCTTCGTCCTCATTCCCGTCCACGTTCTTACTCACAGCTTGTCCGTGGGCGTTGCTATTTGTGTGTGCGTGTGTGGGCGGCTCCTGGCAACGTTTCAATTGGCAACATGCTAAACCTTAAGCTCGCGTTTCATACTCAAATTGCAGCAAATTAAAGAACCAAGGTTCAAACTCAATTTCAGCGTTCAATAACATTTTTAAAGTTTCTTTAAAATAGACTTTAAAATATTAAAGCTTGAAAATTGTAAAGAAACTATATTGTTTAATTTTAGAATTTCTGGAGTCCAAAGACTTCATTTTCTTCATCGTACTTTTAACCCGTCAAGTTAATATTTATTCAATAAAATTGTAACAAAAATCTTTAAAGTACTGAAGCTTGGAGGATACTTTAAAATGTTGAGGGCATTGATCTTCATATTTCCAAATAAGAAGAAATTTATTTCACTTTTAATATTTATGTTTATACCCGCTACCCATAGGGTAGAAGGGTATTATAACTTTGTGCCGGCAGGAAATGTATGTAACAGGTAGAAGGAGGCATCTCCGACCCTATAAAGTATATATATTCTTGATCAGCGTCAACAGCCGAGACGATACAGCCATGTCCGTCTGTCCGTCCGTCCGTCTGTCCGTCTGTCCGTCTGTCCGTATGAACACCTAGATCTCAGAGACTATAAGAGATAGAGCTATAATTTTTTTTCGACAGCATTTGTTATGTTTACACGCAGATCAAGTTTGTTTCAAATTTTTGCCACGCCCACTTCCGCCCCCGCAAATCAAAAAAATCAATTAACAAGCCTAATTTTAGAGCTAGAGCTACGAATTTTGGTATATACAATAATAACTATAGTAGTTATGATCCCTGAAAATTTAGTTGCGATCAGAAAAAAACTGTGGAAGTAATTAAAGAAATACTTTTGTATGGGCAAAAACGCCTACTTACTAGGGGTCTGAGTTGCTTTGGCTGAAAATCTGGTATATTGTGCCGTCTATGGTATATTTTGAATGCGGTACTATATCGATATACCACATATACCATTTGGTATATTTTTAGTATTTTTTGCAGTATATTTGGTATATTTTGAGAATAATACCGCAAAACATATTATTTTTATTCGAAATGGGTAGCGGGTATCTCACAGTCGAGTACACTCGACTGTAGCTTTCTTACTGGTTATACCCGCTACCCATAGGGTAGAAGGGTATTATAACTTTGTGCCGGCAGGAAATGTATGTAACAGGTAGAAGGAGGCATCTCCGACCCTATAAAGTATATATATTCTTGATCAGCGTCAACAGCCGAGACGATCTAGCCATGTCCGTCTGTCCGTCTGTGTGTCTGTCCGTCTGTGTGTCTGTCCGTCTGTGTGTCTGTCCGTCCGTCCGTATGAACACCTAGATCTCAGAGACTATAAGAGATAGAGCTATAATTTTTTTCGACAGCATTTGTTATGTTTGCACGCAGATCAAGTTTGTTTCAAATTTTTGCCACGCCCACTTCCGCCCCCGTAAATCAAAAAAATCGAATAACAAGCGTAATTGTAAAGTTAGAATTTCGAATTTTGGTATATACAATAATAACTATTTATGATTCCTGAAAATTTGGTTGCGATCAGATAAAAATTGTCGAAGTTATTAAAGAAATACTTTTGTATGGGCAAAAACGCCTACTTATTAGGGGTCTAATTTGCTTTGGCCGACAATCTGGTATATTGTGCAGTCTATGGTATATTTTGAATGTGGTACTATATCGATATACCAAATATACCTTTTGGTATATTTTTTGGTATTTTTAGTATATTTGGTATATATTTTATAATAATACCCCAAAATATATTTTTAGTAGTATAATTGGTATGTTTTGAGAATAATACCGCAAAATATATTGCTTTTATTCAAAATGGGTAGCGGGTATCTCACAGTCGAGCACACTCGACTGTAGCTTTCTTACTTGTTTTAATATTTAATTGTAATCAATACATAATTATTTCAATTGCAACACCGCACATTGAGATCGCATAGAAAGAGAAGATTTTAATTTGACCAGATAGTTATCGATATATCAAGTGGTTTTTTTTATTGTTTGTATAGGAATATTCCAACAGAGGGTATTATTAAATTTGAGCAATATTTTTTTAACATAACATAATATAACTAAATTCAAACTTAAAATGCAGCAGCAGTAGCAGAGAATCTTTAAATGTTGCTATATTTAACTCAAATATCTTTAGCTGCAAAATGTTCTTACTTTTTTTAAAGTTATAAAACTATGAATTACAATAAACTAACAACTTTTTTGCTTTCAACATCTTGCGTGCCATTTATGTTGTTGCACTTTTGACCTACTTTGCGGTGTGTTAACAAATTGCCATATCGTTAAATTGGGCAATTCCCCTTTGGTCGACAGGGTGCAATCAACGTCGTCGATCGTCGTTGCAACACTTTGAAGCCTGGCGCGTGCCGCGACAATTAGCTAGTCTCTATTTTGAGACCAAGTGCCAATCAGAGAGGCATCAAACAGCTTGTTGACTACACGAAATGCCACACCATGTTGTAAGCTGAGCAGGCAAACCAAACCAAGAGAAAACCGGCTCAGACCTTAAGTCGAAGAAGTAGGCGGCTATTAAAATGAGACCAATCAATTGGCCAGCCCTTTTCTTTGCCATTGTTTTCCAGTTCGAGGAGCAGCAGCAGCAGTTTGCTCTTTAAATGCCTGCCAGTCTTGACTTGCAGACTCCCAACTGAGACCTAGTTGGTGCCTGAGCTCGTTAGGAGTTCGGTTAAGCATCTGTTGTTGTTGTCGCCAGATTATGATCAGCATTGTTTAGTCGCAGCATTTAGACTGCCACTTAGTTGCAGCAGTTGCCCACATTCTCCTCGCTTTTCCCTCTCCATAGAGTCATACAAATTTCTCACTCTCTCTTACTGACTTGTGTCTCTTCTAGCCATCATTAGCCACGCACGTGACTTTTAATCACGCGCGCATAAAATTGAATGCGAAATCACAGACGGCCAAGGAGAATCCATAAAACAACGCCTGGCCAATTTATAGAGGCGCTGGCCTGGTTTATAGCTTTGCGAAAACTTTGACTCTGTACAAGTACAAGTCGCTAAGATACACTTGCTTCAGGGTAACATTGGATTTTGCTACGCTTTGTAAGTGATTGTTAGCGGAGAAAGAGAATCAAATTGTATGAGAGACAAAATTGAAAATATTTACCATTCAGTAATGAATAGAAAAGAATTTATTAATGATATATTTGTTTTAATTTCATTCATTGCAAACTCAATAACTGAACTGTAAATAATTTAAATAATGCATACACCATTTGCGTATATTAAATTGCAGTTATTACGCTTCAGCGCAGCGAAAAAAAAAAATGTATAATTTTCAATTGAGTTCAACTGGCTGGATGACTTAAATAATATACTAAAATGTATCAAATAAATAAATTAAATTAAAAGCCTATTTTTTTTAGCAATATTTGCAACAATTTAATTCACTTTTTTAAGAGTATTTCGGATGTGACGTTTGCTATTTATTTCTTTCTTATTAGCGAGTGAAAAACTGCGTCAAGTTTGTAATTTTTTTTTGGAGCAGCGGAGCTGAGACCTTGGAAGGAGTCTAAAAGTTGGCGCTGCTTAAACTGCTAGGCGTAGACAAACTTTACGACTTGGCCAAAGTTTGCAGAAGCCAAAAGGGGGGAAGAACGTTTTGTCTGTGCCCAGCGTGCCACTTGACTTTAACCTTTTCAAGTTCCTCGCTGCCTGTCTGTCTGTCTGACCGGAGTAGCGCAGCCATATTGCGTTTGATTCAGAGACAGCAGAAAGGACTTGACTCCATGCCAAATGCGCAGGACTTTGGGAGTTGGAGTCATGTTATTATGCTTTCAGAATCGCCCCATTGCCAATTACAATGCGTTTGCCTCCGACTCCGACTCTGAGTCCGAATCCGAGTACGAGTCCGATGCCTGTCAGCCTCACTCAATGCCCACTTTACCAGTTACCCGTTGCCAGTTGCCAGTTGCCACTTGCTGCCACTTTCCACTGGCGACGCCTTTGCCTCACGCAGCATCAGCTCTGGCGCTCTGGACAGTCTGCATTTGGTTGTAATTACTTTTGCCTTGCTTTTGTGTGCACGTGGCACATTTTGTGCTACAAACTGCAAAGCTCCCAGCCGCAAAAAGCCTCTCTCGATGAGGGTCAGGGTTTGTCTAGCTTTAAGATTTGTTTTTCATTCCGCAACGCGCCAATTGCAGCAAACAAACAACAATTTAAATTAATGCCGCAATCACAATAACATTTAAGTTAATTAATTTTAAAATTTAATTCAATTGCACAGCTCACACACACATCGCGGCAATGAACTTAAATTAACTAACAACAAATACGTTTGCAATATATACTCGTACATTGTTTAAATCGCTCGCCATAAATTTCACAGTATTTTATGCCTCTCGCCATGCTCCAGTGACACGATGTGCTGACTGCCTGTTAATATTATCAATAAAATGCAGAAAAAAATTAAACGAAAAATGAAAATTATTTTGCGCTTTCATTAATTACGTCATTATTTGCATATTGTCGCCAGGCGATGGAACAAAAAGGGGAAATGTAATGCAATGCATGGCTGTGCAACCATTATCTGTGATTTTTAATGACAGCCAAGACTCCTTTGTGTGTGCAAGGAGTTGGTTGGACAACCGCTGCTGATTGCTCTGCCCCATCAATAAAATCAACGAGTGATAAAGGATTACACACAGCGACAACAAGGACAACGGCAGAAGCAGCGCCAATTGATTAATTTATGGAACATGAGAAGACATTCAACTGAGTGTGGCGTCAATATTAATGGAGAACTTCACTTTACACTCCACAACAAAAATAAGCAGGCAAGAAGTGAATTTGAATTGAGCAACCACACTTCACAATTGACAAAAATATAAATGTTGTTGAGCGGTGTTTGATGAATTTGAGCATTTGCCTCCCTAATTAATTTAATGTCATTTTGTATTACAATAAATTAATTGATTCAAGCAAATGCTGTCTGCGGAAAACTTTGCTAATTTTGCTACACCAAACGAACATTTAATTAATGTGCAATTAATTAAGGTTTGATTTGTATAAATTACACATCTCATTGCCAAATTTGCTATGGACCATAATTCATTTTACACTTCTTTATTAAGGCTGCTTTTGCATTGTTGTAAATAGTTTATGTTATTAAGCCACAACTATTCTTTTGTAAAAGGTAAGCAAACTTATCCTTATTAAAGTTAAGTTGCACCCTTTTCAATTTCATTTTCAGTTTCCTTCACTATTTTACTCATTAACCTTAGCATAATACCCTCGTCTTACAGGCATAATCCTTAATTTGCCTGCCACCTTGTTGGGGAGATCCATTTGGCATTTAAGTGCCTCCCCGTTCAATGTGTGTTGTACTTAAGAGGACTACATTAAACTGCCAGAGCCTGCAGCATAAGTGTTTTCGCTTGAGGCAAACAAAAGCTTTTCCATTTTTCTCTCTCCTTCTTCATCGCATGACCAAAATGATGGCGAGCCCGAATCCCATTTCATTATCAATAAGGAAACTCCAACATGGTCCACACACACTCACACACATGCTTATAAATAAAGAGGACTTCCAGCTGGCAAAAAAATAAATGTATTTTAGTCCTTTTCATTACGATAATGAAATATTTCAAGAGCAGTTTATGTGGATTACTTGCTTAAATGTGAGAGGCACATGCAAAAAGTGGCAGCCACTAGCCCACATCCACATCCACCGTATGACGCCATAAACATGGTGTAAAACCCCATGACAGGACCAAACACACACATTAACGAATGTGTGTATGCTCTTACAGGACATGCGTGCAAATTCATATGTATAAGCAAAGCCCAGGCAAAGCCGCAACTCCAACTCCACAAGCTGCCAACTCTCGACTTCAGCTCCCGCAGTTTCTGCCACGCCAAGAAAAGCAAAGGCATAATTATGGCATTATCACACACGCACACACACGCCAACACACACACACACACACTCGCTCACTAACGATAATCAATTGAGAAATGTTTATAATGAAGTGGCGCGACCAAAGTCCTGGCACAATGCCCGCCCGCTAAGCACTTCATTTCCCCATTTTCCAGCCATTTATCGTCATTGTGTGTGTTTGTGTGCCTAGGAGGTGTTCGTGGAAGGGGGCGTGGCATGCAAAAATGGCAAACCAGCAATAAACTCGTCCACCAAACCACCGTCTGCCGTCTCGTTCATTGATACCATGTGCTAAGTATACCGTTGACCAGAGAGATAAACACCGACAACACGCACACCACTCCAGCCCTTGACCACAGCCGCCCCCTGCCCCTGCTCTCGCTCCCCTTTTCGCGCTTTCATGACAATGTCCATCATAATTCATGGAGCGACTTAGGGACATAGGGAACTAGCACCGCAAACTGAATTGTAACAGCGACAACAACACTGCGGAGCATGAGGTTTATCGATGCGGCCCCCGAAGCACAGTCCATTGTAATGAAATTAGCATAACACACAAGACAAAGTTGCGCATTGTGCGATAATTAAGTTTAACGTGGCAGCTTTTTAAAGCCACCATCGCAAATACACGCAACGAAAAAGCTAAGCGCAAAAGATTTCATTCACAAATAAATTAATAAAAGATTTTCAATTACCTTAAACACATATGTACATATAAACGCAATCTTCTAATATTCATATTTGTTCGAGTTAGAAAATCTATGCAAATTAGTTGAGTACAGATATATGATAAATACAGATAAATATGATAAATTATAGTATTCATTATAGTATTCATTACGCAATATAATATAAGTATACGAGCATTATCAATGCCAATATTTCCAATAGACTTATAACATCTAAGCAACATTTTTAACAGGTTTATTGTCAACTGGGTTTACTAAATGATTCTTAACTTTAATAAATGCAGAGTAATTTAATAAAATATTCTTATTCTTCAGTTTAAGACCAATTTTTTTAATTTTTTAAATTTGTTTGTTTGTTTGTTTCTCATTTTTGACAAATTATAGAAATGAATGTCCTACTAGCTCTATTTGATATTTCACTAGGTAATTGTACATTTTTAGTAATTGTCAATGATAATTAATTCTAATAAGACACAGAACAAACTTAAATATTCTGAGATTATTGAGTTTAAGCTGACCGATTTTTAATGTCAATTATAATTTTTTTAAAAAGTAGGTGTGGATTGAGATAACAAATTATAGAAAGTATTACGTATACGCAATATCATTACGAATACGATTATTTTAAAAAAAGTTTCTCAAACTCTATCGGATATATTAAAAGCAAATCTTAATAAGTTTAGTTGTCAATTTGTATTACTCAATGATTTTTAATTCTAATAATACACAAGACAAACTTCAATATTTAAAGTCTACTATAAACTAAATTTATTTATTTTTAAAATAAGAATAAGCTATCGTAATTTAATCAAATCAGAGGTTAAGAGACTTTTTTCTTTCGTTCTTTTTATAGAATATAATCTGAAAATTATAACTGAAAAAACTTTTTCAACATATTGAAAGATTTTGTCTACAAATACATATTTAAAATTTTCAAAATATATAATATTTAATAAATTCAAAACATAAAATATATATATAATAATCATATTATATATACATGTATAATATATTAACTAAAGAACATATTATATTATCAAAGTTTGACAACTTTCCATATATCTAAAATAAGCCCGTATGATTGTAGACATTCTTCAAGTGTGAAATGGAAGACTTAGCCATAGTTAACGGAAACAGGCCACAGCTTCGACAGCTTAGTTCAGCTGCTGTGGAAGCCTTGGAGGGGCAGAAGCTCAGAGAAACTACCATTGACACTGCGAACTGCAAGAATGACAATGACAATGGCAATGGCAATGGCAACTGGCAGCAGTTCCTCGGGCAGATGCCATTTCTAGGTGAATGTTCACTAGGACGAGGAGCGAATACTGTGTGCTGTATGCTGAGTGAGTGCCTAGAGTAACTGTTCCTATTGTGTCATAGGTTTGGGAGCAATGCACCCTTTAACCAGCTGCAGCCAGCAACAACCCATTTTCAACTTGGACTCCTCCATTTAATTTATGCCAAGAGCAATGGAAACGGCAAGAGCAAAAGCAAAGGCAAAGGCAACAGCAGTCGCAATGGCAATGCCAATGCTGAGGTTTAAAACCCAATGAGCCCTTATAAATGAGCTAACGCTGCTTCACGCTGTGAGTTCAAAGTGCAACAAACTTGGCTCGTGCTTTACTTTAATTGTTTTGAATAAATATATATATATATATTATATGTAACTTTGTGTTATATAATAGGTAATGTTATCATAGCGAACGGTGAATGGCAAAAGTTGAATAAAAGTTTTGCTTTAATGCGAGCATAAATTAAATTACTTTTTAGAGTTTAGCCATAGGGAAATGCTTCAAGCCGACAAAGGTAAATTGAATCAAGAAGTAAACCGCGAACTTCTTGTTTCGTAAGCTAACACAAAATAAACTCCAAGGTTGCAGGATTTTGTCTCAAAGTAAGTCTGTTTAATTAGTTTACATAGTTATTTCGTAATTTCCTAATTCTAAGTGATTATATTCACATAAGATTTTGATACGACTGTAATATAAATTATACATTAAGCTGTTAAAGTTTGCAGCTTTGCCTTAAGAACTTATCTTACTTATGGTATCAGTTACATGAATTATCTTGCATATTTGACACTGATTGCACCGTTTAGTTCCCAGGATTGTCGCAGCTTTCACATTGGCGGTATTAAAGCTTTTGCCTGCCTTTCACAAAGCGTTTTGTTAGGATAGCCAAAGGACTTCGATACAAAGCCATGCTAGAAGGCAAGTGTCACTTGAAGGCATTTTTGCTTGTTGTTTTTACTCGCTTTGCAATGCGAGCAATGCAGCCAAGTTTTCAGCGACTCATTCTTGCTCCTTTTTCATTCACTCTTTCCTTGGAGAGTTTTCTTTTCTCTTCACTTTTTTTTCTTTTTATTTTTTGGTATGTGTGTGATGTTCGTTCTTTTACAGTGCGCTTTCAATTTGTGTGTACATAAATTTCGAAATGGACTTCTCATGTTTTGGAGTCGCGACACCATGCAGAAAAAGAAAGCATAAGAGAAAAAGAGAAAGAGAGGGACGAGAAATGAAATGGTGTGCGGAAACAAGGAACCATGACGGCCAGCTTGGAGCAACTACAACTACAACAACTGGCAGATAGTGTTGCGAAAAAGCAACTGCATAAATAACCAAGCCAACAAAAACAAAGGAAACAAAAAACAAAAGGCTTTGGCATAAACAAAAAACGCCAATCGAAAGTCGCGATTCGAGTTCGTCCTTGTCGCAATGCCAAAATTTACGACTTCTACGGAATATTTCCACGCATAAATTTAGCGAGTTGAAAAATTCTCGAAATAAGCAAAAGCAAAATATGTAAAGTATGAAAATTCCGTTTGTTATATCGCATTTCTTGCATTTGTTTTAATTGGAAAACTTAAAGCATTTCCAGTTGAAAAGGCGACACACTTTCATTCGTTGGCAACACAACACTACACAACGCACAGAGCAACATCAAGCTGGGCAATTTGATTGTGTGGCGATTTCCGCCTTCAATGGACCGTAAAATTACAGCAAGCTAGAGTAAGAGAGAGAGGTAGAGAGAGGGGAAGTGGCCAAGTGGTGGCTCATGTAAATGTTGATAACAATAAAAGTCAAAAACGAGTGCAAAAGTTCAAGTTAAAGTCTAATTTCATCGAAGCGTTCTGCTTGAATGCGAAGGGCACTTCTTTCAACTTTTTGGGTGTGCACATTATATACATATAGTAGTATAGAGTTGTAAGCGACGCTTGGAAGCGTTTCTTTAATGCAGTTCTCACACTTGGGAGACAAGCAGCGGGAGAGGCGCGTTTCAAGCGTGACAAAAACAATTTCAATAACAAATTCTATATAATATGAGCATTCTAAAGTGTGTGAAGGTGTCTAATGAAATCAACTAAGAAAAATGTTAACTTCACAGAAAGTATATTACATTTTCTGAGAAAGTATACTACTACTAAATAATATATTTATTTAAATAAAAGCATTTAATATCACATATAAATATTTCGAATATTTTTTTAGTAAATTTTATTTTATTTTTTCAATTTATGAATATGTTAATAGTTTACCGCAAACTCAGTTTTGCTTAAATATTCCATTTGATGTTCCGACTTATTGAAGACCGTTTTTGCTAATGACATAGCAATCCATTTTAGTATGGCAAAATATTGTTAATTTTATGGATAACCGAAGTGAAATCTATCAGAGCATGAAATGCAATTACCACAGATTATATAGCAATTTGTAAAGCACATTCATGTACGAGAATGTATTTCCATAATGATGATGATAATATTAATAATAATGATGAAAGGGAAAAAAGTGGCTGAAAGCAAAATGTCATTTATTTATTTGGATGCTCTGTCACTTGTTTGCCGATTTCTGTCAATGCCATTTAAGGATTTGGTTAAAAGGATGTTTGTTTCCCTCCTCTCACTCTCTCTCTCTCTCTCTCTCTCTCTCTCTCTCTGTCTCCATGTCGCATGCCCCATTTGTGTATTAAATTGCCTCTTAGTGGCGATTCTAGACGCTTGTAATGTTAAGCCCAGCATATGTGTGTATGTGATCCGGCGTCATCATTACCATTTTCTCTCATCGTCACACACACACATACACGGAGAGCCTTACATGTCTTTATGACTTTTCTCGCAAATGATAAGAAAAGTTTTTCTAGCATAAACCGAGCGCATCCCCCACACTCACTCTCCCATCGAAAAGTACGAGATGTCCATGTCAAAACATATGGCATATTGCCAGGCAAAACATTTAATGGTCTGCAAAATGGCCAGGACTAAGCAGCTGGGAGAGTGAGAGAAGAGGAATATGAGGACATTAAAAGTTGCTTAACCTTCATTAGGCGCCCTATTCCTGCAACTGGCAGTGAAATGAAATTTAATATGTGTCATGGCTTGGGACACGGCTTCGGGTTTGCGCAATAAACGCGGCTGTCAGTGAAGCTTAATATCCCATTTGTGCATGGCTGGCATTGCCATCGCCAGGCTGCACTGCATCCTAATGATATGCTCGAAAAAATTACGAATCACCGCAAAAAAACGTTGGCAAAACAAAGAGACAGACAAACTGCGAAATAGATATAGAAAAAAAAAGCGCATAAGCTTTCCGTGTAGCTTTAATCAGCGCAAAAGGGCAACACTGTCGAGTTGGCTGCTAGCAGCCAAACTCAATTTCCCCAACTTGTTTCACGCCACGTTGGAGCTGTCTACATTGCTCTCCTCGGGTTGGTCGCCCAACTTCCTGTTTGCTGGCTACAGAGGCAAAACGCGTTAATGCGGCGACATGGCATTATCCTTTTACTGACTGCCTGTTCCTTGACTGCCATTCTGATAATCGAATTTGCTCAAACAAGCGAGCGGCATAAGTTTGCCAAGAAAGCAGCCGAAGCAACAGAAGCAGCAGCTGGAATAAAAAAAATATAATATATATAAACTTACCAAAGATAACAGCGCAATGCACAGACTGCACTTTAACAATTAAGAAGTGCAAATAATGGAGAAATACTATGGGGGCCTCAACAGCTCTTTGTATTGAAAGCACTTGCAAGCTTTGGTAAAGTATATTAAAGTTCAAGCTCTTAAATGCAAAAGCTTGAGGAAAAAGTACAAACGTTAATATTCAGAAAACTTCATTAACGCAGTGGCCGCAACAGACAATTAATAGAAAATATAATCAGTATTAAAATTGCTTAGTCAAAATTACTGCTGAACTTTAAAGCTCCATAAAGATGTTTATAATCAAATTTACATTAGTTAGACGATGATCTAATGCTTGTTGACTTTAAACCTCTCCTTTTGAAGCTTTGAAGTCTTCGATTACCTTGAACTTTCTTCGCACGTCGCTTTGGATTCTCAACCTTTGGCACAATCTGCAAATAAAACTTAGCTAAGCTAAATGAAATCCTACTTGAATGACTATCTTACAAGAGTGTCAAGTAATGTCTCTCTTTGAGCACTAAGCAGTTCCTGAACTTCTTTGACACGTCTTTGCATAAACTCAATTTGCTCTTCCCTCATCCTTTGCTCGTCCTTAACTTTATTTACTTGAATGCGCATAATAACATTCTGGTTGTCCCACTCAGCGGAATCATTGGCGAGCTTAGTATTGAAAATGTTTAAACGAGCCCCATAATTCTGCGGAAATAAGTTGAAAATTTAGCAGTATATTCAATGACACAGTGATCACGTTTCATTAACCTCGATGATCATTGCATAAACAAACGCTACTTGTGTTGTTGTATTTTGATTGTTTTGCATTTCCTCTTCGAGATCTTTGCGCTGCTTGAGAAGCGCCTCAATTGGCTGGCGGTCCTTTTGGATCTGCATCTTCGTCAGGGCAGCAAAATAGTCTCTCACATAACGCCATTCAATAGGTATTCGCAATTGAATTTCTGTGTGTCGCTTCTTGCAATCCTTGATCACTTTTGCCCTGTGCCGATCCCACCAGGCATTAGAGATTTTACGCGAATTTTCGATGACACTCTCGAATGCCTTCTTTGTCGACGTCAGTGTTTTGTCTAATTCTATTCCAAAATTGATCAATTGTTGTTGATCCCAAATGGCAGACATCATTCTCTGATAGCCCCGGTCGAGAAATATTTGTGTGTAGAAGAACTTATAGTAGCGTACAATCTCATTGATGTCAACACTAAGTTTAACCCAATTCAGCATTTCCTCGCTATAATTCATTTGAAGTACATCTAAATACACAGAGTCGGGGAGAGCGCAACGCTTGAAATATCCATCCAATGACCAGCCAAATAAATCATATGGCAAACTATGCAAATCAATTTGACCCCAATCCACTGAGATTCTTCCCATGATGCGAAACCGATTGATGGCCCGCGAGAACATGAAATATAACGAGGATCGCTTCAGCGATTCCAACAGCTCCTCATAGAGACGTGTGCTGCCCGACACGATGCTCAACAACAGCGATGAGCCATACAGTGTTGGTCGAGGATGCAGCAGATGTCGCGATGAGACACTTCGGAATTGTGATGTTGATTGATGATTTAAGATGCCGCTCAGAGTCATGCTAGCCGAATATCTCGATGGCCACGTGTATATCATTTCTGGTGTTGACGTCGAATCCGAGCTCAATTCAGATGGAAACTTTTCATAGTCGGGCAGATCCACTTCCTTGAACAATTTCTGCAGAAACGTATCACGACAGATGTCAGTATCAATGTTTGATTTTATGGGCATCAAAAAGGTTATAACGCCGTTTGAATTCTTGCTCTTTTTCTGGCTGAGTCATCTTCCAAACATCTTTTGATTGCGTGCTCATGTTTGTTGGAACTGTAAAACAAACCCAATGCACAAAAATCAATTAACTAAAAAACATAAAACAATATGTCTGTCTTAGAACAAAAAAAATAATGTAGTAATTAAGAACAACAAATAATAAAAGTGGCAAAAATGTCAACTCAAAACAAAACAGCTTTTATTTATATTTGTTTAAAATAATCTTAATTTATTCCTCAAATTATGCTCTGAAGACCAGAACATCTGCAAAACGACTAACAAGTTGTGTTGTTGATCTCAAATTGCTGACACACTTTTATTTAAAGTGCAACGAATGAAATTAAAAATAATATTTAGAGCAATAGAAGCCGACTTTTCAAATTGGATTAAAAAAATATATGTAGGTTCTAAGAAGATCCCGGTGAATTTATATAATTTTGCATTCGTGGATAATGCATTGTTAATGGATTTGAGAATGCAATTATCGCATTTGGATATGGCTGGTTATGCGTTACGAAATCACCACTATATATAGGACAGCACAGGTTCGTTTCAGGCCAGTAGTAATCAGGAGATCGTAATGGACTTCTTACTCCATCTAGCGCTTTTGGCGCTCTACGCTGTCGGTTTAGAGGCCCAAGGGCTATCGTTACGTTGTCAAAGCCAAAAGCGTTCAGTGTTAAAACAGCAGGAGCTCATCAAGAGAACAATCTTAAGATATCAATTGCAAGTGGATACTGTCAGCACGCAATGTCATATCACTATACCGAATATTATAGGTGAATGATACTATTTATTGTTGCATCATACAGTTAATTAACAGTTTTTTTCTGTTTTTGTTGTTGTTGTTTTTTTTTTAGGGGCATTTTTTTACAATTATCAGCCATCCAAGCCATCCAGTTCAACCAATTAATCCAATATTTATTCCTCCAACAATTCAGCCAACACCAATTCCAATACCTCCTAGTGAGCCCGATCCACCAATAAGTGTTTTACCGCCTCCACAACCTCCAGTTTATCCAGATGTTCAACTTCCTATTGATTACACAAATGTTTGTGGATTTGGCATCAGTATTACGCACTGTATTCAACTGCTATACCCTCCTGCTGAAAAGATCATCGTCAATCCTCCTCCCGTCGTCGAGCCTCCTCCCGTCGTCGATCCTCCTCCCGCCGTCGAGCCTCCTCCCGCCGTCGAGCCTCCTCCCGCCGTCGAGCCTCCTCCCGTCGTCGAGCCTCCTCCCGCCGTCGAGCCTCCTCCCGTCGTCGTTCCTCCTCCCGTCGTCATTCCTCCTCCCGTCATCGTTCCTCCTCCCTTCGTTCCTCCTCCCGTCGTCGTTCCTCCTCCCGTCGTTCCTCCTCCCGTCGTCGTTCCTCCTCCCGTCGTCTTTCCTCCTCCCTTCGTTCCTCCTCCCGTCGTCGTTCCTCCTCCCATCATTCCAACCGTCATCTATCCCCCCACCGATGTCGTTCCTCCCAGTGTAGTCGATCCTCCCGTCAACCCCCCTGTCCCACCGAACGCCATCGAAATTCATGAACGTGAGCTCACACCGGTTGACATTGTAGAAGATGCCACGTTGACAACGGTAAGTTACATTCTGGCAATAAGAAATTCAGTATAGAACTACAAGTGTTGTTATGCGATCTTCTGCTAGATAACGATGATCTCGAAATATGGATATCCAGCAGAAACGCATTATGTAACCACACACGACAGTTATATATTGTGCTTGCATCGGATACCTCGCGTGGGTGCTCCACCGATCCTGCTAGTCCATGGCCTTATGTCCAGTTCGGCGATTTGGGTGGAAATGGGCCCATCACAAGGTTTAGCCTACAAACTGTACCAGCAAGGCTATGACGTCTGGATGCTGAATACACGTGGCAATATTTACTCGAGGGATCACAAGAATGTCAACATTAAGCCGTCAGAGTATTGGGACTTCTCGTTCCATGAAATTGGCGTTTACGATTTGCCAGCGGCAATTGATATGATCATCTCAACGACGTCGCAGCCAAAGATCCAATACATTGGACATTCGCAGGGCAGCACAGCGTTCTTTGTGCTGTGCAGTGAGTTGCCGCACTATAATGATAAAATTGCTCTCATGCAGGCGTTGTCGCCAACGGTTTACGTGCAGAACACCAAGAGTCCCGTGCTTAAGTTTTTGAGTCTCTTCAAGGGCAAATATGGCGTAAGTTGATTAAGGTTACTTATTATTTAAACGTTTTATTACTACTTATTTTCTTCTTTTTGTTAGGTACTACTCAATTTGATGGGTGGTCTGGAGATCCAGAAGGACAACACTTTGATACAACAGTTCCGTAACCACATCTGCGCAGCAGATTCGGGCAGCGACATCTGCAAGGTCTTTGAGTTTGTACTGTGCGGCTTTGGCTGGACAGAGTTCAACCCGGTGAGTGCTGAGTTGACTTATCTACAACTGTACTGTGCAATAGCTTATCATTCATTCTCTGTTTTAGAACATGACCAACGTGGTTGTAGGACACACCGGTCAGGGCGCCTCAAGTGTTCAGGTCTATCATTATGCATACATGATGAATTCCCAACAATTCACTCGCTTTAACAAGGCGGCCCTTCATAATCAAGTCACCTACCAAGCACCCGCCTACAATCTGACTAGAGTTTCATGTAAGGTGGCATTGCATTATTCCGAGGACGATTGGCTCGCTGGCAAACAGGACGTTCAACTGCTGAGACAAAGAATACCGAACTGTATCGACAATGCGTACATTCTCCAGCGAGGTTTCAGCCATTATGACTACATGATCTCACGGAATGTGAATCGCCTCGTTTATGGTCGTGTCCTTAACAATTGCCATGCAAATAAGTATGTTGTTCCTTTGAACCAGTTTACGAGTCCCTCTGGATCATATTACCAATATGGAAAGTAGTTCTACTAAAAACTAAAAAATTTTATGGTGTCGGGTTTTGATTTTTATTTTTGTAAATGCTTAATATATTTTTAATAAACTGGTTATGGTCTTACATTGTACACACATATGGTTAATAATAATAAATATACGAGTATTCCATAAATTCGATGCTGGTTTGTATCGTCTATGAAAGCAGATTTCTGTTCTCGGATTCCTCCTAAAAAAACAAAGGACAAAATAGCTAAAAAGCGTTTTACATTTGGCATGTATGCACCACGTGGCAGCAGAACAAGAAAAGTTGATCGTGGCATGAAAAAAAATCAATAAGAAGATAGTAAAATTTAATAATTGAAATAATATAATTAATTAAATTGAAAATATTAGTAAGATAGCTTCAGACAAGTGAGATATCCGCTATCTTTTTATCTGCACAAAATTATAGTATAATATTAATAGCTGAAAATTTCGTAGAACTCATATTGAATTTTCTGTAGCTTCTTAAAGTATAATTTGCACAATTTGCTTTCTGCCCAAAGCACACACTTTGCTTTAGCGGCAGCGGCTAAAGGCTGCTGGATTTTATAAACGAAATTCTTGGTAGAAAAATCAATGCACATAAGGATTTGCATATTTGAGAAAGCGAGAAGCAGGCGTTTCATAAATTAAACACGCATACAGCACGCATATTTACATGCCGCAAGGCTCAGTTTTAAATTAAGTTTGCAATTGAAATGGCGCGAAAAGTGAAGGACCAAGACAAGAGCAACGCGACGTCATGGCTGATGTTCTGACTTTAAATTGCTCACGTGTGTGACACAATTTGGGGACAGCACCCCCAGTCCTCCGTCTCCCGTCATCCGTCCCGCTCCCACCAAACCCTTGGGGCTGTGACAACGACAATGGCGGAAACGGAAGTGCAAAATGTGAAAAATGTGCGCAGTGCGAACAAAGCAGTTGACTGTGAAGTGAGAGAGAATGGTGGCAACGTAGCGCGCTTAACAGCTGACACGTACGCGCTGCCACGCCCATCCGCCCACTACTGTGAAAGACCGCGGGGCAAACAATTTGGCAAGCCGACACAATTCGACATGCACACACACACACATACACGTACGCACGCATACCCCAACTGCCAGTTGAACTTCAACTACAACCAAGCAGCCGTCATACATATGTAGGCTTCAGCGCCATCTCTCCATCTGCGACTGCTTCTGCTCCTACTCCTGCTTTCCGGCTACGATTCGGGCTATCAACGTCACGGGTCTTGCCATAAGCCTCAACTGCCATGCGTACGTGTGTTATTTAATGCTTATCTTTATCCTTTTCCCATTAGTGTTATTGATGTTGGCAGTCGTCGTTTCAATCCCCATACATTCTCCCTTACTCTCTCGCTGGCTGGCTCGCTTTGTGGCACCTGTGTGCTTGGCGCGGTGCCTCGATAAACCTGGCCGGCAGCTAAACGCTGACAATTGATGCCAGAAGATGTGAAACGAAAGAAGCGCCACAAAAACCTGGCACAAAATCACGCGCTAAACATTATTTTAATGCCCCCAGGCAAGTCACATATGTAGTCTCTGCATGTATCTCTCGCTCATTCCTTCGCCTTTGTCTGCCTGCCACACACTCTATAAAGCAGTTTGTCGGAAATATTTAAAGCTCTGTCTCATCGCTGTATTTCCGTTTATTCAGCCCTCGAAAGAGGCCTCTTGGGACAATTCTGCCTGGCAGCCCTGAGACATCAACTGACATTTATAAATGCTGAACTTGCCGTCAGGAATTGAGCTAAGCAGCGGGTGGTGGCCTTGAAGCTGCCACAGAAGAAGCCTTTCGAATTCAAATGATGCTAAATTATGGCGCCAGCTGCTCCGTAATGAAAAAAAAGCAAACGGAGCCTTAGCACAAACTGAATAAATGCCGGGATAAGCCAAGGGCGTAAAGTGATTCACAGATATCTAAGGTGAAATATCTGACAGTCGGCACATTAAATATTCCGTTAAAGGTTCTGTAAATTTACAGCAAGCAATCTATTCAATTATACTTGTATTAGACTACAACACGAATTGACAGACTAAGATAAATTTAATATAAATAAAATCAATATTCGAATACTTTGGGAAATAAACTATTATAAAATTGTTAATTATTAGTCATAAAAATTCTCACTTAAATGTTAAGGGAATGTTTCCGTTAGGGAATATGTCGTATACTTAATATTTTAAATATAAGTATGCCTAAAGTTTTGTTAAAGGCTTAATGGTACTTTTGATATCTTGTCTTATTCAAACCTATTCAGAATCCAAAAATTAGTATCCTCTCTCTAGCACATCGACATTGTCTACACTTTCAGATTTCTTGCAACGTCATCTCTTTTGACAACACTCATACGTCTAGCAGCTCTATTGCCATCTCATTCTAGAGATATTCAAAAGGATAGCATTTGTAGAAAGTTGGACAACCCTAGTAAAACTTTCATTGATTCATTGAATTTACAAATTTTAGCTCTGTTAAATAATAAAGACGCTCATTTGGCATTTCACATTTGAAATTTAAAAATATATAAAATTTTAAATGCAATTCTTGACCAAGTAGATAAAAAAATCTTACGGGAAATTATCAAAATCAACTCTGGAAGAAAGTAAGGTTGCATCTTGATAACATAGGCTTTTGACAGCAGACAAATAAAAAGTTAAGTCATGCAATACAAATGAAATAAGAGAATCAGAGACAGCTCTGATATATACATCGCGTGGACGTGTTTTATTATGTATTTTTCGATTGGTGAAACAGCTTTTCACACAATTTTAAACACCAATTCCAAACAAATTCAAATGTATTGTTAGATGTTAAGCGGTTGAACCGATTCGCGCGGCCCCTTGAAAAGTGTGTGATTCGACGTCCTCGAGTTCTTTATTTTCTATGTGAAGTGTTCTCAAAAGTCGTCCAGAGATCCGCAAAACCAAGAACAAAAATAAAAAATAACAATCGTCAAAAAATTTATCATTAAACAATACGAATATGTTAGCACGGAAATACGAATTGAGTCCACGTGTGCCGCCCGTGCACGAGAGGATTGCTCTGCAGTGTGCCAAGAACATCTGCAAACTGGCCGCAGCTCTGCCCAAGCCACGCACTCTCACCGGACATCTGCCGGTGCTTGTGGAGCTGCGCGCTCAAGGTGAGCCCAACACTGTCTATCGCTATCAGGTGAATTTGCCGCCCAGCAGCACCGAAAACGATCATCTAATGCAAACCGATGAGGCCAAGGCGTTAAGCAATAAATTGCATTTACCTTGCCCCGTCCATGATCATCAGTTCGATCCAAATGCTTCTCCGCTGGCGGGTAACAATCCGCTGGAGGATCCGCCGCAGCTTGTTATGGTGCAGGAGAGCGTGCATGTGGTGTCCAATCAAGCCAACGACGATGGCAACAATTACAATGTCTCTACGTTCCAGAACAATGGCTATGCCATTGGAGCAACCAAAACAGCTCATGATCATTTCATGGCCACGCTGCACGAACAGCAGGCGAGTCCGCTGCAGTTCACCATGCTCTGGGCCAAGCACAACTATGACTATGATGAGCAACAGCAGCAGCTACAGTATGCACAGCCATTGCTGATGGTCCCGGTCGATATGTTGCCGACACAACTCCATGTGCAACCGCCGAAAGGAATTGATCAACCTCCGCTGCAGCCAAGGCAGCTGAATGGCTACAAACCGACGTCATCGCGCAAGTCCTCTAAGCCAAGGCCGAATAGTTCCACCAGGTTGATCTTTCAACCACAACCGCAATCGCAAGCGCAACCACAATCGGCCGGTTGTAACTTTGGCTTCGTGTCACCTCAGCAGTTGAATGCATCGCCGAGTTTGTACTCTTCAAGTGCTGGAAACATTAATTTAGTGCTTGAGCCAGGCGAACATAATGGAAAGGTCTCTTGTGATCCTCAGCAGCAACAGCAGCATATGAGTGGCGATCAGATACGTTCCATCTGTCGCCAATTGACACGTGTGCTTGAGCTTGGGCACCCATTTGAGAAGCGTCAGCAACTGGAGCAGAATCATACATTAACCGATCAACAAAAATACAAGCGCATTTTTGGTAAGTCCACAAATCGATTTGGTTATTTATTTCACCACACTTAACTAGATAAATTGAAATTTATTTAAATTGTATAAACTTTACAAAAATCTTCCTGCATTCCCACATTTTTACTAGTGTTAGCAAACGAACAAAAATTACATATTCACTAAAGCGAATGAACTGAATAAGTTCCTCTTAGCCTTTTTTTTTTATGTTCAGTTGTTGAATTCGGTTCTTTTTTCGTTCTAGCTCAGTAGTTAAACTAATTAGTTGGTTCTTTCATTTAATTACTTTCTCTACTCCTATTTGCTAGATTTCAAATAATTATTAAAGAATTATACGTTTTAAAAATCATCATAAAAATGTATTAAAGTAATAATCTTAGTAAGAAATGACAGCAAAGAATGATGAGCAGTAATTATCGACTTTAAAAAATAATAAAGTTAGAAATCATGAGACGAAATCATGAGACTAAAGCGAAATCATGAGACTAAACGAAGAACAGATACTATCGATCGTATCTGTTCTTCGTTTATCGATAAAACGATATTGGGAGCAAAATCGAATAAACAAAAAGTTCGATAGAGTTCGCTGCTCCGAAATTAACGAATGAACTAATTCCCCTCTTTTTTTCCTTACTTTTCTTCCTTCTTAGATTCCTTGGTGACAACACAGATGCCACCTGAGCTTTCATCCTTATTCCGCTGGGACTGCTGCCATCTGTGCCACACGGCAATGCGCACAGTGCGCAACGCCCTGGATCATTACATGTCTAGGTCGCACCAGCGTCGCGTTGACTCTTGGCTCATACGCCGTAGCTTCGCAAAGGGTCACAATTTATCAGAGGATATGTTGCGACACTTGCGCAGCTCCGGCCCGGTTGTCTTGCACTGCGATCTCTGTGATCTGAAGCTGACATCGGCGATACATGCACGTCAGCATTTCGACGGACGTCGGCATCGGCTCGTGGAGCGCCACATTAGTAAGCCCAACGGTGAGGGCTACTACGACAAGGCGGGACACTGGGTGCGCACCAATAACAAGTGGCTGGCGTGCAAGGTTTGCGATGTCATTGTCACCTCGGAGCCTCAGCTGGCCATACACATGGCCGGAGTGCGTCATCGCAAACGAGAACGTACCCCGGGACCGTTTTCATTGGCGGAGCCATACAATGGCAATCATATGTATCGCATTCATCCAAATGGTTTGCTGTCGCCCCTTAATCCAAGCGGCAATTACGTGTATGCCAAGCACGAGATACGCAAATTTAATGATCCCAATGCCACCTATTATTGTGGGGTATGCAACATTACGCTGAATCACATCAAGTCGGTCAAACAACATGAGAATGGACGCACGCATAACAAGAAACTAGGGAAGATGTCGCGATCGCCGCAAGTGTTTCTCAATGCGTCTGCATCCTCTCGAGCCCTATGATCTGATCAACATCATCATATACGATATGGAATTAAATACGTTGCAAGCTACAGTAAAAGCCAAGCCCAACAACTTCTGGTGCCGGGCCGTGCATAGTGCCATATTGTTAACAATTTATTTTTGAAATACATTACTTTTTCATATGTTTCATATGTCTAACCATATTTCCTATAATAAATATAATTATATATCCATTGTAAAAGCCATTTGAAAAGTAACGCTTAAAGCAATCAATTTGAAGTTGCATATAAAAACAATTGCATACTTTTGTGCTGCTTTGAAAATGTTGCCAAGCAGCTAGACGGCTTCTGAGAATCGGGTTTAACTGTTTATTTTTTAAGTAAGCAATATTAAAATTAGTTAATATATTTAAGTAATTTCAATGGCATTCTTCACTGGACTTATTTGAATCAAAAATTCTTGTTACGCTTTCGCCTTACATTTTCAATAATATGTAAAAACTATTGCATACTTTTAAGCAGCAAAATGTTGCTAAGCTCATGCTAGCAGCATGTTGCCAGCGGCAGACTGTGAAACAAACTATTAACACTTGAAATAGTTGATATTTAATTAAACGACACTCATTTGTCATCAAACGTTCTAACACTTTGGTCGCATTAATGAGGCACAGAACTTGCCGCCTCGCTGCTCTCAATCTCTTTGTCTGCTCTTCTGTCTGGCTTCTTTGCTTTTAATTGCTCGAGCTGCTTATGCAGCGACACGTTGTTCAGGCAACGCGAACTGTTTGGATAGCCTGCAATTTGCCACTTACCATTTGCCATTTACCATTGCCATTTTGCCTGGTTGTCCAGACGAAAATCGCATAAAATGTGTCCAGGAATCGTTTGGGATGTGTCGAGACAGTGCGAGGACCATAAAAACAGAGTTATCTCTGGGTAAATATCAAATAGGGGACCTCCTCACACACACAAATGATGTCAGTCAGGCTGCGGTGTCTAGACAAAACATGGAATTAAATAAATAAATAAATCGCAGCAGCAAGTACGAGAATGAGAACAACAATAACAAACAACGCAGCGCAGCGCACATCGACAAACCACAAAAACGGAAGCGACTCTTGCACCCAAAATTTATGGCCATCATTCTGGGCGAGTGTGAAGAAAAAACTGCTGCTGCACATGCCGCCAATGAAGGTCAATAACAGGGCGTTGAGCGTGTGAAATTGTGGGCGTGTCCCAGTCAGCCTAGTCAGCTGCAACAGACTGCATATATATCGTAAGCATGTATGTATATATCGGTAGCAACATGCCGAGTACTATATGTTTATCTGACCGTCTGTCTGATTGTCGCTTCGGGCTGCTGTCGAAGCTTGTTCGAGGGGGAGGCGGAGTAGTCGGGTCAAAGCATGTTTTCGCATAAATTAAACTTCTTATCGGGTATAAAACATTTGACGCCATTGTTGCAGCAGCCAGGAAATGTATTCGCACACATTCACATACACATATGCAGTAAACAGGCAAAAGAGCAACAGACACTGCAACAACAACGACAACAGCAATAACAATATCAATAAAAAAGCAAAAGAAAAATGTCGCAAAATAAATAAATACGAAGGAAATGACAGTTTATCGATGATATAGTTAATGATATTGCCAATGCTGCCAAAGTGAATGCATAGCAATATCACATACATCATTTCAGGCTTATGTACTTCACATTGCAGGCTTAAAGTGCGGCTTTAACCATGCCATTAAAAGCTCAATGAGGTTCAGATGTGTACATTAAGTGTGAAAATAATTAAAAAATGATACAGCAATTTAAATTAATCAAAGCCTTAAATTAAAAAAAAATATACATTTACTTTAAGGTAAACTTTTTATATGTTCTTTAAGGCGCTACTAAGTTATTAATTTATTTGAGCTTAAATTATAAATATGTATAATTCCTGACAATCAAAAATATTTAGTTTGTTTTCAAGGGATTACTCGCTTTCTTATCTTATAATTTATTAATTATAAATATACATATATTTCGAAGAATATTTTATTTAAATTACTTAAAGCTGAGCTTAAAATTAAATTAAAATAGGATTTAAATTTATTTCAACTTCAGGTAATCTTTATTTAAATTATTAACAAACATTAACAATTTGCTTTGTTTTTAATTTATCTGAGCTTAAATTTAATTATAACTATGTATTTATTTTAAAGCAAACTTCAATAAAATCGCATTCGCCAAATTTTTATTTGACTGAGCTTCAAATTAATAAACGTCAATTGCTTGCTAAGTTTTTATTTAACTGAACATTAAATGTATTATAAATATAAATTCATTTTAAGTTAGGCTTTAGCTCTTCACAATGTGCTTTAAACATGTAAATCCAAACATTCAAAATATATGTTAAGCATTTAATTTTGAACTGAAATTTACTGTTAATTGCCGCCCAATTATCCTGCCGTATGAATTTTGCCAAAATTTGCATTTATTTCTATTGGCAAAGTCGTCCTTGTGTCACAAGCCCAACTGAAGCGTTGAGTTTGTTTACAACTGTGTAAACAAACTCTCTCTCACTCTCTGGTTGAGGATGTGGTGATTCTTTCTGGGGTTGCTTTTTAGCATTTGGCAAAATGGTCGCTTGACGCGCTCAGGCCGAAGAAAATTTATGCGTGGCAAACCAAAACATATCCTCCAGGCGCACCACGCGCTGCTTGCCACAAACTGCTCATTTGCATGCCCCACAGCCATCGAAATGGATACACAGTTACACAGATACAAATGCAGCGGCTGCATTTGTAAATGTAATTAACATAATTTTGGCACAACATTCACTCAGCCATAATTTGCAGCTAATTTTCGTACAACTTTTTGTGGCACAGTGGCGCTTGCTCTCGTTGTTGTTGTTATTGTTTAATGTGCCTGCTACATAATGATAATAATTTCAATTTACCTTTTTTCCATTTCTTTATATATACTCGTATGTAGGTTTTTTATACTATTCGTGGCGGTGTTTATGACGCATTATGTGATCTCGAAATGGCTGTCAGCTGTCTAAACTTGTCTAATAAACATTTCTTTTCACTCTCACTATTTGCATGCCGTCTTTATCGCGACGCTTTATAGCGGCTAAGCCAATTATGAGTCTATAATATATTATACCTACTTACATACTTCGTCTCCATATATACATATATATGTAGTAGGGTGTGTTTTTCGGGTTGGGGGTCCCAAAACCAAAATAAAGGTTTAAAGCGTGTGAATTGTTTGTTTTGCAAAATATTATATAAAATGCTTTTAACGTTTTTAATTGTTACGTTTTAGCCATGTTTCAGATTGCCGCTGTTTTTGTTGCTGTCTGTTTTTTTGTGTGTCACCTGAACGTGTTTGGCCTGCCAAGTACTTGACTCAAAATTATACATTTGAGTACTAAACCGTTTTAACGGCAACCCGTGAAAGTCGTTCATTCACAATTGCTTTGTACATTAGAATTTGGTTTGGGGCAAAAGTTCAAATGTGTTTAGCAGCAATTAACGATTAAACAGGTTCAGCTTAGTTCAGTTTAATTGTAAAGTAATTGCATAACTATGAAGTTTATGGCAAATGAATGTAAACATAAATAATGCCATGAGCTTTTTCAACGTAGTTATTTCATACTATTTATACACAATAAACAGTTAATTAATTTAATATATATTAGCATATTATTTAACAAGATGAATGTATTTTTTATTAATTTCCATTTGCATTATGCAAACTGTTTTTTGATACTTTATAAAATTATTTATTTAGGTACTCTTTAAACAAAATATATTTTATTTCATTTACTACATTTGTATTTTTATTTTACAAACTGTTTTTTACTTTTCTTTTATTCGTTTCTATTTGTATTATGCAAAGTGTTTTTTTTTTTCATTTTATAAATTACTTTTTTAGTTACATTTCAACCATTTATTTCATTTATTTATATTTGTATTTTTCAAACTGTTTGTCTCTCTACAAATGACAAGTTTATTTCTATCTTTTCAACATTGCTTTAATCTGTTTGCCATCAACTAAATCACATCCATCATTCTGAACATTTTTGGAGCACTCCCACAATATTTATTGCAGCATCATCAAAAGCAAGAATCAAATAAATAAATAAAGAGAAGGAATTGAGCTGAAGACGTTGATTAGAATTTCCAAGTTGCCAGTTGTGGCAAGTGCTGCATAAATACAAATAAAAAAATATAAAAACATAACTGACAACAAGTCCAACGGGATCAACACACATACACAGATGACAACAACCGCAGCCACAACAGCAGCAACCACAACAGCAACTACAACAACAATAACAGATAAACAGCCAACTGGGATATATGTCAATCGAACGAATTGAAGCAACAAAAACACGCAACTGGCTTGAAAAATGTGTTTAATGTTTTGCTTATATTGCAACAAATGTAAACAGGAACAGAGCGCGCCACAAGCAGCAGCAGCAGCAACAACAACAACCACATGAAACGCCTTCATGACACATTTACCAACATTTTGTTGCTGCCTTTGAATGACAAATCTTGCATAGCATTTGTTGTTGTTTGTGGTAAGCCCCGTTTCGTGATGTTGTTGCTTGTGCTTTTGCTGTTGCTGTTTCTGTTGTGGCTGTTGCTGTTGCTGTTGCATAGAAAACCAAATACAACGCCACCGGCTCATTCGCCAGCGCTTGCCTCGTGCTTTTGCCTATAGTTTTTTTCCATTTAAGCCAAAAAAAAGTTGCTGAAGAAATGAACAGAAAAATAATGAAATTGAAATACTCTAACTCAATACTAAAACGTTTTTGGAGTTCAAGTAAATCAAATATAATATTTGAAATATTTGATTTAGAAAATTGTAAACAATATTTGGCTCTTGAAAATGCTAGAAAATCTTAAGTCCATCCCCACTCTTTTTAATTTGCTCTCAGAGAATTCAATACTCTGAAAGCAACGTTAATTAACCACAGGCAAATTAAATTACCTGAGCAGCTAATGAATAGTTTAAGGTATCATCAAATCGCATGCTCAAGTCATACTACTCGGCATTAAAATAGCATCGAAAACCACTTTCGATGTCGCCTACTGCACCATTAGCAGATTTTTGTTCAGTTTGAGAGGCAACACAAAAAATGAAAAAAAAAAAATACATTTGCGGTTGAATCACGAAAGGAAAAATGCGGCGCCGGCTAGGCTGGATGCTTATATAATATTCGCAACAGTGCTAAACAGAGAGACTAAGCTATGCAGAGAGATAGAGAGAGTGAGCGAGGGAGAGAGAGTGGCTGTGAGATGGGCGGAGAGAGACTACTCGATGCTCGGTGGCTTCTCGTTGCAAAATGCAACTAGTAATAAATTGGCATGCGCTTTGGAATTTCTTGCCAAATATTGATGACAGTTAGTAGCAACAAAGTAGCAACAGCAGAGTTTAGAAATGATTTTATATAATCACTATTAAGTATACGCCGCGTGGTGAGGTGTGGTGGCGGCTGAGGTGCAGTGTTGGCTCACACTTCATGCCACAATAACAATCGTCAC
The DNA here is from genome assembly GCF_023558535.2 of Drosophila nasuta. Taxonomy (NCBI): domain Eukaryota; kingdom Metazoa; phylum Arthropoda; class Insecta; order Diptera; family Drosophilidae; genus Drosophila; species Drosophila nasuta. The sequence continues at coordinate 13,208,990 of NC_083455.1, read as the reverse complement.
AACTATCATTTGATTTCATTTTATTACACTTCGCGTAAATAATAAAGCCACAGCAACTACCGCATTACGCAGCCACAGGCCACAAGCTGATGACGCCCCTGCGATTCCATTGTTGTCGTTGTTGCTGCCACAGTTGCCACAGTTGATTATAGTCGTTGTTTAGTTGGCGTAGGTGCAACATGTGGCAAGTGCGGCAATTAAATTACGTTTAAGCGACGCCTTAATCGCCGCTCTAGGCCACAACGAGATGCAAGCGAAGATTCCCACAGATTGTGAATAACCGCAACGAGGCAGGCAAATTAGTTGGTTGAAATCTAAAGTTTTAGCTGGTCTCAAGTGGAAAGCAAAGTTCATAATTTATCATCTTTGTGCTAAAGTTGTTTGTGATCTTAAAAGCTTGTCAATTAAATACTACACAACAGCTGAGCACAGTCAACATTTTGGCATATGGAAATTGGGGCAAACTGGCCCAAAAAGTGTGTCAACCGGCTGAAAGGCAAACAACTTACATCCTGGCAAGGCCAACAGACAATTTACAGGTCTGTTGCTCTTCTGACTTCCCCACACACACTCTCTTCATCTCATTCTTTCCATCTCTCCCTTTCTTTCTTTCTTTCGCTGCAGCTTCAGCTTCAGCTTTATCTCCATCTCGCACACACTCTTGCGCTTACAAATAATTTCAGTGTCACGCTGCGTTTAAGCCTGGAACTAAAAATATGGCCAACAATAATAAAAACAAAAAGTTGTGCCACAGCAACCAACCAGCAGCAGCAGTCGACAATAAATCTGTTACAACAACAACAACAACAACAACCACAACAAAATGCGCCTTCTGACCTTGAGTCGTGGCATTAAATTGCAACAGTTTTGGCTGTGCCCAAAACAGAAAAAAAGAAAATAAAAAAATAAAAAAAAGACTCAAAACAGCCGGCAGTTTTACTTGTTATTATTATTGGCAGTTGTGGCTGCGTAAAATGTTGCAAGAATCTTTGGCAAAGCAAAAACCATTTCAATTCGACTAATGCATACTCTGTGAAGTGATAATTACATTACGAGTTTTAATGAATGTTACTACGAGTCTTAGTTGCTTTGGTTGATAATCTGGTATATTTTGCATTCAAAATTATATTTTTAATGTACTACCATATAAATATACCAAATATATGATATATTTTCAGTATTTATGCGGAATATTAATATGGTATATTTTAAAATTAGATCCACACTGATTTGCTTTTATTTAAAATGGGTAGCGGGTATCTCACAGTCGTGCACACTCGACTGTAGCTCTCTTACTTTTTTTACCACATGGTAATATATAACTTTGTATCCACACGAAATGATTAGCGTCAAAAGCCGACACCCATTTAAAAAAAAAAAATTGAATAGTGACCATATTTTTAAAGCTAGAGCAATTTGTATAACACATAATAAAACCTTCTCTCTTTATAATTTCTGAAGTTTTCGTCCGATTGGAGAAGTATCATAATAGTTATTCAAAGAAATAATTTTAAATAGTACAAAAAAGGATCCTGTTATCGGGTCTTAATTGCTGTATGCGACAGTCTGGTATATTTTGTGCTCTATAACAGATATACCAAATATACATTTCGTGTTATTTTTAGTTTACAATATATGCATTTTCAATATACAAATATACCAAATATACAATTCAGTATATGTTTAAATTTATAATTTGTATTAATATACAAATATACCAAATATACATTTCGCTATATTTTTTTATTTTTATTTATTTATTTTTAAAATTATATAGTGTACCAAAAGAGTTGCATAGTTTATGTCACATATCGTATATCATATGACTAATACAGACAACGATGTTATCTTTTAAATTTTACTATCTCACAATTTTAATCCCATAAAATCTCCATAAAAATTCTACAGGGTATTAAAGTGAACGCCTAGCTTCAGCACACAAATTATAATTATAGTTAGTTGGTGCAAGCATCACAACAATTATAATTATTTTGCTGCTACAAATTGGACGAAAAGGCGTTTCAATAAACCAGAGCATGCTGCAGTCTTAAGATTCCACTTTAGTTGGCGACCATGCTCCTGGCCATCAACTTGCAAGCACGTGTTCATGACATTCTTGCAAATTGATATGGAATTGGCATTTGAGCTGTGTATGTAGTGCAAGTGCAAGACCACAAATTTTTGCAGCAATTCTGGGTCAGTTCAATATGCAATTTGTGACCTGCGTTGCCTTGAAGCGAAGTACTAAGCAATTTGCTGCTAAATATGTTGTAAGAATGCATGTAAAAATGCTGATTGAATTTATGATTAATGTGCAAGCGGCAGCGGCGTTGTCATTGAGCGGCAGTCGGTCGAGTGCATAGCCCTGTTGGGCCAAGGCCAACACAGACACAGCACAGAGAGATCATAACCGGGAAATAATTATCATCAGGAGCGGCGTCATCATGATTGTTGTGATGATTGTTGCAAAAGCAAACAATTGTGTTGTTGCAATGATAACAAAAACATAAAAGTAAAACACAGCGACGACGCAAGCTCATAGTTGTTTATTCGGGTTGCCAACTAAATGGCACATATAATGCCAGCAATCTTTTGAATGCGAATGGGGGAATGCGTGCGATTGCCACACTCAGCGAGGCGAGAGACAAAGAAAGTGAAATAGAAATACAGACAGCAATCGACATTTTGCTCGCATTTTTTATTTCGTATAAAAAATGAAAACGTAACCAGGTGCCTACCCCAACAACGACGACGACGACTCTAGCTGAATCCCAAAACACAGACAAACACCGAGCACCAAACACCAGGTAGGCAGTCAGGCAATTGGACATTTCAACCCATTTCAACAGTCGCTTTGGCTCTTGGGATGCAGTGGGGCGTGCCATTTTACTGAGAAGCCCGAAGCTACGGCCACAGCTCGAGGTTTGTGCAAATGCAATTACCTTGGCAGCAAACGTAACACACAAACACTGAAACAGAGTCAGTAAGACGACAACAACAACAACAACAACAACAATAACAACAACAATAACAACAACAACGGCGACGATGACGACGACGACGACGAAGACTTGTGGCACGAACCCCCCAAAAACCCACACGAATCGCACTGTGAAAAACGAAAGACTTAGGCAGCAAACTTGCTTGGCACGCGCTGTTAAAGCAACAACAACAGTACCAAACGTCACGTCGCCAGCAGACAAAACAAACGTACAACTTGATAATATAATAGATCTGCGTAGACTCTAAAAAAAGATAAACGAACCAACCAATGAGGGCGTCAAACATGCTCGAACCGTTCGAGTCATGCGGGTCGAGTTCCTTGAGCCGGGTTAAGTTCACTGTATAAACAGTTGAACTAGATTATCGGTATTTTTTTATATGGCCATTGTAGGTGAACCGAAACAATGTGTGACCGTGACAGCACCAAACAATTCAATTAAAATAATGCCGCTTTATTGATTTTTTGATATTTGATGTGCCACTAAACAGAAACACTAAAAAATACAAATTTAAATAAGCATAAGAAGAATCAAAATTAATTATCTGAACATTTGCATTTATTTGGCAAATGTGCGTATCAAATTGTTGTTTGTGTTTTATGTTAAGGAGTGTACAAGATTTATTGATTTTGCCACAAGCAACGTTACTTGAAACTTAAGGTCACATTTAAAATACAAGTGATTGTATTTCATTTCTATTAAATAGAACTCATAATATTTATTCACAATATCTTGTACAAAACAGTTTACAAAATTCATTTCGAAACTAAACATTCAATTGTGTTCATTAAATAACAAACTGGATGCCTAATGGCAGCTCAGTATCTTTCAGTTACACATCGACACAACGATTTACAATACAAATTCACTTGCCACCTCTTTCACACCTCAAGTTACGATTCGATTGCATTTCTTTTGCCAAAGAAATTGGCAATTGTGAATACGAATAAGAGTACGAGTACGAATACGTATGCGAATGCGAATGAGTTTGCCAAATTGGAGTACCATCCATCACACAAGCAGACAACATGAGTCCGCAGCTAGCTACAATACAACATTGATTTGGATCAGATCGGGCTGCAACAAGTTGGCATCGAGCTAACTAACAAACAGCTGACTTGTTTCGGCTGGCCTGGCTCAAACCTAGCCCAGACAGGCAGCTTGTGGCCAAAGTTTGAGTCAGTTGAGTAACGAAGCTCCATCGCATCGGTTGGCAAGTGAAACTCGTAGCTCGTAGCTCGGTAGCTGAGACAGCAGCGCGTGCGCGTCTAACCATAGCTTCCAAAATCGATCGTAAATTATCAAAAAACCTAACAAAAGAGGATAACACTAAAGCCAAATGGACTGCATTGAATAATCCTGAACAAAAACACAAAAAGCGAGTGTCTGCCACATAATATAATATTGTAATCGCAGTTATAACGAAAAGTGTCGAAAGTGAAGCTTTCTGTGGGGGGTTATAAAGCAAACGTAATCGTTACGCTTAGGTGCAAGCAACTGTTAACTGTTGCATTGCCAATTTGTCGAGTGAGTTTGGCGAGTTTTCTTCGTCTTTCTCTGTGTGAGTGTATGAGAGGAGCTCTTTTTCTCTTCGACACTCTCTCTCTCTCTCTTCCTCTCTCTGTGTTCATTTCTGTGCGTGTCTCTTTGAGATGTGGCCAAGTTGTCGCGCGTTTGGATTTGGCCCGTGGCCAACGGCGCTGCTGTTGCACTGCCTTGTGGCACTGCTCGTCTGCGGCAGCGCCGACGCCTTCACCATACTCTCGCCCTTCAGCTACAGTTCGCTGAGCTTTAAGAATCTGCTTAACAGTGTTCTGTTGTCGAGCAACGCCAATTTGGCTGGCGGCGGTCGCAATCTCAAGTCCGATGTGCTTGAAGATGCATCACTGATAACGGTAAGTAGTTGCCCCAAATGTTAACAAAAAAAAAAACAGAAACAACAACTCATGCAATTGCCACTGTGGACACCTTGGCTGACCTCATAGCCACCGCACCGCATCGCCACAAAGTTGTTAGCATTGACATTTGTTATTGTAACAAACAGTCAGAAAGACAGACTGACTGTTGTTACCTGTTGTTGGTTGTGTTACCTTTGTGTTACCGGTTCAGTTTTTTTTTTCTTTCTTGGCTTTGTGGCTACTGCACACAACTTGTGATGTCTTATGATTTTTGTTCAACAATTTTTCTATGTTAAATAAATTTACACTTTTTTCCATTTGGTCTCTCGCTCGCCCCGCTTAAAAGAAAGTTTACACATTGTGTTTTTCTGTTTTACGTATTTCTGCTATTTCATTTTGTGCAGTTCGTTGACTTTTCGTTTCGACAGATTTGTTTTTTTTTTAGTACCAGAACTTTATTAGCGACCAAAAAGCATAAGAAGTCGCCCTAATCATGACCAAACACGACAAGCACTCACTTTGAATTTATTTGCAACATGCAACTGGCACGTTGCAAGTTCCTGCCACTTCAACTCTGCCTCATACACATGTTTTACGATCATCTAACGTGAGCTTAGCCCATCAGAGTACAGACATTGGACATTTTTTGTTTTGTTTGTTTGCTTTTTTGCAATTTTGTATTTGCCTTTTTTATGGCGTTGCCGCTAATTTTTAGCGAGACGTTAACTGAGCTTTGAAACACGCATAAATAACGAGATTTAAGGGAAGTTGGAGAAATTATGTGAATGCATTATTGCTAATTTGGCATTTTTTGAGTCGTTTATTAGAGTGATAATATCTGATGTAATCAGACATAAATTAATTAAATGAAATATTTGCTCAATTGCCTACTTTCGGATTCCAATGATATACAATTTATGATCGTATTTATCTTTGGTTTTATTTAATTTTGTGACATGAAAAAATACAAATTAATTGCAAATAAATTATTTTAATATTATAACTTATTATAATATTATAAATTATAACCATGTCTGTCTGTCTCTATACCTTATTATTATTATTTTTGCGGTATATTACTTTTGTATATTCTAAGAATAATACCGAACTGTTTTACTCTTATTCAAAATGGGTCGCGGACATCTCACAACACATTCAATTGTGGCTTTCTTACTTGATTCTGTTTTCTGATAGTAATAAAATTAACCCTTTGTTTGAAATAAAGTCATAAATACTGTGAGTGTTACAATCCAAAATTCATGGCTAAAATATTCATGAAAATTAGATTTTGTAGGTCTACTCACCTTGATAACCTCCATAACTGTTAGTTGGCCCAGTTTACGTGCCTGCAATTAGATTAATTCATTATGTTTTCCGTTCACATCATTATTACAAATGCAACAGACGTTTCTTGTCTCTATTGCGTTGATTTTTCACAAAGGTCAGTTCCGAATTAACAATTTGCATTCGACGAAAAACACAGAAAAAATTGAATATTCACACAATTGTAAACACATAAGTCTTAAATTTTGTTTAGGTTTTTATTTTTTGGATTTTTTTTTTTGGCAGTCAAACAACAGTTTGTCAAGGCGACAGTCGGGCTGAAAGAGTAAACACTGTCCAAAGATTACCACATAAACTTTAAAGGTGGGGTTAACAGTGCCATCAAATGCGATAATGTTTAATAATGACAACCAGGCGAAAATTGACAAAGCCAATAAACTCGCAAGATATACAATACAAAAATATAAAAATAAATAAATAAATAAAATTATTAACAACACGTTAACAACAGCAACAAATTACCAGCAAGTGTAAAAAAATGATGGTTTTTTGATATGAGGCCGAGGAAGAAGACGAAGAAGAAAAAACGAGGTGCAGCGTGGGTCGACGAAGGAATGATTACGTGATAACGTAACGTGCATTATGCGAATTACGTGCGTTTTAAACGTGACAGAGAAAGAAATAACAAAAAACATAATAAAAGAAAGAAAGATATACAACAAGCATTGTCAACCGGAGTAACGATATTAAACTGAAAAGAAATAAACTAAATAACAGAAACAGAAACAGATACAGATACAGATACTGAAACCAAAACTGAAACTGAATCTTATGCAAAGTCATGGCTGGGCTTTCAAATGCGGCCAACAAACTAACCGAACCGAAAGCAAAAAACCGAACCAAAACTCCAAGCTAAAAAGTCTGCAACAATTTCTGCACGTTTGCCAATTGCATAATCGTCGCATTGAGACGGCCGAGAGACACCTTTAATGCCCGCAATAACAAATTGGAAATTGTCAACATACAAAACACACACACATACACATACACATACACACCTACACTCAGGCATATGCACAATAATCAACATGCAATTAGGCTAACCTGTCGACTGGCTGACTGACTTTGAAATATGGGTTAGGAGCTCGAGACCGAGCCCGAGACCGAGCCCGAGCTTGAGCCCTCGCTGCACGTGCCCAACACCAACCACTTACAATGGTTAGCCAACGATGGCGATTCGAGATCTTTGGGATCTCTGGAACAATGCCAGACCCCATGCCATGTCTCAGTCTCTTCACTACAATAAGGAAATGCGATTGCCATACGCCGCTTTTTTTTTTTTTTTTGCATTTTATTATTTCTTTTATTCATTGAGTTTTTTTTTCGTAAGGTTTTGCTTTACTTTTTGGCATTTGCCTTTGTTTTGCTTCAGTTAAAGTTTGTTTTATTTGCTTTTTTCGTATTTGGGCTTTGGCAGTGCCTTAATTTGAATTTGAAGAGTTTCCGCATTGTTTTTGCACGCCAAACGGTTTGTAAATCATTGTCATCAACTTGATTACGTCGATTTGACAAATCGACAGGCAAATTGTGTCTCAATCGGCAGCGGCAAAAACCAACAGTGAATCTGATTATCTAAGTGCAAGAGTTACAGTCAACATTTGGGCTTTAATTAAGAACTAAGCTCTTGCTTCAATTTACATATTTTTAAAAACTAAAGGAAAATCATAAAGCAGTACAATTTTGCAGAAAAAGTAAACTTAGCTTTAGCCTGTTTAAAATGTGATTAAAATTTTCCAGAAATAGTTAACTTACAAAAGAAATATTTTAGCCTATTTAAAATGATGTCACAATGCAATCAATGTCTTCATTATCGATGCTCCACAATCATATTGATTGAGAGCTGACTACAAGAGTTCAAATGTGATTAACCTTTGCGTTTTGATGCCATTAAATTGATGTCAGGCCACAAGACGGTAAAGTCACAACCACAAGCGCATGAAAATCAATATGAACACGTCTTGAGTGGAGAAGTTTTTTAGAGAGAAAAACTGGTTGGCGTTGCGTCGAGCGATGCCACGAACTTTGAGAGCTGCCGGGCAATTATAATGACGACGATGATTATGTTGGGTGCTAAGGTGCCGACAGACGATGTCAATATCAAGGTCGGTTACAAATCGAGTGGTATGCACACAAACAAATGAATGATATTGATTGAAAACAAAAGTGGTGCGGTTTCCTCAAACAGAGGTTGTTGCTGCCGCCTCTGATCGTAACTCCAGCAACAAAATCAAAAGTGTTTTATGCAAATGTGCGCGAGCACAAGCCATAAACAAATACGAAAAATCCGAGACAACAAATACGTTGACATCAAATCAATTTGCATTGAAATTACAAAAAGGCAGAAAAAACAGCAGCAATATCAAATCAAATGCATATTCAAATAAAGCATTAACAGCCACGCCTCACACACACACAAGCACATATAAACATGCTGTCAATTAGCTGGGACACGAACCACAAGCACAGAGGTAAACACTCGCATTTAGTGGGTCATGATGAGACAGAGATAGAGATAGAGAAACCCCGAAAGAAATAGATGAATTTTACTTTAGGTGCTAATGAAGTTTTTGCTGTACGAAGAGTCAACAACAACAACAATATTGTTCAGTTAGTGGAACGGTAAAATTCATAGTCAAACAATGCAAAAGCAACAACAAATTTTAAATAAATATGTGTAACAGCAAATCAAATAATATTTCAGATTGTCAAATGTCTTCCTAGTGAACTATTTTTTTTTTTATTCGAATTTGTTTAATAATTGTTTTAGCCACATTTCTGTATCTATTGATTTTCGGTTTTTAGTTTTCTGTAATTGTTTTTCCGTTGTCAAATTGGGTCAAAAGCAAATATTTTGTGCAACATTTTGCAGTTGGCTTTTAAAATTATTTTCAGTTGATTTGTGATGCAGAAATAGGTTTTAATTGAAGTGCGACGAGTGGTGCGAGAGTTGAGTTGATTTTGGTAATCACTAAAAAATGTCATAAGAATTTGATGCAATGCTTTTGCTTGGTATGTCAAGGAAGTCTAACCACACACCGGACTTTAGTTGTCGAAATTAGCCCCAGCTAATTGGCTGGTTAAATATGAAAAGGCAAGTGCTAAATAGTGTAATATTTTGTGGTCTTTTGTGTTGAGTTAAATGATTGCCAACACCTGAAGCTGAGGCTGAAGCCAAGTCAAGTGGTGTTGCTTATATAAGTCATAAAATTAATGGGCTGCAATTTGCAGATTTTATCTGTTGGCAGAAGAGGCATGCGAATACGAGTAAAATGCAAGTTGTTGCGCTTTTGATTGCCACACATTTACGTACATTTCAACACCACATTTGCCGCGTTTCCCAACACTGTGTCACTGTATGCGGTGGCTGCTGCTTTGGCTGCTGGCTGCTGGGAATAGCCCGTGCTGAAAGATGCGACTGCAACTTGGCAATATATTTTCGCATTTAACATTGTCGTGCCTCCGCCTTGCGGCTTAAACAAATATTGGCTGTGCCATTTTGGCCGGCCGCAAAAAGTGTGTCAAGCTGGTATTTGCCAAGAAAAACAAAGGCTAACTATTTGTGTGTGTGTGTCGGGCCACCAAACCAGCTGTTGAAAGCCCATCATACGGTCAGGCTTTTATTCTTTTGTATTTTCAAAGCAAACAAAGCAAAAATTGCATAACAATTGCCGCTAGGAAATTGCCAAAAAGAAAACTCTAATTTATGCCCCAAAACAACATTGGCAACAAGAGAGCATGTGGAAAAAGGAAAAAAATATTTCAGTGGCTCAGCCAGCTAGCTGGTAAGTAAGCTGGCTAACTGGCGTACCACTTCCTCATGTTGGTCAACCAGCCGGCAAAGTCAGTTGGCCAATGCAATTGTTTACACTTATTAAACGAGCGTTTTGTTGTTGTTGTTGTTTATTGTTGTTGCTGTTTCTCTCTCACCGTTGTTGTGGCTATTTCGATTCGCTGCCAAGGTTAATTAAAATGCCAAACAGCTTCAATTGCCTCTCTCTACTATTTTTTTCTCTCTTTCTCTCTCTCTCTTTGTTGTCTCTCTGGGCATTTGTGCAATCGCGTGTTTATAGATTTTTCAACTATTGTTTTATAAGACAATAATTATTTCGGCACCCTCACAATTACGATTGTATAACGTTTGTAAAACTTATCAAAATTATCACGAAACATTGAAATCTATCAAAATACAAAATACAAAAAAATTATGCATTATGCCAGAAAAATTACAAGTACTCCCTCGTTGTGTTGTATGCTGTCATACGTTGCGTATGCGTAATACGTGACTTCACTCCGTCAGCTGTGTCAACTGCGTCAGCTGAAATTCTAAAGCTGTCGTCATAAAATATAGTTTTCGATATTTATCAACAATAATTTATGATCATTTTTAGCTTTTTATATTACTTGCGGTGTTAATAAAGAAATTTTTTATGGCACGCGCAATTGCGAGAAGCGGTTCTTATTCATATAAAATTGCGCGTGGCAACCGAAGTAGTTATGAAATTGAAATGTGCTTTTCTAATTTATATTTTTATACACGCTTTCCATAGAAAAAAAAATCGAATTTTGCGTACATACAATAATATCTGATGATTTCTGAAAAATAGGGACTTAGTTGCTTTGGCTGGCTGTACAGTATTGATATATTCGAAATGTACTATATTATTATTCCAAATATAGCCTTCGGTCTATCTTAGTATTATTGCTGTATACTATATTAATATATTTTAAGAATAACACAGCATCGTTTCGGTATATTTTGAATGTTTTACTATATCAATATTCGAAATAGTTCCTTCGGTATATTTCAATCCTTTTATGTTTATTAAATTCGGTACATTTTAAGAATAATGCCACATTGTTTTGCTCTTATTCAAAACGGGTAGCAGATTTCACTATTTCTTATATATATCTTTTTTATAAAAATGTATATCAGAAGTTGTTTAACAATCTTAGTTCGCCATGGTCATTTTAATCAAATCAATTATAACTTTATTAACTGACAATTCGTCTTTGATTTTCAATTAGTGTTTCTTTATCACTCACAATCCCCACTCCAATTCCACTTATGCTCCATGGTCAGATTTCTTCTCACATGCTTCTCCCTCACTTCAATTAAGGTCACATTAGAAATACAAATTTACTGTTTGGTTATTATGCTTAATTTAGTTTTCAATATCTTTATTTACCTATTCCTAATGCAGTGTTGATTTAGCTCTTGTCTATAAATGAAAATTCCTTAAAATATTCTGCAGCTATTTTTATCTCTGGAATTAAATTAAAATTGAATTTTCTTTAGTTCAAGCGCATTCCCTTGGTTGTTTTTTAAATGCCTTCCAATTATTTGATCAAATTCCTGACAAGAGCTTCGTTTGCCAGTGCCTAAAGCTGATTTAACTTGTTGATGCCACAAATTAAAATTCATTAGCCCAAATTGCTGTGGTTTAGGTCCAGACGAAGCCATCGCCTCCTCACCTGTCCTGGTCTGACCTTTACTGACGAAAAGCACCTGAGCCACAGTGTTATGCAAATGGCAAGAATGAAAAAGAGAGATGGCAAAGAGTGCCGAAAGAGGGCGTGATGGCGTGAGGGCGTGGCTGCAACTCAATTTTACACTGCCATGATTTGCACTTGCCGCAGACTAATCATTCCCGTGTTTTTTTTTCTCTTTCTCTGTCTATCTTTAAACCATTCTCCATCGCGTTGGACAGCCGAAACTAATACGCAAATACGGATATCCATCGGAGACACACACAGTGGTGACCAAGGATGGTTATATACTCGAAATGCATCGCATACCAAAGAAGGGAGCTCAACCCGTCCTGCTCATGCACGGCATACTGGACACCTCGGCAACCTGGGTGCTAATGGGTCCCAAGTCAGGTTTGGGTGAGTATTATCTTGGTGCTGCACTTTGTCTAAGCCGTGTCTCTAATTGCTGGAATTACTTTGTAGGTTATATGCTGTCCGATCTGGGCTATGATGTGTGGATGGGCAACTCGCGTGGCAATCGCTATTCAAAGAATCACACAAGTCTGAATAGTGACTATCAGGAGTTCTGGGACTTTACATTCCACGAGATGGGCAAATATGATCTGCCCGCCAATATTGACTATATACTGAGTAAAACGGGCTACGAACAGCTCCATTACATTGGTCACTCGCAGGGCACGGCCATATTTTGGGTGTTGTGCTCAGAGCAGCCAGCGTATTCACAGAAAATCACCTCAATGCACGCTTTGGCGCCCATTGCCTACATACACGATATGAAGAGTCCACTATTTCGCACTCTTGTCCTCTTCCTCGACTTTTTGACGGTGAGTTCCCCAATTCCATTCCATCGCATCGCATCCCATCCACCGAAATGCCAATTGTAATTCGACTATGTCTATGCTTTTTTTGTTGTTTCTGTTTCTGTTTCTGGCTTACAGGCGGCCACGCGAATGCTGCGCATCACGGAATTCATGCCCAACACCAAATTCCTGGTGGACCACAGTCAGGTTGTGTGCCACGACAATGCCATGACGCAGGATGTCTGTTCGAATATCCTGTTTTTAGTCGCCGGCTACAATTCCGAACAGCTGAACAAGGTAATGTGCCAGCCAGGCGAACACCAGTTTAGTTTAGCACAAGTTCTTTGCCGCATTTTCCCCACAAATGTTTGTGGCAATCGATTTGAATTTTACCACACACACACACACACATACACAGATGCTAACTATTTGTTGTTGGCTCACCTGCCAGCCACCATCTGATTGTCTTCATTGAGTTGCCACTTCATTTTGGGGTAACCACTTTAATGATTTAACTTCGTTTGTGTGCCAATGCGTTTGAGTGCAATAGCTAAAAACACGGTAGCCAAATTCATGGTAGCTCATTGACTTTGAAAAAGATAGCGAATTGTATACAAGGATGTTGATAACTGAATTCCATTATTTAATTGCAAATATTTACACTAAGGAGAAAATTAATCTCATACTGAAAAAGAAATCAGAAAATAGACAAAAAAGAAGTAAAGTTAATTTCAAAGTTTAAAAAAAGGTGGAGATATTGAATATACAAATATTTATAACTACATTCATCTATATACACAAACATATTTGTAATGAAATATGAACTGAGAAAAGGAGGAATAAAAAGTACAAGAAAAAACAAACCAGAAAATAGACAAAAGACATAAAAGACTATTTACAATCAACTACAATTTTAGATTATTTTAAAATGTGATTAAAATAAATTAAGAATGGCTTTTATAGAACCATAATTTAAATAAAATAACACGATTTTACTTGAGGTAATTACCAGCTACACATTTCGGCCAATTTTAGATAGGAAAACTTAGTTCAAATGCAGCTGATTATCCTCAGCTCAGCACTCACTGGATAATTGACTATTGACCGCATGTTGAACACTCGGTTCGATTGGAAGTTATGACCCACAAAATGGAATCGCCGAAGCCTAAATTACAAGCACAACATGAACAAGCAGGTGTATGGCATGGCATGGCAGATGATATGGCTTGGCAATGTGGGGTGTTATTATCTATCCATAATGCCATTGACTGGCTTCAGTGTGTCCTTGTTGTCGTCGAGGGGAAAATGAGCATAATTAACTGACACAAGCGCACAAGAAACGGGGGGAGGAACGGTGAACGCTGATCGGGGAAACAGCGAAATTTCGTAACACCAAAGCAGGCGACAATGCATGCAAATTAGTAGCGTTTGCTGACCCAATGTAACCCTGTCAGCGGAAAGCGCATTAAATGCAACAAAGCAATCCTATCTGGTGTGCACTGTGCGTATACGCAACGTGTGCATGGCGTATACATAATTTGCCAAACGAGGCGAAAATGATGGCCCTTAAAGAGGTCAAAGTTGAGAGTTAGGCGACTTAGTTACACTTGAATAAGGAAATTTAATTAACTTCACTTTCTTTACTTCTCAGACGATGCTACCTGTGATGCTGAGCCACACACCGTCGGGCGCCTCTATCAAGCAGTTGGAACATTTTGGTCAACTAATGAAATCGGGACATTTTCGTAAATTCGATCGTGGCTACCTACGCAATCAACTCGAATACAATCGCATGACTCCGCCAGACTATGATCTGTCACGTGTCAAGGTGCCGGTTGCTTTGTATTACTCGGTGAATGACCTGCTCGTATCGACAACGGGCGTGGATCGACTGGCCAGAGAATTGCCAAATGTGATTGACAAGTATCTGGTGCCGATGGAACGTTTCAATCATTTGGACTTTCTGTGGGCCATCGATGTGAAGCCATTGGTCTACAATCGTCTGGTGCGCAATATACGCCGCGTGGAGAATCATCGAGCCAAATTGACGGCGAACTTGGCCAGTTATTTGGCCATGCAACTGCAGCGGCAGCATCTGCAGAATCAAATACAACTGCAGGCAACACTACAGCCAACCTTGCCACCCAATGTGCACTTGCCGCATCGCTTGGACCAGGAACTAACGCTAACAACAACAGCAGCAGCAGTTGCAACAGCTACAACAGCGACAACGCCAACAACGTCAGCAACACCAACAGCAACAGCAACGACAGAGACAACGGCAACGGGCACGGCAACCACCACGGAGAATGTTGAGGATGCCACAACAAGCACATCCGCAACGGAAGCGTGACTTGTCCTCTGAGCAGCTGTGGCCAAGGTTCTCGAGATTCTCTCTTGTGTAATTTCATTTGACTGTGATGACATTTTAACAATTTACGCTCTGATCCCAGCGTTTGAGATGGCGTTGCAATCGCAATTGCAATTGCAACAACATCAACTCAGGCACGCCCAGCATCCCAATATCACAATATTATTATTATTATTATGTATGTTATTGACTAGGCGCCCACATGAAGTCCCAAACATCCGATACAAAAAGAATTCTTCAGCCGAAATCGAAAACTTCCATTTACCATTTGTCCATTTACCATTTATCCATTTACCATTTATCACATATTGCTAAGTTCTTTTCTATGCTGCCCCAGTTTGAAAATGTTTTATTTATGTTTTGTGTACAAATTTATGAGTAACTGTAATGTTTACGTATTTTTAATAAAACTATTTTAAGAATATAAAATGCAAACTGATTTTTTAATGAGTGATGAACATAGAATACGATTAAGCGGAAGGCTTAAAATATATACAAAAATATTAAATGTTCCACAAAGATTTATTAAAAAGATGAAATGGTAAATTAGAGTTTACCAATCATGCAACTTAAAAACTAATTACCTAAGTACAAATTTAGATAGCAATAGTTACTCGTGGCCCATTATTTATTCAATTGAAAATGGCGCTGTAAAGTATGCAATGCTAAATTAAAAATTCAGCCTTAAAGACGGCAACACTTATTTGCTCGCGTTTCTGTCGCGTTTTAAACCGCACGCGTCTGTCACAACGACGACTGCTGTGACGTCTGGCGAGCTGCAGCTGTGAGATGGCAACCGCAGGATATTCAACATGGCATTGAAGCAAACAGCTCGACGTTTAATTGCAACTTAAAACGCAAGTCATTTCGACAGGCAGCGCGAAAAGTTGATCTGCCGCCACAGGCGTCCAACGCTGCAGGATGCATGTAACCCTGTCGCATTGTAGCTGCCGCCTGCTGTCGCCTGCCGTCTGCCAATGTGCTTGGCTGCTGCCTGGCTGGTTGCAACAGTTGCGCATTTCGATGGCAAGTTTAAGCCGCACAGCAAACGAATTGCCATCATTTGTCGTTGTCCTTTGGGCAACATTTGCGACTCGTCGAAGGAAGCGAAAAAAAAAGAACCAGCAAAGGCTTCGTCTGGTGAACTGGTGCGTTATTCAAGTCGTATACGATAAACAAACTTACCTGCCGCTCTGTTGTAGTTGTTGTTGTTGTATAAACACGCAAACAGCGTTTGTCGTATAAAAGTCGAAAAGTCTTTTCATTTTCATTCCATCTGCGGGCTGCAGGCCCATTGAAACTGTAGCTGCAATTGCAACTTCTGTTGCTACTGCAGCTAAATGAAAAATATTTACTCAAGGACCGTATTTGCCAGCGTTGACAACTATTGCTTCCGTTCTCGAACGAAATTGCGACCTAAACGAGAAAAGTCGAACAATCAAAAGAAGAATAAAATGCAGAAAAACAACTAACTGGTTAAATTAAAAATATTATTTTTAACTTCAATTGCAACTTATATCTTTTGAAATTTATCTTTCAAAAACATCTGAAGAATACTGCGATATTTATAATTTTCATCTACTGCAACCGCACTGCACACAATTGACACAAATTCAAGTTTAATTAGAGTTTTAGCTGACAGAGTTGCCAGGGTTGCCACTAACTAACTTTTTCGCTTTGTTCTGTCTACCGTATTGTATAACTCTCGCATCTCTCTCTCGCAGTCTCCTCTCACTTTATATACACCCCACATCATTCTCGCCCCAGTCGTCAGCTTCCATTTTGCTTCTGCCTGCCACTTCCTGCCTACATTCACTATTCTCTGTGCTCGGCGTAAACAAGGCATTAAGTACAACAAAATAATTAAAGTCAATTAGTGGTCTTTGCCGTGGCACATTGCCAGTCCTCTGGCTTGCCTTGGCTTTCAGCTCTTGTTGACTTAGTGCGCCGTACTATAATGATATTGTGCAACTCCTGCCCCACAAAGGCTGCCACAACTCCAACAGTGTGTTGTCGACTGTCATTAGCGTCATAGATACAGATACATGAGAGAGTGCGTTGCAGATACAAATACAAATACAGTTGCTGTTGAAAGAACTAAACATCATAATTTAGTCACATTTAATCAGGTTACAATACCCATTAAATGTGACTCAAGAGGATATGATTTAAAAGAGAAAATCTGTTAAATTAAGTATTTAAAAAAATCGGAAAATATATTCAAACTTCGAATTGTAAATTTCTAAGTTAATAGAGTATTTTCACGCTGCCTTCGTTCAGACTCTCTTTAAGCGACTTTTCAGAGTACAACTACTTCGCTTTAATGTAAGCTCATCAAGTGTAATCTCCTTATTCAGCGCAGTTAATGTATATGTTAATTCTCTGATCGGAAGTTCCATTGGCATTACAATGGCCGCTCATTAACTGTGGCATTTTAATCGCCAGATTAATGTCCATAAATTCATGCACAGCCTTCACAATCAGGCCAGTCAACCAGTCAACAATCAGCTCTTTGCATTATGCTTATTGCCTGGTAATTGAATTAACAACATACACACAAAAGACACAATCCTCCCCCCAATAAAAACGTGTATATGTACATGTTTTTGTTTTTACAATTATAATGCTCTTTTTGTGCTATGCGATTTTCCGACATGAAAAACTTTTTCAAGTGGCAAGTGAATTGCATTTTTAGGAACAGTTGCAAGTTTCAAGTTGTTTGGTAAATTTGTTGTACGACTATTTGTATCTCAAGTGCCACTCGATGGCAAACAATGATGCTGCCAAATACAAAACGAAATAGGGGATAATATTATCAGAGAGAGGGGTAGGCAATTGTTTTTCAATTGATTGTCAAAGCATGTTTTTTGTTGGGGAATTCGAAAAAGAATTCGTAAATTTTACTGCTTATAATACTCTTTTTATGTATAATGTAGCTACAGTTCTTAAGAATGATATTTAAGAACTGTAGCTACATTATACATAAAAAAGTATCTTGAATAAGTAAGTAAATATTTAAATTCTAAATATTGTAGTTGCCTTTAAAATCCCATCAACTGACACAACAAAAGCAGCTTCACTCGCACTCTGCCTTAATTAGCTAATACTCCTATCAAAATTTAACCACAAACTGTCCATTAAAACTTGGCCAACAAACATAAATATTATTGACCAACAGAGAGAAATTTTTGTGTCAACTCAACAGAAAATGTTTGAACAATAATAATTCCAGAACTAACACTAACGCTAACAATGCGAATCGCCATTATAATAATAATACTAGCAACTATTGTCCGACAGTTGTGTGTGTTTGGTTTTGCTGTATTTTTTTTCTTATTGTTGAGCTCAGCACAAAATTTGCACCAAAAAAGGAAATATTTTTGCCACGGGGGCGTTTACTAGCGTGTGCGTGCGTGTGTGTGTGTGTGTGTGTGGAGTGGGCGTGGCCAGTGTACAATTGCGATATGATTTATTCACAATGAGCAGTTGAACTTTGGCTGATGCTGCTGCTGTTCGTTGCTCGTTGATTTTTACGATGTACGCGATAAGGACTAACGAGCAAAGTTCCAAGAAAATTCGGGGAATTCCTAATCGCATCCCCACAAAACGTTGAGATCCCTGACAGTGGCTCAAAACTTGCTGAGTTTTGTCAACATTCAGGTAGAAGGCGAATAAATACAGTCAACACCTTTCAGTCAATGGGGGCGAAAGAAAAAAAAAGAGGACGCAACTTCAATAACATCATTAAAATGCGCAGCCAGCGAGAGAGACAAGCACTCACTTAAATTGAGAAGCCAGTGGCTTGGCAGCAGGACTGCCAGGACTGGTAGGACACTCATAAATGGATGGCACTTGGCTGGCGTCCAATATAAATATGACTTATAAAATGTCCAAAAGGACTTTGGCAGGCAAATTAGTTTGTTAAACTGAAGGAGCTGCTCAACTGCCGGACTGCCACTGACGCTGGCAGGAAGGATAACAGGACGGAAGGATACCAACAGAAAATTTTGTAAATTTTGCGCGTAATTTGAAATATTTATGCAAAACTTGGCAGCCATTGTTGGCAATGATGAATTGTTTATTGACAGGCCACGACAACAGCGTTTGGGCACGACAGACCGTCTGCCTTTAAGTACTAACAAAATATTAATCATACGCAACGTGCGCCATGGCGCCACACAGCTAAAGTCATTAGGAAGGCCAAAGAGCAGAGCTCCACTTGAAAAGTGTGGCAAGTAGCAAGTTTCAAG
This sequence comes from Drosophila nasuta, assembly GCF_023558535.2. Classification (NCBI taxonomy): domain Eukaryota; kingdom Metazoa; phylum Arthropoda; class Insecta; order Diptera; family Drosophilidae; genus Drosophila; species Drosophila nasuta. Next base: position 13,189,835 of record NC_083455.1, on the reverse strand, counting down.
TGGCAAGTGGAGAGTGGAAAGTGGCAAGTAAAAAGCATTTAAGTAGCAGCCAAATCAAAGTTGACGCACCGAAAACATTTTCAATTTACTCAAGCAAAATGTAATTTAAATACAAATTTGAGGCTAAGTACCCAGAAGTAACCTCAGGCACTGCTACTTACTACAGCTTCCCGATCATCAATTGGCATTTTCAAGTGCTCCACATTTCGATGGTACTAAGTGATTTCGTCTCGTCCGTCAGACTTCAACCATCCCTCCACTGCCTGCCCTGCCACAGTTTTGCTTGATGTGCTGGGCCTTAGCTGGAAAATCATTAGGCCAAGATTGAGCTGAAACACTTCGTATGCAAATTTGTTTTGCCAAAATGTAATTTTCAATATGCGATTCTAAGATGCTTTGATCTGATGCCCATGGCCCATGGCCAGTGGGCGTGGCAGTTTATTGCCTAACGATTATCGTCGCTTCGTTGCCAATTTCTACAAATTACTTTCAATGGAATCGGAATTGAAATTCAAAATAGAAATACCAATAGAAGTGGAAGCGGAAATCGAAATGGAAATGCAAGTTTCATTTTGATTTCTATCGATTAAATTTGATTGTCTTTTGCGATAATCGAGAATGTTACTTTACAATTTTTATAAATTACATTTAAATCGTTTTCAGTAACAATTAGATATATAAACTAAATACTTTCGAAATTTGAAACTAGAAAGCATTTCGTCTCGTCTATCTAAAGCGGCTGCATAAATAAATTTTTACAATTGCCGATACTGAGAAAGTTTTCTATTTATGACTAAGTTGGGTATAAATAGCTCTGGTCGACAAAGCAAACCTAATTTGATATTTAAAGGTTGAGGTGTAAACAATTAAAAAATTAGAGTTGTAGGAATTTTAATTGACGCACTCCTTTAACGACAATCGCTCTAGAATATTTCATTTTCAGTAGAAACACTTTCAGTTTTACACATTTCTTAAAAATTAATCATACTTCCAAGGTAATTTTTCTAACTAATTGCTTATTACACAGGAAATATGATTCAAGTTTTCCATAGCATATACGTAAAAATTGTATATTTCATTTGATATGTATTTCTTTATATAATTTATTAAAATAAATTAAATATGAAAATTTAATAATAATAAAATGCAATTGAAAACGAGATTTAAAGAATTTCTATTAAACTCCATATAAAAACGCCCTTTTCTTTGCCTTATTAAATCTTTTTTAATGTTTTTTTCCATGAGTTCAAATAAAAATTAAATAAAGAATAACTATAAAAACCATATAAATACGTTTTTTGCTTTGTCTATTAACTCTTTTCAAAGGAATTTTCCGTGAATTTATTTTATTCTCTCTTTTGTTTAGAATTCTCATTTGCCATGTTTATTTATTAGACCTCTGGTTTGGCACAATAACAATTGCTGTATTATACTTCCAAGTAATTGGAGTCAACGTTTTTTTCTGTATACAAAGAATTTCAGGGCCTGCAACTCCACAAACTGTAAAGTAAGTCGCACCCTCTGAGTATGTCAATAATCACTGGGAATTGCACATAATAATCCCACAATCGAAAACGCTTAAAAGTTACTTTGTAAAATTAAAATCTGATAAATGTGCTTGAAGCGCAGGCGATCAAATCAAATGGCAATCAATGCGAAAGACCGAAGCAAGAAAAGATGAGAGTGGAAAAGAGAAAGAAATACAAAATGTTGGATAACTGAAGGCAATGGTTATCAAGAGTGGAGCCGGTTTGTAAGCGACAGGTAATCAATAGCAGGTGAGTACGTTGAAAGTGAAATTGAGTGACCGGGAAGAGCTATTAAAAGATGTTTTTGCTCGCCGCCAAACTGGGCCAAGTGTGCAAACTACAACAGCCGATAACTAAAAAACGATTGTAATTCATTCAAGTTCAGTTCCAGGTCCACTGGAAACGCAGTTGGCAACGCAGCTACAGCTAAATTACCAGAGTAACCGGAGCCAGACTCAGAGCTAGAGCCAGCAGACAGTAGACGGAGTCAGAGAGTCGAGTTGAGTTGGTCGGAGAGAGACAAGAGCCGGCTTCGCTAACCGTTTCAAAGCGTCGAGTGTGTGTGGTGCAAAAAAAGTATGTGGGTTTTGGCGATTTATAAGCGCGCGTTGAAACTGCAAACGGTTTAGTTCCTCGCCGCAAACATAACTAGTCACAACGCAACGGCAGCCGGCCACAGATCAGATCAGAGCGGAAGCATTCGAGCCGAGGAATTTGTAAAGTCACCTTAACCAGTTCACCCCAAGTGAGAGAGACAGAGACAGAGAGCAAAGCGAAACGGAGGACACAGGAGCAAGTTTTCTCTTCGCGATCAAAGGCCATCGACGGGGGCAAAGTGAACGTGTGACTCGCGACTTGTTTGACGGTCTCTTATTATTATATTCGCTGTTAAATTATTCTTGTTGTTGTCGTTGCTCTTGTTTACTGTTGGCAACAGCACTCACGCACACACATACACTCACATCGATTGTCACAGCCGTTGCCCTCGCATTCCAAAGCCAAAATGACGCGCATGCCAATGATCGCAGTGATCGCGTTGCTGCTGCTGCAAGTGACAACGTCGACGCTGGGTAAACCAACTGCAGCTTCACCTGCTGGTGCCGTGGAGGAGGAGACCACATCATTTGGTGAACTCGACGTCAGCACGGTCACCATGAAAATTGATTTAGATCTTATTCTAAGCACTGAGGATAATCAAAACCCATTCACGCATCTTCCCGAGAATGAATTTGCAACCACAGAGGAGCCGCTGCCAAAGTCGGTGTTGTTGCAGCTGGAGCGCGAACATGCTGAGGCTAAGAATGCATCTGCAAACCTTATCGAGAGCACAACAACAACAACGACAACTAACGCTCCGGGAGCAGCCACAACAATTGCCATTGAAAGTGCCAAGAATGAATTGCATTCGCTTTACACCGAACACGACTTGGAGATGAGAGAGAATAAAGCCGAAGCTGCCATAGAAACCACAACATTCTTGCCTCAATTCGAGGTAACCGCAACACCTGAGAATAATTTGGCATTCTATGCCAAAACAAACAGCTACGAGTCCAACCTCGAAGATACCACAACCTATCTGCCAATGGATAATTACAAATACACCAGCGGTCCACTTCCCGCCGATGCGGAGAAATACGGCACTGAAGTTCCGCCCGCAGAAGAAAACACATGGATTCCCAACTTTGACGGCATTCTTCACTCCACACAAGCTGATGATGGATTGGCCGAGACAACGCCGGAGCCTGAGAACACGAATAACCAAACTGAAAGCAGCATCAGCAACAACGTGCCAATTGTTGCAACAACACCACAGCCCGTGGATATTGGAGATTTGCTGCGCATGATGAGCTCCGATGTGATCACTGACAAGATTATGCAGGAATCAACAACCGAGGAACCTAAGCTAGAGGCAACCACCAACAAGTTGGCTGAACAAACTGCTGAAACCACAATTGCACCACCGAAACAACAGTCATCGATGCTTGAAGCAATTGTTATGACAACATTTAGAGCGCCTGTTGACACCACAACCGTGGAGAGCAGCACTGCTAAAATTATTGAGGAATTCCCAGTGACCACAATTGAGCCACCAAAAGAGACAACAACACCTGCAGCAGCCGTGACGTCAACAGCATCTCCGGCTCCGCAAACCACCAGCTCTCCAGTAACCACGAGTGCGGCTGAAACCACGAATATTCCTGAAACTACATTTTCACCAGTTACCACCAGCATTCCCGAAATCATCAGCAGCACCACCAGCACACCTGAAACCACCAGCAGTACAGCTGAAACCACCAGCACACCCGAAACCACCAGCAGCACCACAAGCACTCCCGAAACCACTAGCGGACTCAGTCTCACCGAAGACATAGTAGAAACCACAATCGAGCCACCCAAGCAGCAGTCTGTGCTTGCTGCTGTGTCAACGACAACGCCAGAGAGTGTGCCAGAGAGCAGCACAACTGAAGCAACCACAACAAGCAGCAGCACCACCACAACCACCACTACCACCACGACAGAACCCCCCACAACTACAACGACAGAGCCCATTCCTGTGGTGGTGACGCGTGAACCACGCGTTGAACGCATCTTTAATTCGGATGGTGTGGAAGTGCTCTATGGTTACTCATCGGTGGTGCGAACGAATGGCGTTTAATGGCGCACCACAATGTAAATTACCAAAAAAAAATTATAATAATAATACCTTGTCAAGGTCAACTTGCCATACAGCATCTATTTTCGTAGCAAACAGCGAAAGTTCGCAAAGGGTTTTCCAAATTCTAAACGAGCTGAATATTTAATAAATATTGTGATACATCGAAACGAAATGATAATGAAAAAAAACAAAACAAAAAATATAAAACAAACGAAAAGTAAACCGAAACTTAAACGAAATATGAATAATATTGTGCAAAATATTGTGGGGCTAGAGAAACGATTTTATAATTTATAAATAAAACATGAATTACCGAATTACAATAAAGCATTTCGTGTTTGTTTTACAGTTTGCGTAAAATACATATACAAAAAAAGTCCAATGAAAAAAACACACAAATTGTTGATCCACAAATGGGTTTGGCGATCCATTTGCATTGGTATTTGTAAATGGCATAATATTGAACCACCTCATAGAGGGATCGTTACGGGGACGGAGAAGAAGCTGAAATGCGCTACCGATTCAACAGAGACTTAAGAGAAATAAACAAAAATAATAAAAACAAAACAAAAAATTGTGAATTCGTATTACTTCGAGGTGTGGCAACCAGTCGGTGGCACTTCATATAGTATGTAGTATAGTATTCATTTAAGATCTGCGCCTAACGCACTTAACGAAACTAACCAACTAGTTTCCCGAAACACTATAAACCCCAACGAAACCAACAAACTAGTTTCATAATTTACCAAAAACTTCGAATAGCAAGAATTGCCAATTATTTATGATTTCAGATTTCGTAACTCCGCAGAGACTTACAAAAGAATTTTTAAAAACTTAATGAACTGAACGAAAAATTCAATATCAAGAAACTAGTATGGAAACGACAATTTGACAATTTTAATAAAAATTCATAGTTCCTATTTCGTAACTCATTTATCATAAAAAATAATCTGAAAGAACTGTCAAAGACATAAGGAAATCTACCAGTTCGTTTCACAAACGTTTAAAAAGTCATAATAAAAAACAATTAGCAATAATGAACGAATTTCGATTTGGAAATTTTGCAATTTTTAAATAACATAACAGTCGAAAAATTATTTCTCGCGAAATGAGAGAAATGTTAATAACTCCTCATAAGCAATGAATCATTCGAAGATGTGCAAGTCAGTTCGCTGTGGGCAAAATTGATAAGCTAACAGATACCCCTAGACAAAGAGAAAAATATTTGTATTTTAAAATATTTTGTATCTTTGACTTGCCTTAGTCATGCCAATTGTAGGGTATCTAACAGTATCATCGCTTTGAAATGCAACAGCTAGACATTCAACCCACCAACTGCCCACCTGCGCTCAAAACCGGCATTAGCCAAAGACGTCGTCATACATTTTTGGGCTTTTATGTTCCGGCATGACGCTGAACGAACCGCGGAGACAGACAGACAGCAAGGGAGCCCGAGCGAGCGAGAGGTTGATAGAGCGAAAGAGAGACACGTGGAGGGTGAGTGGTCCATGAAAACGATCGAAGCCACCGATCTGGTTTGGCGACAACCGATTGCGGTTTATTCATTCATCGATATGTGTGTTGTTTGGCATGCGAGCATGTCTGTGATTAAGTGGGTTTTCGATAGGGTTTTAGGTTTAGCAATGATTATCACGTTCCCATTCGAATCACTTGGTAATAAAATTAATGAAAAAAAAAACAAAACTACAACAATTTACTTATTTCCATTTGAACTTGGCTGAGGCGCTAAGATGCATGTTGAATGCGGCATTTATACTACTATTGAAAAGTGATTGAAGGCTGCCTCGATGCGGGTTTTTTTTTCAGTTTTTATTGTTGCTCTACTAATCGCTGACTAACTGGACAATTGGCTGTCTCAGATGCATAACTGAGCAGTTAGTCATGTTATGCGAACCAGTTGAACTTGATGAGATATTTAGAATATTTCCAGTGCGTTTTTATCGGCTTGAGTCGAGAGAGCGAAAGCAAGAGAGATGCAAAAAAAAAAATATATATTATTTTTTAGATTAGTATGCTAATCTAATGCACTAACTATACCAAGTAGTACAATAAATATGATAGCTTACTTAAATGATCAAATTACAACAAGTAGAAGCCTCATGTATGTTAATAACTATTATTAAAGCAATTATAAAATGTAACTTGAGCAACTAACTCTCTGTTCTATGATTGTTTATTATAACATGTTACATTATTTATTTTAACACTTTAATAATATGGTATATTCACATATATTTCAGCAATGTGTTAACATTTACGAAGCGATTGTTCGAAAGCTTTCAATAGGCAGCTTTTCAACAATATCAACAAACACCCAAAAGTCTGCTATGCCACAACATCATAATCCGAAGCTTTGTCATGTTATTAGCTTTCTACATTTCGCGTAGACCTGTTTGCAATTACGATCCGATACAAGTCTAATCGATGCAATCGTAATATTAGATATACTAAGATGAAATATTGATTTAAAAGTCCCCCTCATAAATATGTCAAAAACCTGTTGGACAATTGAGTGATCCACAAAGTTCTCATCTTGGTGATTGGTATAAAAGCAAGCTGCAATCATTCATTGAGTATCAATAACATTAGCGATGAAGTTCTTTGTGGTGTTCACTTTCCTGTTGCTCGCCTTAGCTGCCGTTCAGGCTGCTCCTCGTCCTGGCCGTGGCGGTGGTGGTGGTGGTGGAGCTACTGCAAACGCCTCGGCAGTCGCGAATGCAAGTGCTAGCGGACGTGGAAACGCCAACGCTGAGGCCAATGCAAGCGCTGTGGCTAACGCATCCGGTGGTGGTGGACATGGTGGACGTGGTGGTGGTCGTGGTGGTTTTTACAGGATTGTGCGACAAGTTCCAAATCCTGCATATCCTCCATACTAATCCTATTGATGTTGCCCAGCATCGAAGTGTTCGGAAGTGTTCCTTAACAAAATGCTAAATTTCCCTGGTTCAAAACTGTGAAATAAATACTTTTTTTGCAAAATGTTTAATTTACTTTTATTGAAAATCATTTTAAAATCTTAGAGTAGAATTACAGAGCAAATTCAGGTAAACCACTTCAAGCATTTAAAATGACTTCAACAAACATTCTGGAACTTTTTCATTATTAACAAAGTCATCTAAAAATGTGTTCTAATAAAAGTGTATATATTAGTATTCCGACAAGTGTTGTATAATTTTCAAATTAATCAAGAGTTAAAGTCTATTATTTTCACAATTTAATTGTGCACTGAAAGCCTTATAGTTGAACATTATATTTCGTTAACCAACTGTAACTATATAAAACAGGATTCACGTTTATGTTGACCATAAAACTAAACAAATCTTGTTATGACGCCTCTTTCGGTTAACTTGTATTCAACAATGTCACCCACATTCAAATGAAAACCGACGTTTTTGATTTGCTACACTTGATAAAGACTTGTTTATAATTAGACACGCTATGCTAAACGCAGTTATCGCAAAAAACGTAGCACTCTTGCACTAATTTTTAATATTAGTTATAAAAGCTACACTCATAAACAACTCAAAAACCTGTCCTACGATTCACTGATCCGTTGAATTCTCAGCTAGGGGATTTTGGTATAAAAGCAAGCTGAAATCCCGCAGCTATCATCATTAACATCAACAATGAAGTTCTTCGTGCTATTTACTTTCCTGCTCTTCGCTTTGCTCGCCGTCCAGGCAGCTCCTCATGGCGGCGGCGGTAACTCCAACGCATCAGCAAGTTCCTCTGCAAACGCATCTTCAAGTGGAGGCGGAAATGCCAATGCTAACGCCTCAGCAAGTGCAGTATCAAACGGACGCGGAAACGCCAATGCTGAAGCTAATGCCAGTGCTGTGGCCAACTCCCAAGGAGGCGACCGTCACCATGGATAATAAGATAACCGGCAACATCAATACGATTTCCAATTATGTCTCCCAAAAACTGATAAATAAAATAATTAAATTCGAAACAAAAATTATTTAAATTAATGCGGGATACAAACAAGAGGAAAGGGATAACGAATTAGAAGTCATCAACGAAACTATTTTAAACGAAAAATATAAAGACTAGTATTATACTTCGGCAGTCAAGCCTTTTTCATGGGTTGATAAGTGAACTTAATTATCATGCCAAGTATATACACACAGTAAATCACGTTATACCATGTCTTCATCAATATTCTCTTAATCATATTGTATTTATCGTGCACTTTGAATAAATTCGGCAGACATCTTTCAATCATCATTTTCATATTCACATCATTGAGGAAACACATTTTGAATTATTCGTGTAAAGTTCCTATAATTTTGTGCAAATATAATATATTATGTGCCCGCCCCCGCATTTCCTAAATAATGGTATAGTCATTTTGAATAAAAAAATGAATTTAATCTATGCCAGAATTAATTTTTGTATAATATTATACAAATTTGATTCCCTTAAACGTTTTTCATCCAGCCATCCCGAAAGACTACTATGTCATTATATAATTTTTCTTTACTCGTGAGACCTGTAACTGAAATGATATTGTTAAACGCTCTAATATTCAATATTATCACTTAATGTGTTAATACTAACAAAACAAAAGCTTTTGTCATAAATAAAAATCCTGTTGCGCATTTTTATGAGTAGAATCTTCTTAAGAATGGGTATAAATTCAAGCTGCACTTGCAGTGATAGTCAATAACCTAAAAGATGAAGTTCTTTGAAGTTCTATTTACGTTTCTGTTCATCGCTTTGATCGCTGTTCACGCAGCTTCTGGACTCGGCAGCACCGTCGTAAGATTGCCGGACGAAGATGGCCGAGGAGGGCATATTCCCATTCCGATGATATTCATTGCAAGACAGGCTAACGGATAACGAAGAAAATAATTAAAAAAACCAAAACATTTCTAACAGCGTCAATTGATATTTTTAAATTGTCTAAAAGTTATTCAATTGACTACTTTAAAGAAGCAAACAAATAAATGATTAAAAAAGCCAAAAAAAATAAAAGTATGATCAAATAAGTTTGTAGTTTTACTCTTTATGAAGAACATTGCTTCGGTTTAATTTCTAAACCGGATTTGATATCAACTCAAATTTTTTTATGGATGTCATAACCAAAATAACTAAATATGCATATATACGTAATTTATAGGATAGTGATTAAAACTGTTTAACTGATGAGAAAACAAGTTTTGTCACTAAAATCGTTTGTTTACTTTACTTAGTTTTCTGTTACTTTATGCTTATTAGTATCAAGATAAGACTAAGAACTACAAAATATAGAATAATAAAACCGAATATTATTAAGAATATCTAGAAGGTGATATATCAAAAGAGGGCACGTCGTGTTATTGTCCTCCTCTGTCTCTATTAAATTCAAAATTCGCAAATTAACATATCAACTTGAATAACATATTCGCTGAATAATTTATATCATGACGTCAAATATTTAAGTTTCGTGTTTAACCAGTGTTGGTTAAAGTTTTGATTATGAGAGAAATGCAAATCAATTGATGTATTAAAACTAATATAAGCAAAGAAACCTTTTTTCTTAAATCTGCGTATATTTTCTCATGCATGATTTTAGTTTTTATTATAGACAAAAGAAAGGAAAGTTTGAAGCAATCAGAAATTATAGCAAACTCAAAACCGCTAAACAAACAACACACAAAACAAAACATTTTTAGACTCGCATCGGGTTTGCGAATTTTAAATGGATTTGTTTAAAACAAAAAAAAAGAAAGTTTAGACAAGATAAGTCAGGTATAACGGTATAAAATTTCAAGAAAAAAATCCTTCTGGCACAATTTGATATAATATCTTTGCTTTCTATATATAAAATATATTAAAACCAATATTCCACAATTAATACAAATAAAACAAAAATGTGCTTCTCTATATGCTAAACAATTTTCATCCAACCAACCAATTAGCTCCTTTACTTTTACCCGTGAGGCCTGCTAATGAAAACATATTCATAAACGATCTAATCTATTCAATAATAACACTCAACCTATTAAAACTAACAAAACAAAAGCTGCTATCATAAATAACAAACCTGTTGCAGATTTCATGAGTAGAATCTTCTTGAGAATGGGTATAAAAGCAAGCTGCAGTTTTGAAGTTATAGTCAATAACCTAAAAGATGAAATTCTTTGTTCTATTTACGTTCCTGTTCATCGCTTTGATCGCTGTTCACGCAGATCCTGGACACGACAATAAGGCCGCAAGTGCCCCAGCAAGCGCCTCTGCAAACGGTCAAGGACACTCCAATACTTATAGCCATGTTAACGGTGGGCTCGGTGGGTTCGAAGGGCACGATGGGCTCGATGGACCCCATGAGCACCCAGGGCGCTTGAGCACACTTAAGGTGCTAGCAGGCTAACGGATAACCAAGAAAACAACTACAAACATATGTGTATATATGTATGTCTATATATTTCTAAAATAGGGAATTAATATTTGTTATATTGTTGAACCGAATTAAATAAAGTTATTTAAGTGAGTACACATACATACAAAATAATAATGTTTTCCAAGTCATTTTATTAAGATGATAAAGTAATGCAGTTTTAGGGGCTTTTTCCTTACCATCGAGCATTCAATGTCAGATTTAATTTAATACTTGAAGAAATTTATCAAGCAAATCTTGCTAGACAGTGGTTTTCGATACAAGTGTGACCAGTCAGCCAGTTAAACACTCATAAATATTATTTTTACGGTAGCACCAAAAGCAAAACAATACAAAATAAATATAGAAAAGAAAAATAGAGAAGAAGTTTGCAAATCTTGAACAACAGCTGCCGAATTTGAAAGCCGGTTTATATCGAAATTAACCGATTAGATTTGTTTAAGCAATTTGCATAATTATCAGGGGGTATATCATATTAGTAAACAATAGGCCTGTTTAACATCAAAATAAACATTTTGGGACTTAAATAAGATTTTAATAACAAACATGCGCAACTTTTGGGATAAGATAAATATTAGAATATGAGTTGGCAAGGTTACAGTTATGTGATTTACATATTGCATTACCACAATTGTTGAAAACGTTTTTAAAGATAAAATAAAACAAAAATTAAAAATGTTTAAATTTTGCACGTTTTGGAATATTATTATATTCAAAGAATGGTCAATTTGTAATTTAAATAGCAATTTGATCTTGATTTATGAGTTAATGGTATCAATTTTAAATTCAATTAGATTGTTTAATTGAAGATCATAAAATTTATACTTGAAAAAACCTGCTGCAAATTGAATTTAATTTATACTTTATTTAGTGATTGCGGAAAATAACTGACTAGGTTGATATTATAATTAAATTGGTTTCAAATTAAACTTCTGTATTATACGTTATTAAATTTATTAATGTTGTAGAAACTTCCAGCTGTGAAAGTCCCCTAACCAGAGATCTGTTTTGTTTGAAAACACTCAGATGCCAAAAGAGTTGGCTGAAAGAATTCACACCACATTGATAATGAATGTTTATTTCGCAAACATATACCAAAAATTTTATTTTAGAAATGAACTAGTGACGAATAAAGTAAACCCCAAATATCTAAATCTTTTTAGGAACTTGAATAAAGAAACTTAAATTTTCTATTTAAAATCGATATATATTTTTATTTTTTAGCAAAAGTATATTTAGAGAATAAATTATGAAAGACTAAATCACATAGTTAGTACTTCTCGGTGCTTATTTGCCAGCTGTGGCAACGGCAGATGCGCTGGACGAGGCTGAAGCGGAGCCTCCTCGGCTACCATTGGCGATGGCACTGGATGAAGCATTGGCATTCGCATTGCCGCCACCTCCGATGCGGCCACCTCCATTGGACTGAGCAACTGCCTCGGAGTTGGCATTGGCATTGGTAGCACCACCTCGACCTCCGTTTCCATTAGCAACGGCTGAAGAATTGGCGTTAGCATTGGCATCACCACCAGCCGCTCCTGGCCCGCCCCTGTTGCCGTTTCCGCCAGCATTGCCAAAGCTGCCTGGACCACCGAAGTTGCCACGATTGCCACCTGAAGCACCACCCTGAGCAGTGGCAGCGGCATTGGCATTGGCATTGACAGTGGAACCTTCGCCATGACCACCGCCATGGGGAGCAGCTGCAACGACAGCCAGTAGAATGCTGAGCACCACAAAGATCTTCATAATGTTAAATGTTCAAACTCTTTCAAGATACTTGATGAACTCTGCTAAGGGTTTCGGCTTTTATAGCACCCAAAAACCAAGAAGACGCCATCAATTAGCATACGTAGAGGCAAAATCCGAAATGAGGATAAACATTTGCAAATTAAATTATGACTAGAGCATTAGGGCGCCGATTTTGAACCCGGACAGTTAAATACGATCTTATAGTATGTTATTGTGTATGCTGACATACATAAATAAAACTGCGAATCTTAAAGAGGCAAATATCGAACTGAATTCAAAGTGCTAAATTTCTCTCGAACCGGTTGTTAGACTACTTACATATTAATATGGATATCTACTGTAGATAATTTATTCTTTACTGAATACTCTGTAGCTTCTTGAAATCTTTGGCCCACTGTTGAAGTTTGACTAGTTATTTTCCACACTTAAATAAATCTTTTTAAAGTGTATAGAGACGAACTCATTTAAAAGTAAATTGTACAACATTATACAATATTGTTAAACATAAATTTCATTATTCATTAGTTTATCGCCGGATGGAAACTTTTGGAAACAAAAAATGACAGGTTTTTTAAAGTCGAATACTTATCTGTTCGTAAAGATAAAGATTCGAGAGAATGGGTCAACGGCACAGGCTTACGTGATCAAGACGAACAAACTAATTAATGTGTAGAGTTATTTATCGTTGTTGTCTGCAATCAACATGCAAACATAATGGAAACACTTTAAATAAAATCCAGTTGTTAATTGTAGAATTTTTTTAATTTTTAATAAATTAAGAACAGCTAAATTACTTGAAAGTGAGTAGTGATCAATGGACAATCAGTGAGTTTACTTTCCAGCCACAGCGGATGCATTGGATGTAGCTGAAGCAAGACCGCCATTGGATGAAGCGTTGGCCACAGAGGAGGCCTTAGCATCACCACCGAAACCACCAAAGCCACCGCCGTTAGCCACAGCATTGGAGTCAGCATTGGCATTGGCACCACCGAATCCTGGACCAAATCCGTTACCCTCAGCATTTGCGACAGCATTGGCATCGGCATTCGCATTACCGCCACCAAATCCGGCACCGTTAGCATTAGCATTGGCATTAGCATTGGCATTCGCATTACCGCCGCCAAATCCACCGCCGTTAGCATTAGCATTGGCATTGGCATTTGCATTTGCGTTCGATTCACCGCCAAATCCGCCGAAACCACCTGGACCACCGGGACCTCCTTGGAATCCAGGACCACGTTGGTATCCGCCACCAAAACCGTTGAAACGATTTCCGCCGAAACCAAAAGAGGGGCCGCCATATCCTCCAGGACCACCGTATCCTCCGGGACCACCGAATCCTCCGGGTCCGCCATAGCCTCCATTGAATCCTCCATATCCACCCTGGCCGCCAAATCCTCCATAACCACCTCCATAACCACCTGGTCCACCAAATCCACGATTACCGTAATTTTCGCCTTGAGCCTGGGCGTTGGCATTGGCATTGGCAGTGGATTCACGTCTGCTGCGTGGAGCGGCCGAGGCCACAGCGAGGATAACGCTGAGTACGATAAAGATCTTCATGATGCTACTTGTCCGAACTGGCTGAAGTCACGAAACACACTTAATGATCTGTGTTGAGAATCAACGTTTTTATAACACTAAACGGGAAGCAAACAAAATCAGACGAAAACCAGACGTAAACCAGACAACATCATTAGGCTAAAATGTTCAACAAACCGAAGATTTAATGCTCTTGTCACGCATTTATAGAACTTTTGAGACGACGTTTAACATTAATTTAATTCATTGACTTTATAATGTGCAACAAACTCTATGAAATGGTTGAAATACCTTTCGAAAGGGTATTAAATAATAAACGATGAAAGATGTCAATTAGCATAAACGCCGTGTTGTGTATGTGTATTTGAAACGCAGACAAAACATTTGCAGACTGAATTATGACAACATTAGGATTCTGATTATGAACACACAAACTAGTCAAGTCGGTGGGAATTGGGGAACTACGGAGAGTGTGTGCAAATCTTTGGGAGCAAACATGAGCTGGACTCATGTTGAATTTCTCTCAAACCGGTTATAAATTCTACTATTATTTACCTATATTATACTATATATGTACAAGTATATATATATGATGTTTCACAGCTCTCTTTCGATGCTAATTGCTGACTTTCAAAATGTAGTTTTTTTCTTTTTCTAATAATAGAAGACTACACAAATTCTCGAAAACTGCAATCTAAAATCATAATGCAAAGATTTACACTTTATTATTATTCCCAAATGATTGGCAAATTTTAGATGGAATTCTAAGCCGTATTACTGGTTTTTCCTGTAAATTACCCTAAGTTCGGGAACCTTAAAAAACCTTTAAAATATGGCAAGGTTCTTCCGTAGTTATATTCCAAGTGTTACATCACTTTTGCAAATCGGTTATTAATATATGCGATCGATTAATAGAGCGATAAAAATTCTTATCAACATGTATTAATAAAGTAAGAAACTATAACCAAAATAAAGACAAAAGAGCCCAACTATGAAAAATATTAATAATGTAATCAATAAATTGGTTGTGGAAGTAAAAAAGGCTCGATAGATACAAGTAATATCTAGGAACTCTATTAGTAATAAACCCATTATAAAATATTAATACAAAAATTGATCTTTTCTAAATTTACTTATGATTTTTATTGACATTCAATGATTATTGAAATAATTTACAAAGATGATGTTTAATTGTGAAGCTTATTTGCCGAAACCGTTTGCATTGGCATTTGCGTTGGCATTGGCGTTGGCGTTTCCACCACCGAAACCACCGCTATTGGCATTGGCAGATGCGGAGGCAGATGCGCTAGCTGAACCACCGCCGCCGCCGCGGTTGAAACCTCCTCCGCCAAATCCTCCTTGTCCACCAGGACCGCCGAATCCACCTGGACCGCCACCAAATCCTCCTTGTCCACCAGGACCGCCGAATCCACCAGGACCACCAGGACCGCCACCAAATCCTCCTTGTCCGCCAGGACCGCCAAATCCACCACCGGGACCACCACGATTGCCGCCGAATCCACCAGGACCACCGAATCCACCTTGACCACCTCCTTGGGCATTAGCGGTAGAGGCAGCATTAGCGTTAGCGCCACCACCACCGAATTGAGGTGCCGCTGAGGCAACAGCCACAAGGACTGTGAGAGCAACAAACAGTTTCATTGTTAAGCTTTGAGTGGATTTCACAAACTTAAGCAATCATCTGCCCGGTGGCTGCTTTTATACAACTTAGCCCCAGGCCACATTTACCAAATCTCTACGATCAATAAGCTTGTGTGACAGAGACAGGAGATAAGTGTGAGAGATAGGCAGCGAGAGAAAGAGAGTGAGAATGAGTGTAGGTGAGGGAAAGAATGAGAAAAAAGATGATCATCGGTTTTTAGTGTGTTATTCAAAAACACAAACAATTCTAATGTTGTTATTAGTTTGTTTAACGTCGCAGACAGAAATTCAGACTCACCAATACCAACAACAACAATAGCAACTCAAAAACATCAACACTAACAAAACCACAACAACCACAAGCGATGCTAAATGCTCACACAAAGCAAATTAGTTGTATCAATTAGTTGATCCACAAACAAAACACACGCAACGCCCTATTCCCTCATCAATAAATGTTTGAACCGGTTTATTATAATTATGATCGTCATCATCAATATCTGCATTTATACCATGGCTTAGACGTGCCCCTTGCTCCCAACCATTTCACTCCTCAGTTTCGTTGTGCTCAAACCAATTAATTATTGATATCAAAGACACAAAAAAAAACAACAATTCTTAATCAGTATTCTCTTCATTTGATTTTCTTGCAAATTTTAATTATTCTTGAATCGTATGCATAAATAATTTGCAATGATAAACAGAGTCTGAGTCTTAAAGAGTCTGATAACTTAAGACAAATATAATATAATTCCATGACACATCGAAGAAACTTATTCACTGACCTGTATGATAACAACAATTCTTCAACACTTTCAGACCAGACTCAAAATAACTGAAGATCTCAGTGTTAAGATCCCATTCGATACGTGAGTTCATTAGCATTTTAAATATTCAACTCGAAACACGAACCAAAACTATGATAGAAGACGCTTAAAACACAGTATACTTTGTGGATTGCCGAAAAATACAATCGAATTTGAAAACAATCTAAAAAATATGCTGCATTTAAATTTACGGTTTGCGTATGAAAAAGGAATTCAGAATACGTTTCTCAAACCATTTCTACTAGCGCTAAACCAACCTTTTCTGTACCAAAATCACCATTCACCATTCACCATGCAAGATCAACTTTCAGAAAATTTAAATTGTTTATTGAGTATGGAGGAATTATTTGTTACAATTTCATTTACAAATAAATAGTTAAGCAAGCAGGTTAACAAACAATTAATTAAAATTGTCCAATTTCATTAATAAGTTTATATATAATTCTTTTAGGTAGAGACAGAAAGCATATACCATTTTATTAATAAAGTTACTAAGTGTTTTTCTTCATACTATACGAATTGCAACTTTGCAAATTTTCTTTAAGAATTTTACAATACGCTCCCAATACGAGGTTGAAATACGTTGCTTAGCCGTAGAAAAAACCGTTTGCATTGAAATTTGGGATATTACTTCCTCATCCCCTGTCCCCTTCCCCGCTGGAAGCAGCTGAGTTAGATGCACTGGCTGAACTCTCAGCGGCGCCATTTCCGCCACGATGCCCAAATCCGCCACCAGGACGACCGCCGCCTCCAGGCCCGAATCCGCCACCAGGACGACCGCCGCCTCCAGGCCCAAATCCGCCACCAAAACCGCCGCCTCCAGGCCCGAATCCGCCACCAAAACCGCCGCCTCCAGGCCCGAATCCGCCACCAAAACCGCCGCCTCCAGGCCCGAATCCGCCACCAAAACCGCCGCCTCCAGGCCTGAATCCGCCACCAGGACCGCCGTTTCCAGGCCCAAAACCGCCACCAAAACCGCCGCCTCCAGACCCGAATCCGCCGCCAGTACCACCCCCCGGACCACCTCTAGGACCGCCTCCAGGACTGCCACCAGGGACTCCACGATTGCCGTTAACTCCGCCACCAGGTCGACGACCGATAATTCCACCGCCCCCGGCTTGGGATGGAGCTCGAGCACCACTAGGGAATTGAGGTGCCGCTAAGGCAACAGCCACCAGGACTGTAAGAGCAACAAGTAATTTCATTGCTGACCCTTGAGTTCACTTCACTAATTTAATTAAATCCACTGCCCTGGCGGCTGCTTTTATACAGCTCAGCTGCAAGCCCCATATACACAATCTCTACGATCAGACAGCTTGATGACAGAGACAGGAGTAACAAAGCAGCAAGAGAGAGTGAGACGAATGTAAGTGAAGAAAAATATGAACGAAATAAGATCATTGCATTAGTCTGTTATTATTATTATTATTATTATTATTGTTTAAAACAAAACAATTCTTATTTCAATATTAGTTCGCTTAACTTCAAAGACTGAATTTTACCAGCAATAACAATATGCACAGTAACCTCAATTAGAAAGAAGAACAACAAGTCTTGTTTACACAAAGCAAATTACATCTTAATTTAATATATGTACATATTATATGTATATTTTTGGTTGTGTTATGGTACTACTTATACAGTGCTAGTACTAATTCAATATATTTATAAATACTAAAAATAAAAACAAAACAACACTTGTGACATTACATTTTAGGGCTTATATTATCTTATTTATTCTTTCTATTGATTACTATTTCTATTTTTTCTTTCTATTGATTTGACGACCTATCCCAATACACCAAATCCAACTACATAATACATATATGTATGTATGTATGTCCCGGATCTTCCGTAATTTTATTCAAAGTGTTTTCAAATCAATTTTTATTGTAATCGATAACAACACTAATCAAAACTAGTACATAGAATAGAGTTGACATATAGAGACAAATAATATATTAATTTGATTCCAATCTATAAATGACCGCAGCAGCAGAAATCCCTTAAAAATACGGAAAGCATCTAGCTACTGCAACATCATATTTTAATTACTTACCAACTGAAAGTTCTTCTTCATACATATAAGTAATGTATCTTTGTATATTTTGCTCAAGACTTTTATTGGCATTCAATGATTATTCAAATAATTGTTAATATAATACCAATATAAAATTTAAATTTGAGCTTAAACCACCACCGCCAAAAACTGCAGCAGTCGAAGCTGCGCTGGCTGAACCTTCACCGCTGACTATGGGTAGAAGGCCAAGAATCCCACGATCCGCCAAGTCCGCCGCTAGAACGCAATCCTTCACCAAAATCACCTCCAAGACCACCGCCGAATCCAGGACGATAGCCTATGTATATAATACAAAAATATTAAAAACGGAAACAACAACAACAAGTGATTTTTAATAATCAAACAAAGTAATTTAGTTATTTCAATTACTTGATATATCGTAACATGATTGTTGGTGTGAGTTGTTATAGTACTTCATGTGGATATAAGTAAATGAAAATGAAATGAAGTAAATTTAATGAATCCATCATTTATATAAGATAAACAGTGCAGTAATACTCTTATCGAATTAACATACCCAAAAAAAAAACCTCATATTTACCGAAGAATAAATATTTTGTATATTTGTTAACTGTTAATATACATATACAATAGAGTACATAATATAGGAGATTGTAAACTAAGGCAATTGGGATCTGTCAGCAGCATTCGTTGGCTGCCTTATAAAGTTTATTTCTGAAATGACTTTTAAAATTTTTATCAGATCAAATTTTTCAGGAATAAAAGAATCTGTAGTTAATTTTGTATCTATCAAAAATGGGTTTTGTAATGCTTCAAACAATTAATTATTGATATCAAAGTCAAAAAATAAACAATCAAAGGTAGATGTTTACTTCATAAACTGAACAGAGTTCCAAATTGAGATCTTATAAAAAAGAAATGTAATTCCACGTTATATTTGTATAACCCAACTGAAGAAATTACTTCACTAAGCTGAAAGACACAACTTAACAACACTTTTAAACAAAACTTTGAGTAACCAAAGGTCCCAAACGTCAACCCGAGACAGTTATGCCTTAGTGTTAAAAAACTGAAACGAAACTTCCAGCGTTTTTAAATATTCAAGACAATGAACAAAACATAGTATTAAAAGGCCGAAAAATATGATATCTCAAATATGTGCAGCATTTAATTTCGCGGTTGTCGTATGAAAACGGAATTCAGAATACACAGCTGATCTTAAGCTTTATCCAAAGAAACCATTTGAGCTAGCGGATGATCCAACATTTCCACCACCAAAGCCACCATTCACAGTAGCGCTTGAAGATGAGCTTGCACCGAATCCAGGTCCTCCACTGAATCCGCCTCCAGGACCTCCGCCGAATCCGCCTCCAGGACCTCCGCCGAATCCACCTCCAGAACCGCCACCGCCAAATCCACCTCCAGAGCCACCACCACCGAATCCAGCTCCACCTCCTCCTCCACCTCCGAAGCCGCCAAAAGGTCTGCCATGTGGACGATGTGCACTGGCCGCCGCTTCAGCGGCAATTGCTAACAGAACAGCGAGAACGATAAACAGCTTCATAGCCTCGACACGGCTTCACAAACCTCACCAAACTGTCGATCGACGGCTGCTTTTATACAATCCATTCCAGGTTCCTCATAGATACATTGGTATATAAAAATATAAATATTATCATTACATTTTGGAGTTGAATCAAAAAAGGCAGCAATTGTATTAATTTTGATTCTAAGATTCAATTAGCAACAACAACACAAGCGGAGATTTAAATTAATGGTAAAAAAAAAACTACAACGCAGCTTTTAATTCTATTGGGATTTTCCAATGGATGGTACAATAAGAGAATATGAGAATAGTTTAGTTAAAAATAAATACGAAAGCCTAAATTTATTTACAAATACCTTACTGAATTCTGTAATCTGAAAAATTCACGGAATTATACATTTCAAATACTATTATATTTACTTAATTATTAAATAGGGAAGCTCTGCACGCGCCTAAATAACAGATAAAATACGTCTGACCAAAAAATGTTATTGTTGTTGTTTTCATATATATGTCAAAATTAACGGGCGTTTTATGCAGCTCTCGTAGAATACGAATTCGTTACTCATGCTCAGTAGTAGACAAACCTGATATACATATAAACTTAAAGTCAATCAGCTCGACGAGCTCAACCTTTTGTTTTGAGAAAAAATAACGTTTGTTTTATGTTATGTTTTTTTTATATTTTTGTGGTTTTCAGACTTTGGATTTATATCTAATCTTAATGTATTTGTAATATGTTTTCGATGCTCCAGGCATCAGCTTAGATATCTTAGCCGTAGAATCCACCTGGTCCGCCGAATCCGCCACCAAATCCTGGTCGTCCACCGAATCCACCAGGACCACCAAAACCACCGCCGCCGAATCCAGGGCCACCGCCGAACCCACCAGGTCCACCGAATCCTCCAGGGCCACCACCAAAACCGCCGCCGCCAAAGCCAGGACCACCACCAAATCCACCAAATCCACCTGGTCCACCGAATCCGCCGAATTGTGGCATCGCCGATGCGGCAGCCACCAAAAGAGCCAGGACAATCAACAACTTCATATTGCTTGTAACGACGATAGATAAAATGTGTGTATGTTTTGCACGCAAAGCAGTTTACAGATCAACTGATGGACCAAACCACAATATCCCAAGCTATTTATACAAAATATTTGGATGTCTGGCTGTAATAAATTGAATCCCCGAACCAAGTTCGGCAGCCGGTTTTCATTTGCTTTTATTTCTAAATATCAACTTCGGCTTCATCATGAAAGCATCATTATTAATTTATTAAAATAAAGCGTTCATCGGCTTTCGTCTGTCACTTAACCGAGAGAATGATAGACAGTTTTATAGTTTCATTGTGGTTTCGCAAATCGAACCAAATTATCAAACTGTGGCTAGACTTATACAATCCATTCCTGAACAAAATCCGCCTAGACTCATCGTTTTGAAAGAGAAAGTGTGTAAGGAAAAATTAAATATAATCATTGCATTTTAATCATGTACCAAAAAAAGAGAGGAATTGCCCAAATTCTGATTCTAAAATTCAATTAGCAAATAAAATACGAAACAGTGCAACTCATCAGTCTGTGGTCTGCACCCTACACTAAATTGTATTGGACTTAAATGATGGATTTTTAATGGAAGAGATACAATTATAATATTATTTTACATTACAAATTATTCATGCATATGGACAATTTATTAGGTGTAATTATTACAATTAAATTAAAAAAAATTATATAAACTCTGTTGTCTAACGGCTTTTATTATCGATGTTAAAACTTCCCAGACACCGTTATTAATAAATTCTGAGATTAGGTGCTAATTCTTTATACTGATTATACTCATTCTAATTATTATCCTATATAATATCCATCTCATCTTATATGTGTATTTCCCATTGTCCAAGCCAAGATACTTTTCTATTCCCTTTCTAAAAATTGTAGAGGATCGAAACATATGAAAAATTAGGAAGCACTGTACTTGCCCCAAACTGTAGATCAAACACGTATGTATGTGCGAATATTTTTATTGTTGCTCTCACATATATGTCAAAATTAACGGGCAGCTCTCATAGAATACGAATTTGTTACTCATCTCCAGTAGTAAAAAACCTGATATATAAACAGAAAGTCAATCAGCACAAGTTCTGCCTTTTTTGTTTGTCGAAAATAAACAACATTATTTTGTTTATCATGTTTTATGTTTTTTTTTGTAGTTTTCAGACTTTTTATTAATAATTAAACTTAATTTATTTGTAATCTCGTTTCGATGCTCCAGGCATCAGCTTTGATAGCCTAGCCGCGGAATCCACCGCCACTTGAGGAGGCGGAGGCGGACGATGAAGCTGATGCAGCACCACCGCCACCACCACCAGCAGCTGAAGCACTGGATGAGGCTGAGGCCGATGCAGAGCCGCCGCCACCACCACGGCCGCCACCGCCCCCACGACCGCCGCCGAATCCTCCACGGTATGGGCCGCCGAATCCGCCGCCGCCGTATGGGCCGCCGCCGAAGCCGCCGCCATATGGGTTACCGCCGAAGCCGCCGCCGAAACCTGGACGACCGCCGAAGCCGCCTCCAAATCCAGGTCCACCTCCAAATCCACCCGGGCCACCGAATCCTGGGCCACCGAATCCAGGGCCACCGAAGCCTGGACCACCGAATCCAAATTGTGGCAGAGCCGATGCGGCAGCCACCAAAAGTGCCAGCACAATCAAAGTCTTCATATTGCTCGTTGAAACGTGAGTGTTGTGCACGCAAAGCAGGTAACAGATCAACTGATGTACCAATTCACAGTATCCCAAACTATTTATACCAGATGCGTAGGTAAGACGAACGTAGAGCAACGGCACCTCGTCGACTGATCTGTTTGATTGTGTGGCTGTGATAAATTGGAACCCCGAACTAAGTTCGGCAGCCGGTTTTCTTTTGCTTTTATTTCTAATTATCAACTTCGGCTTCATCATCAGCATCATTATCAATTTTTGAACAATAAAACGAGCACCGGCTTTTGGCTGTCACTTGACCGGGTGAATCCCAAAATCGAGAAACAACAACTTGAGAGTTTCAAAAAACAGCATAATTATGTACAGATT
Organism: Drosophila nasuta; assembly: GCF_023558535.2. Taxonomy (NCBI): domain Eukaryota; kingdom Metazoa; phylum Arthropoda; class Insecta; order Diptera; family Drosophilidae; genus Drosophila; species Drosophila nasuta. The sequence goes on along the minus strand of NC_083455.1, from coordinate 13,166,790 downwards.
ATTAAGAGTGGCTGTCTCTTCTGTACTTATAGTAGACTCCAATATTAATAGCTATGTTTTGTAGATTTTATAGAGTTTGTTGTGCTGATGGGCGTATCTGGTCTTCCTAGTCAACTTCTCTCTCTCTCTCTCTCTCCCTCGCAACAAATCTCGTATTTGCCGATTTGGATATTCTAATCAACTGACAAGTTCAACTTGAAGAGTTTATTCGCCTCGTTTTTGGCTAACAAAGCGGTTTCGATGGCGTCGTTACAAAACAAATAACAAATCGAAATCATACAGAAATTCGAGAAAAATCAATTAATTTAATATGTGAGCTAACAATGTGTAAATAAATCTATATTCCTTAGAGATGAGCACGTGTCATGTTTAAGTCACGTAGAGAACAGAAAACAACTGTGTAGATTGTAAACAAAATCAGATTCAAAGTAATTTTAAAGGCTATGATATTGATCGGAACTGTTAGTTTAAGTACTTAACAATTCACTAATGTAGTTGTAATTGTTGTTATTGAACAGTATATATTAACATGAAGTGTAACTTAATTAGCAATTATTAGTATTAGCTTCTTCACTTGTATTAACAACAATTCTAAAACGATTATCATCTATTCATTAACTAGTTCCTTTGAACTTGACTCATTCATGGTCGATCTACTCAGTTTGTGTACTATGCATCTTAATAGTATTACTTAGATTAAGCTGCGAGTAGTAATCGTAGTGAAATCCACAACACGCGTAAGCTTTTAAGTCGCTTTCTATAAACAAACGTGAAGTAAAGCTTTACTCTACAAATTGAATTTACTATTGAGAGAAATTAAACAGAAAGAGAGAGAGAATACAAAAGCTCATTCTCTAGGTACACGAACTCTAGCAGGGCAAGAATTAAAATCCCAGAAAGAGTGAAAGCGATATGATAAATTATCTAATTATTATTCAAAAATTGTTAACTACAATTTAATATGTGCAATTAAGACTTAAAATGATCATTATGCAATTATAAATTAACAAATGTATGCGTAAGCTGCTAATAAAATGTATTCTAGTACACGATAAAACTTGGCAAACCAGTTTCAATGTCGTCACGGCGCAATAGCTAATATTCTACATACAGTATACTACAGTACAAGTAAATATCACACGTGAGTTACCCCGATTCAAGATCGCTTCAAGTGCGACTCATCAGCGTCATCGTCAAAGGGGTTTTCCATATCGAAAAGATGTGAAAATCTATTTATATGAAATGAATGCTGGTATTTTGTGATTTTTTTTATTTTGTTTTTGGTCAAATGCTAGATAAACAAAGAGAATTTGATATGTGTTGTTTGCACACTTAGCATCTAATTGCCGGGGAAGTCCGCCGGAAAAGATTCAATGTCGCGAGCTTTCAAAAATCTGAACTGTTTGCTCATATAACCAGGGCTATTAAATAAACTGTATAATAAATGCACTTAACACAAAATGTATATTCGATTTAAGACAAAATCCAACAATATAATCACAACTCTTGCTAATTTCACCATTTTTTTTTTTTTTTTGCCGACTATCAACAAGAGCTATTTGTCTACATCTCTTGGTTTGTTTATTTATTTATGCAGACAAAATGGACAAACAAATCTCGACATATTGGCGCTCACATAATTGTACCATACAATAACCGGTTTGGTTTTTTTTTCTTTTATTGTTTTCTTATATTTGCATTATTGATATTGGCAAATTAATTTTGCTTTATTTTTCGAACTTATGTTTGGTGTGGTAATTTATATAAGCCTGCGGTTATTTTTCTATATTTTTTTTGCCCCTGTCTTCTGCGTTTCAGTTTTCATTGATCTATTATTGGTTCCACAAGATTTGATTAATGGTGTTATTTAATAAATGGCGTCGTTAAAAGATTGTAATATAGAAGGCAAATATAAGTAGTTTTAGAATATAAATAATATATACTGGTTGTATTATAAACAAATATAACTATTTATTACTTCACAGCAATTAACAAAATCAAACACCAAATGTGATTTCATATTTCACATATAATTTACGCCAATGCAGACTTAGTTAATATTTGTAAATGCATTATAAATTAAAATGTTGATGCTTTCATAATGAACCGCATTTAATTGAGAATGTATTCGCGTTTATTAAAAGCAATCAAATTCAAATAATTCATAGCCGCAATTTTGTCGCATTAGCAGCCAGGGCAACCATATATGTATAGAAATGTTTAGGAGGAATGCCAGACTAATGAACGTTCTGTTAATTATGTAAACCCAGCAAGGGACATGCATAACAAAATCTGGCACAAAGTGCAAAATGTTGCATTTTAGGCCAACGTTTATTATTATTGGCAATTTTCGATTTTTCGAATTAGTTTTACTTGCTCTTTCCCTCTCTCGCTCACACGCATTGAAATTGAATTATCCGTTTATTTTTGGCAAACGGGACAAACTATTCAATTATGCTGTCGGTAGGCTAATGAACAAAGCGATGTCAAACGACAAACGCGATGTCGCGCCTCTGTGCTATGCAATACATTTTGAATTATTTAGCCGTAATTAAAATTCTATTGCTCGCGGCATGCTAAAAACAATTGCATACTTTCAGGCAGCTGGCGAAATAACGGACTCCAATTGGAAGCTGCAGATTTATCAATCCAACCAATATCCAATAAGCAAGCATAATAACGTGACAATTTTGTGTGGTGAATATCTAACATACGCAACATCAAATGCAACTGTTTGAAAATTAATTGTATTTAAAGCATTTTCATTCATTAAAATCGAATTCTTGTACAGCAAGTTTATACAAGTTTAAAGTAATACCTAAAGTCACTTGCTTTGAAAGCTGCACCCGATCCTTTTAGGTATAAAAGCACATACAAATTACGCATTGCCACTAAAAATAAAAAACAAAAACTAATTTAAGCATATTTTTTTGTTTACTTCAATTACACAACACTTCACTTACACTTTTCGCATTACATTGCTTTCGCTCTCTCTTAAATTTCAATGCATTAGACTGCGGCTTGATTCTTGCTCCAATTATGTACTATATATATGAACGCACATCACCAAAAAAAAAAAAAAAATGTTGCGCACAATAGAACTTTTCTCTTCGCAAACGCAACTCTTTACATGGCCTTTGATCTCTTTCTTAATCCTTGATGCGCTTAAGATAGGCTAGCTGTGAATATTGGACTTTTACCGATAGAACTTTTTGCATTGCACTATTTCCTTCACTCAATTTGCATTTATACACAAGCACACAAGTGCAGAAATAAATGAATTGATAAATAGCCTTTGCTAAAGCATAACCATTTTTTGGGTTAATAGCTTCTGCAGAATCTTCTTAGACGGTTCTACCAAATTGCGTTACGTTTTTTTTTTTTAATTTTTGCAAACGTATAAGGACAAGGACTTCCGGTGTGAAAATTTTGTTGGGCAGCGTGACCGGCACTTTGCCTTTATAAATATTATATATGGTAAGCTGGCTTTGCTTATACATACTAATCTGGGTTTGGCCACACTTAAACTCAGCTTCAAAGTTACAACGAAATCCTTTGCATACTTTTGGGCAATATTTGTGACTACAGATTAAAAATATCAATTATTAGCAGAGCAGTAAAAAATAATTGGGAATAAATTCAGCACATTCGAAGAGCAATATCCAGTAAGCAATTGCATTTAAATATGAATTTACATTTATTTTATGGGCCCGCATAAATTGTAACAAACAAAGAATGGCCACAATGTCAATTCGACAACGGCAGCAAAAGCTGCAACAATTGTTGCAATCATCCCAAATGGCAGCAGCAGCAACAAGCGGCAGACAGCCGACAGTCGGCAGTCGACTCTGTGTGGCAAGCCGCCAGCAATAGCAACATAGGAACAGCAATAGCAGAATGGCAGGGAGGTTAAGGATGCAGTTATGCCAAGTGCACCACAGGGGTTCATTGTCCTTGTGCAAATTGGTCTGAGTTTATTGCCAATGGCTGTTTGGGAAAGCTGCAGCAGACATTGTCCGACTACGACTACGACTCTGACTCCGACTATGGCTTCGACCTGAGCAGCTAAACAGCTGTAGAGAGATGAAACGAGGCTGCTCAACAGCTGCTGCTCCCAGGCCTGGAGCAATAAAACTGCACTTTGAGGCTGGGCGCACAAAGTTTGCTTAAGATTTCAATTTGTGTGCAACATTCTCTATAAAACTTTCTGCCCCAAATGATAAATGTTTTGCTAAATGCCACACAGACGGCAATTGAGTCGTGGTCGCGCCATTTGTAAGATTTATGCCACCAAGTATGTTATCAATGTGCTTCCCAGCTGCCGCTTCTTCTTCTTCTTCTTCGTCTCTTCTTATTTGAGTGAAAAACTTGTGTAAGCAACTAAAAGTTCTATGCATAAATCGGATAATGTGTTGCCACTTACATATGCAAAGCCTTTTACCTCAAGGACAACATATGACTTTCATATGCAAACTTTTCAACTTTCAACCCCTCCGCCCCATCTCACAAAATTATGATCTATCCATGGCCAACTTTTGGCAGTTGAACGACAAAACTGCTACACAAAATTTCACTCAATGAAATTAGAGCGCAAACGCTCTTACGACCTACTTACAGCTTATGATATGAATTGCTACACTGAGAGAATAAATAATATATCATACGATTTAAATTAAAATCTATCAAAACAAAAATTAAAATTAAAGTCTAGGAAACTTGAAAGTTTATTATTATTGAAATAATAATTATACTCAGCTTATGTAAAATAATAAAAAAAATTCAATTTATAAATATATTCTTTACTCAAATATAGAAAAAGAAAATTACAGCACTCGAAACATCAAACTTTTGATTTTTTTAAATTATATTTTAACATTGCAAAATTCTCAAACTAACGAAATTTATTAGATTTATTTTCTTTCTGTGTTACTCTTAAATAGAATCCTCAAATTGTTCACAGTTTGTTTAACTTTTTTTCTTATTAAGTCTTTTTTGAACGTTAACAAAATTAAAATTTTTTTATATGCAATAAATGCTTAGTTTTTATAATTTTACTACCCAAATCTCAGCGCTTCTAAAATAGAGCATTACTTATTTTTTTTTTTGTCATATATTTTTCTGCTTTACTGTAATAAATTAAATTTCCCACTAATGAAAATATTTCTTCAACAAATTTTGTATTATCGAAAACTTTAATAAATGTTGGTTAAAGCCAGTAAAGTAAATCGTTGAAAACCAAATTTCCTAACTCAAGCTTTTATATTCACCAAAATATATACAAATTGTTCAAATATAATCCTATCTACATTTATTTAATACTACATACATATATTTTCGCGTATTAACTGCAGTCGCAATTTGTCAATGTCATTAAACAAATAAAGTCTACACATAACTGTCAGCTTAACAAGCAACCAAAAGTCTGACTGCTATGTATATATTTTGCCAGTCTGCATTGCAATTCAATTATTCTTCTTTCTTGTTTTGAGCAAATATTTATTATTTATTTTATTTATTTATATTTTGTACTTCTATAATTTCCGAACTTTGTCTTCTTGGTTCTTCAATTAAATTTGATAGTTCCATTCTATTTACATCCTTTAAATAAATTTGATGGGCCACTGAATTAGCAAGTTTAGAACGGTTGTAATACAACAACTGTTTACGACCCTCTAGCAATGCATCTCGACTCTGATAATTGTAGTACTATAAACTTTATATAGACTTTGTAGTAGTATTATTCGTTGCACAACCCAACTATAAAATGATGATCACAGCTTTGGTTTATTATTGTACAAAAAGTCGTTTTCTTTTTATTGAATTGTGTCTTATGGACTTGGGAATACTCTTTTGTTTCATTAACAAGCTATTGAGAATTGAGCACTTAAATCTAACGGCCATAGCCACCTGCAGAAGCCGTTGCGGATGCTGAGGAACTGGCACTACTTTTACCATAGCCGCCGCCGCCGTAGCCGCCGCCACCATGACCGCCACCTCCAAAGCCACCGCCTCCGCTGCCTCCGCCGCCATGCTTGCCACCGCCTCCGTAGCCACCGCCGCCATGTTTGCCTCCGCCTCCGAAGCCACCGCCTGGACCACCGCCAAAGCCACCGCCTGGTCCTCCGCCAAAGCCGCCACCTGGACCACCTCCAAAGCCGCCACCGCCAAAGCCACCGCCGCCAAAGCCGCCGCCGCCACTGCCGAAGCCGCCACCTCCATGGCCACCGCCTCCATGGCCGCCACCTCCATGACCGCCGCTTCCATGACCACCGCCTCCAGCTGAACCGCCGCCAAAGCTACCGCCTCCAAAGCTGCCGCTTCCAGCGGAACCGCCACCGTAGCTGCCGCTGCCGCCTCCAAGACCTCCTCCTAGGCCACCTCCTAGACCACCTCCTAGGCCTCCTCCTAGTCCACCGCTGCCTCCATGGCCGCTTCCTAGTCCACCGCCGCTTCCATGGCCACCTCCTAGTCCAGCGCCGCCTCCTTGGCCACCTCCTAAGCCACCGCCGCCATAGCTACCGCTTCCAGCTGAGCCGCCAGCAAAGCCGCCGCCTCCAGCTGAGCCGCCACCAAAGCCGCCACCGCCAAGTCCGTTGCCACCGCCTCCATGACCAGCGCCGCCGCCGCCAAATGGACCGCCTCCAGCTCCGCCGCCGCCACCAACTAAGCCGCCGCCGCCGCTATGGCCGCCAGCGCCAGCTGAGCCGCCACCGAAGCTGCCGCTTCCAGCTGAACCGCCAGCGAAACCGCCGCTGCCAGCTGAGCCACCGCCTCCATAGCCACCACCTCCATGGCCACCAGCACCGCCACCGCCGCCGCTGCCAAATGGACCGCCGCCACCTTTGCCGCCACCGAGACCGCCGCCAAGTCCACCACCAAGGCCGCCACCAAGTCCTAGATCAAGACCGCCGCCTCCGCCGAGGCCGCCGCCAAGACCCAGTCCTAATCCGCCACCGCCGCCTAGGCCACCGCCACCGCCTCCGCTGCCGCCATATTTACCGCCGGCATCGGCACTCGAGCTGGCCGAAGCTGATGCGGTGGCCGAGGAACTAGCACCGCCTCCACCGCCACCGTAGCCCGCCGAGGCGAGCGCCACGCAAACGCTGAGCACAATAAACAATCTCATCGGAACTGTTGCCACCGACTGACTGACTGCGGCCCTTGGAGAACGTTGCGCTTTTATAAGAATGCAAAAACCCACAAAACTAATAAAGTAGGAAACAAAAACAAAAAGAAAAACACAAAACAAATCAAATACAAGCAAATCGACAAAAAAAAAGAAATAGAAAATAAAAAACAATAAACAAAAACAATATTTCACACAACAAAAAACAGGCATAAACAAAATGCAAACAAAGTGAAACTGGGAACAAATACAAAACGCTCGTCACGTTCTTAAAACCGGGATCGATGTCGACTTGCTTCGGGTCAAGCGGCGAAGCAAAACTTGGATAATTAACCTATGGAGCAAGAGAGATAGAGACATGCAAGAGAGAGAGAGGGAGAGTGAGAGAGAGAGAGAGAAGTCCCCGCAGCCAGACTGCCCATAAACAATAATAAGACATTTATCATCATTTAAATAATATACATTGTGTCTACAATTTCAGGCGAATAATACTCTAAACCAAATCACGAGAGCCGGATGATCTAACAAAATCCCAAACGAATACCTGATAAACAGCAGAGTATCATCATCATGTTCTCAATTAATCTCTTTCCTTGTACAAAAGTAATAAGGTTTTTTTTTGGGTGTTGTCTGCTACAAAAAGAAGGCATATCATTTGCAAGCTAATTTATAAATGGATTTTTTAAGTAATCTTCCTACCGAAGAGCTTAAAAATAAGAATATAAAAAAGTATAATTGTCAGACATTTGTTAGTAATTGTTAGTAAAATCAACAATGAAAACCACAATAATTTTATTTAAAATAAATAATATTAAACAATATAATTCAAGTTCAATTTAATATTATGTTACGTAAATTTAATTGCAATTAAAGAAATCTTTTAAGAAAAAATTATAATGTAATTTAGACCATTTTTTACAATAAAATATACCGCAAAAAATACTAAAATATACCAAAGTCTATATTCGGTATTGATATAATACTACATTCAAAATCCATATGGATAGCGGGTAGAAATATCCACAAAATAATCATTTCACAAAATTTCCCACCATAATTTACATAAATTACGCCCATAGCACGTGAATCACAAGTGAATCTTCATTACACTCATGAATATATTGGAAATACCCAGAATCAAATTATGTGATTAAAATGCAGCACACTCAGAGCATTCGCAATTCGTTCAATACAAACTGTTTTTTTTATTATTCTTTTTCACATCTACGGAGTAGTCGTAATTTGTTTATATAAATCAACCTTTCGACGTCATCGTAACATCGGAAATAGCAGTGTTGATGTGTTGAGATAAGAAATTCAATATGTTTAAAATCAATACTATACACATACATATTAGTTTAGTTAGTATAGCTAGTTAGTACTTGGAACACAACTTGTGTGATTATGAAAGCAATTAGCGGCCATTTAATAGACAGTTCTACAACCCAGTGTCAGTAATTCACGATTAAAATACATTTTCCCAATGAGCTATTAACTGTAATACAGTAATGTTTCCTTAGGCTATTTATGTATTTAACTTTTAGTAGTTGTATCAATTAAGGAAATTGGTAGCAGAAAAATAAAAATAAGAAAGGAATATTACGAAATTGAAATTTGAAATATTTTAAAAGCGATTTTAAATAGATTATGTAAAAACATGTTTATTAAATGAAGAAGTTTTGTATAGCTAAATTAAGAAGTTTAAATTTTATTTGATTGCTTAGTTGCATAAATAAATAATTTTAGTTAAAGATAAGACAATGAAATTTTACACTTAAAATTAATAAATTATGAAATATTCAATTAGATAATTCATGAAGTTATGAATGAATATAATTATAATAATCGGAAAGTAATTTAAAAACAAAATTTATAAAAAAAAATATTACTAAATCATTATTTTTTGGTATTAGTTTAACTTAGTTTTAAATTTATGTAAATTTAAATAATATACCTAAAGGTAGAAGTACTAATTTATAGATTCATTTCTGTTATCTGTTAAATAGAGAAGCGATTAGTTAATATTTCATAGAGCAAGTCAATAGATGTATCAATTGAGGAAATTTAAAATAAAAAAAACAAAGAAATACGGAAAAATAAACAAATTTTTCCAACAGCTTTTGAATAGATTTTAAATTTAGAATATATATTTAAATTATTGTAAATGCGAGTTTAAATGCAGATTACTAAACAAACAATGATTTAATGTGGTTAATACACAAGAACAATGAATGAATATTAATAGAAAGCCAATCGAGAAAACAAACGTTTACATTTGTTACAACACACTTCTGATAAAGAAATAATTAGCCATAAATTATTAAACTCAATTCTTGTTTATACAATGTTAATAATCGACACATTCGGCTAATCCCTAAACAGATTAACACAGCACATTGTTTAACATATATCGAAATACATATTTATAGAGTGCAACAAAACATGTTTTTGGAGATTGGTTCATGGTGAAGGTGGAAATTGTCAAGCGGAGTTTTCACGCCCTGAACACAGTTTTTCACTTTGCTGGTCGTCCGTTGGTCGGGTAAACTGTAGAATGCAAATGTCAAGAATTCGGTGGCCTGAAAGCATAAGCAGCTCAAGGAAGTCAGCCAAGAAAACAAGAGCCGCAACGACAGCAGCAGCAAACAGAGGCAACAGCTGCTGTTGAGAAAATGGCATGTGCATAAGAAAATAGAAAATTTCCTTAAGGAAATCTGCTTAGAAATGCATGTGCTGCTTGTTGTTGCAGCTGCTGTTGCTGATGCTGCTGCTGTTGCTGTTGTTCACTGTTGCTGGCAAATCTCCTACTATAGTTTCTGGGCCAAGTGATTGTCTGGGCAGAAAACGAAACACACAACACTTGACTTCCGTTTCCGGTCGAAGTCCATGCACAAACACACTTAGAGCAAAGCTTTTGCATATTTAAAGTCGCAGCAATTTTATGCAAATATCTATTCCATATTTAAAGCAAGACAAATAAATAAATAAATATTAAATCTAAGGTCTCTACCAGCTAGCTCGTCCTCGTCTTCTATGGGTTCGACTTCGTTCCACATCCATTGTCGAGAGTTCCTCACCCTCGGCATCTTTGCCCTGTGGACGCTTGCCCAGCACTTGCAGCATGCGATTGTAGAGCTGCTTTCGCACATCGATGGCCCAGAGAAAGTCCATGTGATTGAACTCCTTCATGGGCACCAGATATTTGCCCGTCACATTGCCCAAGTCGTCGCACATTGATTCCACATCAGTCGGATGACACAACAAATCATTGGTCGAATAGTACACAAATGTGGGCACAGTGACTAGACTGAGATTATATCGTGGCGGCAAATGCTCTCTGTATAACACCATATTCTTGTTGGAACTGTAGCTATAAGGTGCAAATCTGCCAGTCTTGATGATCTGTATGAAGTGCTTCACCTGCTTGGCTGCCACTCCGGCTGGATAGTGACCCAGCACCACGGGAAACATTTTCTGAAAATAAAATATGATTTAAGTTGTCTATTGTATTTAGATATTTGTGAACTTACTCGGTTGAATTCATTCCAGTTGCGACCCACAATGCCAAACACAGCTTCGATGCAAAGACGTTCCGTCTCCTCGGTCATGCGGCAAAGAAAACGAAACTCGCCATTGAACATCTCCGTAATAGCGCTACCTACAAGACTCTAGAGAGAATTAAGAAAAAACATTGTTATTAAAAATTAGTATTATTAAAGCTGATCTTAATTTAAAAGTGTCTTTCATTCAGCATATAAATTCTAACAAAATAGTTTTGGGAACTATTTTTAACTCCTTAAAATTAATTATTTCTTCTTATAAAATACTTCAGATATACGAAAACATTAAATTCTTAAGTGTATGTATGTATTAACTGTATGTACTATATGAATAAATGATCTTATATAATTTTGAGAATCTATTTCTGAATATTAAGAATAATGAGTATAGTGCAATGAAATGAGAAAAAGTTTCAGATACTGCAGCTTTAGGTTGTAGATATGCCGGATATTAAAAAACGAATACTGCAGCTAATTTAAGAAACTATAAAGATTGAAAAACAAACCAAATCAACATAAATAATATAGTTTACCCATAGTTATGCCTATTAATTTTCAATTTTTACTTTCAGGTTCCAATTCTAATTTTCTATTTATGTATATTTCTATATAAACTCTCAATTTATATTTGAAGTTTAATTTTCGTTGTCAATTTCACTTTCAATTTTTAGTTTTCGTTTTAGTTTCTATAGTAATGTGATTCTTACATGTATAGCTACGGACCTCCTATGCTCTGCTCCTCTAAAGGGTAGCCAGCTTAACCTAACCTAATGTAATTGTCAATTTAAAATTGCTTAATTTGTTAAAAAAAACTTCCAAGTCTATACTTCAATGTAAGCTAGACTTTAAATACGAAATAAACACTTGCTTAGTTTTTAAATGCAAAAGTAATAATGAGATGCGGAACAAATCAAGTCGTTGAACTAAAAGGAATATTATAAATTTTCTGGATGAAAGCTCTTTCTATGGATGGATAGACTGACAAACAGAATTTTCCGTCTTTTCCCGACTACTCACATTAAAGTACAAGCTGATGGCGCGTATGTAAGGATGACCGCTGGTTTCCTTGGCATAAACAGCCGGTGCCATCGCCTGCATGGAGATGACCTTCTCGTTGTAAGCCGGACGCATGGAGCACATGACAAAGAATGCGGTGCAGCCCTGAGAGTGTCCGGCGTACTGCAGCTTCTTGAAGCCCGTCGACTTTAGAATGTAGTCAATCATGGCTGGCAGATCGTACATACCAATCTCATGCCAGCTAAAATCCCAAAACTTGGACTCATCCGGATCGAGTGTGGTGTGATTTCTCGAGTAACGATTTCCACGAGCATTTCCCAGCCAGACATCGTACTTGTGGTCGGCAAGTAAGTATGCTGCAAAGAGACACCCAGAGAGAGTGTGAGTTGTAGTAATCACTTGACCAACAGTGTCATTAATCACTTACCCAGACTCACATTGGGACCCATGACAACGAAACCCGCCGAGCTATCAACGAGTCCATGCTGCAGCAGAAAGGGTTGAGCATTCTGATTGCGTATGCGATGCATTGTTAGAATGTAGCCATCCTCGGTGGTCACATGATGCACTTCCGCCTCATAGCCATATTTGGCAATTAATTTATCCTGTTGATGAAATGCAAATGTGTAAATTTCTCTCTATGTCTGCTAGTCATTAATCTTTTGAGCTGTTTCATACCACAGTTAGGTTTGAGTCTTGTTTGATGTTTTTGCGTTGCAATTTCTCCTCGGCTGTTTCATCTTCACTGCTCCATTCTTCTTCCTCCTCCTCTTCGTCCTCTTCCTCATCCTCCTCGCCACCAAACTGCGCCTGCGTCCTGCTGATCAGCAGGCATAAACCTAAAGCCAATAGCCAACGTCTTCCCATTTCAATACTCCAATTTGAATCGTTTTCAAAATTAAATCGAAATCAATGCATAAAGTGAAATCCGGTTGGGGAATCTTCCACTTGCTTGGTCAACTTTAGCGTTGAACGTCGCGGACGCAACTGAAACCGAAAACCAAAAACCCGGCAACGCGCTTCGAACTTCCGCGCTTACAAAGAATGCCGAAAACTTTCGATCAGCGAGCAAACAATAACAATGACAACAACAACAAAAACAACGACAACAACACTACAGCGATTATCACAATACGCGTGCATTTGATTTTGTTTTGCTCGCCCTTCGGTTTTAATTTTAAAATATACCCTATATATATTATAGTTACATAAATATCTAATACAATTTTATACTTTTTATAACTTAATATTAATAAATATTTCACTATATCTTATAGATACTTCTTCATCTTTTAGGCTAACATACTATATTTTGTTAAATTTTTTATAAAAACATCTACCAAACTTTACAAATTTGGTCTCTACATCTCATCATTACTGCAGAATTTAAGTTTTTCACGTTATGGGTTAAATAAATAACTGAATAATATATAAAATATAAGTTTTGGGAATATTTGTTACACGAAAGATACAAATTTTCTGTACCTTCTATTAATATGTATTACAAATTCCACATAAATCATAAATCATATCTTACATTTAGCTTTTAATGTATTCGAATTTTTGCAAACATTTAGATCTGTCCCACTCAGATACTTTTATATCTCTACTTCAAGGGTATTTAAAAGTCGATCATATGATTGCCATAAATAATTAAAATGACAGACTGTGAAAGAAAGGGTGGAGAAAAAGACATTGCGATGCGTAGTGCGTTGCTATCAACGAAGAACTGCAGACAACAGATAGCTACAGTGAAACCTCGCTTTGTGTGCTTTACACCTACAAATTGTGCTACTTCGAAATGAGGTCACCTTGCAGTGTGAAATGTTGTAATAAGTGATTACAATGTAAGACACAAAATTGTGTAAGCTTCGGTGATAAATGAGAAAGTGTTTACAGAGCAATAAAAATGTAGAGTTCGAGACGACAATGACGCTGCGTTTTTAAAACATAAATATTGAACGAATTAAACGAGTTAATTAAATGCCACATAATATAAATCAGTTGATTCAATATTATCATTGATTTAAATGTCAATTTGCTTATAACAAATATGGAATTAAATACGTTATATGTTAAACAAAAATTAGGTATTAAAAATGTAATCTTTATGTGAAATTTATTCAAAATTAAATTAAATTGAAAAACAATTTTATACTTGAATGTAAGCATATAATTAATACGGAAGTCTTTAATAATATTTACAAAAATAGCCAAGTCATAATAGTTAGATAAGTTATCAATTCCATTTAATTATTGCCCATTTGTGTGCATTTTCAGTAATAGATGTAAATTATTATTAGTCTATTGTGTGTGCTGTGCCTTCTTTTTGGCCAGGTTTCAAGCGAAATGGCTTAATAACCTTTTTGGCTTAGCCACCGTTACCACAGTTGTGTCGTCTATTGTGGGTCAAATAGGCGATGAAAAAAATTAAAAGACAACCTCAACCACAAACAAAAAATAAAAGAAAAAAAGCACTAACAAATAAATGTTTTGTGCGTTTGCCTTTTAAGTGGGCAATCAAAAGAAAGTAAAAGTGTTGGGACCCAGACATCAGTTTGTCACATATTTTTGTTGTGAGGCTTTTAGTATTCAGTTTTTTATTTCTGTTTTATATACTGTGTCTTTGTTGTTGTTTCTTTTTTGGTCAGCTGTGAGCCGATTACATAATTGCCACTTTGCTGCCAAGACAAATAAAACATTTCGCTTGGCCGCTCGCACTTTTAATGAGACTCAATGGACGCCTTTGATGTGAGCTTTGCCAAAGCCCAATTACTTAGTTAGCACCACTTGTTGTCCCCTTACCCCCATCTTCTCCTCCTCTGTCTCTCATTCAATTACATAGGGCAAATTACCTTCGAGAAATTTTTCCATTAGCTCAATCAGTTTGTCATTAACCAATGTTTTAACCTCTGACGAAAGCAGAAAATCAAAGTGATTAAATTTGGTTGCCGCAATGCGTCGCACACTTTGCACTGTGCTCAACATGTGGGCGTAGATATCGTGCACCCCTTGGGGCGTGGCAATCGCATCGGTTTCCCCAAAATACAATATGATGGGTACACTGATCTGACTTAGATTATAGGACAGCGCCTCAACGCCGTGATACACTTGCATATTCTCAATTGGTCCATAGTCGTAGGCTATAAAGTCACCCGATTTCCAGATCTGTTGCAAGTGCCGCAACTCTTTCGCTGAACCACCCTGCAGCAAATGATCATAGTTGAAGATGTCGAGTAGCTGTAATTGAATATTTATATTTTCAGCTGATACTTCGTCTAGTATAGTTAATCGTTTACCTTCTTGTTACTTTGTGCACTTCCCACTAGATTTTTAGTGTAATACTCGCAGAGTTCCTTCTTTTTGCGACACATTCTCTTCAGTTCTCCTGGCGGAAACAGCTCATATTTATTAGCCTTTTGGCGTTTCTGTTGATAAGTTTTAATATTAATACCTTCAAATAATTTAATAAAATTGTATGAAATAATTAAAGCGTTAATAAATCAACATAGCTAATATTTACCGCCCTTAGAAATTGTACCTTCACTTAATATATATTGATAAGTTTTAATATTAATACCTTCAAATAATTTAATAAAATTGTATGAAATAATTAAAGCGTTAATAAATCAACATAGCTAATATTTACCGCCCTTAGAAATTGTATCTTCACTTACCATATATATTTAATTTTAACTAATTGCAATACAATAGATATGTTCTTAATTTTAAATATAATTATACATATGTATAAAAGTATAACATACATTAAAATTATTAATCTATAATTTCAAACCAAAACAAATAAAATAAAGTAATATACTAATTAATTTAAATACCTTAATCAAAAGAATGGTTAAAACAATATTAGGTTGAATGTATAAATATATTTTAAAAGCACTATATTAAACTACATTTCTATTAATTAAACACAAGTAACAACATATGATAACACTTTTTGCGGTGTACGAAAATACTGCAAGCTGATTAAAACATATGAGGCGAAAGCGAACATTTGCGTTATAATCTCTCTTAAACTCGGAGAAATAGACTTCGATTATTATAATGTGTAGAAACTACATTGTAAAGAAGAAATATTTCGAGAAAGAGTGATCTTAAGCAAGAAATATAGAATAAAAATCAGGGCAGGTCAGCAAATGCTTTCAATTTTATTACTTTCTATAGAACTCAATTAATTTAGTATGCAGCCAACAGGCCTTAATTGCTCGCGTCCCTTTGTACCCTCGAAATTTAATTATAAAATTGAAGTTAAAAGAATGAATTAAATAAAATATTTGGGTACCTTTTTGTCCAATTTCGAAAGTCCAAGGTCAAAAAATTAAGTGTGCATAAGGGGTTTAAATTATTAAATAAATATAACTGCACTATTTCTAATCACCGATTGAAAGCTTGAGTTCACAACTCAAAATAAAGCTTTTAATAAATATTTCGAAATATTCCATAGCGTGTATTAATAGACACAGCTGATCAACAACACTGAAGGAAGAGAGCAGAACACATGGAGAATGAGAGAAAAGAAAAGAAGAGCCGGCGCTCTATGGGGGGTTATCGGATATTTTTGAACTGAACTGCGATTAGAGGCAAATTTTGTTGTCTCCACCAAGCTGAGAGCCGACAATGATGTCAAACGATGTCAGCGTTTGTCTTATCAGCTGACAGCGGATTCAGTCTCGCAACGATGTTGAAGCTAAGCAGCCGCCTGCAAGCGCACAAAGTGCTCTCTTTATCCCTACGCCACGCCTCCTCCACAGCGGGCGAAGGCGAACGCACAGCGCTCTATGATTTCCATGTGCGTAAAGGCGGCAAGATTGTCAACTTCGGTGGCTATGCCTTGCCTGTGCAGTACTCAGATCAGAGCATTATTGCCTCCCATCTCTATACACGAAGTGTTGGCTCCATCTTCGATGTGTCGCACATGCTGCAGACGTTTGTGCGGGGCAAGGATGCGGCGGCATGTCTCGAAACCATTTGCACCGCGGACATACGTGATATGCCCGCGGGAAGTGGAAGTTTGACAGTGTTCACCAACGAGCAGGGCGGCATTCTGGATGATCTGATAGTGAACAAGGTGAATGAGCAGCAGCTGTATGTGGTCTCCAATGCAGCTATGAAGCAACAGGATATGCAAATCATGAGCAATGCGGTGGTAAGTACACAGAAAAAGAATCTGAGATAAATATGAAGACTTAAACTCAAAGTGGAGTCAATATACTAAAAATTCCAGATTTGTTTAACACATTTACGAAAATACTTCGTTCTTTTAAATGCTTAGATTCAGAATTAAATACTAAAAATTTTATTTTTATTTGATTAGGATCGTTTAATGACTTTTCCAAGACCAAGACTTCAGACCACATGTCCATAGAATGAATCCCCGAGAGCTTGACTAACTGAACTATGAGCAAAAACATGTTTAGTATTTTATGTATATTTTGTCAATCTAATCCTCAAACAGGAATAATTCAAAAAATCAATACTAAATCATACTTTAAATCCCCGATTACATCAAACCTAAAATACTTGATTTTTCAAGTTCTTTTTTCAACATCTCTTTCTAATCAAATTTTCTGTAATTCGCCTCTTTAGTCGCACTACAAATCCCAGGGCAAAGATGTGTCCATTGAGTTTCTCAACCCCTCGGATCAATCGCTTATCGCCGTGCAAGGACCAAAGGTGGCCCAAGAGCTGAGCAAGCTTCTAAAGCAACCTAAAGATTTCGAGCAACTTTACTTTATGCGCTCAGCGCTCTTTGAGTTGGCTGGCATTAACAATGTGCGCATTACACGTTGCGGCTACACGGGCGAGGATGGCGTCGAGATCTCTGTGCCCTCCTCTCAGGTGGAGTCGCTGACTGAAGCGCTGCTCGCTGGCGGTCAACTGAAGCTGGCTAGTCTCGGTGCCCGTGACTCGTTGCGTCTGGAAGCAGGTCTTTGTCTCTATGGCAGCGACATTAATGCAGAGACTACGCCCGTGGAGGCGGCACTCGCTTGGCTGGTTGCCAAGCGACGTCGCAGCACTTCCGACTTTCCAGGAGCTCAGCGCATACTGGAGCAACTGAAGCAGGGCGTCCAACGGCGGCGTGTTGGCGTGCAAATGCTTGGTGCGAAGCCACCGCCAGCTCGTGCCGGAGTTGGCATCTTTAGTGGAGGTCAGCAGGTGGGTCAGTTGACTAGTGGTTGCCCCAGTCCCAGCACGGGTCGCAACATTGCCATGGGCTATGTGCAAGAGCAACTGAAGAAACCTGGCACTCAAGTGCAGCTCAAAGTGCGTGAGAAATTCTACGAGGCGGAGATCACGCGAATGCCCTTCGTTAAGGCCAACTACTTTAATAAGCCAAAGTAATAAAGTCAAGCTTAAACTTAAACAGATTTCATTTACTGGTTTTATCTTTGAGTTGAGAAAACTTGGAGAAGTGATTTGGAGACGGATGAAAATGTAATCCTAAGCTTAATATACTACAGACAAAACATAATATTTTTTCTGTTTGTTGACAGTATTTTTAAGTTTTTGTTTAAGTTTACAGTAGACAGGTTTAATAGACATATTGTGGCTTGGTTGATAAAGCAATTGCTTTCTTTAAAATGTGTTAAGAAAAGACATTTTGTTCCAAAACTCTGCTATATAGTAAAAAAATTCACGCAATGTAGGTTAATAGCTAGAAGATACAATATACAAGATATAGTTTCTATATACAAAAAAAGGACAGATATGTATTCAAATACTATGACGGGCGAAGATTTGCTAAAACGATTCAAGTTTACTTTCTGATATTACATTCAAAATAATATCGTTTTCGTTCATGTTATATCAATTACTTAAAGCATTCCTAGAAATATAGGCTACTAATTACAAAATACACTCCATATTATGCAGTTTTTAAGCTAGAGTTGCTATATTTAGTACATACAATAATAACTGCAGTATTTAAGTATAATCTCTGAAAAATTGGAAATACTTTTGTATGGCGAAAAACGATTACTGCAATAAGGTCTTGTAGTTTTGGCTGACTCTGGTATATTTTGTACCCGATGGTATATTTTAAATGAAGTGCTATATCAATAACTCTCAGTACATTTTAGTATTTTTGTAGTATATTAATTTGGTATATTTTAAGAATTATACCGCACTATTTTGCTCTTATTCAAAATGGGTAGCGGGTATCGCACAGTCACAGAGAGCACACTCGACTGTAGCTTTCTTACTTGTTAATATCTACTCAATATGCTGCTCTTCACAATCGTAAATAATTAGCGAAATATGGAACTATGCTAATTACCTTGACAAACTTCATGATGTCGCGCACATGCGTGTGATCGAATCGCACCTGGTGATGCAGTCGAGCTAGAGGTGCCAAAGCCTGAATGAGCTGGATGTGCTGATTGAATCGCGGATGCAAAGCGCACAGCACTAGGAAAGCATTGAATGCCTAAAAGGAGCCAAAAGTGAACCAACATTTAGAATGATGCTCTCTATACAGGGGAGGATGGAGTTTTGTGCTTACCTGCGAGTGTCCAATTAGCAAAACTCGATGCGCTGCCAGCGATTGCTTTGCTTTCTGCTCCTCCTCGTTGGCCACATCGTCGTGCTTCTCACGCGCTTGCAGCGCCACAATGTGGTCAATTATGGCGGGCAAATCGTATGCGCCATGCTCGTGGAAACTATAGCGCCAGAACTCAGACATGACATCGGTCAGCTCGATGTGATGCCTGCCATAGGGCGACATGCCACGCAGATTCGCCAGCCACACATCGTACTTGCGCTGATGCAGCTGAAACGCTGCATCAAAACACAGTCACACTTAGCATCTCCATCTCTTTTCTCTCTTATCTCCCACACTTTTTGCTTACCCAAACTTCTGTCGGGCCCCAGGCAAAGCCAACCCACCGAGGAGCTCAGCAGTCCGTGCACCAGAAGCACGGGGCGTGCCCCAACTTGGGGCAGACGCTGCAACTGCAACTGGTAGCCATCGTCGGTGGTCACATTGTGCAACTCGTGAGTGTAGTTCAATTGTCGCAGCCAGTCGACCTATAGAACAGTACACAAATCCATCAGTTGTGACTCTGCCACATCTCTCATACGTTGCACGTTGCATGCTAACCGTTGTCCACTTGTTACGCTCCTCGGCTGGTGCACAGGTCAAGCTAATCACAATGACGATGGCAGAAGCTCCGAAAGTGCTGCAGCGCATCAACCTCACAAATTCACGCATTTTCCCCAACCCAACTGCTCAGTGTTTTGTTTTGGTCCAACTATACTTCGGTCATGCACCGTGGCTAATTGTCCACCAGTTGATAATCTTTGCGCCTCATTGCTCTACACTGTACAGCAAAATCTGCGAAGAGTTGTAAAGGTAAAATTATATTTATTGTGGTTTAACTTATCACTTTTAGCAATACTTAACTTAATATAGTTTAGAATATACATATATGTTATATAATAAAGAACTTTGTAGAAACCTGCTCATCAAGTTTTCAAGAGTTGAAGATTTGAATATATATAGTTAAACATTAGTGATTTTTTAATTCTTGCGCTCGGACAGCAAGTCAATCAAGACACAGAAAATCACGTAGACATATAATATTTATCATCTATTTATATTCATAAATTATTTCCGTGTTGTATTTTAATACACAAATGTAATTAATTTACGACATAGACATATTCTTAAAATTACAAAAATATACGAATTGATTTGATAAATAAAGAAATTGCTGATCAAATTGTTAAATTTATAATTAGATTTAAATATATAGAGTCTTTACTTGTATGCTTTGTTGTATACTTCGAATATATTTATAATATTTATTATACATAAAATTAAACAAGAAAGATACCCGCTACCTATTTTTAATAAGACCTTATTCTACAAATATACCAAAAATATACCATATGGATAGCGGTTGTAAAAATAGTTCTTTAATAAATGTCATGTACAGTGTAATTGTTTAATTTGCTAGTACGTTTTGACTTGCCTATAAAATATTGTCATTTTAACAACTTCCCTTGAAGCTCACTTCCCACACACGCTCCATATGCTCATCTGAGCAGCAGTACATAAATTTACATGTTTATACCACGTGCGAATAATGCAAAGAGGGTAGCTTACACTTAAAAGAAAACTTTTTATATACATACAAAAATATATATAAACTTTTGCAATGCGTAATTTAATGTTGTTAAAACACTTTTACAAGTATTATATTTAAAATGTATGTAATGCTTATTATATAGAATATGAATGTTTGGTAATAATTATAATATTTAATAAACTTAAATAATACTGCTCCTTGCCGACGACTGATTTCGTTACGGCCGACGACTACTGCTTCTACTGTTCTGCTTTTCACGACTCTGTTCAACTTCTTAGGACTGATGATCCTCTACTGACGATTGATGATACCGATAGCTTCGTGTCTATGGACTTACTAATGCCAACCGATACCAACAAGGTATATCGGTTAAACTCCACCGCTGTTACATATATTTACAGGGTATTTACCAGTCGAGAAAACTGCCCTTTTCCAAATACAAGTCGCTTCGTCGTTGGGCAGCGCAACCACAATGAAATTAATTTCAGATTTCGCTCGGCGCGACAAATGCAACAAAAGTAAATTGTTTAATTGCAGCTTTATTAAATTTAATAAAAATGCATATGCCCGCAGACACGACACGCCCACTTACATACCCACATGCATATACTCCCAAAAATTGCTGGGCCATTCACAGCTGGTGATGATGATGATGATGCCTGGGACTCTCACTCTCGGGGTGCACGTTAATCGACTGCACTTTTGCATCCTGTTCACTGGCATAACAGGAGGCAGCTGCTTCACCCACCAACTCTCTTACACTCTCCAGTTCCTGTGTGGCATATGCCGCTAGAAAGGACTCGCTTTTGTGTGTGATGACGACGGCCGTTGCGTGTCCTTTGTTGCCACAGACAGTTTGACCAGAGCCATTCGCTTGGCCTTCTTCATCCATTCCCAGCCAACAAAGTTGTTTCCCATTTAATTTGGCATTCCGTTTTTTTTCGTTTTTTATTATTTTTGTGTTTTCCCTTTTTCATAATTTTAATAAAGTTCACAGGGATTTCATATTTCTGCCGCCGCGCTCGACGACGACGAGCTGACTGTGCAGTCAATTGTTATCTCTCCAACGATAAGTAAATACGGGAATGCAATTGCAGTTGGCGACTCTCTTCCTTGTTTTGTTTTTTTTTTTTATCTTGTTTGGTTGCCTCTTGTTTGTGTTGATTTTCGTATTTCCATCGGCAGTTTTTCCTTTCACATAAAAAAGAAATAATATCGAAACGCGCACTCTTATGCCGTATCATGTACTGACTGATAGGCCCAACGACCAGAGGCTTAATTGTAAAAGGTTTCCGCATATCTATAAAAATCGTCCACACACACTCGCAAGTACCTCGAGTGTATTCATTCGCATGTTGTGGTCCCTGGCATAATTTAATCTATTTTATTTAAGCTTTCCATTAAGCTTTATTTAATTGCAATTCATTCACTGCATATTAAGAGCATACAGATCCCATCAATTAAAGAGGCTCAACGGCACATTTCATCTTCATGAAATACTGAACTCTAAAGTTATTTTTGAAAAAATTATAGCATATAATATTTCAGTGGAACATGATTTAAGCATTTTAAATTATATTTTACTATATGTAATTTTTATATCTAAATAACAATATTCTTTATTCTTTTATTCGCATTACACTAATTTTTGTAATTTTTAAGAATATTTATTTTCTTAATTATTTATACAAACTTAAGTTTAGTCTGAAGGAATAAGTCGCTCTGACTCATCTCATGGCAATAAGGAATCGTATTCGTTATTTGATTTTACTATTCTACTATTTTACTATTTTTAATTTCTTATTAACTATACCTCCTTTATTTCAAATTCAAATTTTTTATTTCAAAATAATTTTTATTAAAATAAACACTATTCTTTTAGTTAATGCATAAAAATTTCGAACCATGATTAATAATTAATTTCATTTGCATTTTACATAAACAAGAATTCCTTTAAACCTGTCTCTCAAATATTCAATCCAAATAACACAAATCCCTAAATTCCCTAAGCTTAAACTCACATGAACCTCTTGCATTAGGATATTACATCATTCAGCAAGAACCTACAAGAAAATCTGAGAGTGGAAGCGAGCAGAAAATGGCAACATTATTTATCTATTTGAGTCAGCTCTAATGACATTTTTTACGCCTCATAAAACATCAGTCATAAAAAAAATAATACATCGCCAAAAATCTAGAATTGTGCTGAATGTTTTTTGTGTTTTGTGTCATTCTTATTTTTGGTCTAAACGTCATGTCAATAATGGCACAAAGGTGAATCGAGTGACAGTCACAACAACAACAACAACAACAGCGCAAATTTCGATGTTAAGCGTTTGATAGGAAAAACATTACGTCAAAGTAAATAACATTGTGAGTGAACAACAAGTTCAGCTTCAAATCAAAACGAAAACGAACAACAACAAAAACCACCAAAAAACCCCAAACCACAAAAATTGAAAAATAATAATGAAAATTGTGCAGAGGCAAAGTCAATCAGTGGCATTTGTTGTTATTATTATTGTTTGCGAACTGTTGTCGAAACAGTCGGAAAATAATAAAAACCTAGACGACTACAAATAAGAGTATCAAGTGCAAAAGAATAGAAAGCTCACGAAATGAGTAAAGACACTTTGTGTTATTAAATGCGAGACAGACGGAGCAGACAAAAACCGATAGAGAGAAATCAAAGTGCTCCTCAACTCAACTCAATTCAACGTCGAGGCGACGTTTGCCTGCTGTCAGCCAGCTCTATGCCAGCAACAATGGCGATGACGACGCTTCCGTTTCCGCTGTTCGTAGCTTCGGTGACAAAAATAGCAAGCAACAACAAAAAAGAAAGAGAACAACAAAAAATTTTGCTGCTTTTTCTGAGCTATCGCAAGTGCGAATGCTCTAAAGATTGTTGACACTTTTCGATGATTTTGTAAAGTTGATAAAGACATTTATTTATCTAGTTGATATTATTCAATTAACATAAAATTAAAATCAGTGTTTTCATACCATAAAATTAATAAACTATTTGAAGGACATACAAATTATTTATTCCTGAATTATAATAAAAATGTGTAGTTTATTATTTTTCGAATGTTAAATTTCTATTGTGAGTCACAGTTTTGTTGCACTCTGAATTTGCTATAAATTTAAATGAATTTTCTTTTGGCAAAGTGAATTAAGGGCAAATACTTTATTATTTTCTTTGACAGTCAGTTGCTTAACATTTATTTTTACTGTAAATAAAGTAAAAGGATAAGTAAAAGAATATACACAAAACATAAAATATAATAATATATTAATAAGTTAAAGAATTCGGGCAACTCAAAATATAATATTATATTAATAACTTAAGAAAACATGCCATACTCGCTGACAAAGCCAATAAACTTGTATCTAGTGTATGACAGGAAAACTTGACTGGCAAAAATGCAAAAAAACCGCGCGCCAAATGCATGGAATCAATGTAATTGACGAACAGACTGAGTGAGTGAATGAATCGCAAAGTTTATTGTGGCCACACGGTAGCAGTGGCAACAGCAACAATAACAACAACAAGAGTAAGGAAAACAGCAACTACAACAGCAACAGCTGGAGCAGACAAAAGAGGAACACAGCCCAAACCTCAAACCCCAACCTCAATCCCCAGTTTACCACCTCGATAGGCAAAAGGTAGGAATGCAAAGCTCACGCTTTGTTTGTCTTTCAACTCAATTGCACGGCAAGTCGACAACTTGTTGTTGTTGCTGTTACTGTTTGCTGCCTTCTTCTCTTCGATTTTTTCCTGTATTTTCTGAGGGTAACTTTTGTAAAAAAATATATATAAAGAAAAGGGGGGCAAGTGTGGTTGGCTTTTCCGCCTATATGATTTTTTATTATTTCCTATGGTTTGATGTGATTGCTTTTGAAATGTTTGCGTGCCATTTGTTGACAGTAAACGCCGCTTAATGATTTCATTTTGTTATAAATAGGATTTTCGGTAGAGCACGTGGTATAAAGTGGAAGTCGATTTAGGCATATACATTGGGGAACGCGATGAGCACTGCAGGTGATTTGTTTAGGGAAGAGCACAATTGAACAGTCCAAATATAATATTAATTGAATGAAATATTTGAACAAATGATTTTTCGTACAATTCTTTAATAATTACTGTTAAAGTTCTGTTGTAAGCAAAGTTTTTGATTTTAGTTTCGATTGATAAAGTAATTAATCAAAAAATATGTTTAACAAGTAAAAATATATGTTGCAACAAAACCATATCTAAGCGGTATTATTCTTGAAATGTACCAAATTAATATACCGAAATAATACTGAAGTAAATACCAACGGATTTATTCGGTATATCAACATACAATTACATTAAAAATATACCATAAAGTACAAAATATACCAGCGGTTTTTTGCCATATGAAGTTTAATACTTTAAACTTGGTAAAAAAAAAAATTGTCTTTAAAATTTAAAACTTGAACTTTATGCTATAATCGGCATGTGTCGGCTTATGCTCCCGTATTTTGAATTCTGTCAGCTGATATTAGCCAACTTTAAACCGCTGTCAACGCTGTGCCAGGCTTTCACCTAACACTCAGCGCATTCAGCCCACTTTCCCTCAACCATTTAGACCGCCTTTTGACATGTGCTTCACTTGAGCTCTAAAGCGATTGAAGCCGCCACGAAATATTGATTCTCTCGCCATCTAATAGGCATTAGCTGGTCACGAGCTTTTGCCACTCGCATTATGCACGCCGTTTGAATCAACAGAAAGATGAAAATGTTCATGCGAAATTAAAGACTTAACAGCAAATTTGACAACATGCTCGCTTAACACTCGCCGCAACAAGGGCAAAGTTTTCACATTCTTGTTTAACATTTTCCAACTTTCATTTCATTCTATGCTGTATATATATATATATATTTATTTATGTTTTTCTTTTTTTTTTCGTGTCTTCCGCGTACTATGCATAATGGAATTAGTTAAATTTCTCTTTGCAGCTTTTCACAGAACTGCAAAAACTTTCGCTGAACTTGCGCCAAAAAGTTTTTCCTTTCCTTTCCATTCCATTCCTTTCGATGCTTTTTTGAATGTTATGCGTTTCTGACGACGTTGTATTCGTGCTTCACAACTAAAGACGCAGTGTCGCTCAGTCGTAGACCCGGTTTCCGCCGCAATGTTAATGGCACCCAAGTTGCAACTCTGCAGCAACTTTTTACTTAGAACAATGTTGTCGACAATCACTCGATTTTAATTAAAATATTTATGAATTTATCTTCCAAGGAATTATGCGAATCATTGATCGACTGATAGTTATTCTAGTTTCTAATTTTAATTTTAATTTTTTTTAATAAGAATAAAGTTTAAAAAAGTTTACGGAAGCATAAGTATTTTTAAAAAGTATTCAAATTATTTAAAAATATATAAAACAAACTACTGTTCTATTTAATAATGAAGCAATGACATTGAAAATAGTTGTATATATATAAATTCAGAATTTGTACATACTAATAACATTTTCTGTCTTGAGTGACACACTAACTTTAATATCCATCATTCCAAATTTGAATTATAATTTTATCAACCAAACATTAATGTATTTAATTATAAGAAACATTTATAAACTGACATCAAAGTTAACAGTATTGCAAAAAATTGATTAATATAAAATTTAGGTTGTCTTAATAAGAGTAAAGTATACCTTGTCTCTCTAATTTTTCTAAAGGGTATAAAAACAAAAGAAGTCCAGTGCAAAAACTGTGCGATTATATCTTGATCATGGCCAAAGACAATGCACACTCAGAACGATGAATCATCATCATTAGGATGAGAGGCAACAGGGAATGTTGCGGAGGATAGCGTCAATCAGAGCTCACAGTTGGAATTATTCAGTTGTTCAGTTGACTTTCTAATTAAAAACCCATAAAGTTCCACACGCAAGGCACACACAAGAGAGAATAATAAACAGCGGAGAGTAATAACATTTTTAATTATATTTGTGGTGAGAATTTTTGGGTTTATCTGATGTGATGTGGGATGATTTTCAAGCACATAGCAAAACGTGATGACTTTGCAGATGGAGAAACAAATCATTTCGAGCAAGTATTATTCGCACTTTGTTTTCCTTTTTAAGGTTTGCCACAATTGCGAATTATCTGAGAAACAAAACCAATTGTGAGCTCAGCGATAATTCGCAGAGGTCTTACAATTAATTATATAATCCTCAACTCTATGGAATCATTAAATTATTTTGCATATTTTGCAATCGAGCCGAGCCGAGTTGAACAACAATTAATTCAAGCCCTCGCTGCTTGGTTGCCGACAATTGTTGCCAATCCGGGTTTCATAACCAGGTAACAAATGCTAAACTTATCTAACTGTTTATTTAAATCAATAATTGATTGTGCCTTCCACCAGTAATTAGCAAATACTCTTAAATTGTTTGGCTTCAGCCACTGGTCAAACAATGCGGGAATTCCCTTTGATTTCCAAGACAACTTTTGTATACATTATAAAGTTATTAATTTTTTGCTGTAAATATGAAACATAAACAAGTCATGTTCTTTTTGTTGTGTGAATTAATTGTAGTTCTTGGAACACTGGCGAACTTGTAGTGCAACTTTTACAACTAAAATACAAGCAACATAAGCTAAAGCAGTCACAACAATATCTGCTACAATATCAGACACAATAGCAAAAAGTAGCAGAGGCACAACAATTGAAATTGACAACATGAACGGTGACGATAAAAATAAGCAAGCAACAGCAGCAACTACATTTATACCCTGAGCAATAAAAATGAGAACAGCAACAACAGTATCGACAGCAAACAGCGGCAACAACAAGCTCAAGAACAAGCGCAACAATAACAGAGACAACAACTGCAAACAATATCAGCAAACAAAATTGCAGCGACAACAACTGCAATAAAAGAAACTGCAACATGTAACAACTGTAACTTCGTACAAATTATTTTAATAAATTAATAAAAAAAATATATATATGTTGGAATAATGTGATCTGTAAGCTTTCTCATGTATTTAATCTATTATGTTATGCACTTTCGGTTTTATAATTTTAGAATTTAAAAAACAACCAATTTGGATTTAACTTTGCGTTTAAAAGTGGGTGCTAGCGACGCGCCTTTGTAAATAACAACTTACAAGAAATAATTTCTTTGAATAGGTCAGAAAAAGTGATAATTTAATTTTCGACATTTCATATCTTCTTAACATTTTACCTCTAACTACTTTAAATCATAACAGTTATATATCCAACCACAACACATTTTAATAATAAAAATCGTCCATTTTTGTGATAAGTAAAATATTCTCATTTACAATTTGTATGTGGCTCAAAGGAATATGCACATTACTAGTTAATTGACTAATTTACTAATGACTTTAATCAGAGACTTCTCTATTCTTATAATGTATTTTCTATTCTCGACAATAATTCTTTAATGATTTGCACGAACACACGCTTATGCAAATGTAAGAACATTCATTACTGACCTGAATAAATGAACTTTAATCAAACTACATCAAGGTCTAACCTTTATGGTAAAATCATGCCAAATGAAAATTGGCTCAATTTGAGAAATGTTAAGAGCAGTCAAATGAATTTGCTAGAGGAAAAAAAACTCATTCTTTTTCATGTGAATCAAAGAGTAAACTGAATAGGTTAACCCATGCTTAAAAAGGTACAGCTTATCAACATTTAATCTATTTTGAAAACAGTTAAATTATAACTCTTAATGTTTATTTTTTTTTTTTTTGTAATATTAAATTTTAAACAATAATTTTCTACTTATTTAATCACTAAATTTATTACAAATTGTGGCAATTTAAATTTGTAAAAATTGTGTAGTAGCTATCGGTAAAGTAACATAAAGTTAAATCAATAAATAACTTAGCTTATGTAAATATTAAACAAAAGGGTATTTAAAGTGCCAGCTAGCATTGCACCGCGACTGCGGGATTCTCACTTGTTTTTTTTTCTTCTTGTTGGCTCGAACTCAGTTCCAAGTTGTGCTTGCTCGCCTGCTTTATGTCTTTTCATTATTGATGACTTAATTCCGGTTGATTTATTGAGGCCACAAACAACCGGTCAGAAGGGTAGTGAGTTGTGGCCAGAACGAGAACCCGAGCCGCCATTTTGTATGCACACGTAGATCTGCTGCCCCCGCTCTTATGCGGCATGTATTGCACACATACACACACAGTCAGACAGACACATATGTAGATACGGG
Organism: Drosophila nasuta; assembly: GCF_023558535.2. NCBI lineage: Eukaryota > Metazoa > Arthropoda > Insecta > Diptera > Drosophilidae > Drosophila > Drosophila nasuta. Next base: position 13,137,742 of record NC_083455.1, on the reverse strand, counting down.
TAGAACTTCAACTGAGAGAGAAGAGGGATAAGTGTACTCGAGAGTGTGCACAGCTGCGGCAAATGGCTTGAAGATGCACGTGTTTAATAAATAAGCCAAGTTAATGTTGTGCAAAACATGGTCAGCCATACTAGCTAGCTAATCGAAACAGGCAATAATATTAAGTAAACCATAACAAGAGCACTATATTACAACTACTATAGAATGTAGATAGTTATTGACAAAAACATGCGTAATGTTAGAGAAGAACGTTAGAGCGATTGATAGGCTTTGAGAAGTCCCTAATAATCGATATTTATATTATAGCAGTTCAAAGCTTTCGAGGAAAAATTAATATTTTAAGCTAATGAAAAATTAAGCGTTTAAAAATCAAGTAGTATTATTGTAGTGTTGCTACTTTTATGAAACATTAATCTTAATACATCACACAGCACTTAATTTAAGTTAAGTTAAAGCACTACTCGTCACTTAAATAAGGCTATCATTAAGCACTACTGAACACTCAAATTAAGTAATCAAAACACATTCTTAAAATAAGAAAGTATCCAAAATAAGAAATTAGAAAATCTTACGTGTGCATTATTGATGATAGAAAAACATTGTGAACAATTAAGTTTGTCAAAACTAAATATTACAAAAAGAAATAAATTAAATTTGAACGTTCTACATGTTAAGTACTTATTAACAACTAACCATGCAATTAATAGTATTTAATTCTTTTAGAGAATTCTCTTCTTCTTTACAGACGTAAAATTCAAATGAACGACCGTAAAGAAACATTAGTTAATTTTCCAATACGAGTCTTTCTTAAAAAAAAAAGAAAGTATCGCCAGTTTTCAATTGAATTTCGCTCAAATTTGCAGCAAGAGAATGTGCTCTGTTAACATTATAATTATGCTGAAACTTTATAATTAAGAAAAGCAAAACTTCGGCTTGGTACGAAACCAAAAGGAGAGTGCAAATACTTTTAAACTATGCTGTAAAGGTAAAACAACTGTTGGTAGAGCATTTAAAAATGAATAAAAAAAAAAGTAGAAACCTTGCAAAATATTTCCAATAAACTGGGTTAAAATATAGTAACAATCTCAAACATTTATAATTTAAATAAAATATTTACAAAATGAAGTTGTAACAGGAATGCATAAAAAGGATTAAAATTATGTGGCATATATAATTAAAATAAAGTGGAAGCAGATTAAAAAATATGTTTAATTAAACATGGAATTTGAATTTTTTGTATGCGTATTATAAACAGGTCAAGAGCTTTTCAGCTCACATAACAAATAACTATGCACTTGATGAAGCTATGTAGCTATCATTATGCTTGATTACACAATATCATTATTATTATTTGAATGGTTTTTTATTTGTTGTTGTGTTGTACTCGTTATGCATTAAAAACCCCAATTAATTGCACGACATTACCGCAAATCTGTGTTGAAAGCGAAACGCATGAAACACAAAGCCACAAAAACGAATACGCATTCAACCAAGCTGAATGCAATACTAAACCCCCCCAAAAAACAAATGTCAAATATTTATGTCTAACGGAATGGATGCTATTCACATTCAAATTCACATTCGCATTCACAGTTCTATTCACATTTACATGACGCACAGATTTGTTGCGCCCCAAAGTATGCAGTAAATGTGCACGAAACGAGCCAAAAACCTGTGAGCTCATTGCACACCGACTAATGTCTATGGATCTCTCTCCCTGCCCTGCCCTGCCCTGCCCTGCCACGCCCACCTATTGCCTGCCCTCAAAGTGCGGCATCCATTCATTTGGCTAAGCCATGCAACGTTATCGCTGGCCCTTCAACTCGTGCCGCATCACTTATAGCAACCTAAATGAGTGTGTTTCGATTGTGTGAGTGTGAGTGCGCATCGGTATGTATGTGTGGGTGTGTCTGTGTGTGAATACTAATGTCCAATGATTAAATTTTAATTACCGTGCGCAAATCGAGTTTGTGTTTACTGCTACTGCTGCTGTTGCATTTTTCAAGTTGCTGCCACTTTGATCCATCCAAATGTATCTGCAAATGGATCTCTCTCCCTGCCCTGCCCTGCCCTGCCCTGCCACGCCCACCTATTGCCTGCCCTCAAAGTGCGGCATCCATTCATTTGGCTAAGCCATGCAACGTTATCGCTGGCCCTTCAACTCGTGCCGCATCACTTATAGCAACCTAAATGAGTGTGTTTCGATTGTGTGAGTGTGAGTGCGCATCGGTATGTATGTGTGGGTGTGTCTGTGTGTGAATACTAATGTCCAATGATTAAATTTTAATTACCGTGCGCAAATCGAGTTTGTGTTTACTGCTACTGCTGCTGTTGCATTTTTCAAGTTGCTGCCACTTTGATCCATCCAAATGTATCTGCAACTCGTATCTGTATCAATAGCTCGGTCTATTCGAGTGTGTGTGGGTGTGTGTGTGTGTGTGATTGTGCTCAACTGAATGCATGCTGCTCGTTTTTCATGCTCTCTATTGATCTATGCAGGACATTGCCGCCGGTTAGCATGTCCCAGCTTGGGCTAACTTCATTAACAGTTTCAATATTATTTTGTCCAACACAGAGGGCGAGAGAGAACAGAGCTATTTCAATGGACTAACAAGTGTGCGATGTATGTATGCTAATGGGTGTGTGTGTGTGTGTTAAGAGGTTAAGTCAGCTTGGTTAGAAAAGTTGTCAGAAAGCTATGTTAAATGACTGAGCAGAGAGAACTAAAAAAAAGTGTAGATAAAAGAAGACTGTCTAAAGCAATGAAAGAATATGCTGGAAATATTAGTTTAGTGTGCATAAAATGGGATATAAAGCTATCCAGTTTTACTATAAAATCGGATTGAAACTTTTTGGAAAAAACATTAATGTATTCTGGAAGGCCTGCAATTGTTTTCATTAAACTATTACCATGTCTGAAATTTAGATATTATCACAAGTTTTTAAAGATGGCGAAGCTTAGACTATATAGAACATAAATGTTATTTTTAAATGCTTTAAGAAATATGTTAGGTGAATTTTTGTGGCACTAAGGATCATTTCATTTAGCATATTAAAATGTTATGCATTAAAACATTCATCTAAATGCAAAGGTATCATTTGATAAGGTTATCTTTTAGATGCATTGAAGGTTTGAGGAATTTCGCATTAACAATTATATCGAAGGTTTAGATTCTTTCTGTAAAGTTTACTAATACGTTTAAATTTTGTAAAAACAATAACATAATTAAAGGTACAGAGTATTTAAAAAGTCGAGCATACCTTTTTGTTTAGCACTTTTTTTGCTTAACAGACAATTACGAAAAAATCTCATTCAGATTTACAGGCCAGGGCAAACTTTTATTATCTAACAACAAATCTCATGTTGACCCTTGGCATAAACCGAAGTTGCAGCTGCAAAGGAGGGAACAGAATCTGTGACTGCCTCTGGAATTGGAGTTGGAGTTGAAGATGGAAATGGAAATGGAGCAAGTTTGTTATTCATGGCGCTGAACATATGTGCATGCGAATACGTATTTATGTGCTCCAGGGTGGAAAGCAGAAGGGCGCTCTGAGGCATTCATTGTCCATTGCCATTGGGGGACAGTAAAATGGATGGCAATTAACTTTATAACATTTGCTAGGCCCATGTGCATTGCCATTGTTACCTCCCCTCCCGCCCTTTGTTGTTGTGGGTAATGCGCGCCAGTTGATTAATTGGAAATTGTGGTTAATGTGGTGGCTAGATCAGCCGGAATTGACAATCAACAATGTGAGACGACGACTGCACATACGCATGTGAAAAGTTTCACATACAGAGTCTAGACTTTTAATTAGAGTAGGCTCTGCGCAGTGCCTAAAAGTATGCAATGACATATGCAAAACTTTTTTTGCCAGCTAACTTTTTGCCACTTGTTATTGAATTTTTCTTTTCCTTCGTTCTTTGCGCCCATTTTTCTTCATTTTCAGTTTTTTTTTCATTTTTGTATGTGACAAAAGTTGACAGATTTGCAGCGGAAAATTAACAAGTTCCGTGCCCAAAAAAAAAAAAACATGAAAAATGCGAAACTTTATCCTGCGGCAAATCGAGTTAAGAAGTCGTAAACTATGCAATGCTAAAAATGTGCTAAAAACTATGTACACGACGAAGAGAAAGCAGTTTGTGGGCGTGCCGGAAGTGGCAGTAGCAAAACTTAAAAACTCCTAGACGACGGCGACATTTTTATGCCTTTTTCTGGCAACAACAAGCACAACTCAAACTGCTGGCTCTTCTCGCTGGATGCTAACTTCCAGTTGTTTGCACTGCAGACGCATATTTCTCGTTGAGAACAACGAGTGTGCGGGTGTATGTGTGTGTGTGTGTGTGTGTGTGTGTAATGGCCAGGCAAAGGGCAATGTGCTTAACAACAACAGACTCTCAAGCGTGTAATTATATTTATGAAATTACGCGCAAATTACGTTTTTCCACATTTATTTGTGCATATTAAATATACAAATAATTTTCATTTTCTTGTATTTATTTTAAAACCTGTAATGTGTATCATTTAATTATTTGTTAATAACCAATTACTTAACATGTGGTTAATACATATTTAACTCAATTAACGGGATGTAAGCAAACACCAACACATTAGATGATGTAGAAGTGCATTATCGAAATAATTACATATTTAAACAAAATTTTCGATTGAAGTGACAGTCAAAATAATTACCAATTATTATTACCAATTATTATTTTGACTTATTTAATTAAAATAAGAGAGGTATTTAGCTAAAGTTTTGAAACTTAATAAGAGAATCAAAATGAAAACTGACAACTGCCAAACAACAAAAGCTAGTTTTATATTTTCTGTTTAGAATCCTAACCAAACAACCAGTCATCGGTGTCTTCTATACAATTCGAACTTGCTAATAACAAGTTGTGTAAAGAAAACAAATGTTTTTTTTTTTGTAAAAAATGGAAATTATTGGTTCTATTATTAGCACAAAAAAATACATATTATTTGAAAGCTTGAACAATGATGACGTCGCAAAACAAATTTGATTGTTAATTAGTTGTTCCGTAAACAAAATAGTAAATAAAGCAGCTAATCTATTACAACCGGTTAGTTATCATTTTCATAAGTTAAAGATTATCATTTCAAAGCTTCATCTCATCACATTCGATACCCATTTGGTAGTAGGGTATTATTACTTTATGCATATCCCTGTATTTGATACAGGAAAGTAAGAAGTTATTATTTTGTATTGAAAAACCGACTGGTGTTGGATCTTGGCTTCCAATCTGGTATATTTTGTAGTAGACTTTCAATGTGAATTATTGAATTAAATTATTGCGATACATTAATTAACACCGTACGTGTTTTTTAATTGAAAAAGGTTAGCGGGTATTATATAGTCGAGCACGCTTTGATTTATTGGTTCATAGCTCTCTACTGGTTTTCTAATAGAACGTATACTTTTGCCATTTATTAATAAGAGTCTTAACAAATGGTTGGTTTTCTATATTTAGTTCGTAAACTAATTCGTTACTGAACATTTTACATATATACCAACTCACTTATTCTCAAAAACAATTTTATGAGTACACAACGAAAAACATTCGATGAAAAGCTGTTTTCTCATCGATAGCGGAATTTTATCAAGGTATCAACCTATTTGTATATTTACCCTTATTATTTATATACAATTTATTTTTATCTTTTGATACACAAAGAGTTTGCCAAATTATTTAACTATTGGGGTTTATTGATACTTAAAAAGCTTGAGGATTCATCAGATTATTAACGGCCAAATCCACCAGCATTGGCATTTGCATTCGCATTTGCGTTAGCAGAGGCGCCACCAAATCCACCGCCGCCACCTCCGAATCCACCAGGACGACCTCCAAATCCGCCACCTCCGAAGCCGGGACCACCTCCAAATCCGCCACCTCCGAAGCCGGGACCACCTCCGAATCCACCACCACGACCGCCACCTCCGAATCCACCAGGACGACCTCCAAATCCACCGCCTCCAAAGCCAGGACCACCACCGAATCCACCAGGACGTCCGCCGCCTCCGAATCCGCCACCTGAAGCTTGGGCGTTAGCAGAAGCACTGGCAGCGGCATTAGCACCACCGAAACCACCACCACCAAATTGAGGTGCCGCCGAGGCAACTGCCACCAGGACAGTGAGAGCGATAAACAGTTTCATAGTTAAGTCTTGAGTTGACTTCACAAACTAAACCAAACAGCAGTTGAGCCTCTCTTTTTATACTATTCAGCTCCAGAACTCATTTAGACAGAGTCACCCAAATTCAAGGTGTTAGATATGGTCAGAAGTGTTAGAGGGAGAAGTGTATATTAAATATGCATAATCATTTTTGGTGAATTACCGAAAGCAGACAAATAATTTAAATCAGTTTAAAAGTGCGCCTACAACAACAGTCACAGAGTAATAATATTGCAATTTAAATGTCTCATAAACAAAATAATGCAGACAGCATTTGTGATTTGCAACCGGTTATTTAGAAACATATTAATTTTCTTAATTTCAAATTAATTTCTTAACTTCGACAAGTCACCCGACAGCTTTCCGGATCTCTTTCCCTGTTTGTTTAAACAATTTTGTTATTGATCTTGAAATACAAAAACCAAACAAAGTGAGAATTTAACTCGTTTAATCAAGTTGTCCAATACCTGTCATACGATTAAACAATAACAAGTTGGTAACACAAACAAAATGTTTCTAAATGCATATTGCAAATAAAAATCAAATTATTCCTATGTTTATCCATTTTCGATGTTCCCGCAAATTATGTATTATTAGCAATTAGCTGCTTTATAAACAACATAAACAATAAAGCTGCTTCTGACTTAATTTAACCTGTTAGTTAATTATTATTTTCAGTCTCTATTTCATAACCTTTTTTTGTTGCTGCCTTTCCAATGACTTTCCAATAGAATAGAATAATAAGTTGGAGCCGGTTAACTAATTAGAAACTCAAACACCCAAACACAAATTGGGTCAGGCAAATAGAAACACTTGGACAACTATTTGCTATAAATCAGAAATGAAGTTATTAAATTTGAATCATTCATTTTCATAGTTTAAATGCTCCTTTACCAATTGGATTTAATAACTTTGAATCATTATTTTCTTAGAGTTTAAATTTTAAGATCAATTTATTGGTTGTTTTTTACATATTTATACATTGTAAGTCTATCAAAAAAGATGCGCAATCACTCGTCTTTTTTTTACATTTAATTGGTTTCAAAAGCTGTCATGTCATAAGGATTAGCGATAGCATTGACGTCACTGAATCAATGATGTCCACCATGTCCACCTTGTCCTCCATGGCCGCTTTGTCCACCATGTCCTCCCTGGTTACCGAATCCACCTTGGTTGCCACCGCCATGTCCGGCATTTCCACCATGTCCTTGGTTACCACCTCCATGGCCACCACCGTGCTGAGGTGTTGCGGAGGCGAAAGCCACCAGGATAGCCATCAGCATAGCGAATGCGATAAAGAATTTCATAGTTAAGCTTTGAGTTGACTTCACAAACTTAACTAACCAACAGTTGAGCCCCTCTTTTTATACAAATCTCATCTACCCAGAGACCCACAAAAAAAACCGAGATGATCGAGGAGAGAGAAGTCAAATTTATACACATATTGAATATTCTTCGTAAATTACCGAAACGCACACAAATAATTGGAATGGCATGAAGAACGAAGGCTATAGGCGCCTACGTTAATAGCAATAAAGAAAAAAAAAACAAATGCTAATCAAATGCTCCATAAACAAAATAATAAAGGCGACATTCGCAGTCGTGTGTTATAACCGGTTGCTTGTTATGAGGATTTCCCATTTTATAGCTACGACGAGCCCCCTGCTCCCGGCATTATTTAAACCATTTAAATATTTATCGCATTCAAAAAACAAACACATTCTATGCCGAATTCACTCAAAGCTGGGTTTCAAAATGATTAAATAAACAAAACAACTTAACTATGTATTATTCGAGTGAGTAGTTAGCTGATCTGCATAAGAAACTAGTTGACTAAAACTAAAGACGTAAGCATAACAATAATTTATTTATGTTTGAGCAATTTAGGTTAGTTATAAGCTATCCAAAAATATACACCTAAATTTATAAAGTTACATATTACTTCAACGAAAAGTATTTTTATTAAATTATAAGAACATTTATTTAACATTTGTTAAAGATTTAACAACGGAAACAATGTGATTGATTTGTGGAAGAGAATTTTTTGAGTACATTGTAAATATTTAACACCAATATTATGTACCTCAAAAAAAAATATAGAAAACTGTCTTAGCCGGAACAATATTTTAAAAAATATTATTTAAGTCTTTTTGTTATTATTTAAAGTATTCTTTTTCCGAGGTTCGAATACGCATTTTCTCACTCAATTTCATTTTTATTTCTTTAACCTCTTACACTATAACAGCAAACCACTTTCAGCGTTATATACGCACTACCAATAACTGCCACTAAACGTTATTTCATCATATAAATTTTATATGCTTCTTCACATATTTATGTGAAATTCACACCACATACAGAGAGGTTCCTCGTTACGTCCTTGAATGTTGTATCCCCATCGACTAATCAACCATTTAAATTCAATTCATGCTTTTAGCCTTTAGCTCAGCTGCCGTTTGGCCCCAGCCAATTATCAGTTGTGATTTTCAGAGTTTCATTTGAAATTTTTGTATAAAATCCCCACCACAAACACTTCGACACCTCCAACATGAAGCGCCCGCTGACCCCAATAAATTCAAGAGGCCAGCAGCAAATGTGTGTATATGTTTTGTGTGCTCTCCTCGGGTTGTTTAGGATTAGAGACTATGGGAGGGGTTTAAAGGTTGGCAAAAGGTTCAAAGCACGACGCCTGTTGATTTATTCAAAGGGATTGCGGCCACATAACGTTAGTTATTCTTGATCTGCTGCTCGTTAGCATTTTTAAAACAGCATATGTTTTTTTTTTTTTTTTTGTTTTTCTTCTTCGACGCATTCCTGGTAAAGCCTGAAGACAAACGAGCTAATTTTCAGCCTGAATAAAAGAAGAAGGATAACGAGAAGAAGGACGCGCAATCTTTGTGCCCATAATAAATTGCACAAATGTGAAATTTATATGCATTTTTATACAGACATGAGCGCAAACAAGCGAGTCTTTGGCCCTGGCCGTTTACCATAAATCTATTGGCTCGTCGCATTATTACTCATACGCACTGTGTGCTTGTGAGTGTGTGAGTATGTTCCCCTAAATATACATATATCATGGCATTAAGTTGGCAGCATATTTGTTGTACTCGTTTGCCATTCTATTCCTACCGAATCACATTTATCAATGCATAATAGACGGCACAGAGCTTAAAGGAATTTACAGCGCAAAAGCAAACTTTTAAGCAGACAAATTTGAGAAATACTTTAAGAAATTCAAGAATGAAATGTTGTGGAGTCTTTAAGGAGACATTTTGGAATAGATATGTTTGGAATTGCAAATTTAAAATGTAACCTATTTTTGAATGCTTTTTAAGTTCAGTTTGAGTTGAAGTTGTGTCTTGTGTTGCAAATATTCATGTTAAGTAGATATTCATAGGGGAAGCCACAACTATTGTGCACTAATTGAATATGTGTGCCATTTTGTGGCACACACTCGGTCATCAAATCCCACAGCGTCACTCAGAACAACTTGACTTGCAACTGCCGTGTTGTACGCTACCTGCGTGTGCGCTCATAAGTAGACTACAGTTTGCTTTATATATTTCCAGCCACTAACACACACACACACATATGCTCCGTGAGTGCTTCACGCATTCACTTGCCGAGATCTCGAGGCTAATTTAAAGTTTGAAGCACTTGCAACTACTCCGCTCTTAGTCTTTTGGTGTCTGGTGTAGCGTGACTTGGAATTTATGAACTCCATTTCGCATGTACGCCATTGTAAAGATTAATTGCTACAGCTGTCTCCCTCTTCTCTCGCTTTCTCTCTTCCTCTATATCTCCTTCTCGCTCCAATTCTCTATGCGGTGCAATGTTTTTCATTGCGGCTTGTTGTTATCATTCAACAACAGGCAATGTTAGCTTCGTTAGTAGCACTCGTCGCAGTGGCTGTCATGGTTTTTTGCTACAACGAACATAGAGAGAGAGAGAGAGAGAGAGAGAGAGAGAGAGAGAGAAAGTAAAATAGAGAACGGGGAAAGAGCAGAGAGTTGTCGAGAATAAACTCCCAAAGAATATGACATCGACATGCAGCAGAGTTATGAGCTCAGCTCACGCTAAGCTTTAAGTTTGACGAGTACAGATTGTGCGGAAAATGTTTCTAAAATGGCAAAATAAACAACACAGCAGCTAACGAGCGCATAATGCGCAATCATAAATAGAGCGTATAAATAAATACTTTGCCAAAGTGCAACTAAAAACTTTACTACTTGTTGTACAAGCAAAGTTTTCCGGTGGCTTATCTATCTGATAATTATGCTGGGTTGCAGTTGAGGAACTTTAGAACTTTCATCTGTCATTGAGCAACATACATGTGCTCTGATTGGTAAAGCTTTTAATTAATAAATGCGACTATATTCATTTTGAAAACTTCATTTTTCAAATTACCTGAGTGTTTGAGAATTTTTTCTGTTACTGAGCAACTTTTAAATTTATTAACTGCCCAAACTTTAAATTAGTAAATTTGAAAAGAGAAACATTTATTTTCAGAACTGCAATATTTAATTGCAAGTTGCAAAATTCAATGCATTCTTATATTTTCAACCTAAATCGTTGAAAAACATCAACCTGCTTTTAATTAATTTCAAATATTTTTTAAACATATTTACTACTCTAATGATTTGACTTGTAGTTTCGGTTTCTCAGTTAGTGAAGCTTTCTTTCATTTGCTTTTAATTAGTGAATTCAAAATGGTAAGATAGCATACATTTTTAAAATATTATTACTCCTACCATGATTAAACTTTCAGCTTCAACTTAACAGCTTACAAGAATGAGGACACTTCTTGTTGTTAAATTTTATTTCTTAAGCTAGAAACTTTTAAACTACAAAATTCCAATACATTTTTGTTGTCATCTAGCCCTATCAGCAGGCAGATACTTTTTTTTAATATAGTGAAGCTTTCGTTGATTTCTATTAGTCACTGAAAAACTTCAATTTGTTGTTAATCAATTAATTCGAAAAAGTAACATTAATTTTTCAAATATTTTTACTACTCCCATGAATAAGCTTTCAGCTTGAACTCTGCAGCTTACAAAAACGAGGACACTTCTTTTGATTACATTTTATTTCTTAAGCTGGAAACTTGTAAACTGTAAATTCCAATACATTTTTGCTGTCATCTAACCCTGTCATTAGGCAGCTACTTTTTTTAATATAGTGAAACTTTCGTCGATTTCTATTAGCCACTGAAAAACTTCCATTTGTGTTTAATTAATTAATTCGAAAAAGTAACATTAATTTTTCAAATATTTTTACTACTCCAACTCCGCAACTTACAAGAATGAGGACACTTCTTGTGATTAAATTTTATTTCTTAAGCTAGAAACTTTTAGACTACAAAATTCCAATACATTTTTGCTGTCGTCTAGCCCTGTCAGCAGGCAGTCCAACCGAACAGCAAGTCACTTGAAAGTTTTATGATTGATGTTCTGCTTGGGCTCTAGGTGCACTGACCACATTAAGTAGCAGCATGATTACCAGCCAATTAAATGAACCATAATCCTTGGCCAGCAGCAGCGAGCGGAACTCAACGATTGTTCGACTTAAACTTTCAGTTTGTGTTCGTTTATAGCTGCTGTTTTTGTTTTTATGGCATTTTAATTGGAATTTTATTGATTGCAATGCGTTGCGTTATGTTCTAGGCACTGCACTTGCCCCATTAAGGATCGAGTCAAGGACTTCCACTCGCAATCCTTTCAATACGGTCTGCCGCATGTTGAGAAATGTGCCAACTTTACAAAAAGTCAATGAACGTTGTTTGGTATAATAACACAATTATTATTTTAATTGCATTATGTAATGGCTTTCGCATAGACTTTACAACTTCCTCTACTCTTACTTTAGTGCAGTTTTTAGTCCTGTTGTATTTGCCAATTCTCCTTGTTTGCTATCTTTTTAATGTTTCCCTTTTGCTATTAGTACCTTCTTTTCTTTCTTTTTGCTCTGTTCACTTTGTGCACTGCGACTGCAATACGAATTGCGCCTCTAACGTTTTCAGATTTGCCCATAAAAAATGTGTTGACATTCAGATGGGCAAGGAAAAAAATGGAGAAAGGACAAAAAACAAATATCGTATGGCAGAGATATCATAAGTCATGTTGCACAATTTATGGCATTTATCGAATTTTCGAACAGTCAACGACGAAGCTCAAGGCCAAAATTAAATTGAAAAGTCGTTTACAGGTAACCGAAATCGAAGCGGAAAAAATGCACAATTTCCGCTTCGATTTCGGTTACCTGTACAATTGAAGGTACAATAAAGCTGGAATGCAACGTAGGGAAAAATTTACATTTTAGATACTCGCATTTCTGTATGACTAAATTCTACAGTCTGCTATAGACAAATTTTTATATTCTAAAAACTTAAATTTAATTTGATTTAATAACATATTGGTCATTAATAACTTCAATGAATAATAATATATTAAATTTGTTATTTTTTAATTTGAAAGTCAATTACATAAATGAAAATGTTAGTAGTTAACATAACTTAAATACTTGATTACAATTAAGAATAGCTATTATTTTGCAATTGAAATTATCTAAAAATAAACAGTAATTTTATAATTACTCAAATACTAAATTTCAAATTTTACATTTTGCATAATATTATTTTTTCTAATTGAGTAACATAAGTTTCAGCTTAAACTTGTTTCGCTTTCAATGGAAAATTGTTATAAATATTTATTATAAATAAATGTTCTGTTATATATTCAAATTTAATACAAAATATAAATTATTGATTCAAAAATAAATAATTTGTTTGTTTAATACACACATTTTTTATTTTATTTGAAAACCAATTCATTTTTAAATTTCATTCAAGCGATGATTTCTTCACTTTAGCATTTAAATTGCAAAAACTTATCTTAATACATGCTCTAATAAACTAAGACAACTGGATGTTGCTCTAGCCTGACAGCTGTAATATATGATGGCAATTGTTGTTGGCCAACAAATTGAAAGTCATGACAACGCAAAGAACAAATGAAAATGTCACGATGGCTTTGTCTTTGCCCAGTGAGTGAGTATATTTTTATATTCCATTTTGCCCCTTTTGTGAGGGAGGAGAGTATTCGTCAACGTAATGCAAAATTCATTTCGAAAAATTGCCAACGTTGACCAATTAGAATTAAAAGCAAGCGACACCTGTGTCAACAGAGAGACACACGTGTCTCCCTACCGCCGAAGACCAAAAGTTGCCCCATTGGGGAAAGCAGCGGTGTGGCAAGTCCACAGTGAAATGGGAACAATCAATCATGCAGCTTGGCTGGCGATTTCAATCTAAATGCTAAGTGCATGCGGAACTTTTGATAAATCTACACTGCCTGGAGGGAATGCTAGGCAGTCCAGGGCGTTGACTTCACGCACACATCGAGACTCTCACATACAGTCATGCAATTAATGAAGTGCGTTTAATTAATGGAAACGTTAATTTTCATTAATGCAACAAAAGCGTCAGCCTCTCAGTCTCAACTTGCAGGCAAAAATATAATATGTTTCATTAAAAGCAACGCTAAAGTTGCAGCACCAAATTGCTTTCACACACACATACGCACACACACTCAAGCACACCCTCGCAAACACACACACACAAGTGCTGTGCTAATTAAATTAAGTAGAAAATAAAATAGTTTTGTACTTGACTCAAAAGTCAGTCGTCGTCAGTCGGCAGCTGAGGCGCCGCTTTTTCAACTTTTCCCCAGCGCTTTTCTTGCACTTTCTGTTTATTTTCTTTTGCGTGTAAATGAGCTCAAATTTGTTGAACAAATAGCTGGCGTTGCGAGGCGTGCTCCACAAAACGAGTGCAACGGCTTTAAGTGTAATCTTCGGATTCACTGAAACAAAAAATTATGACTATATTTGGCTAAGAGAATTTAATAATTAATGTTGCGTTGATAAACTACAGGCTTTATATGGCTACACTGTCAGAAATTTGAGTATATTATCCAATATTTATTTACTACGTTTGTGGGAGAGAATTAAATAATTTAGTTCAACAAAATCGTCACTTCCAGACTCTTAATGATATTTAAGATGAAATTTGTCATGGTAATACTATATGAAACCATAATGAAAAGAGTATTCATGATGACAAGTTTTATAATGTCAGTGTATTTGTAATACTTTTTATGAAATACATTTCTTGGATCAATAATATAGCAACTTTGGTCTTGCATACAGACTCTTGAACAATGTAGCAATGATATTTACGATAACATTTTTAATGATAATAAAAATAAAGCAACTATGTTATGTTTCAATTGTTCTAATGAAATATTTTCATCTTTCAGTATATTAAAGTTATTGCCACCCTTGGAAATGATTGGTTGCTATCAGATCGAAATTTTAGAAATAAATTTAAATCAAGTAAGAAAGTTACAGTCGAGTGTGCTCGACTGTGAGATACCCGCTACCCATTTTTAGTAAGGGCAAAATATTGGTATTATTTTCAAAATATACCGAAAATACTAAAAAAATACTAAAAATATACCAAATGGTATTTTTGGTATATCGATACAGCACACCATTCAAAATATACCATAGACGGCACAATTTACCAGATTGTCGGCCAAAGCAACTAAGAGCCCTTATAAGTAGGCGTTTTTGCCCATACAAAAGTATTTCTTTAATAACTTCCACAATTTTTATCTAATTGCAACCAAATTTTCAGGAATCATAACTACTATAGTAATTATTGTATATACCAAAATTCGCAACTCTAGCTTTACGCTTGTTATTCGATTTTTTTGATTTACGGGGGCGGAAGTGGGCGTGGCAAAAATTTGAAACAAACTTGATCTGCGTGCAAACATAACAAATGCTGTCGAAAAATTATAGCTCTATCTCTTATAGTCTCTGAGATCTAGGTGTTCATACGGACAGACGGACAGACGGACATGGCTATATCGTCTCGGCTGTTGACGCTGATCAAGAATATATATACTTTATAGGGTCGGAGATGCCTCGTTCTACTTGTTACATACATTTCCTGCCGGCTCAAAGTTATAATACCCTTCTACCCTATGGGTAGCGGGTATAAAAATTGTTTTATATGGAAAAAAAGATTACTTTCTTCAGTTCCTATTTGCTTAGGTATGTCTATTACTGTATATGAATACAGTACTATACTATATATACTCGTATACCAAATGTCGCGTTTGGTATATTTTCGTTTTTGTGGTATACTAATTTGGTATATTTAAAGAATAACACTTTTATTTAAAATATATAGCGGATTTATAATGAAGCACACACTACTGTCGCTTTCTTACTGATTCATTTTTTTAAGATTTTACAAAATGTATAATATTAAATTTCTCAAAATTGATTTTTAATTTTAAGTTTTAATTTTTTTTTTTTTTAATTTTTAATTTAATTTTTTATTTAAAACATATACAACTTTGTTTTAAACAGTGCAAACAATGCCAAATCTTGCTAATCCCATTTCCATTCTATGTTTTCTCGCAGTGTTTTGAGAGCATGCAAATCTGTAACCACGAAAAACAATGAGCAAATTAGATATGCGCATATGTTTATAGGAAAACAACCCAAAAAAAAACGTACTCAACTGCAAGTGCAACTGGAACTGCAACTTCAACTGCGACTCAGTTGAAGTCGACACCAGATGCTGCTGCTGCTGCTGTTGGTGGTGTTCAGCTGCAGATTTTGGTTCGTAGACACCGCAAGGACGACGACGACGACGACGATGACGACCATGGCGCTGAAGTGATTGCAAACAGGGTGCAAATGCAGCGCATAAAACTAAAACCAACAACTGGTAGATGGAGGGGAAGGGGAAGTGAAGTTGCAGCCGGAAACGGAAGTGCCAGGCACTGCAAGAACAAGACAAGCTCAGTCAAGTGGGAAGCTGCAAGTTGGATAGCCTAGCCTGCCAAGTAGAAGCAACAAAACCAGGCTAATGCTGCTGCTTCTGCTACTGCTGGTGCATCAGCAGTAACATCAGCCTCAAAGCCTCAAGCATGCTTGGGATGCAAAGTAAATGCAAAACTACAGCAAATTATGTCGAGCGAGACAGCAAGATGCAAGCTGAGAATAGGCGAGTAAGCGAGTAAGCGAAACTCTTGTGCAGAGGCCATGACTATAGTCAAGTTGAGGCAAATGGCTGCCGAGTACGATAAGACCTCGTGCAGTGCCCAAGGAGCAGCAGTAGTAGAAGAAGAAGCAGAAGTTGAGGCAGCTTAAGTGATTTTCCTTGAGAGTGCCTTGAGCAGGTGTCTGTTTAACCATTATGTTTAGTTGCAGGCAATTTGTTTTCACCATTTTCCGTGGCAAACGAAAAACAAGCATTTTTAAGCAGCTACAAAATGCATGAGCCTCAAATACACACAAAAAAGGGGACTAAAAGCTGCAGCTACACAGAGCTGCAAGTATCTGGTGTTGCATTCACAAAAGAAAGAGTTTAAATATTATGACAACATTTTAATCCATTAATTTTAAAACCAAATTTTGATTAGTTCTGCCAACATTTGTTGCGTGAATTTCATGCTTTTAAAATAGTGAAGCATGTATCAAAAAATTATCTTTTTTTTCTATATTTAACTTAACATGATAAAAGTTTATTTATTTTAACAAAAAGTCGATTAAGTTAGAGTTGCAAATATAAAATTGGAATATTTATTCAACATTTTCAAAAATAATGCAACTAAGATACGCTTAATATAAGAAATAAATCGCATTTGTTTGAGTAATGCAACTAAAATATACCAAAAAGTATTGTAGAATGGAAAATAAAAAAAGATTCTAAGATTTTTATTTTAGAAATTATAATGACTGTAGATATTGGTTAGTATTAAAGAAACATTTCAGCTGGCACAAATTTAGAATACAAGGGTATATCGAGAATATAAAGTATACAAATCTGTAAGACATTCAACATCAGTTAACGTTCTCCTTAAGCCTCTTTAATATGCCACATCTCAAAGCATTTACCACTTTCAATTTCCCTGCTGTGTAGTGTAGTGTTAGTGCGCTCCCTGAAGTGTGCAGAACGCCAAGAGCTGATTAAGTTGCCAGCAACTGGAATAGCTTTATTAACAAGAATAACAAGAGCAAGCAGCAGCACGGATATCAAGCAGCCAAGACTTGGAGCACAAGAAGATTAAACCAAAATGAACCGAGGGCACATCATCACTCATAGCTCATCGTGTGCGATCAGACTATAGCGATGCTTGGAGGGTCCCAAATGTTTAAACGTCGAATTCGCTGGCAACTCGGTGCTATTTGACGACAACGATTCGTGCTTTAATGTTTGATTATTGAACGACTCGACAAACTGTCTGAGATGTCCTGGTATATACATATCCTTGAATTTGGGATATGGATACATAAGTTTCAGCGAGTCGATGGCAATAATTGGCAAATCGCGATATGTTTTGCCCATGTGACGCACAGAATGCTGAAATCTGAGGCCATTCACTGTGACATAGTTCAATTGTCGGCAATCCGACAATTGCATTTCAACAATCGCCTTGAAATCCTTCACCGAATTCATATCGTTAGGTAGATGAAACAACACCAGCAATGGCAAACGCTGCTCAATGAGCTCCTCCACGTTGCTAAAGTCCACTTCACGCACCAAAGGCAAACATTTTTGTATTAGCCACGCCTCCACCTTCTCTTTAATCGCCATATCACCCCTAAACACCTCATCCGTGGCATGTGTACGCGCCGTATCGGGACGATAGACTAACGTTGGCATTTGTTGCGTATACGACACGTTGACAAGCGGAGGGCCAACTCGCTGATAGAAGTCACACTCGTGCTTATAGCGCTCCGCCAGCTGCTCGAAGACAGCAAACTCGGGCTTGGTGCGATTATCGAAGAAGCCAATCATCGAGCGTCGCTTCACGTCAATCATCTCCAGCTGTTCCATATCATTAAATCGTTTGATCGCAAACTGAAACTGCTTCTTCACGTACTCCACAAGCGCCTCAACCGAACGCTTGCCACGATATTCTTGTCGCAGTTCATGGCCGCGATAAAAGAGTCGCAACGTTGGAAATTTGATGATGGCATAATGTTTTGCTAACTGCAATTCCTGCACACAATCCACGCGTCCCAAGACAACTTTTGCCGATCTAGGCAAATCCTCAGCTAGTCGTTGAGCAGCTGTCTCAAAGATCGGCGAGAGCAGCCCACTAAAGTGACACCAATCTGCATAAAAGTTGATGAAGACAACATCATTAGCTTGCAGCGTGCTATTAAAGTTCGCTTGGTTAATCTGCAGCACTTTAGGCGGTGGAATAGTTGCAGATGAGTTTGAGGATTGAGTTGAGGTGGTTGGCAAATTTGCTTGAGTTATCGTAAACAGCAACAGCAAGTGCAGCACCACAATTAACCACATTTTGTGGCAGCGTAATTTGAACAAATATTAATTATTTGACATTAGAAAATGTGTGAGCTTAGAAAATTACATGAAATTTCGAAAGCAGCTACTGGAAAAGCGAAGCAAATTTGTCAAAAAGTTATCACGATAATTTTAACAAAGCTTCGCAAAATTAATATTGTCTATTTTAACAATTAATTGTAGATTTATCAATCAAAGTAAAATATACTTAATTACATAGCTCTTTTCAATACTACTAAAGTTAAAAGACTATATACAAAAATAAATAAAATAGGTTTTAGAACAAACTTGAAGTCTACAAAATAAGTTGTGCATACTTTTTTACTTCATTAAACAAGCTGTATTATTTGTAAGATCAAAGTATAAGAACAAGTATAAAATGAAAGTATCAAAAAATATCTGTATTATTTTTAGGATTATAGTAAAAATAAACAAATAGTTATCTTTAAGTCGCTAATTCAACAAATACTTTTAAAGATAATCCTTATTAAATAGTTTCGCCATTTAAGTATGAATTATTCTAATACTTTGACACATCCGTAAGTCTATTTTGAGCATCCATTATTTCAAACTCAATTTATCTATATAAACTCTATCATAATTGGATTTTCAGCCATATGTTCACATAGTTGACTCAACTCAATTATGTTTAAAGATTAAGCATCTAAAACCACTTTCACTTTAGTTGCAGCAGACCCTAATATTTTAGAAGAGCTTCTCAGTCTATTAGCGCTTGATTTATACAAGTTAATTAACACG
Source organism: Drosophila nasuta (assembly GCF_023558535.2). NCBI lineage: Eukaryota > Metazoa > Arthropoda > Insecta > Diptera > Drosophilidae > Drosophila > Drosophila nasuta. Next base: position 13,118,395 of record NC_083455.1, on the reverse strand, counting down.
TTTCTCGCATTCTCAACAATATTGAATACAAAACATGTCGAGCGAGATGTTGAGATGGGGAGGCAAAAGAAAAGACTGGCATATGGATGGATGACTATACCTATGTCAACAGCCAGACAAAAAGCACAATTAAACCCTTTGAAAAGGCGCAGACAAAGCTGCAAATACAAACAATGCAGCAGGCCTCATTGCCAACCATTGGGGTTGGCGTTGAAAGGGCTGTGAAGGTCAAGCCGACAGAGTAAGACCTCCCTCAATGTGACTGGTTGGGCTTTGCTAGTCACCTCAGGCCTTGGGGCGAATGCTAGATTTATTGGATATTGTCGCATAAAGTCACATGGATTTTGCACAGCATTTTATCGCCAGACTCAAAGATAAACGCCATAAACAATTGTCTGCGTACAAACTGAAATTGCTGGCAATAAACTCATGCTGCGAGCAATCGACGCCCGTGGGTGCGGAGGGAGAGCAGGAAAGGCAAACATATTTAGAGTTTTCTTAAGTAAATTATTGCAAAAATCGACAAGGCAAAGTGCACAAACACCAATGGAAGCTCAAATGGGCGCAAAAATGTCATTAAAAGGCAGCAAGAACATTGAAAACGTGGAGGCGGGCAAGTTGTTGTTTCCGTTTCCGTCATGTTGAGGTCCTTTTGAAATGTTGACGACAGCCAGAGCAGAGCTCCCCTCGTCCACGATTCATCGTCTGGTTGGAGGAGCTTCCTACATCATCTCATTTGTGATTTGTAGAGTTGCAGCTGCAAATATTTGTTTAGCCCTTTTGCAACCAGCCAACGATTACCCAGTGAGAAGAGATGCCTCTCTGCACAGCTTTGTGTTTATTTTCATTGGACTTTTGTCGTGCTCCGGTCGTGATGCCTTTAACCCTTTTAATGACAATGACTATCAAAATTTTGCGACATTACAGATAATTTGTAAACGCTTTACTAAGAGGTAACTGCTACTTTTAATACTTAAATTAGACTTGATATATTTTGATGTGTGATTTGTATTTAAGAACATTTAAATAATGTATTCCCACATAATTCAGTTTATTTAAATCTTTCACAAAATCAATCGTGATAGATTAATCTCAAAAAGCTCAAATATTATTAAAATATTTAATTTGAAGCCTTTATTTTTCTAAAATTTTCCATATAATTTTCTATTTTAATATATTCTTCTCAATCCCATAAAAAATCCCTTTCTTAAATTCTACATCTAGCTCAAAATTTTAAGATTTTAAGAGGTGGGCAAACGTTGAATAGAATTAGGCAACATTTTGAGATTTTAAGAGGTTGGCATCTTTGTATGAAAATTTCGACAACTTTATTTTAAAATTTGAAGACTTTTTTGTCTTTATCGTGCTATTTCAGAAATTTTATAACATTCAAATTAAAATTCTACAATTTTGCATTCATCTTTCATTCTCAAAAATTTCATACAAATCACAGAGAAATCCATATTTTAAATGCTTTCTTTATCATGAATCAATTTATATTTATCAGCTTTTATCTGCCAATTCAATGTTGATTTCCCAACAGCCTGACAAGTCTTAGCGGCCTCATCGCAAGTAATTTCCATAAAGCATTTTAAATGGCCAATAAATCGAGTGACTCGATTGGCAATAATGCAAGTCGAGCCATTTAAAAGTCAATTCACAAAACGCACTCAAAGGCTGTCAAAGCAGCATCAGCAAAAACCAACTCCAGAGAAAGAGAGACAGAGAGAGAGAGAGTGCGATGAGAATGTCTTTCTACTACTCATAATTCTCGCGGTTGCCTTTTTAGATTGAATTTCTGCAATGGATGCGTCTTTTTGATGATAAATGCGAGCGCCGCACAAAACGATTTGTTGCGCTTACTTTGCCGCGAAATTTATGCGAATTTGTAATGCAATTCATAAGCCGCAATGTTGCAACAGCAGCAACAGCAACAGCAGCAGCAGCAGCAGGACGCAATGCAGCGTGCTACAGAGTTGCAATTTATTGTGGCGCAGAGTTGTCAATGCAAGCAAATAAATTGGTTGTGGCAGCGAGTGAATAGTTTGGCTTGGCTTCGAGTTCCCTTTTATATGTTAATCAAATGCCATTTATCAAAGGGTGTGCAACTGAATTGAAATATTCGACGCTATAATTAATGCATTTATGTGGCTTAAGGTATTGCGTATAAAGTTGAAAAACTATGCCAAATGAATTCGAGACTTATGTTTGCTTTAAACACGCTCATAACAGCCTTGACATAGCACCAAGTTTAATTATCAAGTTGCGCGTCGCCGTCATTTTGATGCTACTTCCTTGCAGACTGAGCAGACACACTTGATTCTCAGTTTCACCGTGATGTTTGCTTAGTCATTGAGTCACTTAGTCAGGTAGTCAATGCGTCAGTTTGTCAGTCAATGCTGCCCGTCACTAAACGCCTCGCTTGGCATTTTTGTCGACGGCGTCGCATTAAAACAATTTTGTTAATTAAGTAGGAAAAATTGTTAGTTTATTTACTCATCAACTTTGCAAGTTCTCATACCAAGCGCACACATTCTCACTGCACTCGCTCCTCCTCTCTCTCTCTCTCTCACACACTCTTTCTCTATCATTCTCTTGTGTCTCATTCCTTTGGCAAGTTTTTTGCCTAGCAAGGCAAGTTTACAGTTTGCTTTGTGCGAGATGCCGCTCAAAAATTCTCAAGTGCACAATTAATTAGTAAAGTTGGCAGTAGAACAGAAGCGAAGAAAAAGCACTCGCAAAAGCATCGCAAAATCGCTACGCTATACTCAAGGAATTTATAGCCCGTTTTGATTAGACTTAAGCAAAAGTATCACAGCCCACATTGGCCCACAAACTTGGCTAACTAACTAAGTAGCTAAGCTCTTTGTTGTCGTTGTCGCAGCCGCTTTCGATGTGGATGTGGATGTGGATGTCGATGTCTTTGGCACTATCGCTGTTCTCCTCTGTGAGTCGATGGAAGGGAGATTTCGAGACTTTTTTTATTTTGGGTTGGGAGGCGTCAAATTGAAAATTGATTGGAAACTGCATAAGTAATGAAAGTGATTTTCGGAACAATCAATTGATTTTCTATTTCTTCTATTGTTGTATAGTATGTCGATTACAAAGCGAATTCAATTCAATTGGATAACAGTTTTCCAGGCACTCAAGTGGCAAGTTGATGGCTCTACAACAATAATAGAAATAGAATACAATAGTTAAAAGAAGCCTACTGCTATTTTAGCCTTCTGATGAATACGAAAATTCAATTCAATTAAATTCACAAGTTAAATGTATTGAAAATATTTTGTTAAATAACTATTTGACTTAATTATTTGAAAAGCAATTTGCATATCCTTCCTTAAAGTAATAAAATAGTCTACTTGATGAATTGCAGGCTGCAACGATAGACATTTATTTATATTTTATGACTAACCTAATATGTTACTTATAGCATTACTTTAAAATATTTTCATTTAAGAAACTCTATCTTAGTATTTGGTGCTATCCACAACCTACATATAAAAAAAATAAATTTGTATAGATATTAAAATATTAAAATATAAAAATAAAGATGTATTTTTTAATTTAAATCTAGTATTCCTCAAACTATTAATGAAATACTTGTTAGTTCAAGACGCCAACAAGCTACTCTACATTATATAAATTAAAAGACATTAATAAAAATTACTTAGATACATATTAAATTAATGCATAAATTTTAATTTCGTTCTCATTTATAATTTTTATATTATCAACACTAAAATATATTTATCTACAAAATACCACCACAATATTTTTTCATTCAAAAACAGACAACAGAGCCCTCTGTTAACTAACAGCGCTTTAACAGGCTGTATCGACGAGTGGCGCCATCTGTTGCAATTGCGTTAAACTACGTCTTTTAAAATAACCGTCGCACTAAGTTAACGCTCTCGTTTTCAGCGCTTTTGTTGTTTGCTGTTTGCTTTCTATTGAATGCCGCGCACAAATAAATAAAACTTTAATTTCATGCGCCAAACAAAGCGAACTAAACAAATTAAAAATGTTGAACTCAAGTACAAGAAAATTATCGTTACGCTTTATTAATTTGTTAATAGTGTAATTAGTTGATGCATACTTTGTTGCACCTTTGAAGCTGGTGCTGTAATTCCCGTTAATTGCCAATTAACACTGTGGAATCATACTGAAATCGCAAAAGGAACATTATTATCATAACTTGTAATATTACAAAATTGTGTGCCAAAGGGAAGCAATCGTTGAACTAATTGTGAACGTTGAACTGATTTGATGCCAATTATCTAGTTAAGTAAAAATATCTTAATATCATATCTCTTATATGAAGCGACAATATAGTTCATTATCAATGCAACTAGAGGGAATATTATGCAATCTTCTATTATAAGTAGTATCATGTATATCGCAAAACTTGTGCAAATGCACAAACTAAAGCAAAAACAGCACAAGCCAAGTGGAAATGCGGTGGTAAATCATGTTGCAACAGATTGGCTGATATCCGACAGCACCATAACAACAAGAGCAAGCCAAAAAAAGATATAATAGAAACTTGAGGCGACAACAAGGTGAACTCTAGAATACACTGCAATTACAATTGAAAAGAATAGATCTAGATAAACACATAATAATAGATAGAGAAGTCAGTGTTCAAAGCAGAAAAGTTGATAACATATTTTACTTTTATTTTAAATGGAATATCTAAACCCTTCGTATAGTCCTTATCTCCCATCTCGAAAGTGTAACAACCGCAACAGTTGGTTCGCTTGGTGTCTTGCCGTAATTGTGCGCATTTTCTTTTCTTCTCACTGCATTTTCAGTTTCATTTTCATTTCCATTTTCATTTCCCTGCCATATATCAGAAAGCAAAACGTTTTGCCGCGACACTGCTTGACTTTGGGCCTACTCTGTTATTGTTTTCTTTATAGTAGTAGTGTTATAGGCCAGGCAGTCACGCGACCCAGAGGTTCATTGCTTTCAATCACCAGCATTAGCGGCCCTTGCTATTGTTTATTTATTTTGCGGTCCCGTTTAAGCGGTTAACCACAATGAAAAGCCCAAACTATTATGTTGCCGGTAGTAGAGTAAACCTTTTTTATTTACTTTTTTTTTTCTTGTTTTGTCATCCACCAAATAATTTGCTACCGTATATACATAGATGATATGGAAGTAAGACGGGTTATGATTTAAGCGAAATGCATATGACAAAAGTTAAAGGGTCTTTGTAATGGTAAACTTGGCCATAAGAAAGTAAGCCGAGAAAATAAATGTCAAGTAGTTCAATTGTTGAAGACCACTTTTCCTTTTTACACTATATAGAATTATTTATTGCACAACTCAATGTTGCTATTGTATTTAGTATGAATAACATTTCAGACATAAAGATTCTTCATCCTTTCTTCTTTATGTTAAAACTTAGCAACTTTAGAATGTAATTTAAATGAGAAAACTATCGAAGATAATAGAATACTGTAACTCAATTCTTAAAAAATTAAAGCTGAACTTTTTAGACAATGTTCGCATTTCTAAACCTTAAGAATTTTTTATGGCAAAACTGAATTAGTACCTAAAAACTATAGCATGTAATTTGAACAAAGAAACTATCCCATTGAGTAACAATAATGTTTAACAATGAATTGTAACTCTGGGAACATTAAAAAGAACCTCTATAAACTACAGTTTTCGATGACATATATTAAGAATTATTTATGGTTTAAGTGAAAATTACTTAGAAACTTTAAAAAGTTAAAAAAGAAAAGCAAAATCTGTGAAATATAAAAAAAGATTTTGCGATTCAAACAATTTAAGAGAAAATTTAAGATTTTCAAAGCTTTATTCGCTTTGATTGTAGCTAGAATATTGCACATAAATTTATGTAAATGTGACTTTGCCATTATCATTAAAAATTGGTCAACTTTGCATCTCATTTGATTAGTCGAATCTTTATTTGAGAGACGCATTTGCAAATCTGATCAATTTATCATCAAAGTCACATTATTTACACCTTAAAGCACATGTTGCAAAAATCACTTTTGATGTCATTTATGCAAACCTATTCGATTTGTAGCCAAATGGATATTAGCTGGCAGAGTAATGACAACTTTTGACTCGAAGGTGGATGGATAATCGAGCGATAGAGATTAAGTGGCAGCAAACGAGCCTGCAGGTGCTTTGTACAGCATTTGACTGTTGGGCAATAGACCAAGTGTACGATGGTATGTGGCTCTAACAATTTATAATATATTTTGTGCATTGTGAAACGCTGCACAGGCTGGGCAGCCATATGGAAATGGGGTTTCGGTGACACGCAAAGCAGCACGAGCCAAAACACAGAGATTGAAGCAGCGACTGCGGCAGCGACAGAGATTTAGACGGTGTGTCTGCGAGATGAAAACGATGTAAGTAACTAGCATATGACTAAAAAAACACAAAAAACACACTCTAAGCATTGCAATGTCAAACGGTCTCAGCGAGCGGGGCCAAGTTTCGTTTGGTTTTTGACTTTTGGCAGTCTGCAAGCATTTTGGCTTTTATCTGCCTCAACAGCAGCGACAACGAGCTCATTCAATTACCCAGACGCGTTCCATGTGCTTCGTCTACCGAGAGTCTTGATCGACCTCAGTTTTTGTTTCTTAACATACGTGATATTTATGCAAATTTTAATTGCATTCTCTGTGCAAATAACAACTACACAAAAAATTGACACAATAAAATGTCCAGTAATCCATTGATGTTGTCGTTGTTATTGTCGCTTTCTCTCATCCAACTGGCAAAAGGTTGTAGCTAATATCATTGTGATAATCTATCTGCCTTATGTGATATATAAGTGTGTGTGTGTGTTTTTGTCATTAGCCAAATTTAACACGGAGGCATTGCAATTCTTATTGCGCAACGGCAACTTCGACATCAATCCATTCAACTGTCAGTTATTGCTGCTGCAATCATGTCCAAGGGATTATATCGGATTTCATTTGTACACCAGGTAAGTTTAATTAGATGGCGTATTCATTTTAGAGAATTTTAGAGACATAATACAACAGCTAATGCCAATTGAGAATTGTTTTTAAATTAAGCTCAGATTAAAATTGTGTAAGATACATTTTTGAGACTATAGAAAAGTCTTTAAGAATATTTTCTTGGAGCACTTTTAAATATTTTTTTATTTTACGAGAAATTTAAAATTATTATTTACTACTTTTGTAAGACTAAATAATTTTGAGAACTTAATGAATTTATTGAACTTGGAGATTAATTATTTCTGCTCTTCCTTCATAAAAAATTAAACATGCCAAATTTTGAATTAAATCTTTACATAATTCTTATTTATATTTATGTAAAAGACTAAACTAAAGCACTTGAGTCTCTTCAGCTTTTGTTGCCACCCATTGATCTCTGTACTTCATAAACATAAACTACATTTAATGTATTACTTTCGCTGTGCCCTAAGTTTCCTCTTTTGCTTAGAGTCTAGACCAACTCCCTTTGCCGCTTTTTCTCTATTTACATATTTGAAAATAAATAAAATATAAGACTAAAATATTGTTTTAATCTCCCCTGCCATTTTTCAAAGCTTGGTCCAGTTTTGCGGCCCGGACCTAAAGGCAGTTTTGTTTATACTTTTACCCATAAATCTCTGGCTAACGTCATCAATAACTTTGCAACTAAATCTTTCACTTTAGTTGCGCCCTCGTTACTTAGTTGGTCTCTTTTAACATATGTACATATTTCTTTACCACCTTCATATGCATAAGTGTATTTGAACTCTTTCTCATTATATTGAGCATTTATTACGACAGTAAAAGTTTGGGAAAAGTATTTACATCGTGCTCAGCATGAAAAAAGGCGCCACAAAGATTGTTTGATAAGATTTTATTTTGGGTAACCAAACACCCAAAATGGTAATGGGAAAGCGTTACAGATAATGCCAAATTACACACAAGTCGTGTGATTAAAAGCAATTCATGCGAACACTTGCGATTAAATCGACGCTATCAAAACGAATGACTTAAGCAACGAACTTGCCCGTACATATTGTTTAACACTTTCGTTGAAATCTTTCATAACACTAATTTAAGCACTGGAAACGAAAACTAATCACAACAAATGGAGTGAGTGTACGCATTTAAAACAATCTATAACTAAGCCCAATTTACATAAGATCGAGCAAGATAGAGCTGCAAAAAAACTACAACCATAATAAACGATCAACGAAACGAAACTAAAATCAAAATAAGAAAGAGAAATAAACGGACAAGTGCGATGAACTCGAAATACACTAACAAAATAGCATTTTATCAGTAGCTTTAGAAATTCACAAAATTTCTTTGTTCGCTTCTGACAAGAAAGTCGACGACTAATCAGTCTCGTAAATAATTTACACGATTCAGATGCAGCATTCTGATTATGCCAAAACAGTTGACAATTTCTACAGCATTTACTCTTTGGCTAGAGTATATAAAAAGCAGTGCAGAGTTGCGTGCGCCGTCGTATTGGGCAGCGAGTTTTCATCGCAGCAAAAAACAAAGTCAAGCATAAAGTATTCGCGTCTGCGCCGCCAAGGTAAAGTCAAGGCAACAGGTGGCGGGAATCGTTGCAGCCAACAGCAACTGCAACAACGGCTGCCGCGGCAGCAGCGCGATTCTTGTGGCTGCAACTTTGTAGCTGCCACAATTTTCATTGCATTCGGCGCATTCGAAGCGCATCGCGCAAATGGGAAACACGTCAACAACAGCACTCGCCTTGAAACTTAAAAGGATAAATAATTGCAGACGAAACGTGCAGCAAATAATTATTAAATTGCATCACAAAAAGTTTAATTAAATCATGCCAAAAATTATTCAAATAATTATCGATTAACAGAGTGTGGAAGTGTAGTGGAAAATAAATAAATGTGGCCTAAATAAACATAAAAAATATATGCACATGGAATTAAATTGAATAAAAATGAAAATATGCAAAAATGATCAGTGAATAATTGATATCAATAAAATATAATAAGTTTACCAAAGTGCAAGCAATTTATTTGAATATATTAAAACAAAAAACAAATGTATGCGAGTAAAAGAAAAGCGCATGCAAAACCTAAATAAACATTTATATGAACAAGAATATTCAAATGAGAATGTGTAAATTAAAGTAACTCTACAACAACTTTAAAACTACAAAAATAATTAAGAACTCATATGTAGTAACCTCAATTAACAGCACTTAGTTCAAGAGTGAAAATCAAATTGAACTAAAGATGAAATTTGTAATTGCTATCTGCCTTCTTTTAACGCTAATTGCCAAAGGTACAACAACAGCATCTGAAAAATGAAATGAAAATAGTTTCGCTCACGATCTTACAACTTTTTGCAGATGCACAAAGTTTGCTGCTAAACCAAATGGATTGGAAAAATCTGATGAGAAGCGGCGCATTGGATTTGAATGTCTTGCGTTGTTTTTTGCGCGACAAAAACTTTTGTCCCAGTCCCTATATCGAACATCGTCTCTATGCACCGTAAGTTCGTGATGTTCGAGCTGACAGCCAATTAAAGTCTTGTGTGTGATAATCTGCATAACGTATCTAATTTATGTACCAGAGTCCTAGTTACCAAAGAGCTTTAATGCTAAACACACAGTGATCAGTTTACCTATTTGTTTTACTGCGGGAGAAAGTGTGTGAAATTAAGGCTGGTCATGGAATTCTTTTGGTTAGTGTGTCACCAAAAAGAAACTTGTGCAACCACAAGGATACGTAAAATATGCAATTAATAATGGGCGAGCAACTTGTTTTCAGTATAAAACAAAATGACCCACTTAAAAGATGCCATCTCGCTCCAGGCACAGAGAAAAGCGGTCGAAAATGACATCAATTTCATTAGTAAATAAAAACATTTTTTTTTTCTTTCAAATACCGATTCGCAAGTCGTTCAACTTGTCTGCTCGCCTAACTGGCTGTTGGTCAAGTCCAAGTGACTCTAAAAGTCTAGTCCAAGTTGCCACTTACCTTGTTTAGCTGGCGAATTTTGTAAACTGTTGCGGTAATAGCAGTAGAAGCCATAGATTACGTGATCTTGTCAAGTGTACGTTAGAAAACTTGTTCATTTCACTTTGGAGAACGTGGAGCTTCTCCTCTCCTTTTAAGCCTTGATCGTTCATTAAGCATTGATCGTTCATTAGTTATTGACTTTTATAGCAGATCACAGAATTCAATGGAGGTGTAAGTGAAAAATCGTAAATGGGTTTTAAGATTGGTCACAATATTTAGAAATGTTCAGAACAATAATCAGTCTTACAACAAATATTTGTAATTAAAAAAAGTTGTAGACTTAAAATGAGAGAAGCAAAATTTGGGTTATATAATCACAAATATTGTAAAATAATAAAACTAAAAACGCGTCAGGAAAAAAAACATGCAAAATCCACTTGTAAACTAGGATTCCATGCAAAGTGTATACAGAATAATTAATAATTATATATAAAAGAATTTCCAAGTGACATACAAGTTGTTGTGGTACAAAAGAAATACTAGTATCATGTTCCTAGTAATAGAATTCCAAAATGAAATGAAAGCTCAAAGAAATCTTCCAACCTTACGTAAATCAAAAGAATTCACTAAACTACTTTTAAATCAGTTGACATCGGATAAAGTGCAGTTACTTTCAACCGGAAAAACCACAAAGGTAAATTGAAAATAAATTTGAGATTAGAAAAAAATCTATGGAGACTGGAAACAACAATAATTGCTGAAGCATAAATAAGGACTATAAAGTAATTAAGAAATGAAAGAAATTTTATCAAACAGACTGTTCATAAAGTTTGCTAATGTTGCCGAAATATTATGAGTTGTCCAAAGTTAAATTGGAATTTATGTAACAGAGAAGTAATCGCATAGTTATATTGGCAATTAACAATAATTTAAGAATACCTAAAGATGCATAAATAATGAAAATAAGCAGGAATAAAGATCAGAGAAATCCTACAAAACATGAAACTCAAATAGTTTGAAATCAATAGTCGGCAGTTGAATTACAAGTAGCCGAAAACAGGAACAACCGCATATAGTAAATAGTTGAATTGCAAGCTCTCATTTTTTATGAGACATTCAATTATATCATGTCCCCTCCTCACTCAAGCATGAAGTCTTACGCATTTCACATCCGTATTGCATGCGCATATTATTAGTTAGTCCCCCCAATTAAATAGACATATGTACAATAAATGAATGCACTTACCACAAAAAAAAGCTGCACTTCATTTGGCTAATTGCAGCACTGGGCCACGCAGCGGACTACCGTTGAACATCCACAATCCGTTGTCATTGTACAAGGGCGGATTTGGGAAACAGCGCGAAACGGTCTTCATAGTGCATGGCTTCAATGGCACGGCGACAGACAAGCATCTGCAGTTTCTGAGGGACGGTTAGTGAGTATGACATACGCCACTATTGAGTAACAGTTTTAAAAAGAGTTAACTCTCCCACACACACAGCATATTTGATGCGCGACTTTAATGTGATCACCGTGGATTGGCGACCTCTTACACGATATCCTTGTTATCTCCATTCTCTAATCAACACGCGACTAACTGCTCAGTGTACAGCCCAAGTATATTCGTTTCTCACGCATTATGGCGCCACACGTGAGAAGATCACATGTGTGGGACACTCGCTGGGCGCCCACATCTGTGGCATGATTAGCAATCATCTGACCAAGAAGCAATATCGCATTATCGGCTTGGACCCCCGCACGACCGCTTATTGAGCGCAAGAAGAGTAATCGATTTCGCTTATCGATAGACGACGCGACTGTTATACAAGTGCTCCACACAAATGCGGGCTTCTTGGGGCAAGAGGACAATACGGGGCATCTCAATTACTGTATTAATGGAGGTCGCGTGCAGCCCTTTTGCAAGGGCAATCCAATTAGTAAGAAACTATAATATAACATGTAGAATCGTTTAGTTTACTACATATATTTTTTATTATAGGGCGCTCTCGGTGCTCGCATTTTCTGAGCATTTGCTATTTGGCCACGGCGACCATGAAGCACACCAAATTTATGGGCGTGCCGTGTCCCAATGGTTGCGTAAATCTTTCGGGGCCAAAACGTTTGCCCGTTAATGGTCGCATTAATCCATTTGAGTTTGTTTCGCTGTTGCGAGATTATAAAATAGGCAACGACGCGCCCGACGAGTGAGTACACAGTTATTCAAATTTTCATTGTGGCGCCCGTTAAAATTAAAAATATATTTTCAGCGCGCGCGGCTGTATTTGCATTGATGTGCCGTATGCCAAACACTGTCCATTCACAGATGCGTAGAAGTATATATAAGTTGTAGTTGTAATTATTAGTTTAAGATTTTTAATAATAAACTTTAGCGCGTAAACAAAATTTCCACTTGTTACTTTTCACAATGGAGCATCACTGTAATTTGCTATTTTTGCAAAGAAGCAACATTGGCTGAACTATCGTCGATAGTTTTTTTGACTTTCGATATAGCCCATGCGTGAAACATCGATTGCGCTAGCAAGTAATCGATGATTCACTACCAAAACATAAACAGCTGCAGCTAAAAATTGTTTTCTTACATTAATTACATTAATTGAAGTGTTATTTGCATAAAAATGGGATGTGATGGTGGCACCATACCAAAACGCGATGAGCTTGTGCGAGTCAAGCAAAAGCCCGAGCAGGTAAGTTGTCTATATAATCAATTTTCAATTTCCTTAGTTGAGTTAACGCTTTGCTTGCAGAAAGACAAAGATGCAGAGCGTGAATTTCGCTGGCTGCACTGTGCGCTAACCCAGCAGCGTCTGCAGGAGCCAATTGCCATGTGCACAATGGGCCGTTTATACTCCAAGCAGAGTGTCATCGAGCGTCTGCTGGAGAAAGAGAAAATGCCAGAGACTTCGTCGCATGTGCGCAGCATGAAGGACATTAAAACGCTGCAGTTGACACCGAATCCTGCCTTCACCGATGAGGACAAGACCGAAGGACTGCTGGACACTCGCCATGCGCCCTACATCTGCAAACTGATTGGCCTAGAGATGTCGGGCAAATTTCGCTTTGTGGCACTTTGGAGCTGTGGCTGCGTGATGTCGGAGCGTGCTCTAAAACAGATCAAGGGCAGCTCGGCGAGCACTTGTCCGCTGTGTCAGCAGCCGTATGGCGTGGAGGATGTCATAGTGCTTAATGGCAACGAGGAAGATTTGGAGATGATGAAGGTTAAGGCCGAGATGCGTGCAGCTAAGCACAAGTCATCCAAAAAGGACAAAAAGAAGGATAAGAATACAGAAACCAGCGTCAAGACGGAGACGGTTGTGGAGACAACTGAGACCGCTACCTGTTCCAGCATCAAAATAGAGAAACCCAAGGACGAAAAACCCTCGAGCAGCAACAGTAGTAAAGTGAAAGTCATAGCGAATCCCAAGCGTTTGGGCGCTGTGAATGCGATGCAAGATCCGGAACTGAAGCGCCTAAAGACCGATTTCAGCGTGGCCAAAGATCCCAAGGCTAGCGATGTATACAAGTCACTCTTTACCAGTCACAAGACAGACAAGGAGCAGGAGCGCGCCCACTGGATCACCTATAATCCCTTCTACAATTAATGTTCATTAAAGAAATGACTATTTTGTTATTTCTAAAACGAAATTTACTTATAGTAAATAGAAATATTTCATTCTTCATTAATTAATTCATGCTATTTCCCAATTGGCAAATTTATCATATTTTCTCTTTCTTTATTATAAAACTTAAAATGTGAAGAAAGTCTATCTATTTGCAATCGTAAATTGTATTCATATTTTTGTTAGTTTGTCGTGTATTTTCAGTCAGCATCAAATCAAGTTGTAACTGGCTGGAATATTTCATAGTACAAAATATATATATATATATAGCTTTGACGATAAATTGTTTATTAAAGCGTTTTCAATATGTATCGCGCTTCATATCAGAAGGGTTTCCTTACGATCCTCTACAGCGTGGGCAGCTCTCCGCTGGACAACTGGTCCACATTTGTAAGTATACTGAAGGGATGGATACAAATTAGAATTCCTAAAGAAATATTCACAATTTAACAGACCAAAAATGGCTATATTAAGCGCATTTACGATGAAGACATCAAATCGTTGGTGCTGGAAATTATGGGTTCTAATGTGTCCACCACATTTATACACTGTCCCAGTGATTGCAAGGCTGAGCTTGGCATTAAGTTGCCATTTCTAGTCCTGCTCATCAAGAATATGCACAAATACTTTTGTTTTGAGGTTAAGGTGAGCTATAGCTTTAACATTTGTGAGGTTAAGTTGACGCTGAAGATTCATTTTAATTGCGACGTAGATACAAGATGATCAGCGTTTCATGCGCCGCTTTCGTGTGTCCAATTTCCAGAGTAAAACTTCGGTGAAACCTTTTTGTACAGCAATGCCCATGGGCATGTCACCGGGCTGGAATCAGATCCAATTCAATTTGGCCGATTTTACGCGTCGCGCTTACGGTTCAAATTATTTGGAGACTGTTTCCCTCCAAGTGCATGCCAATGTGCGCATTCGACGCATCTACTTCACCGATAAACTTTACACGGAAGCCGAGCTACCCAACGACTACAAATTGTTGGGCAAACCCAAGGATATCAAGAAAGAGAAACAGTTCAAGGCTCCGCCCACAGCGCGCCCTCCATCGCCCCTAAACACGGGACGACCCGAAGCGGCGCCCAAGCAAGTGAATGTGGAAGCAACGGCACTGGAAACGGAAACAGAAGTGGATGTTGCCCCACCGGAATCGAAGTCAATGGATGTGGGTCCGGAACCAGATACAGTACCAGCTGCTACTACAGAGCCGGAACCTCCAGCCCAAACCGAGGCTACGGAGGAGGCTTATTATTGATTCATATTTTTACATAGTGTTTTTTTAAATGTTTCAATTCAATTTTAACTAGAGGGAGGCGTGGCTAAGCGACACATAACAACTAAATTAAAAGTCCTAGACATTTAGATATGATCATAAAATATGGCTATGTTAATTGGGCTCCACTATAGATTTTTGTGATAGCTATTTTGATACATGCAGACAAGTTCACAGAGATATAGATTTAAAATTCTGTGCAACGTAATAGAAAGTTTTCTTTGAAAATTGCAAAAATTTGAAAGTAACCTTAATGCGGAAATAAGAGTACTCGAAATTGCTGATCTAAAAGTACTTGAAGGTATTACAAATCTCTTAACTACTTAATAATAGCAATATATTTATTGCCCTTGGCTGTGAAGTTTATTCAAATGTAATACAGTAAAGGTTAATTATTTGGAAATCTGAAAATAACATAGAATAATCGCAACAACATTCAAACTGCATTCAATTGTAACAAAAAATGTGATAATTCGCATTAAAAGTTTATTGAATGCAAAAAATGCTTGACTAAAAACAAATGTACTTTCTTTTTTTGTTCTGTTAAATTACGTCGATTAAATTTTGCTAGTAGTTTAATCTTAGTTACGCAGTTAACTAGGCTAGGATGCGATGGCTTCATTCGCCATGCTCAACATATCTGCATCGATATTCTTCAACGCATTGTTGTACTCCGTGATCTCCAGTGCCTCCCACTCGGCCTTAAATGCCGCCTTGGGATCCTGTGGCATGGTCATCGCTGCTCCAGTCATAGCATCCGCTTGGGCTTGTGTCTGATCCGCATGATTATTCTCGCCCAGCACCAATGTATAAATGGAGCGCAAGCCAAAGACATTAAGGAAATACCAGGATGCCGACGATACCCAGGCGGCGTCTAATGATGCAAGTTCAACGCCACGCTGTAACATCGGTTTGAAGCGCAACGTCAAGGGGAATGGCACTTTGGTGGTCACGAAACCAGAGAACATCCAATTGATCCAGCCACCAATCACAACCATGGGCAGCACATTGATGAAATTACCCTTGACCATGTCCGTCAACATGGCCGATGAGTTTTGGGCAACTGGAGCACGTTTCTGGGTCTTGAAGTAGCCCGTCTCCTCATTATTGAAGAAGTTCTTGCGCATGGAGAAGGATTGGGCGCTCAAATATTTGCCATTTTCGCGCAGCAAACGGGCGCGTATCATCGCTTGACTGCAAACAGAGTTATTGAGTCAACTAGTTGTCAAATCAATCATAGTTGAACCTTGCGCTCACCTGTCCATGATTTGGGTCATTTCGGCCTTCTTTTGTGTGGATATCAGAATGGAGACATAATGGCGCACAATGCCGACTAGAAATGTGATGAGTACGATGGGCAGAAAGACCCAAACGCGGATATCGGGATCAATAAGCAGTTCCGTCATCTTTTACGGATCTTTGTCGAAGTACTTAACTTAAGTGCAATTTATTAATTAAGTTTTTTTTTTCAGCACCCCGATGAGGGCTGCTCGTTGATAGAGATGTACGTGGTGCTAGCGGTGAAGGTTATCGGCAATCATGACTGTCAGTTATCGAAATACAAAAAAAAGAAATGCTTACTAATCATAAATGAAAAGTATTGCATTCTATATAAATAAGCACACTTTTTACAACTTCAAGCAATTTCGTTGTAAAATAAATAAAATTTGAGGCAGAAACAGAAAAGCAGATTAATCACAGTTTGAAAATAGTTATCGATAAATAAAGTTTTTCCGAATATTTGCATATAATTGCTAAAAAAAAATAAATATTTGATAGTATCCGAAATGTATAGAAGATAATCCCTCCTAATCATGAATTTTTCATTCATTGTTGTAATTATTTAAGTTAAGCATAAATTTTACCATTTCCAAGAATTTCCTCTGAAAATTTTAAATTTGTTATTGAATAAATAAAGCACAGTTTTACAGCACTTCTCGATAAAGCATACTTTGAAACTTATGAAGCACAGTTTTTTATTTATTCGAAATTAAATTTACATACATCTATAATTATTGGACGCTACGAAGAGCTTTTTTATACTGCTAATTTTATAAAACAAAATTGCAATTTAGAGACTCCACTTCACACTTTGCCAGTCATATGTTTGTTTACAATAGTTAGAGCCTTGCCGTCATGATCGAAGCTTTCATAGAAGAATTTACGATTTACACGACATTGTGGACCACAACGCGTAGAGCCACAATTACCACATTCCATCCAGCAGCCATCGCAAAGCTCGTTCATGCAATCGCAGACATCCAAACCAGACGCTCTGATATTACCATATTCATCATAGATGGTGTTTTTGTTGCCGTAGTAGCAGCCTTTCTTTTTGCCTCGCCGCTTCGTTTTATCCGCTTCCCCACCAGTGTTATCGTCTGCTGCCTCTCCAACTTTGCGCTGTGGCCGCTGTCGCAAGCTGCGTGCACTCATTTTAAAACAAATAGCTGCAGCGCTGTGTTGGCCGAAAAATAAAATGTAAATAAATAAACCTAGTTATCGTTATCGGTCGCATGTGACCGTCGCTTATTTGCGGAAACTTATCGGATGGTAGAGCAGATTAGCAGAGTGACCGTGCCAAAGAAAAAAATTAGTTCAACATATGACCGCAATCAACTGGACCAACTGCTGGCGAAAGACGCGACTGAAATTCTTATTGTTCAATTAAATTTGCAACTATGGAGGTCAAGGTCGAGGTTGAGTCTTCAACGACGCCCACAAATACCACACCCACCGCGGAAGCCACCAAAGAAACCAGTAACGCTGCAGCCGCTGCCAACAGTGCTGCACAACAGGCAACAACAAGTCCGGCGGGAAGCGTCGCCGTTTCATCAGCAGCCGCCACTACAACAACAAGCAATACTAATGCCAATAATAGCAATGCAGGAGTTGGAGGAGCTGCGGCCACTACAGTATCAGCAGCATCTAGCACATCAGCAGCCAGTGGACAAGCGCCGCCACCGGCAAAGAAACCAAACAATGCGGCCACAGCAGCAACAACAGCAGCAGCAGCAACGACAGCACCAACGACAGCACCAATAGTACGCAGTGATCCCAGCGCATTGCCAACTCGCCAATATTTGGATCAAACAGTGGCACCAGTGCTGCTCCATGGCCTCCAGACGCTGGCTCGTGAACGTCCCAGCGATCCCATTAAATTCCTGGCCGGTTATCTGCTGAAGCACAGCAATGGCAGCGATGATGTTCAAGCGAGCAATGAGGCCACCACATGAATTAATTAATCCATCTCCCCAACCCAAGTCCTTTAGCATTGTAAGTGATACAAGTCCTTAATAAATGTTTAATAATAAATCGCGCAAAGAAATGTGATTAAGCTGTTATGGGATAACCCCAGGGATCCAGTTTGTTGTTCAGCAGCAGCAACGATGCATCGGCAATCTTGGCCAGCAACTCGGCCAGCTTATGCTTGGTGTACACCTTATAAAGCTGTCGCCGTTCGTCCGCTATCTCATCCGCCAGCCGCACACAACCCGCATAGTCACCGGATTTCAGCAACACCTCGTGAAGCAGCAAAGCGACTTCGGGCAGGCATATGGAGCGTAGCTTCTCCAGCTGCAGTTGACGATGCTCCCAGTGCAGCGAGGCCGCATTCTCGGGCGGCTTGGAGACGAAGGGATCGTTGAGCCAACCCTTCTCGGGAAATAGCAGCACATTAAACAAGGCATCAGTGGTGGCTGTAATGATAAACGTATTACTGAAGTCATTTCATAAATTGTAATTAAAGTATATAATTTACCCTTTGACTGCTCCTTGAGTTTCTGCTGCCAGCGTGCCAGCTCCGAGCGATAAGTTTGCTCTTTGTGCTCCGCATTCATGCGCTCCGTAAAGTTCTCCTGCCCCAACTTCTGGCCGGATTGCTGCGGCGGTTGTGGCTGCGTCTGCTGCAAACGTGTCCACTCATTAAAGCTATTGATGCCCATCAAATAGACATTGTAGCAGAGATACTCCTTGAGACTGCATTCTTCACGCGCCGGCAAATTGTCGAGCGAACCATAGATTTTGATCAGCTGGTTGATGAGGTCATGTGGCACCATGGCAAAGGCGAGACGCACACACTCCAGCTTTTGGCTGGCCAAATAGTGTCGCATCATGGCATTCGCCTGCCAAACGAGTTCGCCACGCTGCTCCATCAGATGCGTTAAATACTCAAGCGATTGAATCTTGCGACGATCCGATGCCGAGACTTCGCCAGCCAGTGGCGCACCTAATGCTGTAGGTGGTGTGCTTGCCAAGCGTATAGTTTCTACCGTGTGCCTGGTGATCTGCTCCACATCCAAACCCGCTTGCAAAGCGGCATCCAACGCAAGTTCTCGCTCACGCTTATTTTCCAATTGCGACAAGAATTTGGAGTACAACTGCACCTGCAGCTTGTTGGACAAACCCGCGGAATAATAAGCAATCTCGGTGGGCTGCTCGCGTTGTATCAACGCCTCCACATAGGCGGCAATGATGCGTTCCGCCAGCTGCTGTTGTGCCGTCTGTTCGATGCGTCCAATTTGCCGCATAAAGAGCACAATGTGCGCCATAAACCTCAATTGATGTGGCTGCAATTGTCCCTGCTCCTTGTCCAGCCAGCGACACATGTGCTGCAACAGTTCGCCACAAGTATCCAAGATTAGATGCTGTTGTATGACGCCCAGTTGTCCTTGTGCATAGTCTCTAACACCGACATCTTTGGCCACATGCAGCTCATCAAAGATTTGCTCCAGCGTCATCTTGCCATTCCAATATTCATCGGGCATGGGTTGATAGCGCTTCAGGCAGCAACCACGAATCTCGCTTTCCACACGTATATCGATCTGCACCTTGATATAAGCCCATAACAGATCCTGCCAGCTGCCCTGGAGCAGCGTCTGCAATGCTCCCAGATGTCCACAAAAAATGCCCGCTGTGGCGCGTGTATATTCATCGTATTTCTTGGAATCCGCCAGCAACCAGGCGCAACGTTTCCACACATCACGTCGTGGATTGCCTTCAATGGGCAGCTTCTCGTGGCCGCCACCGGTTAAGCTGCTGCCATGCTGCTCATAGTTGGGATCTTCGTGCAGCCGCCAACCCTCCAAAATTGCAGCACGCCAAGTCTGTCCATAATGCTTGCAAAGCTTCAGCGCATCTTCGATGTGTCCGCTGCGTATGGCAGCGAAAATGGCCCGCGATAATCGTGCATTATCCTCCATATCGAGGGCATGTAGTGGCTGCTTCTCTCGCACCGGAGCATCAGGATCCAGTTGCTTGCAGATATCGTCACCACGGCGCCCAAACGCAGCGCCTTGCATATTCTCCAGCTGGAACAGTGTGTTCTCCCAGGCCATCATGCGATCGTGCGATTGCAGCGCCATCGATTGATGCTGATGCTGATCATAGCTCTTCTCCAGCCAATCCACAACTAATTGATATTCCCTTAAAGGCGCATTTATGGCATATAGCTGTTGTATCACTTCTTTCTCGCTGCCACCCAACATTGGACCATCCTGCATATCCTCATCCGCTTGCTGATCGTTTTGTAGCAACAGACGATCATAGTAGAGCGCATGAAGCAGACGCCAAGTGTTGATTTCTTGTTTTAACCATTGAATGCTTTGTTCACGCTGCTTGGCACCTTGACTACCGCCCACACCACGTTGCATTTCCAGCTCCAGTTGCTCAACGACTTGGCTGCAAGCTTGGGCCAGCTGTTGCACCACATCCAGCGTTTCGTTGTCGTTGTTATGCGCCTGGAGCACTTCAAGAAACTGGGTGAAAAGTGCATCGATTTTGCTGCGTCCACGATCCGCATCATCCATGTCTTCAAGCATTTGGGAGGTGTCGCCACTCAGGCTGCTCACATCTTGCAATGGGTTATACGTGCTGCGTTGCAGGCGGCTTTGGAGCCCTAGGGCTCCAACACTTGTGTTGCGCAGCATTTCTTGTTCCTCGGGCAGCAGTGTTATTGATAGATTATGTGTCTGATTGTGGCTGGTGCTGTTTAGTGGCTGCCGCAGTAGGCCGCCTCGTCGCGCCTGATACGAACTGTCCATGGCTCAATAATTAAATACACTTTAAATACGTTTTGCTATATAATAAACTAACAGCAAGATTGTTTGGCACGCGACAAAAATGCCGGGACACAAAATTGGCAGTACTTGGGGCAACACTGTTCCGCAAGTGTGACAACACTTTTAGCGGTAAAAAACAGTCAGCAAAATAATACCAGAAAATATACCTAAGTGAAAGGTATGCTGCTCAAAAGCTGCAGCCAAAGTAAACAGCGCAGCACACTTGCAATTTATTAAATATATAAAATATATATATATATAAATATAGGGAAATATTGTGTATTTTATATTACTAGAAACCGTAAATTCAAAGGAATTTTACCTGCCTTCTGTAAATAAAATTAATAAGAGATGCCTATCGAAATTTCGACCGCTGTGTCTGACAGTGTACCACTACTTGTTCGTCATGCTAATTGTAACGTGCAAGCACATCGCAATAAGTAAGCGTCGTTTTGTATTATTTTGTTGTAACACCAATTGTAAAGGACTTGTTTTTTTCTGTTTGCAACCGTAATGTAATTGCTCATGTTTCGGTCAATTGGCCGAGCAGCGCAATTGAAAAGCAAGCAGATAAGTGAATGTGTGCGTGTGAAATGCATAAAAATTGCATCGAACAACAAGAAATATGAGGGACAACAGTCGAATACATTGTGTAAATAAGTAGCAAACAAAAAACAAAAAGAAAACCTGTATTTGATGGTGGAGCAGTTAAAATAATCACATGTATAGTTTATATGAATGCCAGAGCAACGTTAAATGGCAGCTAGAAAGAATTGTTAATACAGAAAAACGCAAGAAGAACGTTATTAGGAAATAAAATATACACACAAGCAAACAAAAACACACAACCAAAAGGTAAGTTGAACCGGAAATTGATTTTTACCCACATATTAAATTAACATATGCATATACATACATGTTTATGTATGCTTAAGTGTTGTTTGTGTGTGTGTGTGTGAGTATGTGATATGTACACACTTAAGTGTGTACTTAGTATGTATGTAGCACAAATAATACTTTTACTTTGTGCTGCGGCTAGCATTACGAGTGCAAGTGCGAGCGAGAGGGTGTTATGAGTGTGAGTGCGAGTACGAGGGGTAAATTAAGTGCAAACAAATAAAGCAAATAGTAATTGGTAATTTGCTGTCCCATTGGTGCAAGCAGGATGCCAGCTGCAAAGTCTACACATTGTAATTAAGCAGATCCCAACTAGCAACATCGAAAGTCTCCACACTCAAGTTCTTGGGTAGTAGATCCAGCAATGTCTACACAGAATTCTATTGTTAGTTGGGATCCTGAATGTGAGGTTAGGTTTGCATGCAGGATATGCAAAGGAATTTTATGAATTAAAGTCTTATTTATGTTTGCAGCCTTATAAACCGCAACGATGGCCGTGCAGCTGAAGAATGCCTATCACCATCTGCCGCTCACCATAACGCCCATACTCTGCCAGCCGCTGTTGACGCCGGCACCGACGCCGCAGCCACCGAAAGCAGAGCCACCAGATTTAACGTTTCATTGCATGTGCTGCTCGGAGTATTTTGTGCATCCCCTGTCGCTGTATCAGCACATGAACAGTAAGCATCCAAATGATACAGTGCAGCAGCAGGATGTAAGGGAAGGACCACACCTAGAGCAGCGACAACGTTTGGCTGCTGAGCAGGCGGCCGAGGATGATACCACTGATTACAGCTGGATATTTGAGCCGCTGTGCGAACTGGAAGTGGCAGCAGAAGCATCGCAACCTGGCGCTGAATCTCCTGAATCGGAGGAGGAGGCGGAAGGAGAGGACGTGGAGCAGCAAAGCGATGCGGATGAGAGTGACAATGATAATGAGAACGATGGCAATGATAGCGATAGTAGCAGCAGTTCCAGCAACAGCAGCAGCTCCAACAGCTCCACCGAGAGTAGCTCCAATAGCAACAGCAACAGCAGTAGCGCTCCCGGCAGCAATTCCAACTCGAATACGCAGCAGAGTTTGATACAAGAGCAACAGAATCGCCTCCAAGAGCAACAGAGTCGCCTTCAAGAGCAACAGCGGAGTCATCAAGAGGCGCAGAGCCGTCTCCAAGAGCAGCAGAGTCGTCTACAGGCGCCACAAGGACGACCACTTGCTCAGAACCTGCTGCAGGAGCAGCAGAACTACCTACAGGAACAGCACAGTCGCCTTCAGGAGCAGAGCCGACAGCAGCAGCTACAGAGTCGCCTCCAAGAGCACAGCTTTCCACAGGAGTTGCATCCGCTGCGTGGTCTGCTGCCCGGTTCGCACCCCAACGAGTATCAGTTGCAGACAGCTGATCCCCGCGAGTCCACCTCCATCATACTGCTGCAACCATCATTGTCGCTCAGCATAACGCCAGTTCCCGTTGCTGCCCCAGCTGCCCTAGCCATGCCTTCCCTTGTTTCTGCTCCACCGTCTGCACTTACGCTGCCCATCAAGCGACGACGCGGACGTCGCAGCAAGGCCAACGTTCTAGGGGATGCACATAGCGCCTCCGCCGTGGCTGCTCAGCTCGGTGCCAATGGTCAAAAGTGCTTTCAGTGTACACATTGTGAGGCATCCTTTTTGAACGCAGGCGATCTTTCCAAGCATGTGCGTTCCCACATCTCGAACAAACCGTTTCAATGCTCCATCTGCCAGAAGACATTCACGCACATTGGCAGCCTCAACACACACATACGCATCCACAGCGGCGAGAAGCCCTACAAGTGCGAACTCTGCCCCAAGGCATTCACCCAGAGCAGCAGCCTAATGGTTCACATGCGTTCGCATGCGGTGCGCAAACCGCATCAGTGTCTGCAATGCGACAAAGGCTTCATCAACTACAGCTCGTTGCTGTTGCATCAAAAATCTCACTCGGCGCCCGTTGAGAGCTTTGTTTGTCCCGAATGCGAGCGGGAGTTTAAGGCGGAGGCGCTGCTGGACGAACACATGCGCATGCATACCCAGGAGCTGGTGTATCAGTGTGCCATCTGTCGGCAAGCGTTCCGCGCCAGCTCGGAGCTGGTGCAGCATATGAAATGCCACATGGGCGAGAAACCCTTCACCTGCTCCATTTGCGATCGCTCCTTCACACAGTCTGGCAGCTTGAATATCCATATGCGCATTCACACCGGCGAGAAGCCGTTCCAGTGCAAGCTGTGCGACAAGTGTTTCACCCAAGCCTCCAGTTTGAGTGTCCACATGAAGATCCATGCGGGCGAGAAGCCTTTTCCCTGTCACATTTGTGGCAAAGCCTACAGCCAGCAGGCGTATCTCAATAAGCACATTCAAGCCCATGCCATGGACGCCCTTCCTAATCCCAATCCTCCGACAGCTATGCAGCAGCATCAACAACAGCTGCCTATGAACAACGTGATGCAGACGCCACGGGAAACCTTGGTGTGCATTGTTTGTGGTGCTCTCCATGCGGATGCCACAGCGTTGGCGTTGCACGTGACACGTGAGCACACGGCGCTGTTGGACAACATGAAGCAAGCGACGTTGCCGCTGGCGCCGAATGCGCAGAGCAAGTGCAGCTTAGTGGAGCGACAAGCTCAACAGCAGGCCTATATGCAGCGTGTGCAGTCGATGTTGCAACAAATGAATCAACAGCAACAACAGTTGCCTGCTATGGATTCGGCTGGGGAGGATGAAGAGGAGTTGGATGAGGAGGATGAGCTGGACGGCGATGACGAGGAGGAGGACGAAGAGGATGAGGTCCAGCAGCAGTCCAATGCAGCAGCGCAGCAAATGGTCAATGATGAAGTCGAGGACGATGATGATGAAGAGGAGGAAGAAGCGGAGGATGATGAGGAGGACGATGAAGAGGAGGATGATGATGTGGTCCAGCAGCTGGTCACGGATGCGGACATGTATTACGACGATATGCCTGAGGATTTTGCTGACATGGAAGTCGGTTGCGAGGAGGAGGTTTGCGGGGATTTCATTGAACACGACGACTTTGCAGTCGAGGAGGAGATCTACAGCGAGGACGTCTAGACATCGACAGCTGTGGAGCAAGTGCTGCACAAGTTGCAATGAGAAAGCGAGTGGATGTCTTGCTTAACTGGAATTCATTGAAGGGAATCCAACTGGACATTGATGTGGAACCCTTAAAGAATCCATAAGGAAATTCTAATTGAAATCAATTAAGTTGTTCCCAAACCATTCTATTTGAATTGTAACGTATTTTTGGAATTCATTTGAGTATTGGTGGACACTATTTTAATTGCGAAATTCGTGTGGAGCTCATAAGAACAATATTCGAAATATTAAGAAAATCTACAAAGTTAAAAAAAGCCTTTAGAAGGTGAAGCTTTAAGGACGTATTTCTGGATCTTCACACATTGTTCTTAGATTTTTGTCTAAATGATAATTGAATGTGGAAATTCTTCCAGCAGCTCAACAACATTTAAAATGAATATCTCGAATTTATCTGCGGAAGGACCGACGAAGGATTCTATAATAATTTAAAAGTATTTATAATATTTTCAACATTTCCAACTGAACAATCAAATTGGAACTCATTAAGAACCAAGAATCTTGATTGGAACACCTTGTTCACTAAGTAATAATTCAGAAGCAACTCCTTGTGGCACTCATGCAGCAGCCTGTGGAACTCAATTTAAAAAATAAGCAACATCTTTTTTTTTTTGGCCATAGTTCTTATTATCACTATTGATATTCAAGCATTATCATTTCAAAACTGCAGCACTATACAGAGCACTGACATCTCGAATTGATTATTATACGAAACCTATTATTAGTTTCTCTCCTCATCTGTCATATCACTCGAAAACTATCCAAGTATTCCTTTATTTATATGTATATGTATATGTCTATTTATATTTAAGAACAATTCAGTTGGAGCTCTGAAATTTTTAACTTACACCAACTCTTAAAAAACATTAATGGTATTATAATTTAGTATTAAGCTACTTCTATGTATGCTGATTTATCTTTGGAATGATCTACACAATATCCAATTGTGGCACATCATTTCCAAATCCCTGCCCCACCAAGCCCATAAGAATTACGAATTTTCACGCATATTATTATTATTATTAAAACTGCTCATTTTAGCAAGAGCATTGAAGAGATTACATTAATCGTTACCATAAACCAACAATTGTGTACATTATTTCGTAGATTTAGTGATGGGAAATGTTTATTTGTAGCTTATGGGGAAAGATCCACGGAAACTGTTATACACGCAATGTATAACATTCTTACTGTGTCTGTTAGAAATCAATTTTTAAAAGATCAATTTGTTATAATTTTCCAAAAGTGGTAAGAGTAGTTGTTAAATTTTCTGTTTTATACAGAATAAATGTGTTACATTCTTACTGTGTTCCCAAGAAAACCACTTTCAAACGATCTGTTCTACAATTTGTTGTTTTTTTTTTTCAAATGTGCGAAGATCAGTATATATTCCCGGTTATAGAATTTTTTAAAATATTTATTGTTATACTAAATTTATGGATATAACAAATTGTTTTCATTATATTTACAAAAGTGCCGTGTGTATAACAGCTTAAAGTCTGGTGAAAGTTAGCCCCGAGAGTTGTCCTGCCTCGTTGCCATCCGCTGCATCTGTTTCGGCGATGCCAAACATGCCAGCAAGCAGACAACCACCCGACATAATCTCATCAGTCTCCAGTTTTTGGGGTGGAGCAATGAGCATATCATCACCCTGATACACATTCGGCAATCTCAAGATCCAATAGGCGCTCTGCGACAGACGCGGCAAGATATTGCATCCCAGGGTGAAGGTATACTTGCCCACCAGCACCTTGGGATCCAGAATGATGTTAACTGGCGCCTTGGGCGTTACCACATGAATGCGCATCAGTTGGGCCAGAAAAGTGCTTTGACCGCGACACGGACAGGGGAAGTACAATGGCATATTGTTGTTCACCACCTTGATGCAGGTGTCGCGTTCAATGTCGGCACCACCGCGCAACACACGATCCGGACTGCACATCATAAACCGATGGCCACGGGAACACTCATACTCGAAGCCCACAAAGATCTTAAGTGCCACTCGATCGCCCTGTTTGCGATAGCGTTGCGACTTCTTGTGATTGAGTTGCTGTTGTTGTTGTGTTGAGTGCTGCTGCGATTGCTGTGGCTGCTTGTGCGGTTGCACGAGACGCACATGAACATCCCAGGGGAGCAGAAAGTTGGCACCCGATAGAAAACCACTTTGGAAATGCTCCTGCAATCCGGTGTTGTGACTATAAATGGAACTGGGTCCAACGCAAGCCAACGACCAGCTGGGAAACAAGGGCAGCAGCTCGCAGCCACTCGAGATGTGCACCAAGCCAGGCAAATACTCCGTGGTGGACGCCAGTTCATTGAGCTGAGCTGGCGGCTCCGTTGACTCCGCTTGTGATTCACAGCACTCATCAATGACGGTGTCGTGTTTTAGCTGCAGCACAAGCTCACTGCCACTGGAATTGCTCTGACTGCTGTGCGTGCTGCTCTGGGTGCCCAGGCTGCTACACATCTGCGAGCTAATCTCCGTGGAGTCTTCCACTTCGCCCTCGCGCAACGAGTCACCAAAGCCCGCAATCGACATGTTCAAGTCGGAGCCATACGTGGCAGATAAAGGTTGCGAGCAGCCATTGTTAAGCGAATGCTGTGGCTTCTCTTCCTCTTCTGCTTCCAGTTGCTGCTGCTGCTTTCGTTCATCCTCTTCCACTTGTTGCGAGTTGAGCTCGCTTTGCAGCTGCTCCTCTGCAGTAGCTGCTGGCTCATCCCTGCCTTTGCTTTGCAGCAGAGATGGAAATGCCGCCTCAAAGGCCGCTGCTCTATATTCGCTGCTCGATGGCGCAAATACAGGGAACTGGAACTTTTTCACCTTCACACACAGATTACACATGCTGGCCATGTGTTCGTAGTACTCGTAGTTCGCTTGGCGCAGCGTAAACGGATCCTCACGTCTGCCTTGTGTGCGTCCACAATTGCAACTTGAAATGTGCACAACGCCGCTGCAATGCTTCTCATGTGGCAGCTCTTTGGGCTGTGTGCAGGGATTGCCACGCAGACTAAGCTGCTCGCATTGCTGGCGACCATCCTGCCAAAACTTGGCACACACCTCGCTTAGTTTGAGCAGCGCTGCCTCCGTATAGGGACCGCGTCCTTCGTCCTCTAGCACAAGCTTGGCATCTGCGAGCAGTTGCTGATGCATGGAGTTGCCATAAATGGCAGGCGCTGCATGTTTATAACAAGAGATGCCCTTCTTCAAACCCAGCTCGCTCAGCTGGGACCAAAATCTGCAATGGATTAGCGTCAGCAAAAGGTATTGAGGCAGTTAAGACTAAGACTAATTACTTTCTTTCGTAGTTTAAACACTTTTCCAGGCTGCTCAAATAGCATTGCTGCAATACGAAGACAGTTAAAGTAAGGTGAATATGGTATAGTAGTTAAACGAAGCTTACATATGACACGTTACTGCTGCTGTAACCTTCGACTTGGGCATTCTGCAGCAGCAGCTGATGCAAACTGGTCGATTCCTTGTGCCAATTCTCATATTTCATTAGCACACATTGTGCTGTAAACGGTGACAGCTGCTTGAAGCTGCCCCGATCGAAGCAACCGTCAAGTGCATCCTGCACATGACGTTGCAGAAATAGCCAAATAGTATGCTGCTCTCGATACAACTGCTCCTCGGATTCTTTGGCTTCGTAGAATTCGCCGTAAGGTTTAACAAACCCTTCAAAGGGTGCCAACGCAAGAATTTCCAAGTCTTCTTCCTCCTCTTTGGCATCGGGCTTCAACATAGTTTGCTGCAGTTGTTCAATGGCGCATAGCAAATGATCCGGTCGCAGCTGCTCGTATGCATTGAAGAACACAAACTGTTTGTTGTTGGGCAACGCCAGTAGCGAACTGTTTGGATTATTGGTGATAATGTTGTGCTGTCGGAGCAACTCATATATGCAATCTTCGGTGCGAAATTCATAGGCTGAGATGGCTTCACGGGTCTGCTCCTCATCGGCTGGATAATTCTCGAATAGAAACAGCATACGTGGCGCGCACAGACGTCCACGTTCACCTATCACATCGTCACCGAGCAGCTGTGGCAAAAACTCTTGAACTTGCTGCTCCCACACAACCTTCAAGAGTTGAAAAATGGTAACCAAAGATGTATCAAAAGTTAGTGATGTTTCTACGTAGACTAGTATGTGGCAAATGTGCAGCGCCAGCAGCATAGAACGCACGAATCGACAACGCATCTGCTCGTAAAAGCTATCGAACTGCAGTGAAGTCTGCTGGAGCAGCAGCTTCGTCATTACAGCTTCATCGTGGGTGGTCTGAAAATGCAGCAGCAGCGTATTGGTGCCGGGTTTGTAGTAACATTGTATTTGGCCATCTGAGGGAGACGTCGGCACATCGGGTTCCATGTCAAAGGCGCACATTTTGTTGGCCTGCGCGCATTTGGAGCGCCCAATGACGCCAACGATTACCAGCGATTCCTTGAGCTCAGCTAGCAGCGGCCTAATTGAATATTTAACATAACATTATTATTAAACTTACGCCTGTGATTTTGTGTCATCTTACGCTACATCCTCGGGAGTTTCCGGATACTGCCAGGTGTAATATTTGCGATAATTCATCTTGCCGCATGCCAGAAAACAAAACAATTCCCAAACGTAAACAATAGTAGAGATGTAACCATAGTGGAGACACTATCGATATATTAATGTATCACTGCAAACAAATGTTGTCGATATCTCGCTTTGTACTGGTTCGATAACATTCGATTACCTACGCGCCATTGGTTATCGTTATTTATATTTAAATTCCCTTTGGACAATAAAACTCAACCAAATTGTTTGTCTAAAGCAATTTGAATTTTTATTGTAATCTTTTGTCATTTATAAATTATTCTTCAGCAAACCTTACAGCTTTTCCATATGCCAAAGCGTGTGTGTATGTGTTTGTTTCAGTTTCACACTGTTTGGTTTTCTTTATGATAAATGAGTTGGTAAGTGCATGATTAAGTATAATGCATAATGTTTAAATTTCGAGCTATAAATTGTTCAATTAAATATGTGTAAGCACCTTAAATAAATTTCGTGTTACCATATATATTATTATATGTTTGTTTATTATGCAAAGAGCATGTTTTGTTTGAAAGTGTCTACAAATATTATTATGTTATGTGTCTGTGTGTTTATAATTCATAGATTATCGTAGAATAGTGCATTATTATCTGATCCTTTTCAGTGACTGAGACTTAAGTTGAGTTAATGTATTAATGTGCTAAAATGGTTTATAAAATGTATATTTTGTTTTCTTTTTTCTTTTGCCATATTGAGCACATTTAAAATACTTTTACGTTAGATTTCAATTGCTGGAAAATTACTAGAATCTACTACAAAGAATGTCGTGGAGTCAAGAACTTGAATGTTTTTCTCAAGGTATTTACAAATGATTTGATTAGAAATGTGTGAGTGTAAGAGAGTATGACATTTTATTTACAGTTTATATCATATCCTTGCGAAATTCTCTTGTGCATTCAATAAAATTGTGTGAGAGTGTGTACTGTAATATTGCAACTGTCGGCTCTGTTGGAATCTCTATGGAAAGTTCCTTTCCTAAATTAGAAAATAGAAACTAAAACTATGAATTATATACTCTTTTTATTGCCCGGTTTACATGTATTTTTTTTTACTTTCTTGCACAATCATTTTATTCCAGTTTTGTATTAGTTTTGTTTAAGTTACAAACGGTTTCATTCGCGTCATTCTTACTCCACGTTTTGGCAGTGAACCTGAGCTTTCTTCTTTGTTCTCGTGATCAATAAACTTTACACAAACATTTCCTTTAAATTGTATGTTTTACACAAGTAATTTGTTTTTCTTTTATTCAAATCATCGATAGAGTGCAGCTACAATACTTAAGCACAATGATGAGAATAAATAATGAGTTTTGTTTTATAACTTATATAAAAAGTAATTTGATAATGATTTCATTTAAATAAATACAATTAAGCACACGTACTATGCAACAACCAGAGTGTTTTGTTTGTTTATTCATGTTTCTTATCATCATTTGTTTTAACTACACACGCTTTTGTTTTATAGCTAAACAGTTTCATTTCATTTTCAGGCCATTTATAAAGATATATATTTTTCTGTTTTTTCATTTTATTATGAAATATCATCACAAAATTGATGAAGTTATGATTTAAATTTTCTTATGGCTAAACGATGCATTTTTTTTTTTTTGCTTTTGTCGGTGTTAATTAAATTAAGACTACACTTTGAAATTAGGAAAAAGGAAATGGAAAAACATAACTATGAATGATAAAAAAAATGATAAATTCTATAAATTTTATTCTTTGTTCTCGTGTGGATCTTAAAGCAGCTAAACTTAAAATTAATTGTATTTCGCTTGCATATTTTATTATGTAAGTATATGTATGTAAATATTTGTTTATGTTTATCTTTAATGATTTTTGTTGTGTTTTTGTGTGTGTGTGAATCAAGCGATTTACAGCGTTTTTGCCCGATCTAAAAGATCACTAATAAATTTCGATATGTCCGATTGCGGGCGTTTGCACACTGACAGTAATCTCTGAAAGATAATAAGATAATTGGTATTAAAGAGATGGAGATAAATGATATGGTTTATTAACTTACAATAAGATGAGATCTTCTTATGTCATCTGTGTCCATATCGAGAATCTCATCAATATCCACATCGATGGCCTCGCTCTGCCACAAAAAACGGAAAAGAAATAAAGATATCACAAGAGTTGAAGAGTGAAGTTCAGTTTCAATTGACTTACCGGTGGATCAAAGAGCTTCTGCAGCTCATCGTATAGCCACATCTCGACAGCCAGTCGCTTCCTGATCAAGCTCATCTGATGTGAACCATATTTGGCTGTGAGGAACTTCTCTCTGCGCTCCTTCACCTCCGCGCCCTTCTCATTGAAATTGACGCGCAGATTTGTTCGATTTGGAGAGCGTTCACAATCATTCATTTGCTCCAGGCCGCACTGCATTTTGTTTGCTGTTTGCTTTTGCTGTTGCTGTTGCTGCTGTGTTGTTTATTATTAATTAAGGCGAGTTGCGTTTATTGACCTTGCAACAGAGTCCGATGGCGGTGGCCAACGATTAATTGGCGTTACTGTAATTGAAAGCAGACACTAAATTGGTTTAACAAAATACAAAATGGCAGGCTCTTTTACTATATATATTGTAATTGAATTGAATGTGTGTAATATTATGTAATCAAAAGCGATGGGAAAGTAGGGAACTCTGGTGAATTCAGGCAACTTTCCTCATGCGTCATCAAGTTGCAATGTTTCGGACCACTTTGAATTCCAGTTATTAATGCCCATTTGGCCCAGAGGCATTTTCAAAATGACTCACACAACAGCCAGCGAAGTTGGCTACATTAAAAGAGCAGGAGAGCAGGAACTGGTGAGAGAAAGAGAGAGAGAGAGGGAGAGCTAAGATCCTCTGCTTTCGACTTCTGCTTCTGGGCCATAAAGTCTTTGGCTCTGATTCACGTTTTATCTATGCATAAGATTTGTCATGCAAGCGGCAAAAAGGGAATAATTGCTCACATGACCCCCCCGCTTCCCACTCTTGACTCCCTCTCTCAGAGGACCCATCAACAGGGCTCAGTTCACGTTTCACAGTTAATTAAATTAATGTGTAATGCATATAACGAATGCGCCTCTGATTCGTTTCTCGCTTTTACGCCACACGACACATTTCACATTTTACGAGGGGACATTCACCACAAACACACACACACATATTCACGCACACACACAGCCACCCACACACACACACACACACTTGAACACATTTGGAATCTTGAACAAGTTCGTCAACTAATCAGAAACACTCTGCGACAACAAACAAAATTCTATTATTGATGAAGATAAACGAGCTACAAGCTAATCAACTGCTGCTCTATTTAAATTTATAATGTGCAATTTACAGGGTATTCTAGTCGTATATGCATATATACATGTGGTCATAAAAGTTCATTAGCCTAATGAAATTGGTTTTAAAATTTAATAACCACACAAAGTCGCAGTGCAGCAGCAAGTAATTTATAATTTACACCTTTTTGAGCAAATCAAATTCTTCGTAGCCATTAAATATTAACAATTTCATAAATATTTTCATTTCAAGAGACTATGCAGATTTGCTAATTCCCTGAAAATTCAAAGTACTTTCCAACGTGTGAAAATTGAGAGGAAATAAATATTTGTGGCACAATTTTTGATGTTTTTGCTTTTTCAAGAAAGGAACTTAAGTGATTTAGTTTGGCAACACGCATAAATTATTTACCGGGGCTTAATTGTATTAACTGAATCATTGAGCTAATGTTTGAATATTGCACTAATATTTACTCTGTGGTAGTGGCCTTCACATTTTGTTTAGCAAAATGTAATTGTTCTTGTGAAAATCACAAAAATATTTGCACATATTTTTTCTTTTGTTTGTGGACACATTTCTCTGAAATTGCTCTTTTATTACTTTATTATTATTTTTCATTATTATGGTCACATAATATTCATTTATTATGGTCATTTAATATTTTTACTTAGGAAAAACAAATAAACATTATACATATTATACTTATGCACATTTAGAAGAATATGTAATAACCTGATAATTAAATTAAACGTGTATATTTTCCATTTAATCTTCTTTATTATATTATAGCCAAAGATCCAAATTTGCAAACTGATATACCACATGACATCAGTTGGTTTATAAAGTAAGTTATCTGATTATTAAGTTAATATTGAAAGTAAAACAATATAATTTTTGCAAGTAATAATAATTTGAAGTATTTGGCTTTTATAAATTATATTTTCATGTGCTATCTACCCATCAAAATATGTATATCTAAGGGTATAAACTAGTCTGTGTCTGCATCTGTTAAATAATTCTATCTTATATTTTGGGTAAATGTCAATTTTAATTTTTGATTCGACATGCAATGAAGGAGGAAATTGGTCAGCTGAAGTTAATTGATTCGTGGTGCATTTGAAATGCAATTTACAATACAAATTGGCTGTAGCCCAATCGTGGAGCAGGTGGAGTAATGGATTCCCTGGATGGTTCTATCTGCAAGTTGAGGCTAGTCACAAATTTCCTTTCACAACGAATTAGCCAACAGCAGGTAACGAGAGTAGCACGGGCTAAATTGAATCAAATCAAAGTTGTTGGCCCAAAAGGTAAACTCGCGAAGGTACAAGACATGTGAAAATATGTATATACATATATATGTATAGTTTGTGCCCCCATCCCGGAAGTTTCCGCAACGTTGCACATCGCGCAAATTGGGGAGTAGTCGGGGAGTAGTGGGAAAAGTGCGGCGTCTGTCGACAGTTACAATGTTGTTACAATTTTTCATAGTATGTAAGTTACTTGGCAATTGTTGTGCATGCAACGTGTTGCATGTTATTGTTATTGTTTGCGGCCATTTCAACATTATATTTATGCAAAGTTTATCTTGTTGCCACAACGTTAGCTGTGGCAACCAGAGTAATAACAAAAGGAGTTACCTCTGCCGCATGCCAACTACTTCGTACCTCGCTTACCTCGTAATCTAATGGCAAACGAAGTCAACGGTTCAACTGCCTGTTTTTTCACTTTGAGAAAAAGTGCATTGAAAATTCCTCAGATAACTTTTTCCTATGCAAAGTGCTCTCCCACGATTATGAGCCATTTCGTGCATAAATACTTTATGGAAGAAGCCAACCCATAACATATCATGTCAGCGGTCTATCAGTTAAGCGTAGTATTTACCACTAGGCCAGCGGATCTGGACAATTAGGCCCCGAAGTCAGGCAATTTCCGGCATTAAACAAAACTGAGAAATGAATGAGGTAGAAAGACAAAAGCAAAGCGCATGTTTTTGGTCGCTTTCAAGTGTCTCATATTACGTTCTTTTCTCTGCTCTCTTTTTTTGATTCTCTTGTGAGTGACAAGCTAAACGTCAGTTTCGTAATTGCTTATGACTCTTAAGTAAATCTGGTATCAGATTTCACCACACACACACAACGAGCCCCAATTGAATCGTGTGAACGCGATAGAAATATTATGAAGTGAACACATAACTCAGCTAAACTCAACACCATTGTTATTTTTAGTTAATGGCTGGAACAGTTTTTTTATTTATTTTTTTTTTTTAGATGCGGAAAACTTTGGCGCAACAGCTAAAAATGTTTCGCTTGCCACATGCCCCACAAAAATGAAAATGAAAAATTCAAAAATGAAAACCAAAAAATTCGATTGCAAGCGAAACTATTTGTTGACCGTTTGCAATTTTGTGTGTTTTCATTTGTTTTTTGTACACAACTTTTGTCCATGAAAGGAAAATCGAATTGGGATTGGCTCTTTGGAGTTTGAGTTTGGGGAATTTGTGCGTGGGCTTCAAACACACAAAAATCGACTCCCTTTCTATAACATCGGGTGTCGGTGCCAGGTTCGTGACGTTCCCTATGTATCTGTGTGTGTGTTGCCATTGACATTTTTAGCGCTTGATAACTTTTATTTTCCCTCTCGGTTTTTGTTTTATTACGAGGGTAGAGACATATGTTCCCAATTCGCTTGTTTTTGTTATTGGGGTCAAAGCTGTTGGCAAATGTCACAGCAAAAATTGATCTAAAATATTGTATAAATATACAATGCCTATATATTTTATTTTTGCCTGTCAAAATGTCAATTAAGTGAGAGAGTAAATGTCATTGGCACAGGCAAATTTGGGTTAAGGTACTTCCAAATTTGTGAGATCTTTAAATATATTATGAGGAAGTGAAAATAGCAAATGAAAAATGGGTTTTTTTGTGTGCAAATCATAAGCATAATTTATATGGCAAACATTCTCATATATCATATCAAATATTCAATGAACAACTCATATATCATTCCATTGTTTTTTTATTTACGTTCTTTTATCTAGATCAAAAAATTGTAGCAACAACAGCTGTTGTTTTTTTCCCAAAACTTATCGGATGTATAAAAGTTTAGTCAGTCGCACACCTTAAAACGTATCAATTGAATACCTTAATGAACATTCATAAAAAAATCAATAAAAAATGGAATAATTTGAAAAGCGATAAGTGTGCTAGACTTAGAAATACACAGTATTTACATTACAAATTATTATCGTATTTGCTAAATGATTTAAAAATACATTTATGTTAAGTCGCATTTGCTAAATGATTTAAAAATAAATCTGAAACTCTGCTGACTAATAATCTCTTTGTATATTTCAACCAAAAAAAGTAAGTCAACAAAAGCTCTTAATTGTTGTCATCAGACCCCAATAAATTTTGGCTAATGTTAACTCTAATGTTACACATTTTGCCAGTTAATTATAATGCTTTCTCTCTCTTGGGTCTGTTATGGGTATGAGAAGCCTTTTATATGCAATCAGTTTAGGCTAATCAAATTTTGAGTAACTTTGACAAAAAGACACTCTCGCACACAAAAGGCATAAAAGGCGAACCAAACACGAGCCAATTAACAAAACGCAAATTTGATGAGCCATCATATTTGCTCGTTTAAAAAAAAACGTGGAAAATAAAGAGCAGAGCACGCAGTAAGAAGAAGAATACAAATCGGTAACGACAGCTTCCATCTAATTGATTTTTAAGCATCGCCATATCTGAACGATAGAGGGCGCCCTGAAGTGCGTCAGGCAACATTTTATGTTCGGTCTCTGATCTCTTTTGTCCGCTCTTCTGTCCCCCGCTGTGTGTTGTCCATATAGGGAAGACATGCAAATCACATGCCGTCGAGAAGTGGCGCAATTGCCATTAAGACCTTTTACGACTTTTGATTTGGACAGTTTTTGTGTTTTTGGTCAGGCGCCTAGTTTCAAGATTTATTCGAGTGTGCAAGGCTTACAGCAAAAATACTATGCTAATTTCAAGGAAATTACGAGCGACGCTTAATTACGGCCCATATTAATAGCTTTATGCATTTATGGATGCTTGTCTCGCAAAAAAACTAGAGTTCATTAAAGACTGCGAGGCGGGCAGCAGAATGTTTAACTTGAAAATATGTTAAAGGAACAACAACTATTATTATATTTCGAGTTTATACACTCTCATTTGATATACCTGTTAAATGCAAAACATAAAGTTAAAAGTACAACAACTACAATTATATCGAGTTTACACACTCTCATTTGATATACCTCTTAAATGCAAAACTTATGCGTTCTTTAATGTGCTATCATTAAGAGTGTAACTTGCTTTCTTCTTTTTCTTGAGAAAACATTACGTACAGATATTCGGTATAAAAATATACTAACATTTTGATTATTTAAGTGATGTAGAGAAGCTTTATTCATACAGAAAGTGCAATAAAATAGTCTAAAATATTCTAATATTTAATTTGGAATTGAAATTGTTTAGCCAGATTTGATTGCCAGATCAAACTAATTCGCTTTTAATTCTCTTGTTGGCATATATTTTAAATGCAAATCGATTATACAAATCTTGAATATTCTCTTTTATTCTTTACGTATACGTAATAAAAATGACAAACATTCCTAATCCAAAATTAACTCTGACTGTCGCATTCTTTACAGTTTATGCTAAAGATAATTCTATAAATAACTTCTCGGCCTGTTTTTTTTTTTACATTGCTAATATACTTTGCTTTACGGCAATATAAGTAGCACACTTTTACATCAACAGAGCCAAGAGCAATAAAAATAGGAGTCGAATTTTTTGATTTAGCAATTTGTGTGATTTATCTCACGGATAGCGTTTTTCTCTAAATTCTCTACGCCTTTGTTGCTCTCGTGTAAGAAGTGTTTTTTGAATGTCTGCCAAAATTGTTTTGGGGCATGCGACGAATGCTGCTCATCATTATTTCCAAACATTTCGTGTTATTTAATGGGTTATACTATGTTATGTACATAAATTTTTTATTTGCAGAACAGAACTTCGTCAAATTGGGCTAATGACTGCGGTTTGAGTTCTGTGTATGATTGAAATCGAACCGCAGCCAAAAGATAGAACAGAAATCTAAACCAAAGAGGTTTTGATTTTTTTTTACTGCTGCGGAAAAAAACCCGAGCATAGATTTACATAAACAAAATCAAATAATGTCTACAAAAGAAATGCAAATCGCAGAGAGAGAGAGAAGTAGAGAGAGAGAGAGAGAGAGAGAGAGAGAGAGAGAGAAAGATGGCCATAAAGATACGAATCGCGGAGAGGTGAAGACGAATAAATATGATAAGGCATTCAAAATGAGTTCATTAAGTCAAAAAGGCAATGGAGCACAAAGCCAAACTGAGCGTGGCATTAACCCATATTGAAACGAATCGAAATGCGCTAAAACCAGTTACAGCTTATGACCGGTAAAAGCTACAAGCGAGAGGGGAAATGCGTGAGACGCAAACAGATAGAGAGGGAAACAGAGAGAAAGAGAGAGAGAGAGTGAAGCTGAGTGCAAGCGAACGAGGAACTCAAAGCGATTTTGAAATTCCAAATTCATTCATAGAGCTGCGTTTTGAGTTTCCACAAGGGGGATATTATCTGTTGTCTAGTCTTTTGTTTGGTTTTTATTTCGGGAGAGAAAAGTGAAATGTGACGCGGCTATGCTAAAATAGAAAAAAACCGTCTTAGATGTGGGGCCCACATACAAATATCTGGCTTTGTATACGCATATGCAAATGTTTATGATTGGCGGCGGCAAACAAACAAACAAATGAATATCTGTGAAATTTATAGGCCTGGCGAGTTTTCACTAGCAACTTGGGAACATGGGAACTATTCCTCGCATTGACCTTAAGTAAGCCCTTGGATCTATTAATACAGCTTATAGACGACGTCGACTTATCAGGCAGACGAAACAAAAAACAGCCCCATACATAGTATTACAATAAATTGTGTTATAAGTATTTGAATTAACCGGCAGCTGTCTCATTGCATAAACAATAAATCGGCTAAATGGAAATGTACAAGCAATCAGCTGATAACCTGCAGCTGTCACGATCCCAGACTCTAGAAAAATTTCCATATATATATATGTATATATATTCATAAATTTCAATAATAATAATAGTTGTACGAACAACGCAAATTGGCATATTGAACATTTTCAATGCCAATTGATTTCTTTTCATTCCTCTTTGCTCGTTCTCTCACACCTCCCCAATCAGGGGGATTGATTGATTGATTGATTGACGCGCATGCTATAACCTATCTAGAACCTATCTTAAATGTCATGCTAATTTCGAGGCATTTTCGCAAATTAAACTTGAATATATTTAAATTAATCAGCAGACACACAAATCACAATCACAACACAAACAGACAACTCAATCTATTAATCAACATCAGCATCAGACGATAATAAATAGATGAATTCTTTTTATTCCACACAGTCGATGTCAACGCACTTTTCCAACTCTCAGATACTACAATTCAATAATGATTGCCAAACTCTCGCATATGAAATACAAAACTTGCCATTAATGAGCTAATTTAATAATAATTTTTAAATGGCTTTTAATTTTTTGCACAATCTTATTTTTAAAATGTGGTTTGCGTTTTGATATGTTGGCGGTTGAACATAAAAATATAGAACGAGTTTTGTGGTAATGAGAAATTATATAAATAACTTTGGCAAATGAATGTTTTTATCAACTTTGTTACATATAAATACTTTACAAAGTTGAAATTTTAAATGAAAATCGAATAATATAAATTAAACGTTGAGTGCTTTTTAACAACAATACAATTAGCGGATATATATGAGCTAAAACAAAAGCAAAAAAAAAGACTGTAAGCAACCCCCTATTGACAGTTGAATTAATGATTAATTCTCTGACCCATTTTGGTGACTTTTTTTTTGCTTCGTCGGTTATTTTCATTCTTTACAGTTAGTCTCAGTTTCAACTTATGTTACTCATGCCCGCATTTCCGGCATCTTTCAACCCACACGTCGAGAGTTAAAACAACACAACTTGCGCCATAATAAATTTAATTAAAAATCCCTCCAAAAGAAAAACGCAACAATTCTATAGAAAAAACACATTTCCACAATCAGCAGAAATTCAATATAGTACTTCAAGTTTTTTTTTTAGACGCACAACAATAAGAATAACAATACTCGTAAGTAAAAGTCTTCAATCAGACATTTCGCAATCTCGCCAACTCAGACATGACTCAGTGTGAGTTGCCTTTGGGTTCTGGGATTTCGAATGGGTTCTTGCTTTTTTTCGTTTCTTATTTTTGGGCAACATTGTAAATGCCAATTTTTGTGTGTTATTCAAAAGTTAATTTACCTTATTGTTTATTCATTTCGCGGCGTTCTTTTCGGACCCCCTTCCCTCTACTTGGCTTCAATAATTTGCTGCGCACATTAAAATAAAAAATGTAAAAAGCAAAAAAAAAAAAAAAAACTAAAGTGAAATGAGGTTACGTCGTACACAAAAGAGACTTATGGGTAAATAATTACAAGTGAAAACACCTACGAGATACACGATCTGTGTGTGGTGTCAAGTAGCCAGGCCAATAGGCAGACAGGCCAACTCAAGTGGTTGGCAGTGTTGTCACAAAAAGCCCTGTTCGTTGAGTTTGTTGACCTCCCCCCGAAGAAGAAGAGATGAGAGAGGAGAGCCCCAAACACTCGTGCCTTGTTTGGCAAGAACAAATGGAGTCATATTCAAATGGCCAATGGCCAAAATGAAGTGTCATGCCAAACTTATATAATGTGTGTATAATTTGGTTAAGCCGAAAAAGTTTTTCCGCTGCGATGTTGTTGGGAAAACTAAAGAACACCGTCAACAAATTGTTTTTCCAGACAATTTTTCGTATTTGTTGCTTAATTT
This sequence comes from Drosophila nasuta, assembly GCF_023558535.2. NCBI lineage: Eukaryota > Metazoa > Arthropoda > Insecta > Diptera > Drosophilidae > Drosophila > Drosophila nasuta. Next base: position 13,077,635 of record NC_083455.1, on the reverse strand, counting down.
ATTGTTTGCGCAATATATTTTTCGTGTTGTTGTTTTACGGCCGCAGCAGATTGCGTCATGAGGCATGAAAACAAACATCGCTATAACATATATTAGTTAGAGGTGGAGGAGAGGTGAATGAGAGTTCCCGGTATACCTAAACGAGATGTCGAGAGTGGTTGGTGGGTTTATAAATAGACGGATTTTGTCATTGAGCTATGGATTGGCCGATATTTCTGCGAGACTGTCAACTTCAAGTATGAGAAAATAATTTGTTGGCACCTCAAACAAATGACGCGACGACAGGAAATAATTAAAATCAAAGGCGGGTGTACACGACACTCGAGTGCCCTGCAAAAGCACTTGACAACTAGAAAAAGAAAGTAATGAAAAGATTCAAAATAAATTGCTAAGCGAAAGAGTTGTAATTTATGATGATCATGATCTTTATTTTTAGATTTAGCATTGTTGAAATAAAGAAAGAAAGATTTCTTTTTAATTTTTTGAAGTTCAGTTTTTATGACGAACTAAAACCTTCAGCTATCATTTCCTTTTCGTGATAAAATGGAAAAAATAGCATGATCAAAGCTGGCAGAACAAACAAATATTACTTCATGCTTATCTAAGGAAGACAAACAATTCATTTCCTGATAATAAACGATCAGAGAACGCTGATAGAATGCACTATTTACACAGCTTATCGGGCATTGTGCAGCAGCAGTGTTTTATCAAAGTCAAAGTTCTTGAGCTGGAAGCCAATCGATAATATAAACACAGAACACTCTGAGCAACCCAAACAAACTACACGCACTCACAATTCAAAGTCAAAGTCGTACAATGGAAATGGGGAGAAGAATAGGGTAATGATGGGCATAGGAATGGGGGAGGGAGAGGGAGGTTTGGAGGTCTGTAGGTCTATCAAAATTGAAGGCGATAGGAGCACAACGTGTTGTACATAGATGAATGCATTGAATGCCAGCCGAAAGGCAATCAAAAGGAAAACAAGCATGAGTGCTTTTGAGGCCAACTAAGGTCGACGCTTCAGATACTCAGCAGGCAGCAAGGAAAGCGAGTGTTTAAGAATTGGAGCTATAATCTATCTAATAAATATACAACAATTTATCATCGATAATAAATATTAGAAATCATAAAGGAAATTAACTGTTGAGAGAGTATATTAATAATAAATTAAATGAAGCTAAATTAACGTATTGATTGCAACTGATTTTGGTAAACAAAAATGAAATATACTTTTGATAGACATTCCCGAACATTTTTCAACTAATTAAAATTGTCTTAGTATGTCTTAGTAAATGTTATCATATATCTGTAATTTCTTCACAAACTTCTACTAATATATATTTTTAATCTACCCCATTGCACTGCTCTTCTGCATTTACAGGATATTCCAATATGTATACGATATGAACGATGTCTATAAATAAAAGCGCTTGTGATAAATAATGCAATAGAAATTGTGCGGGTCTCGCATTGAACTTAGCTGGTGGGTGGAGCAGCGACGAGAGTGGGAAGGGGAGGGGGTGCTACAACGGGGAGCAGTGTGGGAGAGACGACGGCTGTTCATCATAAGTTGTGACCAGCAAATCACGAGAATCACGCAAAATGCACGCAGCGGGACGTCAAAGCTCTGCTCTGCTCTGCTTGAGCTGTTTATTTATTTATTAATGCGGCAAGTTTCACACTTATATACAAACAAATATACAAACACACTCGCTATATATATGTGCGTATGTATAACGGCAATTGTGTCGTTCGCCTGGCAACGATTGGAGGCCATAAAGGCGTCGGGGCATTCAATGCACACACTCGTGAGTGTTTTCGACCGACTCGATTAGCAACAAAAGATGCAATGAGCTGCAAATATTGATTGAATGCCGCATGGACTCACTATCAATGAGTCCATATGTCAAATTCTGCACGCTGCTCTATAAATGTTATTTTACGACCACAGTATCACATTACGCATACGCCCCGTCGTCAGGCTGGCGCTCGCACTAGGTTAGAGTTCAATGAAACAATCCAACTGTCTGCACAACTGTCTCTGATTACATCGTCGCTGTGTAGTTGTGCACCACTTGATATTGTTGCTTGTGGCTTTTGAATAATTTTATTGCTGATAAGCATGAAATTCCTGATACTCCCTGAGGATATTTATCAGCTGGAATTCCTTGCTATTTATTTACATACCGTTTTATTTGCCAAACATTGCAAATAAATTTTGTGTTTGATACTTTGGCAATATGCAAACATTTGTTCGATTTGCTTACCACTTAAATGCTTAAGAGAAAGAATTTTTCGACATTTATTTATGTTAAATGTATATACGAGAAATTAAATGCTAGAATATATTAAGCTAAATAGTTTTCATTCAAAGATTTTTAATAGCATTGCTTAATATTATTTAAACGCATTTAGCTTTTTCTATTTATAAACTTAAATATGATTCTTTAATCATACATTAGAGAACTATAAATTGTTGAATATTTCTCAGAAATCCAATTTTAAATTGAAACGATTTTTTTATTCAGTAGTTCGCTCAATTCGATAGAATGAAAGTAAAGCAACAAATCAACATAAAGATGTGTGAATGAAACGATTGTAGCATAGCAAATGTTGAATAAATCATTGAAGTAATCAAATAAAACTTGAAGTTATATAAATGCTATGCATAATGCGATCTCAATGAACGTTCCCCAAAAAAATGAAACACTGACCACAGCAGATAAATGATCCCCTTCTCATTTGTATGTCTTGCAACGTTTCTAATTATAAGCGAAACGAAATGATTTTTATTTTTATTATTTATTTTTCTTATTTTTCTATTTTGCTGCTGCTGTTGTTGTTGTTGCCCTTCTATTTGCTACACATTCGGTGCGGTATTTGCTTTTCTCATTGTCTCAGAGACTATATTATATAGACTGTGTCTGTGTGTTGTTTGTGTTTCAATCTTAACGAGTTTGCCGCCGTGTCTTACATTTCCGTTAACCAAAAGATAGCAGGCCAAGAAAGAGCATTTATTTCTGTTGTGCTTCTTGCTTCTTGTGTTGGGCCTAACAATATGCCAAACACGTCGCGCAGCTGCTTATTAATCTTTTTGACGAAATCGGGAAACATGGAACATGCTCACATTTTGTGAACTCTGTCAGAGATTTCTTAATTTGTTGCCCGTTGTTGGCCTGAGGATGTTTGCGTTTGCCTGCGAAACTATTGTTTAATTTCAAATTAATTTATTGCCATTTAGCGTTCAACAATTTTTTGTTGAAGCGTCATAATTAATGTTTGTTTCGAATCAATTCGAAGGTCGCGATTTCGTTCTTCTACAACTACACAAAAGCTAATCTTTAAATCTCTAAAAAAATAAATAAAAATAAACTGCAAAAGTAAAGAAATAATCAACAAAGCAAACCTAAATACTAGACGCTGCGTATCTCTCAATCGATTTTTAAATACCCTTCGAGCGTTCGTTGTTTCACAACAATGGTAACAGAGGAACACTTTGGGGCAGCTTACGGAGCTTGGAGTCTGGGGCTGTGGGGATATGGGGATGTGAGGTCAGGCCAACGACGCGACGACGCGACGAGGCGACGAGTCATCGAATCATCGAACAATACAACGTGTTGTATTTTACCTTGGCTTCATGTGTAATGACGACGTTGTACATGTAGCAAGCACCCTGTATGCTATCGATTAAGAAGCAGACAAAGCAGACGACGCAACAACAAGAGCAACAGAGCAACAGCAACAAGAAGAAAATATGTAAACATGTCAGAATCAAACTCGTGTGTCCAATACTTAATGTTGTATCTTGTGCATCGTATCTTTATTTTTTCTGTCTTTGTTTTCTTATTGCAAACGGTGTGATTAGACACACACACTCTCTCATCGATGCGGTGGCAAAGCAAATGTTATGGCAGCAATAAAACCAGGTTACAAAATGCAGTCCAGACACAACATAAAACTGGCCAACGACACACTTAAAAATCAGCACAGAAGCCCACAATGCAACGCAACACAAAAGAGACGGATAGCAAGAGAGATAAAAAGAAACATCAATTAAACTGGCGACTAACCAGTAAATTCTTCTACATAGTAGCAGAAAAAAAGTGAGTCTGCGATTGATAAAAAGTCAATTAAATTGAATTATGCCTGTAACACAATCCACTCGACAGCTAAACTTGTCTGCTTAACAACATCTACATCTCCTTCCGACTCCATCGCAATTTTTTTTCTCTAGCTCTCCAGCACTCTAAAGAAAGTTGAACATTTTTTTTTCAACAAATGTCTAACTAGTATTTTTCTAACTTTTTTCAACTTGCCCAAACTTTGCAGTTATTTGCTAAACAAAATGTACTTGCAAATTGTTTTTAACATTGCCATTTACTTGACTCAAATGTCATTGTAAACGATAGCTAAAGTTGCTCTACAAACTTTTAAAAAATTAGATATTTTGTTTAAAATTCGTTTAGAAAAACTTTGGAAATGCAGCAATATTGTATTCATAGCTTTGGAATGAAAACTCTGTAATTAAATTATGGAAGTCCATTGAAACATATTTGAGAAAATATATAAAAAAGTTGCGAATAAAATATGTCATTTGAATTTAAAGTAATGAACTTTTTGTCTAAAAAAGAGATGTCGAATATAATATATAAATAAATAATTATTTATATAAATTTCTTGTAAAAATATGTTTAATTATAGAATCTCGTATAGTCTAAACTTTTTACTAAACTTTATTTTAATAATGTAAATATGCAACTTTCTTCTTTAAATGAAGAAAAATTGATCTTAAAATGTATTTTAATATTATTTGTTTCATTTGCAAAATTTGTACTTTTAAAATGAATGCATCAACTTTTCTTATTCATTAAACGACCTATATTAAAAAAATAATAAAATAATATCAGTAAAAACATTTCTTCACAAAGAAAAAATGTTGGCTTTAGTTTCTTTTAATTGCCAACTTTATTGCTTGTATATAAGAGTAAAAATGCTTCGACTCTAAAATCAAATGTACATTTTATGCTCGTTATAACTCGATTCTGCTGTAGACCACAACAAACTAGCAACGCTATTTAAGCAAAGTGTTTGATTTGTTGCTCATCTAATGCTGCAGGCGACTAACTTCCTCTCCTCCCTCTCTCTCTCTCTCTCTCTCTCTCTCGCTCTTCTCCCCAAAGGCAACGACTGCGACTGGAACTGAAAATTGCCACTGCAAGCCAGCGAGTTTGTCTGACGCTGAGTCCGAGATCGAGTCCACGTCCGACTGGGCCTGAAGCGTGAAGCGCAGTTGCGTTTTCGTTACGTTTGGCTGCATGCGTACGGCATGCGAGAGACAGAGAAAGACGGCAAGAGAGAGAGGAAAAGGGGGAGATATAGAGAAGACCACCCTCCCAGCCAATAACATACGACAACAACAACGAAAAAAAAAAGAGGTTTCATATATGAAGTTGTAAATATGTAGAAGCTTTTGGGACTGGGGAGAAATAAACGAGCCAGCCACTGCATAAAATTCCACAGCTCGACACGCACACACAGCACCAACAGCACCAACAGCTTGTGGCAGCTTCTGCTGTGCCGCAATGTCTGGTGGCTGGGCACGAGAACGAGCACGAGCACCAGCACGCTTAGGCCTAGGCCTAGGCCTGGCTTGGTCAGGTCTGGCCGGAACGCTTGACCGGCTGATGATGCTGTCTGTCGACTCCACTTGCATCGGACTCGACTGACTGGCCAAGAAAATACATACAAAAAAAAGAACAAAACTCGTAGCTATTGAGATATTTTCCGGTTCCAGAAGCCATTAAGAAAGTGCAGACATCGAGAGAACATTATATATTCGAATTAATAACAATATTTAGTATGGGCAATTATTTACGTTGAATTTTCCAAATTTAATTGATGTTTACTTTGCCTGCGATTGTTTCTTTCACTTGCAGCGATTTTTAATTACTATTTGTTTTCTTGTTGTTATAGTTGTTGTTTGGCTTTTGGCTGTTTTAGGATTTTTCCACTTTTCTGCGGCTACTTTCTGCTCAATGAAATTTTCATTTGCACGAGAGCACAATGAGGGCGCAGCAGCACGGTGTTGTAGCTGAGCTGAAGTTAAATGCACAACACTCACACACAATCTCACAACTTACACTCTTTTTAGAAGCAGCACAAATACAGGCGAAATACACATACGCAACGTAGACGCGACACGAGACAACAAAGTGTTTTTCTTTTTTCTTTTTTTTTTTCTGTTTTCTGTTTTGCCTCAGCTCTGTTTAAAAAAGCGGCAAGTCAAACACGAGTGCAACGAGGGAAAAAACGCGCAGCCAATTCGGTTAGCACCATGAGAAGTCTGAAACTGAACTGAACTGAAGTTTGGAAAATTCAACACAACCGCAGCAGCGCTGAGAGATACACATAAAATGTTAACTGCCGGCATTTGCACTAACAGCGAGAGAGAGACGGAGGAACAGAGAGCGAGCGCATTCTGTTAACTTAACAGTCTGTTAGACTGTTAGCTTGTGGGCTGAGCGCGTTGATTGACTGTTGATTTGTGGGCTTTCCATGGTGCGATTAATGGCGATGGCTCAGCGGATGGTCGCACAATATGTTGAGCTTGGCTGGATCTGCTGTTGTTATTATTTTTCGTGTTTTATTTTTTTTGTTTTTCGTTTTTTTTTGGTTTTGCTGTTACCAATAATCACAAAGCGCTGGCGGCGCAGAACTCTCACTGTGAGATACAATTTGATTTTTTGCTCGCTCATTTATAATATTTATTATTTATTTATAGTTTCACAAACAGCTTGCGATCAAAAGATTCCATTAAATTCCATTACAAACTTAGTCTTAACGAATTTTTGTTAGCTTAAGTCTTTTGTTACATCGATTTTAAGAAGGGATTCCATTAAATTCGCATTTAAAATATGACTTCGCAAAGTATTTGTGATTAATCCTCAAGCTAGAGACTTTACCAACATCGTTTAGAGTATTTTTTTTCTATTTTAGATTCTTTATCAAACTCTCAGTGTGGTTTTAAATTTGCAAGCTTGACTCATGCAGCATAATGTGTTTATTTTAAATAACATTTATTACTGTGTTAAGCCAGCACTCAAAATGTATTTAAACTTCAGTCATTAGTTTTATCTGCCATTGCCAGGCGAATTATCATTAGATTAGTTTTATTTATAGCCAAAGCAAAAACATTTTAAAATCGTGACGTTGGCTTAGTCATGCCACAGACCAAAAGCTCTTCTAATTTAATTATCGAATAGAAGATTGGGATTGTCTTGGGAGGAACTAAATTCGTGTTAGGTGTTTGACCAGCGCTAAAAACTAGTGCGTACAGTAAAGTTTCTCATATGTAATCAAGTCAGTTTTAATGTTGACTTTTTGCTACACTTTAATAGTGCTGTTTGCTTTATCCGTTTATTTATAAAAAGAAAGAGAGGGGAAAAAATAAGGCCAGCAGAGTAAAAGAAATCTAGCTCTAATTGCTTGGAAACCGACCGCATTTCCCTCTTCCGTCCACGTCGTGCAAGCCCTTGCAAGCGATATACCACTGTACCACATATCACTCCCCGCTGAATGTCACGCTGTTGAGCATTGGCAATGGCCATGGCCACCACGCTTAGAATGCCAACAACAAAAGCGCCGCCGTTGCCGCCACCAATGTGCAACAAAAACAAAAGGCTATGCAAAAGCAAACGGGTCAGCGAATAACAGTTTTGTGCTGTCTACAGAGCACGATTTAACAGCACTCCGTTAAAGTGTTAACAGCGCGAGAGCAGCGCAGCGACTGTTAAAAGCTAGTTTTGTCAGCAGCACGCGTCAAATGTATCAATGGCAAAAAATATTGGTATTAGCTGATAGATGGGATATGGTTACCAAATGGCTAAGTTTTCACAAAATTGTGACAGACGTCAGTCAAAACTGTCAGCGGAAGCGTTTAAAAAAAAAATCGATAAATAAATATTTAAGCACACAAGCTGTGCTAAGCTGAGCTGAGCTAAGAGCTGAGAGCTCAGTTGAGACCTCAAACGTTTTGCTATCATTGTCTTGGCTTTAAGTTTTAATGAGCTGCCGCTTTGCTCTGTCAAACATTTCTTTTTTTTTTTTTTTTTCTTTTCGTTAATACTTGGCATCTACTTTTCTACTTGAGCTATGAGTATATGTTAGCTGGTTGGTTGTGTCTTGTGCCTGAGTTTTGCCATTAAGCATTTGGCATTTGGCATTGTCTTGGGGCACTGGCGCTAGATAATTGCGTCTAAGTTGTAGCTACCGTTGTTAGCTACCCATTGTTGTTGCCATTCTCTTTTACTTTTTTTTTCTCTCTGTTGGCTCGCAGCTAATCAAATATTTATGCACTAGCTTTTTAGTCAGCTCTCTTCTGGTTGAATAATGTAGCTGGCTGCCACACAATTCCGTCATTTTCATTTTCACTTTTATTCCGGCTAGAAATAAAAAAATGCATTGCATAAGCATTAGCATTGTAAGGTTACGGCCCACGCGACGTATGCGCAATTTGCATGAATTTAAATATTTAATGCATTTAATGTTAAAGACATTCTAACCGTGCCCCTCAATTCGTTGACCCTTTTTGGGCACTGCCCAGACACGTTCTATGCTTTTGTCTATTTGTTTTTGTTTGGTTTTTGTGTGTTTTTTGCACTCGCAAGAAGAATCATTGAACCTCTCTGTTGGCTGCCAAGTTCAAGAGTTCAGCGACAACAGCATCTGTTGTTGTTATTTGAACCCAAAGTCAATGTTTTGTAAATACCTTGTGCTTTGCATGCTTCCCTGCTGGGCATGCCAAAGGACATTTCTAAGTGTGCAAATAGGATTGATTAGTTTGGCACATTTATTACATGAGCATTCAAAATTAATTGAAATTAATATTGAAGTGTAAAACTTGGTTAAGTTAAAGCTTTTCCTTAAGCATTTCTTTTAAGTAAACTATTTATTTCACTTATATTTCTTGATCTCTTTTCTAGAGTATCTTTTAGTTTACTCCCTTTTCGACTCAAGCATATTTAACATATTTTCTTGTTTCAACACTTATAGCTCTTGTTGCGCTTTTGCTCTGCGGTTAAGCCATTCTAACCCGCAACTTCGTCATCGCCACGCTTCTCGCCCTTGTTTGGGGGTACTTGAAGGTTCCTTGACGCGACATCGCCAATGCTAAAACACACACAATGGAAAAGTCACTTTATGCTTTCGCCTGTTGGCACTGCCATTAATTCTATTTCGTTCCAACAACAACAACAACAACGTCTGCTCCTTTATGCTCCATAGTCCAGCTCCCCTTTTACCTCCTCCTACATTAAATTCAACCCCTGCTTAAAATTAGTTAAGCAGTCGCGACGTTGTCTGAATTTCTTTCTTTCTTTCTCTTTATGTTTTTTTGTTGGTGGTTGTCTTTTTTTTTTTTTGTGGTGTCTTGTTTGGTTTACGAATATTCTGGGCATAATTAATGGTCAGTTCGTCAGCTCATCAGTTCATTACTTTGCCAAAAAGGCGTTACGCATAATAATTCGCAATTTATTATTGCGATATTTTGGCAAAAGTTCAACGTCGGTCATCGGTGAAGGTGTCAGGTGCGTTTCAGATTAATTTCCATTTCACTGATTGTCGATAATTTATCAAAGAACTGCCAATTGCGAGCCCGATTCAATTGCGTGGAATATGGAATTGTAAAGACGAAAAAGGTTTTCTTTGAGTTTCACGAAACATAAATGAAGAGAAAACAAGTAAGAAAGCTACAGTCGAGTGTACTCGACTGTGAGATACCCGCTACCCATTTTGAATAAAAGAAATATATTTTGCGGTATTTTTCTGAAAAAATACTAAATATACTGGGAAAATACTAAAAATATACCATATGGTGTATTTGGAATATCGATATAGTACCACATTCAAAATATACCATAGACGGCACAATATACCAGATTGTCGGCCAAAGCACCTAAGACCCCTAGTAAGTAGGCGTTTTTGCCCATACAAAAGTATTTCTTTAATAACTTCGAAAATTTGTATCTGATCGCAACCAAATTTTCAGGAATCATAACTACTATATTATTATATTATTAATTATTGTATATACCAAAATTCGCAACTCTAGCTTTAAATTTACGCTTGTTATTCGATTTTTTTGATTTACGGGGGCGGAAGTGGACGTGGCAAAAATTTGAAACAAACTTCATCTGCGTGCAAACATAACAAATGCTGTCGAAAAAAAAATATAGCTCTATCTCTTATAGTCTCTGAGATCTAGTCTCTCTAGTTCATACGGACGGACGGACAGACGGACGGACGGACAGACGGACGGACGGACAGACGGACATGGCTTGATCGTCTCGGCTGTTGACGCTGATCAAGAATATATATACTTTATAGGGTCGGAGATGCCTCCTTCTACCTGTTACATACATTTCCTGCCGGCACAAAGTTATAATACCGTTCTACCCTATGGGTACCGGGTATAAAAACTGAACATATTTAAATTTGTGATTAACTTCAATATTCGGACTTAACTAGCGACAGCAAAATTTACTCAAATAATTAGCTTTAACTATCAAATATTTGCAAGCTATTTCGTTATGTTAGTTTTAACATCAATTGATAGAAAATATTAATTATTAATTAAATTATCGATTTAAATATATTTTATTTATTTTTAATATATGTTCATGAAATTAAATTAATACTTGAATTATAAATATACTGAATTGCATTGATTTAATTTAATTGTATTTTGGTTTTATCAAAACTCATTTAGCTAGATTAATGTCCGAAATAGCTTTGTTTGGTTATGATTCTGCAAATATCATAAAGGATAATCTAATCTATTATACTAATTCTAATAATGAATTGTTGATTCATTTCCATTTCTTTTGAACCATAATTTTTCCCACACTGCCGCTTGTTTTGAATACTTTTTTCTACGATTACGCATTTTGCTTTTATTTCAGGTTTTTTCTTAAAGGTTTTTGTCCGCAGAACTTTATAATGTAACTAAGCCCCGAGAGGCATTCGTAAAGTCTTCATTGTGGTTAGAGCTTAATGTAAATTTCTATTGCCGAGTTTAATTAAAATTAAATCGCGCTATGTTTTCTATGAGCTCGAGAAAACCTAAGCTATATTTATGAGGCAAACCGCGTTGAACAGTGGCGTAGTCAAGGTTGCTTTGGCAAGGAAGATTTAATAAAAGATTCAGTTTTAATATAGCGCACATAATTATGTTTTACATTCAACTGCAGCATTTTGAATGGAAACCCTTTTCTGTTTTATTGCTGCTGCTGTCTCTGAACTGGCCACAAACAACACGTCGCACGTCTTGTTGGCAATTTGTTCCAGTGTCTTGTCGCTTGGGACAACATTCATTCAGCGCTCATATTTTGTTGTTGTTTTTATTGTTATTTATTTTATTTTCAAACTTTGAAATAAGCAAGCAAGCAAGCGAGTGAGCAAGCGAGTCGGCTTAGATGAATTGTGTCGGCCACTGTTTAGCGGCAACAAAAACAGACTCCAGTTACTAATAAATATTCTGGTTAAGACGAGAACTGGTTTCGACTGTGCTGTGGCAAGGCCGCAACAGCAACAGCAACAGCTTTTTGGGGGATGACAGCTGCTCACCTGGACTGGCATTTTGGAGATTCACAACGACATCTGTCAGTTAATGGAGGATGACGACTTCATCCCCAGTCAAGGCAAAGAGATGCGAGGGGGGAAGACAGTTCTTTGGTCGTTGGTTTTGCTAAAATTTCCATTTCGTTAAATGCTAGAAATTTACGATTATTTCGCGCCTTGCACGTGCACATATGCCCCCTGCCCCCTGCCCCCTTCCCTTTGCCTCCCCCTCGAGCAGAGTCTTTACGACTCTCTCTTGAATTACTTCGATGCTATTGAACTCTAGAACGTTGCCTAGACGTCGTCTCGTCGCGTCCTGCCAAATGACTTTGAAACAAACATAATTTCGATTTGGAATTCACTCTAGGCTTTAAGGCAATGCTATATAGCAATCATGCAAGTCATAAACTTTTCCCCAGAAAAATGTCATTTGCAGACAGCAAGAAAAAAGAGGAGAAAAAACAGAAAATAAAATAGGAAAATAATTTGTATCCTCCAGATACTTGAAATAGTTTCGTTTCTCATTCTTTGGCTTTGGTTTTTCTTCTCTTTTTTTTTGCATCCGTGCCTTGGGTGGAAGGCAGGCAGACAGGCAATGAACTTTTCCAGCACGAAAATTGAAAGCGAACAAAATCGATAAAATGCTTTAAAACCCAGTCGAAACTATGCAGCAATTAAGTGTGTAACCTCAATGTTTAGCTGCCAAAAATTGTATGCAGAGTGCATTGCTGTCCTTGTTGTTGTTGTTGTTATAATCTAAAATGACATGGCAGCCACGAGCTGTTTCCAAAGTATTTTTCGCTTTCCTCACTCTGCCCCCCAGAGTGCAAATTGAAAGCATTAAAATTGCCAAACTGAACATGCAATTTAAAGCGCTCGTTTGCAGTTCTTCGTGTTGTTGTTTGTTTTGTTGTTGTGTATATTCTGTTCTTTTTTTGTTGCTGCTGCTGCTGCTGTTGGCAGTTGGCACTGTGAGTGCATACACACACACACACACATAGACATTTAGCAGTGTCTAACACACAGCGCGGCATTTGACTCACAGTAGGAGTGTGCAGCCCCCTGAAGTATGCAATGCTTCTTTTTTTTTTTACTTGCGCTACTCCCAAGCTCACGTTTTGCCCACTTTATGGCTCCAAATGCTGCCGAGCTGCCGAGCTGCTGCTACTGCTGCCAAAGGGGTTGTTATTGTTGTCGTTGCTGCAGTTCTCCTCCTGCTTGTCGAAGTTTTGTTGCTGTTGTTGTTGTGGCTTTTGTGCAATGTACGCCTGGGTGTTTTAATAAACGCAGCCAGTCTCCCCATCAGCGGGTAGTTTACGACAATGTGTACATGTGTGTGTAGGTGTGCAGATGTGTGTGTGTGGGTGTGTGGGTAGTGTGAGTGTGGGCGTGTTAGCGACCCTTTTTGCATTTATCGCTTTATTTTCATTAACATTTTGAAGTTTGCTTCAAGTTGAAGTCTTTAATGTCGTGTCACCTGCAGCGACGCATGCGTCGCCATTTTGCATGGAGAGAGCTTCGGCAGCACTGTTAAATAACAGCGCGCTGTTAATACGCTCTGTTAAACGCGGCTGTTGTTGCTGTGTGCAATTTAGACGTCTCGACTCTGATGCTATTTATAGACATTTTCGGCTTATGCTGCGGCTACAAAATATTTCTGTATATGCAGCAAGGGAAGAGGGCATATGTACATATATATGTGTATGTACATGAGTGTGTATTTTTCAGCACAGCAACGGGGTTCAACAAATACCAGGGCTAAGTAAAAAAGTATCATAAACTTCAAAGGGTTTATCAGCTGTAGTGTAATTCTAATATTTATTTCTTATATGTGTCTAGAAATATTTTCATATTTATAAATTTTTATAAATTTCTTTATTACAAAATATATAAATATTTTTATATATTAATTGTTGTATCTTTTAATCTACCAACTTTAAATAATTTATTTGCAATGAGTAATTTCCCATGACACCTTCCGATATTTATACACAACCCAGCCAGCTACGTGTCCCTAATCTACCCATGAAGCCCATATATTAGTGTCTAGAACCACCCTCAACCGCAGCTAAATTATTAAAGCCTGCAAAAAGAACAAAAAACAGCAGCAAGTTAGCAAAGCTTTTATTGATTTTCATTGTTGTAATATGCTGTCTGCTTAAAAATGTTGAAAGGAGTTGGGAAGATGGTAGCGAACAGAAAAAAAAGGACAGTGGCAAACATCCTGTGATTTGTTGTTGTTCTTGGGCTATATTGGCATGTGCAAGGTCCGCAAGGTTAGGGTTGAAAGGCAAACATAAGGTTAACATATGTTCACTGGAAGTCAAAGAGCGAAAAGAGCGCGAGCTTTGAGAGCTTTCAATGGAATGTAACTGAATAATAATGGTACAAAAAATAATAGAAATTTCTATATAAATTACAAAATTATAAAATAAACATTAATCTATTTAAAAATTGTAATATATTTTTACTTATTTAGAGCAAACTCGACTCACACAGCTGTTATGAGCTTTGCTTAGGAAGCTTTTGCTTTTAAGGGTTGCTGCTGTTTGATTTTCATTTTTGGGCATTTTCCATTGGTTTACATTCGGCCCAACCTGCTGAGCAAAGTTTCGTTCTCGCAAAAGCAAAAAAATAACAAATTTCCAATTATTATTTGCAACCCAATAAAAATAGTAAAATATTTCGCATAAATTCTTGCTAAATTCAAGTTTTGTGTTCTGCATTATTGCTGGAAAAGTAGTGATCGAAAAGTTCAGATAAACTACGCATTTCTGGCTTTGCTAGCAAGCGGAAAAAAAATCAATAAGCGTGTAAATTTTTGTAAACACGCCAAGCCCCCCAAAACACACGCCCCATCGAAACGTGCCCCCGAATTACTCCAGATTCAGTGAGCTGTGAAAAAAAAGAAGAAGCCTAAACAATTAGCCAAGTCAACGAAGCTAAACCACAAAATACAATTGTAACGCCTTTCAAATGTTGCTGCAGCTGGTGCTGTCGCTGCAGCTGTTGCAGCTACTTGTGGCAGCTGCGGCACAACCCGAGGTGGCAGCCTCAACAGCAACGCATCGTCTAACCAAACGCATGGATCTCGAGTCCTGCATAGGTATTAAATATTCAACATAATTCTATAATTAATGCTAATACTGATTGGTCTAGGTCACTTTGATGTGCACAAAAATACGATAATTCGCACTGGCGAATCGCAGGCCATTGGTGGCAAGTATCTGCAGGGTCTGGAGCTGGACACGCTGGAGGAATGCGAGCGACTCTGTTGCGAAACGGATGCCTGTGATGTTTACATCTTTGAGCGTAAATCGGGCGGGTATTGTTATTTATTCGAGTGCGGGCCACCCGAGAATTTCCACTGCAAGTTCACGCGGCATGCGAACTATACGAGCGCCGTGTTGACGCCTCAGGTTCGCAGCTCGATGGATGTGGCAAGCACACCGCGGCCACAGTTGCCGCACATTCCCAGCAACAATATATCGCAGCAGGAGTGGGAGCTGAGCAATCTCAAGCTGAAGCCGGAAGTGCAGCGAGACAAGCCCAATTTGCTGGCTGCTGCTTTGCCACCCACAGCAAGTGCTCTCTTGCCCCTGGGCGTGGCACAGTCACAGTCACAGGCGGCTGCTGCTGTCGCCGCTGTTGTGATTCCCCCTCAAAGTGGTACGACTGACATACATTATATTTATATGTAAATTTCCGAATGTAAATTACTTTCCAATTTTGTCCCAGCTCCCGTTGCGCATTGTGGTCGCTTTCAGTTCAGTTGCCACTCGGGCGAATGCATTGCCGTCTACAATGCTTGCGATGGCATACCGCAGTGCGAAGATGGCAGCGACGAGGGACCGGAAGTGAGTTCAACAACGGGTGACCACATTTCGACAGCTCATTAACTTATTTTGTTGACCAACTCTTGCAGTGCAATGCCGTTGCTTCAGCACCAACCAAAGCGAACGGCAACAGCAACAACAACAACAACAATGCCGAGCAATATCAGTCAGTGCCGCCCATTCAACAGCAATTGCAAATTGCACAGCAATCACAACAACAGCAACAACAGCAGCAGCAGCAACAATTGCTGCAACAGCAACAACATACTGTTATGCTGGGTCCACCACCGCCACCGCCTCCACCACCGCCTAGGGTTAATAATCGTGAGGATGCGGCTGCTTGGGCAAATCGCAAAATGATTGCAGAGACACAGCAACAACAGCAGCAACAGCAACCACAAGGCGAGATTTTAAGTACGGGTAAGTGTCGATATTAATATGCAATGAATAACTTGTCATGCCTGAAGATCTAGTATAAACATATAAATAATAGTGCTCTATTTAAAGCTATGATCAGTTTAGTTTCCGAATTCAATATTTGATATAAAAAAACAAATAAGAAAGTCGAGTGTGCTCGACTGTGAGATACTCGCTACTCATTTTAAATAGACGCAACACAGTACGGTATAAATTTCAAAATATACCATATGAATGTACCGCCAAATAAAAAACAATAAAAATATAACAAATGTTTGACATTAAAAATATACCATAGAGTGCACAATATACCAGATTGTCAGCCAAAGTAAATAAGACCCTTCCATCTGATTAGCGAATTTTATTATATTCTTTTCTCTTTAAATACTTTTATTTTTTAAATTAAATTTACTTTTTTCTATTGTATACTGATACCATAATATTTTGTGTTATATTATAATTCTAATGTAATTACATCCATAAATAAACATTTCTTTTACCTGTGTTGTTATAGTACAATTTTGTTCTTGCTGTACTGGTTCGATACTTAAATAAAGAAGCTAATTAAAAAAAAATGTAATTACATCAATGAAATCCAAATACAATTTCTCTTAAAAATTTTAAAGAATAAAACATTTTTGATTCAACACACTTAAAAAAAAAGTTGAAGGGTACTTTTCGTTAACTTTCTTAAATTTGAGAAAAGTTTTGAGCTTTTGAAATTTAACATGTATGCCTAATAATTAATAGAGTAGAAAGTCACAATCATTTTTTATGACGGTCAAGTAATTTGGTTTTCATACCATCTAGTTCACATTACCTCTTCAATCTTAATTTTCCTTTGAAACACTCCCCTTTAAAGACCAGCCCTTTTTAAAAATTAATAAATAAATAATGTCCGGTGATTCGTTTCCCATATTTCAATTAATCAGTATTATAAAACTAAGCTTCAATCTCTTCTAATAAATTCCACTGCAGTACTTTCGTAACATTCTAATATATTCTATTTCTACTTTCACAACTCAAGAACAATTGAGTGACAAGCGTTCAGGAAAAAAAAAAAAGTTCAATATAAGTAGCTGAAAATATTTATTTAAAGACTATTGGAAGCGACTCACTAACTAGACACAAAGAGCAATTGTTGTCTTTTGTAGCACATAAATTGCCAGCCAAAGAGCACGCAACTCATCAGTATCAGCTTCAGTAGCGAGCTTCAGCTCCAGTTTCAGCATCAGTTGCAACAGCAGCAGCAACTACAGCTGTGGTCAGTTAACAATTGCTGGCTGCGGGCACTTGAGAAGCTTTTGCTGGAAAAATGGCAATTACCCATCAGTTTTCATTGTTGTAATGGGAGTCACGTCACTCAGAATTGATTTACGAGTGTGTACGTTAGTGGGTAGGCGTGAGTGTAGCAGTGTGTGTGTGTGGCAAGTGTGTGGTGTGTGGCAAGTGTATATGTTTTGTGGTTTCTGTGACTACTTGCAATTAATTCAATTAGCTGTGCGTTTAACCATTCACTTCCTCAACAGATGAGCAGCTCAACAGTCGCATATTCAATCACAAAGGCGGCTTGCAACTGCAACAGCAGCAGCAGCAGCAGCAATCGACTAATGCCCAGGGGCAGGTTCAGGGCCAAGTTGCAACTGCAACCGGCGCAGCGGCAGCAGCAGCAGCACAACCACAGCCCGTGTACAACGGCAACAGCAATAATAATAATGTTGCACTTGGCGGCGGTTCTTTGTATGGCATGTCGTTGCCACGCACGAGCATTTATCTGACGCCACCGCAGCAGCAACAGCAACAACAACATCAGCAGCAGCAACTGCCACAACAACAAGTGGTGAATGTGCCTCAACAAACGTCTATTAACTGGCCGTCAGCTCAAATGGCTGTGCCACAACAACAACAACAACAACAACAACAGCAGCAGCAGCAAAGTCAAAGCTATGTTGCAGCTGCGCCTCCTCCAGCAGCGGCAGCAGCAGCACCGCTTGCACCACAGCAATCCATGCTGCCAGTGCTGAACGCAGCGCCCAAAAATCAGCCAGCTGATGAGGATTACGATGACTACGACGATGAAAAGTCCACAGAGGCTCCAAAGAAGGTGACTTGAAAAGCGATTTCAAAGGCAAAATTTCCTCCATTTTAAACTGTCTTTTTTCTTAAACCCAGCGCAAGCATAAGAAAGCCAAGGCGAAGGCGGGCGGCAAAGATCCTATTGAGTTGGCGCTGGAACAGAACAATCAACAACAGCCAGCAGTGCTTCCAGTGCCCGTTGCTCCCGTTCACGAGCAGTACAAGATGATACACGAGAATCTGGCGCTAGAGTTCCGGGATCACGATGGACACTCGGAGCGTCCTGGTGGCGCCGTGTTGTCCTTGTCGCTGGGTCTCCTGGTGACTGCAGCGTTGGCCATTTTAATTGGTTGTCGCATGCGAACAGTTGGAAGACGAGCACGACGTTTGGGTGGCAAGACGCCCTATTCACAGGAGGCCGATTTTCTGGTCAATGGCATGTATCTATAAGTTTGGAGTGGAGTTGATTTTGTTGTGCTATGTGCTCCGTATGATCCGATTTAGTTACAAATAATGAATGTCAAACATATTTTATATAAACAATTATATACATAAACACAAATATATAAAAATAAAACAAATAAAACGATTACTTTAAAAAAGGGAAAGGAAAACAATTTTACAGGCTTTTACATTTTACATTTTTAAATAATTTCCTTTATTTCGTTTTTATTTAAAGTTTTTCTCATGTTCATAAACTCTTAGCGTTTATTTCTATCTTTTTTTTTTGTTTTGTTTTTCGTTATTGAGTCATTAAAACTACAAAATAATAGGAAGTTTTTTTTTTGTTTTATATATTTCTTGGTTTTACTTTGTATGTATGTAGCTTTGATGTTTTTTCGTTTTGTTTTGTTGTCTGCGCATTTTATTTGTTGTTAAAATACGACGCAAATGTCGCAAATGGGTTTTTGCGCATTTCTTGATACCGTATTCAATTATTTATTAATACACAATTTTTACAGCACGAGAATAGAGACAAAAGGGACCAAATTTGACGTACACGGATATCACATTAAAACAAAAGAGAACTTAATAAATTTTTTTATAAATAACAAAAGTGTTCAATTTGGAAAATAGAGTTTGTCTTAATTTGTTTTGTATACATTAATTGTAATTTCGTTTATACATCGAGTCTTTTTTCGTTTTAAAATTTTTTTTTTTTTTTGAGTTCCTCCTAAGTCAAGAATTTCAATTTGTAAATTTTGGCGAGTTTAATTAATTGAAAATTTTGTTTGCCGCCCTGACGATTTTGTTTGTTTGTTGTTAAAGTGGTTGTTGATGTCTGTGTTAATAAGTATATTTACTAAAATAGGCTTTGTTGTTAATCGTTTAGCTCCATTTTGACTTAACACTGTACAGATATACTCGTAATGTAAACTAATTGTATTTATACTTATTTATTTATGTAGAGTTGATTAGTTTATATGCCAATGTGCAGTTTCATGATGCGTTGATTAATGTTTATTATTTCCTGTCTGTCTGTGTGTGTGTTAATTTTTAGTGTTCTTGTTTGGCTCGAAATAGAAACAGAACAAAATGTATTGAACACATTTTTTTTTCACTTTTTAGATTATAGAAATGTGTGTTGTCTTGGTGTGGAAAATATCAATTATAAAGAGATTATTTTTATATGGTTTGACGGTTATTGTAAAAGTTCGTTCATCTCTTTTGTTTGCTGGGTTGTGTGTATGAGTTTGTTTGTTGTTAAGTTAATAGTTAGCGTACTTTAATATTTATATTTATAATTTGCGAATTTTCGTTACTTGTTGCAGCTTGTGGTACGTGTGTAATGCTAAGACTTGCGCATCATGTTGCGTACCTACAAAAAAAAATGTAGAGAACAATTAATTAAATATTATACTTTACTTATAAAGATGTGGCGTACTCACCGCTTTGTCCAAAGACGCGCAATTCGATCGTGCTCTTCACGATTTTGCAAATATTGCGTGGCAATGCTGCCAACCAAAGGATCAGCTGCAATTTGAAATACAAATTTAATATAAAATAGAGTGGGATTGGATAGTCATGCTTACCAGGATTACAATCTGTGAGCAGGGAACAAATCGACAGTAAAACTTTTGATATGGTCAACGCTGGCGACCAATTGTCCTTCAAGATGTCCAGACAAATGACGCCCTGACTATTGATATTGCAGTGATAGATGCGTGTGCGAAACGTGACTTTGGGCGGTTTGAATGGATACTCCGGTGAAAAGTGTATGTCCAGAAAGAAGACGCCACCCTCATACACCGAACCAGGTGGTCCCAAAATTGTCGATACCCACTCATAGAGATTATCGCCCTTGGGTCCGGCACTGCAATTGGGCGGCGGATCTAATGTGATTTCAGCCAATTCCTTTTGTATACGTTTGGCGGATGTACCCAACGCTTTCGATATTCTTGGCGTTGATTTAGTATCCTTGCGTGGCTCATCGCTGGTCGCCGTTGACGTGGAATTATTGCTGCCCGAGGCAGTGCCACCAGCTGTGCCACCGTTCGTATTAGCGCCTCCACGTCCACGGACTGGCGTGTTAGCGGCTGTGCTTTGATTGCTTTGCGAGGCAGTGCTGCTCGTGGAGCTGGTGGCGCTGGATGTGGCTGCAACGCTCGAGCTAGTGGCGCTGCTGCCGGCGCCAGACGCCGTTGCTGGAGTTGAAGACATAACGCTAGCTTACAGTCTTTTCAGTTTTTGTTTTTACAATTTGCTTATCGCAGTTCCTGGGAAGGCTGCAACAAAAAAAGAAAAAGAAAGAAGAGTGTTGATTAATTTTAATTTCAAATGTCCTTGCCGATTAACTATAAAATCGTTAAGTTAACAATTGTCGATAAGGCGATAAATAATTATTGTTTCGATCTGATCATTTGCATTGGAACTAAAGCATCAAACGAACCAATGAACCATTTAGACCAACACTGATGCCAGTTCAGGTAACATGAACATGGACAACACTGGTACATCTTATGCGATAAATCAGCTAGGGCAACATTGACAGTTCAGCTGGCATGAACTAGGACAGCACTGGTAGTTCATCAACGACGCGAACCAGCTAGGTCGACACTGGCCGCAGGTCCTTGACCCGTTTTACTGCGTGACAAAAATAATATAATGAAACAGCCAGCAGCCAATCTGCAAAATTCAGAGCCGCCTTCCCCCTCACCAAACAACAAAATGTCTCATGCCACAATCTATACTTTTAAAGCCCCATCGGATTAAATTTAATCATCGGAGCGCGCAGAGAGCGGCGCAGAGGCAAAGCGGCCATTTTGGCAAACGCTGCTGCAGCAGCAGAAGGCGACTGCGACGACGACGGCGGCAGAGCGTTTGGAGTTTGCCATTGGCCGTGACAAAGCGAAGCCCTAAACGCCAATTTGATTCAGCGTTTAATTTTAGCGTCACATCAATTTGTTTGCTTGCACACGCGGTTGCAGTTAAAAAATCAATCAGCTTGTCTCGCAGACATTTGTAAAACGCTGCTGACTTCGATTGCCGCAGCAGTAGCAGCGACTGCGGCTATTTTGCCGTTTGCCAATCGCATGATTGCACAATTTTTGAAATAAATACAAGAACACTTTGTGAATTTAGAGACAAAGACAAAGAACTGCACAACGGTGTACTAATGTGTACAACACGCACCTTTTTTTGCAATAAAAATTATTTGATTACTTTTACGTCGCGAAAACACTGCAAAATTATATTCAGCTCCCTCTGCCTCTGTGTGTCGCGCTCTCTCTCTCTCTCTCTCTCTCTCTATCACCCACTCTCCCTCGCGCGCTCTCTCTCTGTCGCTCTCACTCGCCCAGTCTCACCGTCTTTCGCTCTTTCACACAGTTTGGCCGCGTTGTTTTTTGCTGTTCTTTGTTCGGCGTGCCGTTGTCCAAACACTTATGCACTTTCCACTTTTACGTCGCCGTATGCTTATTTGATTTTTTCAGTATTCTTTTTGTAACTTCATTGAAATTTGCACAAATTGATCAAGTTTTGTGGCGATTCGTTTTTGTCGGGACAGGCAGCAGACAAGCGGTCGGCCGCTTTGATGGTTTTTGTTGTTGTTCAACTAATATCGATGCAGTGTTTTTTTGCGTATGTTATCGATAGTTACGCACAGCGCGTGTGTGCAATATATCGCCGGTAGGCTAGCACGAAACGGCACGGCATGACACGAGCAGTCAAAAGAAGTTTTTCGATAACAATTCGATGTGGAGCAGGGAAAAAATGTACATTTTATTTAAACTTATGCTTTTTGCGCTTATATTATTACACTATTAATAATTGTATAATGTCAAAAAATGTGTGGGTTCATTTAGTCTCCATGTGTTCTACATTTGCTTTTTTCGACTTGAACACGCGCACCGTGTTATCGGAGCCACCAGAAACTATATATTTGGGATTCGACCAGTCAATGTCCAGAACCTTTTCGCCATGTCCAAGCAGATCATAAAGCGGCGCCTTGGGACTTCTGCAGTCCCACAGCTTGTTCTGGTTATCATAGGCGCCCGACACGAATAAAAACTCTTCCGTGGTCGACCACATAACCGCTTGCACCCAAGCATTGTGACCCAAGTACGTGTTGCGGACCACAGAGCCCTCTGCAAAAAAGTGAATTATGGAATAATGGTGATTATTTTTTTGTTATTAATGTT
This sequence comes from Drosophila nasuta, assembly GCF_023558535.2. NCBI lineage: Eukaryota > Metazoa > Arthropoda > Insecta > Diptera > Drosophilidae > Drosophila > Drosophila nasuta. The sequence continues at coordinate 13,055,050 of NC_083455.1, read as the reverse complement.
TTTCGTAATTTAATACATTTAATATTATAATTAATTGTAGTGCTCAAAAATAATGATTATGATTTTAAATTTATTAAATTATTAGTATGGTAGAAGTCAAAGATTTCGTTCCAAACCTATGCATTATATGAATTTTGTTAAATATAATAGAATTTTAAACTTACGGTTTGTGCGCGAGTCATAAAGACGCAAGTTCTTGTCCGCGGATGCGGTAACAATGAGCTTATTCAAACTGGAGTAGCTGGCATCGAATATCGACTTGTTGGTGGATATTTCGGTCTTGATGCCCTCTAAATTCAGATCCCACACCTTGAGCGTGTGATCCCAGCTGCCAGTGAGCAGTGTCTGACCATCTATCCATTGTACTGCCGAGATGCTCTCCCGATGTCCTTGCAGCGTTAATTTGGGTGTCTGGAATAGAAGTTCGTTAGTAACTGATAACAGAGTTCATGCTGTTGTTTACTCACTCTAACACCGCTCTCTTTGGCACGCTTCGATGTTCCCTCGGCGCTGTCCTCCAGCTCAGCGGACCACAGCTTTAACATGGTATCCCATGAGCCAGTAGCAAAGCGCTGTCCATCCGGACTTACGCTGACGCTATCCACGCCACGTTCGTGTCCCTTGCATACCGAAATGCATTCGACTGCATTCGAGTCAATGTTCCATTGCCATAACATGGCCGTTTGATCCTGTGAGCTGGATACAAAGCGTCCATATTGCTCATCCAATGAGATCCAATCCACTGCCTTGATGGGAGCCGTATGTCCGGGAATAGTGAGCTTATGCTTGCCTTTGTTAGTCCAGATGTTTATGGTGTTGTCGTAGCAACCAGTTAAAATCCATTTATCGCGTGCCTTAACTGCTGAGACCCAGTCGTCATGCAGCAGACAATCCTGCGGCTCTGGAGCAGGAAAACGTTCCACATACTCAATTTCAATAGCATCCTCAAAGCTGATAGCCTTCTCGCGCAAATGATCGCACAAGCGACCGCGCAGATATTCGTCGAAGACAAGGAAATCAAAGTCAACGCCATCGCTGCCCTGCTTTTGCAGCAACGCATTCAGGAATATGTTTAACTCGTTTGTAGCAACGCTTCCCTCAATAGCATATGGCACATCGGGTACAGCATAACTGCAAATTGTAATTAATATTAGTAACGCTTAAAATTAATTCACATTTGTTAACTCACTGTTCTTGTTTGGTCTTCAGGTGTACTTGCACCTGCCCCTCGCCGTTCTCTGCTTCCATGTTGTTGCTTATTGTGGCACACGTGCGTTTTGAATGCGGCGTTTTTTGTGCTGTTTTTTTTTTGGTTGTTGCACACTCACTCAGCTGCACAGTTTTTTATTGACTTGCAAAACACACGTACCACAGAGGTATTGTGGAATTTTTAAAACTAATGAGTTTGTTTTCAATTTATAAATTATTTATTTAAATACGAAACTCGCTAAATAATTGTGCTGGCCACAAATAGTTAGAGATGGTAAAAATCAGCGAAGCAATGTGTTATCGATTCTTTGAATTTTAATCGATTTCCAATATTTTAATATTTGATTTTAAAATGAAAATAAAAACTCGATTTTCTCACATTACTTTTCTTTTACATGTGTTCAAAAATTATAATAAAAATAATAAAATAAAAAAAAATAATGCAAAAAATCGTAAAAGTAATCGGCTTACATAAATTGTGGTGGATAGCGATAAATTTAAATAAAGTGGGCTGCCAACTTGTCACGCGTATTACGATGACCGTTATGAAATAGTATCGATTTTTGAATTTAAATTGCAGTTCAAAATACCAAAATAAATTTTTTTTTTACAATCACTTAAATTACAAGCCACGAGTTAATCGTAAGCCACTTACGTAAACGTTGCAAAGCATAATAAATATCTATTATTAATGGTTTAATAATTAATTTTGATATGCTGCGCTGTCGTACATACAAATTTGAGCGCAGTCAATATTTATGCATTTGGGTATTTTGTTATTTCGCTACTTTTGGTGTCAGCTGCTGTCGGCTTACGCAAAAATACAAAAATAAAAATACGAAATGTAAAAGACCATGGTTAGCTGGCAATTTACAATTTGGCTCTTCATGACGCGCGCGCGCAATTGTTAAAAGTTTATTAATACTGGCCTGCCTGGTCGCGGTCATTAATGAACCAGATAGCAATGCCTACAATTGAGGGGCACCTGATCAACCACTTTTGTCACTTGACTGGAAGTTTTGTGTGCTGTGTGGAAGGTTAAGCGCCTCTTGACATTTCTGTTATTTTCGTTTTTTTTGCTGTTTGTTGTTTAACCTTCGCAGCCAAAAAGTGGACAAATCTACAATAATAATTTTATGATTTGCCTGCTCTAAAAATAATCAACTTTTATGGGTCGGAGATGGCAAAAAGCTACAATCCATGCAATGGTCAGCTCTTCGTATATATATTTTTTTGGTTTTATTGTGACTACTACGAAAACCAGAAATGAACAAGCGAAATGTTTGCTGAGCTTTCCAGGCGCAGCGCAGCTCGAAGACTTCCAGCGATAGCTGCACAGCTTATAAAATGCGCATGGCGCCTGCGCAGCCGAAGCATTACAACAAACCACACGCGCCAGGTAAGACAACGACCAACGAGTGAAATACCTTTCAACAAAATCAAAAAAAAAGAAATACAAAAAATTGAACGTGTGCATCGTATTTACAGCAATCGAAATCAAACAAATTCCCTCCAAAAACAAAATGAAATTCTTTGCGCTGTGTTCACTGTTCGCTGTGCTGTTGCTGGCCGAGAGCGTGCGTTGCATGCCACAGACACGCGATGGCGCCGCTTACACAAATGAGGCCATTAGACAGGCACAGCAGACGCTACTCATTCCCAAGGATGCACAGATCCAGAATGTGCAGGAGGGCATTGAGTTGGGCGCCTACGAGCAGATTCCCGGCAATCAGCGCATCAATCTGTTCGACATCTTGGGCGATACTGTGCCCTCAGAGGTGATAAACAATCTGCAATCGCAGGTTGATCAAATTGGACGCAACTAAAAATGTTGCCACACTCATATTCAACATCATAAATCATAATTAGTTTTTGATTTGAATTTGCATTTTTTGTTAAGTTTCACACAAAACACAAAAAAACCTAAAAAAAAAATAACAAAACAAAAACAATAAAACACAACAAATTATTTAAGTATTTGAAATTGAGTTTTTGCTTTTGATTTGAAAGCGAAAGTGTTGCTCCTCCAAACCAGTTGGGCTCCTCTAATCGAAAGTGTTTGCTGTGCTTGTTTAGCGTCTAATCCAAAGACCGAAGACCGAAGACTCAAGACTGCAGACTGAAGACGAAACCGAAGACTTTCTCCCGCCAAAGATCCCGTGGCGCATACAAAATTAATCAAAAGTTCGCTTGCAGCTCCTCAACCTTGTTACATAAGACGCAACTTACTTTTTTTTTTTTCGCTTCTTCATACAATTGTTGTTGTTGTATTCAATTGTACATTACAGTTCAATATATAATTTTTTTGTTAAATGTTGTTGTTGCCTGCGGGTAACCTGAGTTGTTTTTTGTGGTATCTCGCTCTCTCGCTGTTGCCGTTGTTGTGGCAACTTTTGATGTTGCTGCTGTGATGCAACAATTGTCGTTGTCGTTGCTGTTGCTGTTGCCGTTTCTGTTGTCGTGATATTTGTTGTCTACGTTTTGTTCATTTAATTTCTTGGTAATTGCCGCCGCATGCACTTGCATATTTAATGAGAAGTCATGTTATTGTAGGTGCGGCCATTGCGCAATTGTTGCTAGGACAGCTGGCCAGCAGATGTACCCATATCATCCTCACCTTACGGCAACCTCGCTCTTTACAAATGAAACGAGATACAATTTTTTGAGACGCCGAAGTTGAAATACTCTTGGTTAAATGATGTCAACTATTTCAACTTAATAGAAGTCGAGCACACTCGACTGTGAGATACCTGCTACCCATTTTGAGTAAAAGCAAAACAGTGTGATTTTAATTTTAAAATATTCCAATTTAATACTCAAAATACAAAGTACAAAATACTAAAAATATACCAAAGGCTAAATTTGGTATATTGGTCTAGTACTACATTCATAATATACCTAATTGGTATCCAGGCACAAACTTATAATACCCTCCTTTTTTATAATACCCTAAAAATACTCTGACAGCAAGAGAGGCCTTTTAAATCAGTTTAGCATATTCCCCCCTAAAATGGAAGTAAAAATACATTTGAATTTTATTACTATTCATAATGGTTTTTATTATTATTCGTACACATGAAAATGAACTTGATACTAAATTTACGCTAGTTAAAGTAATTTTCATTTTAGATTTTTCACTTTTAAAAATAATTGTGCAAATATTTAATGCTTTACATAGAGCTAAACGTTTGCGCACTTAAATAAATTATAGTTTTCATATGTTTTATTTATAAGTTTCATTTTTTTCTTTTTCGCTCACTTAAACAACTAAAAAATGACTGCACTTTTGACACATTTCCATTAATTAGTTGTGTGCAAATATATAATATAATTTCGCAATTTATTTGTTTAGATTTTTTATGGTAATTGTTTATAAATTATATAATTAAAGTAGTTGCTTTAAATTAAAACTTTCAATACTCAGTCTAAACTTAAAAGCTTTTCAAATCATCGAACAGGACTATATAATTTGCATAAATTAAAAAAACAAACATCACTAGAGCAAAAAATGGATATGTTTGATTATATGCAATAAATTAAATATTAAATAAAATCATAGTTAAATAAAATGTTTAGAATTTCATCTTGTGGGCGCTTGATGTGTGTCTTTATGGGTGTGGCAATGAGAAATGATTTTTTTTTGTGTTTTTCTTTTTTGTTGAAGACTGTTTTGTTTGCTTAAAGTAGTAAAAATGTTTGGTTATTTATATGAGAATAAATAAAAATACAACTAGGCAATTATTTAACACACTTGGTGCAAATACGAGTAGTTGACAAATAAAATAAACATATATATCTGTGTATATCCCTAGATATATAGAATTATTTAGTTATTGCATTTGGGGAGCCCAGCATTTAGTTAAACGGTTTCCTTCGTCTTGTCGTTTTTAATTGTTGCTAATTATTTAGGCATTAGTACTTAACTTAAGTATACATAAATTCAAATTGTAATTCGCATATCGCTTGAGTAATTTTTGTTTTCTTTTCGATTTTCAAACATTTAATTTGCAGTCTATGGGAATGATGAATTTTTTTCTTACTTTGCTTGCGCTACTTAAACTTAAGACTTTTTGCTCACGTTGCTGTTGCTGTTATTTCTTGTTAGTTATTTTTTTTTTTTTTTGCTCAACTCTATTAGTTATTTTTGAAGAGCTGTAATTGCGATTAATTAATTTCTTTAAATTAATTACAGTTCTGCTATGTGTTATAGTTTGTATATACACCAAAAATGATTTGTTGTCTGCTGCCAGCCTCCTCTCAGTATATTCGCTGCAAAAAGAGTCTGTCGGGACGCAGTGCCGCTCCCCCCGCTCCCAGGCTGCTCAGTTCCACGAAGCTCTTCTCAGCACGCGCTGACGACTTGGCAGCAACATCTGGCGAGGATTGCTCCTGACTCTCGTTGAGCTTGAGGCTCTCGGCATCGGCCTTGGGATCCTGGGCAGTGCTCTGCACAGGACCAGCGCCCGAGCCCAGCTCATCAATGTCCTGCACGGGCACATAGCGTGTCCTGGGCGTTGTTGGTTCGCGCAACTCGCCGCTGCCACTTCCACTTCCACTTTCCAGCTCGGCACTGGTCTCGTGCTGGCTGTGATTGCGCCTAATCTTGCCCAGCTCAGCGGAACTATCCTCTGCGCTGTACATCAGCGGCACCTGAGCTTGCAGCTGCTCGCTGGGCGAGGGCAGCGGTTGATACAATTCCATGTCCCCGCTTCCGCTGCCGCTGCCATTGCCGCTGCCATTTGTCTCCAAGGCGATGGGAGCATCGGTGACCAGTTTGCTGCGCTTGTTGTCCCGCTCAAACGGACTCACAATGCTGCGCTGCTCATCCTTGTTGTCCGCCTCCACAATGTCCTCGAGCTCAACGAGCGGAAAGTTCACATCACGCAGACTGAAATCATCCTCGGGCAGCGAGGGATATGCGGGATTCGATTCCACTTGTGGCACATCCTCCTCCTCCATGTGATGCAGCGAATGTGTGGAGCTGGCAACGGGAGTTTCACTGCTGCTCCCTGGCAAACCTTCAGTGCTCAGTTCCAACTCTGCTGTGCTGTTCTCATAGGCATAAGTGGAACTCAAGTCACTCTGAATAGAAGTCGATTCGGTGCTCAGTTGTCGCTCTGTGCTGCTGCTGCTGCCGCTGCCACTTGGTCCCTCTGTGGTGGATATAATGTGATAGATGTTATCACTGCCCGCTGTATCGGGCTCAAGCTCAGCATTGGCAGCACCATTATCCACCAGAGCATCGCGAAATCCGTTCTGTATAAAAGTGGAGCTAAGGCCATAGGAAGCAGCATCTGTTCCCTCTGTGGTGTACTCTCTTTTGATGTTCACTTTACTGGGATCATCAGCATTATAAGCAACCAGCGGCTGTTGCTGTTGCTCTTTGTAGCTAACCGAAGCAATGAGCTTTAAGCTTTCGCTGCTGCTGCTGCTGCTGCTGTTGACTGGAAGTGCTTTTGGGTTTGTGTCTTGGCTAAGCCCAAAACTTGTCGTTGGTGTTGCTGCGGCGTCAATTGCTGGCATTGCTGTTACTGCATTGCTGACACCTGCTGCTCCTGTTGGAGTTGTTGCTGTTGCCTCAGTGGTTGCTGCTGTTGCCGAGCTGCTCTCAACGACACTTGTGGTTGTCGTTGCCAAAGTGCTGCTGCCTACGGCTGCTGTTGGCGCCTCGGTTGTCTGCGTTTTGCGTGTGAATATCGGCTTTGCCTTTTGATTGTCAGTGATGCGTATCTCTGTCGGTTTGGTTATCTCCTTAATCGTAATGTTCCAATTGAAACCAGCTGGCGGTGCCACAGGCGCCACAGGACTTGTGGTTGTCGATGGTGCGCTGCTTGTTTCGCCCAACGATGGATTGTTGTCGAGTACTATAGAACACAGAGTTGATGTTACTAATTAGCTATAATTTCGGGTGTGTGTAAACTCAAGGCACTCACTGGGACAATTGTCGTACTCGGGACAACAGCGTCCTGGCACGTATTTGGGCATGCAATCGTCACGCCGGAAGCAGGTCACAGAGCTGCACACAATCTCGCCACCTGCATAGAGAAAAGTCATAGCGGAAAGTCAGTGAAAGGTTTGCGTTTGAAAAGGATCTTTAAACTCACCTTTGCAATAGCAGACGGTGCAGGGCGTATCCGGATCAACCAATTTATAACCATTCGCATAAGTTTTGCCATCTTTTTCGCAATCTGCAAAGCACACAACAATGAAATGAAACTGGCACTCAAAATGTTAGATTTAAAATGGGGAATGCGCAACTGTGAGATACCTGCTGAGCACTTTTGACAAAACAAAAATATTAACTATGTGTTGTTTAAAGTTTGTACTTAAATTGTGAAATGCGTTTATTGCTTTACATTTTTCTTATGATCGTTGAACTTTTGTATTCTTATTACGTGCTAAAAATTATATTTTTTATATTTTTGAATTTTTTTGCTTTGGAGTTTTCTGATAGATTATGAATTCTCAGCAGCCATTAAGAATATGTTTATTCTAATGTTCAACAAAAATGTCTGTTTGCGTTCTTTCCATTTTTGAGTTTTTCTATTCCAGCCATTAAATATTCGTATAAATATATTTAGACATATGTTCATTAAACATTTTGTTTTACACATTGTGAAATTTGTTCTTTCCACTTTACTAATCTTTTGAGATTTTTCTATTCTATGTTCTAAAAAGTAAAATGCTCTATTTTTGATTCTCTGCACTGTTAGAAGTCTTGAGATAATTCTAAAAAAAAAACTTTAACTGCGTTTAGTTGTAATAAGTATCCTCATTAAGTTTCAACCCTTTAGCTTTTATAATCACTGAGATCGAGGTGTTTGTACAATCAGACGGACGGGCAGGCGGATAAGCAAACATGGCTATAACGCCGCTTCTATGCTTTACCAACCGGGTATTAAAAAAACTGCAGCCGCGGCTATTTGCATAAGCGTTAGACAGAAGAAGAGGGAGAAAGTGTCGGCAAACTTACCGCATTTATAATCGGGACAACAGTGGCCAGTGCGCTGGATGGCTCGGCAGCTTGCCTGCTTCTCGCATTGCACCGACATCTCCGGCACCCAAAGACCGTCGAGCAGGCATTGGCCTATAAACAATTTTGCAAATAGAGCCGGGCATTGTTTGGTTGCATTAAACTGGGAGAGAAAGAGAGATAAACTTACCTTGTAGCTGTTGCTCCAGCACAGATTCAGTGCTGCTGATGCTGCTGCTGCTGCTCGATGTGGAACTGATGCTGCTCGGCGTGACCGCGACCATGACGACTGTGGAGGATGCGCTGTTGTTGTTGATGTCGGTGGTGGGAACTGCAAAAAAGAGGCGCAAGGCGAGACAAAACAGCGAATGTAATGAGAGAGAATCAACAATAGCTTAAAACTAGCAGCAGGCACAACGAGAAGCAACCAACGATCCTTGGCCCCCTTGCTAACATATTTGAATGAATGACATTTTGATAACAGTTTTGTTTGTCTCTCCCTGTTGCTGTTCCTATATGTATATTGTAGCTATTGTTGCCGCTGCTACTACTGCTGGTCAAGGTAAAATGCCAACAAAATACGGCAAAAGTTAAATGAGTTTAGTTTTAGTTTGGCCTTTTTTCCATCTTAGCTCTTATTCTTGTTTTTGTTTTTGTGTTTGCTGCCTCTTCTTGTTTGTTGTCAGTGGGTTTTTGTCAGTTGCACTCAATTGTTGTGATTGCTCTTAAATTTCATTGGATTTTCGCCTTGCAGGCATTTCACTTTTCCCTTTTCAACAAACTGCGCGACATCTCTCTTGCTGTCTTTTTGTCATCCAATGAAAAATGATTAAATATGCGCCAGCATTAATCATACGCACTGTCTGACACGCACTCGCATTTTTTAAACAGCTTCCTTCAGTTTTGTCAACTTTCCATCCACCATCTTCTCCCCCCTCAAAGAAATATTTGTTTTGCTAGCTGCTGCTTCATTAGATTGCTCATTTTCTACACATTGTTACATTGTTTTCATAGTTTGTATTTGTTGCTTTTGTTTTTCCCCTCAGCAACAATCGGGTTTTAGTTTTCTGTTGTGCAAAACAGACCTTTCGGTCAGCTATCTGTTTACTGAGTAGCTAGAAATAGCTGGTGAGACTGTAAATCTAATTTTCTTGATAAATGATTCTGCTTGGCCAGCAGCAAACAGTAACTGGAAATGCGGCAAATTTAACACAAATTTCTCAACCATAAATTAAGGGAAAATGCGTGGGTTTTTCCTTCTCAAATTACTTTAGATTTTGTCAGGTTTTTATTGTTTAATTCTGTTTCGATATTTGATAAATGGAATTGAGTATTTTTGCAACTTTAAGAAATATAAATGATATATTATATTATATTAGCTTCTATAAAAAATAAGTTTTATTCGCCAGTGTCTTATTTATTTCCTTTAAATGTACAATACTGTTTTCCTTTTCATTTGCAGTGTATTAATAATATCAAATCGCATATCCTTAGGCACATTTGGTAAGCGCTCAATGTTCATTATGCTTGCTTGATGGCGCTATGATTAGAAGTATAAACAAGCTCAAATTTCGAAACATTTTCATAATTAATGGCTTACAAATGTAACAGCATTTCACATTTTGTGATTTGTAACAGTGAGAATTGAAATTTGATTATCGAAAGCTCGCAATAATGTGATTTTAATTTGTATTTGCTAAACAACTCTAACTAATCAACTATTTCATATTTATACCCACTACCCATAGGGTAAAAGGGTATTATAACTTTGTGCCTCCAGAAAATGTTTGTAACAGGAGAAGGACTCCATAAAGTATATATATTATTTGTAACTGTCAAAAGTCGAGACGATGTATCCATGTCCGTCTGTCTATCTGTCTGTCAGTATGAATATCTAGATCTTAGAGACTATAAGAGATTGAGAACATGTTATTTTTAAATTGTTGCCATATTTTGAAATAAAAATCTTGTTATTTCTTTTATGACATTTCTTTAACCTTTACCAGGATCTACTAAACTTAATATTTTTTTTGAAATTGAAAATAATGGAATTCCCCCGCACAAAGCACGAAGCGGATAATGCACATAACTGTTCATTTCAGTTAGAAGCCAATTACAGCAGCACTTGAATGGAGCATTCGTTTTATTAGTGAAGCGAAAGTTAAACATTTATGGCTGCATTTATTATTAGCTTCATTCTGAGAGGCAACTGCGTGTATTGATTGGATTAGTTCCACAACAAATTGTTCTAGGAAATTATGTATTATACATAAATTTAATGCTTGAGCTCCTTTCGCAGTTCTGGCCATTATTAGTCAGGTGTATTTCAAGTTTCGTATTCTACCTGAATTCATAGAGAACATAATATATATAAAGAAACGTGTCGCTAAATGTTAAAATGATTTTGTGTCCGGGATTTGGATGCTTTATATTTTTTGTTGTTGTGTTGTCTGTTTGTTATGTAACACGCGAAATTTGAAACGCTGCAATTAGCTGAACAGCTTCCCGTTTTCATTGTAGAACGCAACGCTAATTCCGCGACTTCCCATTGTGTTAGTTCTCTCTTCTATTTTCTGTTGCTGTGCTTTTTTTTTCTTTGCTCGACGACGCGTCGCATTTCAGCAGTGTGTGTGTGTGTGTGTGTGTGTGGGTGACTACTGTCTGTGTCTTGGGGGGTTTGTCTCTATCTGTCTGTCTGTCAGTCAGTCAGTCAGATTTTTGGCTGGCCAACACGTTTTAAATGAGCGAAATTATTATGCGCATTATGTAGAACAGTAGCCCAAGCAATGAGAACAATAACTGAAACAATTTAGAAACTGACGCGACTAGCAGTTGCCCTTGAAATTAGATTATTCCACTTCAAAGTTGAATTTCACGCATTTATTTTATTCAACCTAACCTAACCTTTGTACTGTACTTTATAAGAATTTTAAATGAAGTTATTAATCAATATACCCCATCGGGTATACTTTATCTACAGGGTATTACGTCTACAATGGCGGCACACACAAAAAAAAAATGTGAAAAAATGGTTTGCCACAAGCGTAATTCGAGTCGTGCATGATATTACGTATACGCCACCGCCACCGCAGAGATCTTATTTAAGATTTCGCTGGCTCTTCTTTATGATTCTCGTAAGTCGTACTTAAGATTGTCGCCTTTGTCTCAGGCATCAACTAATTTATTGTTGTTGTTGCGTTTTGTGCTGTTTAAAATTGCATTGGAAATTAGCATTTGATTGTTTGTTTTCCGCAAAAAAAAAAAACAAAAATTTCGTATGCAAATCACTGCGCTGATTCATGCTCATAAATTGCATTGCATTGATTTTTGTGTTGGTCGTTTTTTTTTAATTTGTGTTCTCCAGTACTTTCCTTGGCTGGTTCCGGCTTGTGATAAATGATAAGCGCAAATTTGGCTCGATTGTAATGAGCTAACGGGACAGCAATAAACAGATGGCAAACAAATGAAAATGGCTGCAAAGATAGCGGCTTAAACAGCACTATTAATAATACTTAGAGGCGGCCCATTGATAAATATATGGCAGCAGTTAAAACCAGGCCATAAATGTCGCAACTACAACAAAATAACAAATCATGTGAAGCACCAAACTGACGACGAAGTGAGGTGAGGCAGGGTAGTATTACTTTGAAGAATTTCTGTGCGCTGTCACAATGGTTAAGTCAAGCAGCATGTCCTGCGGTTGTCCTGCGCCTAAGCTCAGCGTGGGAATTGTCTGTCTAAACTGTCTGGGCTGCCCTGCGTTCTGTTTGTGCCTACTTCATGAACTACTCAACTTTGGCTTAAGATGACGATAGGAAGAGAGAGAGATGGGTGAAAGACAACTTGGCTGGCAGGCCATTACTAGATTTTCAGCAAGTGGCTTCGGCCTTCATTCTTTCTTCCCTTTTTGGCAGGGCTTCCCGCAGTGTCAAGGAAAATTTCCTGTCTACCGAGTTGGCCCTCCACTTAAGCAGTTTGCGGTTAGTTAGACCGAGAAGCTGGTTTTGTTTATGAACTGCATTCGAGTCGGTGATGCGAGAAAAGCGACTTGAAAATGAATTTCGTTTGGCTCATAAATTGTAATTGTGATTGCTGCACCGAATGCAGCTGTAATACTTTGAATTTATGTGCTGTGAAACCGACAAAATGCTACTTGAATTAACTTCGACTATTTCTCTCTTCTTCCCACTTGACATATCAATTCTAGCAGCGGCTATTGTGTTTGCTTTAGACAAACGCGTAAGTCAGGCAGCTGAAATGTCACACGAAATTGATGCTTAAATGGCATTCAAAATATAAAGTATAAAATATACAATATATCTATAGAAAGCTAAAAAAACAAAACAATGACAATACACCGAGTCGTCAGACAAATGACAACAAATGAGCGTTTTGAGTGTTGTCTACTTTTCGTTTTATTTGTTTGTCACACTGAAAAATGATAAATGAGCCAAGCATCTCGTTGATTTGGGGAGGGAAGCGGAGCGATAATTGTAGCAGTAGCTGAGCCGGAGGAAAGCTCGTCAGAATAAATGCAAACTCATCGGGCAGCACGAGTAGCAACAACAACAACAAAGTCAAGTGAACAAATTATACGCTTAAAGAGCAGGTGATATTCAAAAGCATTTTAAAGATATACTTTTGAGTGCAGGGCGTGGCAAAGCTGCCCATAGAAATGCCTGTTGTTAGGGGCAATTTGCCTAGACAATAGCACAGACACAGACTGTTCAATTCGTAGCGCAAAGAACATTTGAATTTGCTTATTAGATATATTTTGTATAATTTGGTAATTACCAACGAATTTGAAACAAAAAAACCTTTTTAAATAATTCTGCATTATGCAAAACATTTTGAAATTATGTATATTTTGAACTTATGTCTAATTTGTGTAATCGCTAAGCTGACATTTATTCGGTAGCAGTAGAAAAGTATTTGTTTTGCTAAATTTCGGATTATATAAAATACATAATAATACATGCATGAACTCTACAGAATATTGCATTTTTTAATACAACCTTTAACAGTTGTATAAAGTTTTAAATTTTAACAACAATCCATATCATTCTGATGCAGTTTAATTATAATTGATTGGCAGTATAAGCTCTCAATAATCTTATTTATTTAATGCATTTAAAATAAATCACTTTTACGAATAAGAAAATTATGTTGATTTACTAAAGTTAATTTTTTTGATATTTGATTATGCTGTACAATTTATAGAATTTATTCTCTATACATAAGCCAAATGCCTCTGCAACCAGGGCTTTAGAAATAAGTTAGTGTTAGTCAAACTATAATAGATAAATACATTTGACTTTTTTTCTTTCTCATATTATCAAATGGATAAAAATTGTCAAGAAACATTGTGAATGAATCTACCAATAAAAGAAGTCTAAGATTTTTAGCATGTATAAATTAGAACAGAAGACGCAGACCTTTGAATTTGTTGCACGGTTTTGTTTGTGAGTGTAAATATTCTCCATACATATCTCAAACTCTAACAATCATAGTAGTTTTTAGTTGCAATTTATCTCTTGATTTCTCCCTTTGCCAATTGCCAAATTCCCTTAACTATTACAAATTTAAACGCACAGCTATAACACTCGTAATTTAGTTGCTTACAGGGAGTCAAACATAAAGTGAATACAATGCGACACGCAAAGGTATTTATTGAGCATTGCTTTACATTTCTCAACTGTCAGCGAACTTATCAAATAGTCAAAGGCGCAATGTGTGAAATGTTGCAGAGTTGTTGTAACTCATTGTTGTTGCTTTGCTGTTGCTGTTGTTAGTTGTTGGTTGCTAATTCGAAAGAGCTATAGCCAGATACCCATAGCAAACACAGCAGATACCCATAGCAAACACAGTGTCGATTGCATGCATACACGTATTTGATAGAGATACAGATACAGATACAAATACTTATAGCTATATCTGTAACTGAAACTGTATCTGTATCTGTTGGTTTGATTTTGTATCTGACGCTGTTTGCGTGCCGAGCTAGTTGCTGTTGGTCCGTCTGTCTGTGCTCGCTGTCTCGCTGTATCGCTGTGTATTTACCTGCTCGACATGCTATTTAAATTAATAATGCCGCAGTTTACAATGGCAGCCGACAGCCGGCCTTTTATAGCGACACAGACGGATAGACAGACACACATACACACCGCCGGCGACTGTCATTAGGCGTATTAGCAAGCTAATTTAACAGATGCACATAGATACACATCACAGATAGATAGATATGTGTAGCAGATGATGAACAGTTGATGCGGATTTGAATGGCTGACTAGCTATGTAGATAGATACGAGTAGAGATACCGCAGAGTGCACGTGCCACAGAGATCTGCCACAGACAGCTGCCTAATTGTAGCTATTTGAATAATAATACATACAATATGACAGCGAAAGACAAGTACTTAATGTTTCACAAGTGCATACGACCCATTCAACAAACAAATTATGATTATGATTACATCAAAAGCCAGTTTCATTTTGCCACACACCAAAAATTATTAAACAAACAAGAAAAGCTGGCAGCACATTGCTCATACGCCATGTAAGACAGTAGCATATCATTTCTTCATCGGCAACAAAACTAATAAAAAATTGACAAATTGCATAAGTGCGCACACTGACTGCTGACTGACACTGTAACTGCAACTGTAACTGTAACTGTTACTTGCTACTTTTTAACTGTGACCAGCAGCAGCAGCCCAAGTCTTGATTTGTGGGACTCGGAGTTTATTCAATTTGTTGAGTATCGCTCTTCGGTGTTTCTTTCTGTTGATCGGTGTTAAAGTGTAACACACACACAAAACATTAAACAGATGCCGGAGTTGAACGTGACCACAATATAATTACCCGCAGACGCGAGTCACATGCGCCACTTGTTGAAGAGCTCTCTTCTGAGCCCACTTTACCTGTGCTGGTCTGGTCTGGTCTTTAAAAGCCAATTTACATGCCCGGTTCGCATCGCATCACTTCGTTTTCGGTTTCAGTTTCATTTTCGGTCTGGGTTTACTTTTGGGTTAGGGTATTTGGCTTGGTTTTTAGCCGGCTGGCCCGCTTTTTCGGCTGGCTAGGCCAAGTTACACAAAAACGCTGGCGTTGAAAGTAAAAGTTTTAACACTTTTCATTTTAGAAGTTCGCTCGCTCTCGCTCTAGCACGCACACTCTATCTCTCTCTCTCACTCTCTTGCTGTCGCTTTGTAGTGTTTTGACATTATGTGTGGGTCTATTTGCTTTACGTATTAAGCTCAGAGACGTTAAACAAATTATGAAGCGTCAGCTGTCAAATGAAAGTAAGTTTTTTTTTTGGTCGCCCTTCCCCCTCCTCGCTTCTCCCAACTTTTGGAGTTGCTGTGGATTTGCTTTTGTAATTGTTTTGGACATAAAGAGGCCGTCGTTATGGAGTTATACCATTTATCATGTTACATGTTATTTTGATAAGATTTTTTTTTTATGTGCAGTTATGACATTAATTAGCTACTTTTTTATTTATTTTTTTTTTTTTGCTTTTTCGGGGCTTGGCCTTTGGGCTTGCAATATATGGAGTATGGTATAAGCAAGTGCACGTGTCGTCACAGCACATAAAATTGGGAGTGTACATAAACTTATTCTTGGTTTCAATTGGGAAATTATTTTTGCGAAGATTGTGCATTCTAAATTAAATAACATTGAATTTAAATGATTTATTTAAAGAGGAAACATTTAATATTTGCTTATTAATAGTTTTTGTGTTATGTGCTTCATATATTTTTGCTATTATTAAATGCATTGTCTTGATGAATTAGTTTCTTAATACTTTCATTTAATTAAACTAACTGATAAATGAATTTCGCTTGGTTTCACTTTTCAATTATAGAGAATATTATATTCCATTTCAACAATTTTTATACCCTCTACTCATAGGTAAGAAGGGTATTGCCACAATGTGTCTGCAGGAAATGTATGTAACAGGCGGAAAAAGGCATTTTCGACCTTTTAAAGTAAATTTTTTCTTTATCTGCGTCAATAGTCGACATGATATAGCCATGGCCGTTTGTCTGTCCGTCTGTCCGAATGAACCCACAATTCTTAGAGACTTTAAGAGATATACATAGATGTAAGAAGTACTTTTTAATTTTTTTTCCATGCCCATTTTCGCTCCTACAAATCGATTAGAATCAAATAACAAACATAATTTTAAAGCTAGAGTCTCAAGTTTTGGTAAGGGAATAATAACTTTATTCCTGACATAAATTTTCGAAGTTGTATAAAAATACTTTTACTGGTCTTACTTATTCCGGTGTCTCAGTAGCTTCAGCTGACAATCTGGTATATTTTTCACTATTTGGTATATTTTAAATATCAATATACTTTTATTCAAAAGGATTACCGGGTATTTCACAGCCGAGCACATTCGACTGCTTACTAATATTAAATTCATTGCCTTGATAAAATAGTTTTGAATTAATTAATTTAATTTATTAATAATTGCATGTTGCTTGTTTTCATGTTTCAGTTTCAGAGAATATTCTATTTCATTTCATGTATTTTTCTAAATGCCTTTAAATTGAGTTTTGCGTGTGCAGAAATTTAAATGCACCATTTATGCTTTGTATCTAAAATTAAGCATGACTGCCTTTAATAATAAACTGCTAGCTTAGTCAAGTCTAGTTTCTGCTTCATAAATAAAATCTCTTAGCATTTTTGTTAGCTAAAGCAACTACAATGCAAAGCTAAGCTGGGCAAATTGTTGACTCATTTAGAGTCAAAAGTTAGACTCGCTTTGGTTTATAAAGCATGGAAATAAATATGTGGGAGAATGTGTGTATGAGAGGAATGTGTTTGTGTGCTTTTAGCACTCTAAGAGTATTATGCTGGTACATTGAGAAACATGTCGAAAGGATCCGAAACGTACACAAACATATGTACTCACACTCAAAACACTCATACGACTAGTATACCAACGAATAGTATGAGCATACCTAACGTGCTGTGGCACAGAGAGGAAGGTGGCACCCATTTCTAAAACTACCTATCATAATACGTGCTCCATATGCGCCAATAAGCATAATAATGCCCATCCACTCTTCTCCCAGACTCGGCCAACAAACAAAGTAGAACAAAATCCGTACGCAAAAACAACAACAAGGAGTTTATAGACAGCCTGGAATTGTTTGCACAAAATAACAAATCTGAAAACTTACAAGAGACACTTTGGCCAAAGTTGGCCCAGACTCGTGTTGGTGTTGTGCGATGTCCTGTCGAGACGAGAAGCAAAATTGTGTGTGAAAAACGGAAAATGAGTCCCCAAGGAAATTGCCGAAAAATTATGAACTTCGATGATGAGCTGAACTCTGAACTCTCGCTTATTGTGGCCATGGCCAAGCAAAGTCAAACGCATGTTGCTGGTAATTGCCCATTTTTGGCAATTGTTTGGTTGGCTTAAAGCGACTTTAACTGCTCATAAGCATGCCCCACTGAACCGAATCACTGTCCTGCCCATTTTGCCTCTTCTACTTGTGGCTGTCTCTCTGCCTAGATATGACTTTGATGGGGTTGCCAGTTAGTGTAATTGTTGGCCTGTTCCTGTTGGTTCTGTTGTGGCTTCTGTTTGCTTTCCTTTGCATTGGCAATTGGGCAACTGTTGCTGTTTTCCCTGGCATAGCAAACACACACACACATCCACTCGCTATGTTGGAAAGTTGAGTGCAGTGCCGAGCCTAACTGAAGGTAGCTTCGATTAATGATTGAAACGCGCCACAGGCGAAAAAGATGCAACCTACTATGCAGCTGCAGCTAAAGTGTCAGTTTCTTAAAGTTTATATTGGGTAATTTCTAAAGCAATGTTGTGGCTGACTTTCGCTTTAAAATAGTCTTATTAAAAAAGTTTGAGTTTTATTTGAGAATTTCTTGGCTCTTCTCAAACACTTTTATTGAATGATTATTAAATTAATAAAAAAGTCCATTTAACATGATTTTTATATTAGTTTTTCAATTTATTGGGCAAAATTTAAACCACATTTTTCCCAAATTTACTTTGCACTTTAAAATATTCTTGATTCATTATTCAACTTATTGAATATATTCATTGTTTTTATTATTTTAAGTTTTAGTTTAGAAAATAGAATAATGATTTCATTCCATTAAAAAAATTTGAAGGTTTATTATATAAATCTTTTCTATATATTTAAAATCTTTCTTTTTAAGCACCTTAATTTTTGCATGTCAAACTTAAAGACTAAAAAATATTGAATTTATTTTTTGAAACAACTTAAGATAGCGTTGTCCTAAAAACCTCAAAGCCTGAACAAATTCGTGACACGTTTCCTAAACTATTGTTACGCGTAATCTTATAAATATAATTCTTGTTCCTGTCAAACTTTATGTGGAAACGTGACTTTCTGCTCTCCATGTGCAGTCTGCAGAGTAATAACAACTTTAAATTATAAAGAGCAAAAATCACAAGAACAAAATAAAAAACCAAAAACAAATATTTAGAAAGCTGGCAAAGCAAAACCCTATTCTAATCCCAATTGTGTGAAAATGTAGAAATAGTCAGGCTAGGCGTTTCGGGGAGGGTGAAGCAGAAATTAAGCCAGGTAAATACGCTGATAATGTGAGTAGATTTAACTTTTGCCATTTGCCAGGAAGAGGAGAAGTAGAATGGGATAAAGTTTGCCGGTACATAAAATCGGCGGGTAGCTTGATAAAGTTGTAAATGAATGGAACTGATAAGATAACAATGACAACTGCTCCAGCTGATAATGTTAATAAGGTGTGAGCTTTACCTTTACTCTTCGCTTCGTTTTGCTTTCCTTTTTGCTTCGTGCCTCACTAACTGACCAATGGCGACAATTTGTTGTCGTCTGGGTTTTTTATGGCTGCAAAGTGGCGTTAAATTAAAGGATGGCTCCAACTTCAATGTTTGGGTCGTTTGGCGAGGGCGTTAAGGGGGGCGTGGTCACTTCAACGGTTGGTCGACCCGCATTTCGCTTTATTTTACGCCGTTTTGATTTTTCCTCTTTCTCTCTTGCAGTCAGTCTACCATACTGTGTGTGTTTGCTGTTGTCGTAAGACTCCATTAAACAATTCAATTAAGAGCCGCGACATTTGGTATGGGGTAGAGAAACATGGGACATCTTTAAAATGTCAAGCGTGACAACAGCGGGACGTAAAGCCAAAGTAGTGACCAGAGGGGGGCACCGTAACTGACTGGGAATTAAAACATTTTATGCAAATTTTCAGCGTGATTTTTTTGTACATTTTCCATTTTATTTGCTAGCTGCAGGCTGCTGGCGGCTGCTGTTTGCTCAGCGCTTAAAGTATTTACTTTTATTTAATGTAAGAAGAAAAAATATCAAATAAGAGTAGCAACAACTTCAACACGGTCGCAATTAAAAAGGCAGGCACAAACGTTGCGCCTAAAAGCTGGCAACAGTAAAAAATGAAGTTGAAAAAAAGGCCAAAGCGGAAATTAAAATATTTCCGGTTTGCTGAAGAATATTCCATGTTTTTCTTTTTGCGTGGCGTGGCGTGGATGTAGCTCGCTTGATTTTAATGCTAATTGAAGCGTTACATCTGTTGTAGATTTAAGAGACTGGCCACCAGACCATTGTGTTCATTAAGAAACAATTACATGAAATGATTTTCATTTTTCAGTAAATTCGACTTTAAAGAATCTCTAACTGAAAATCAATGGCGGTTTATTACAAACACACTCTTTGGTATTTTAAAATATGCTATGACTGATGAATTGTCCCGCAGTTTATCGTTTAGCTGCGAATGCCATCGAGAGTCGTTCTCAATTTGATGAGTTCTAATCCAGTCGTTATATTTATCAGAGTGATGGCTTTGCCATCGCCAGGCCATCTATTTTGTAGCCAGGGCAGGACATTGCATATAAATGAACAATAAATAGTTTGGAAGGCGTGGCGTGAGCGTATCATAAAAATTGCAATTGGGAGTCAACGTAGCGTATACGCAACATGCTGAGGCAAAGAAGCAAAGGCAAACCCCATTCGATGCTGCAGCTGCAGCGAAGTTCTTAACGGTTTTGTGGTAAGTTGATAGCAAAGTTATGACAAGGATTTATGAAGTATGCATCCAGAATGAGCAGCAAGACGAGCACACACACACATACAGCAGCATTGACAAAATGTGCAACAATTTTAAAGCTGCAGCTTTAAAAATACGCATATTGTTGCAAGACCCTCAAGACATTTGTCTTTCCCACGCTATTGGAGCAACAACAACAACAACAATATGTATTTTGTTTGCGCTGCTGTTGCTTGTCTTCGGCATCAGCATCAACATCGGCTTCGGCTTCAGCTCTGTTGTCTGCATGTTTGTTTGCTGTTGCCAATTTTGTTTGCATACACACAATTCCACAGACAAGCCGCCGACGAGACAATGTCGCCCACATTTGTCCCCAACTCTCCCTCTCTTTGCCCCCTTCCAGTGCTTGAATTCAGGGGCAACAGGCTTTCAATGTGTTACGTGCCACCTTTTTTTTGGCGGCGCCACACAAATTCGCATATAAATCAGCGTCACATTTGCGTTTGCTCCACTTTTGCTTTACACTTCATTCCTCCGTGTGTTTTTTCCTGCATTTTACCATATTGACACCGCCATATGTAAACATATCGTTATTTGCCCATTTACCCCATTCGCTTGTGACAAAGACAAAACAAACGAACAGCGACGAACAAACGAACAGAGAAGAAGCTCCCATTGGCAGGCACGGCTTGCCATTGACTAGCCCTGGGGACGGTTGAGTATTCCCCAGCTCATGGTAGCTACATACATGCTGCGGTCGTAGTTGTTGTCGTTTATCCTTGGCCTAAGCCACACTCAAGGATGTGTGTCAGAGAATAATCGTTTGCCATAGCTGGCAATACGAAATAATGTGTGTTCAAAACTGTTTAGCATGAAGTATCTTTAAAGCGCTTTTAGAGATTTATCGTTATTGAAGTTGTACGAATTTAATAAATAAAAAAATAAATAAATTTTTTTATGTTCATGTAAATATTTCTAAAATGTTCTTTAAATTTCTAATAAATCGTTAACTTGAACAAATATAGTTTTCATTATATTGAATTTATTTCAAGTTTTGGGAATATTATTTAAACTCTTGTATTAATATTAATGATACGAATTGAATATGTATACCTTTTTTTTTAGTACCCGGTTGGGATTTATTTAATAGCCAGCAACGCCAAAAACAAAGTTTTTCGAAGATGTGAAGTGTTAGGTTTTATTTAAGTTTTATTAAAGATTTCTCTTTGTTGAAGTTGGAGGAATTAAAAAATTTGAATTGGGGCTTTGAAGTTTATAATTAATATTTTCGTTAATTTTATAATAATGTATTTATTAATATTGATATATATATCGTTGTAGAAGTTGTAGGAATTAAATGTGAATTGTGGTAATCAAGACAGTTATCGATCATTTCTCTTTATTTCATCATATTCATGAATATGTATGATACATATTTATTAGTTATGAAATGTAATGGGCAGTTATTTAATAGTTTATTTAAATAATATTCAAATCTATTTATATCCAAACGAATTATATATATATATGTATATTATTCAGTTCAATCATTTAAATCCTTGCATTCTATTTCGCATTTACTTTTATTTTAAAGTAAATACTCTTTGTCACCTTTAGTAACTTAGAAAGGTCAGCAAGCTCCCACAGCAAGTTGAGTATATCGTACATTGACTGCTCTAGCTTAACCTCTGTAAGCTGACTGAGTCTCTTGTCGAGTTGTTCATTTGTCGTAGTTGTTGTCGTAATCCAAGCCAAAGCTTTCCTTTTTTTACATCACATGTATATAAATCCCATCTCCGGTGTGTTCTGTCTGCGGCTCATTATAAAAACCGCGTGTACTCTGACAGACATGTGATAAACTATGGCTATAAAAGGCATTGTCCTGACTGCAGAACGTATAACTTATTATTCTGCTAGAGGAGCAACATGCAGTTATAGTCGAGCAAGGTTTTAGGAGCAGTTTTTGCAAGCAATAAAGTGTGTCATGAATTTTAGTTATCTTAATTTAAATTATTAATTTATTTCTCTCGACGTACAAAATGGAATATTGTGCACATTTATGTTGATTTAACAATTTGTTGATATTCGTTAAATTTCTACATTTTCATTTTAATACTTTCCAGTCGTAATTTTTTTTTTGTTTATTATCTCTATTATTGTTGTCCATTCAACAATTCTAAGGCACGTGGAATGCCGAGTAATGTCAGCGAGTTTTTCATATACAAGATGAGCTCGATTTTCTTTTCAGTTTCATTTTCATTTTCATTTTGGTAATAGCGGCACTCGTTTACTTGACAATTTTCATGCGAACTAGCTACAATTTTTCTTCGTCAGCCTGCGGTGTGGTGGCACATGAGTGTGGCGCAGGGAAAGTGGTGGGGAGGGGCAGCAGAAGGATGCAGCAGTAGCTGTAGCTATAGCTGTGGCTGTGGCAACAGCAGTCAGGACCTCAACGAACCTGGTTTTACTTTACTTGCTGGCTGTGGCTGCCAACTATCAACGAGTGAAAAGATTTCTACAGACACTCAGCAAAGTATACACGCTCAGTACACACACACACATGCATATATAGAGCGCAATAATAACAACAAAGTGCTTGAAGGGCAGGAACTTAAGCAGGAAACAGGAAAAGCAAGTTCCACCATTTTTGTCTGTGCTACGTGACGTCTTTCTCTTGAGACGTCACAAGATTTATTGTTTGCAAGTTATGTGGGTGTATTGTTTGCACAACTGTACCAGCTGTATGTGTGTGTGTGCAAAAATGGGTGTGTGTAACAAAAATATGCAAATCGGTTTTGCACTGCTGACGACTTCTTCAGCAGCATCTAGAACTGTGTTTAAAATCCGCAAAAAAATGTGCTTCATTTTAAGCAGCTGTCGATGTTTTTACGCCATATACCCTGTAACTTTGAGCTGAGCAGAGAGGCTATGATGAACTAGTCTCATTTATTTGTACTGTAGTATTGACTAGATTTTAGATCACGTTTTAGTCGAACCCTTTCGTGTCGTTGTCTTTTTTTACATTTTGTTGTCCCACCTCGACAATTGTCTGTGGTGTGTTTTTCCGATTGTTCTGGTTTGTTATTGCACTTTGCATATTTTCACCCGACTACGTGTATTTGATTTGACTTTATCTCCCAATGCTGCGATTACACTTTTCCATCGTCCCTTGTTTCTCTTCTCTGATCAATTTAAATGCACTTTTCATGACTTGTATTTAACTCCGTCCGGTTTTTTTCTTTCTGCTGTTCTTCTTTGCTCTAAACTCTTTGAGTGCCTTTTCGTTTTGTTTATGTGTTCAGTGTCGAGCATAAAACGGGCATTAAAATGACTACAGAACAACCACAATTACTGGCTACGTTTAGCCTTTAACACTCTTTTTTAAAGTCGAATATTTGAAGAGTTTTCGGCTATCGTATTGACTATGATTATGAACGTGATTAATCAGATTAAATTAAGCATTTTTAGAATTAAAATATTTTAAGAAATAAAAAAAAAGAATTCCTGAATTGATTTCGAAATTGTGCATTAAAATATATATTTTTTTTAATTTCTTTACAGCATTGCAAAATATATGTTTTTAAAATACTTAAAAGTTAAATTTGCGTCAAATGTTCATGAACTGTTTATTGCATACAATTTTCGTAAATATATAAAATAGAGCTAAAAGATTTCTATATTGAAAAGATATAAAAAATAAGCAACTAGAAATCGTAAATATTTTTTTTTAATTATGCAGTTCAACTTTTGAAAATTATTTATTTTAAAATTTTGTATTTCTCTTTAGTATAATAAACTTTTCTAATATTTAAAAGTTGATTTCGTTTATATTTTGATGAACTTATTAGTAGTAGATTTTTGAAAATATAGTTTAAAGCTTCCTTTAGAGTATTTCGCTTAAAGCATGACTACAAATTGTCACCCATTTAATATTCTCCTTTGCTTTTACCTGTTTGCTTCGACAGCTGCAAATGGCAGCAGGTAACTGGCAGGATTTCTAACATTTTTTACATCTTAAGCCTTTGTGCCGCACAGCCGCTTAATAGAAAATTAAAAAGGTTGAGCTATAAAAAAATTAAAATTAATTTCGTGACGTTTGGACCAGAAATGAGAAAAGTGGACAGAAAATCAATTTACTTCCGGACTGGGAAAAAGAGCAAGTAAAGGGTTACACTTTAAGTCACGGACATAATTTGCTGTAATTTAGTTAAGATTATTATTTAATACGTTGAGCCTTTTTTGTGTGTTGGGAGAGGCAAATAATGTCTAAGCCGGCCGCAGGACAATGTGGTTTTGCTTTGAAAAAATGCTGAACTTGGAGCGCACACAAAAACGCAAAGTGGACACCCAAATTGCAGTTGAACAGCTGCAGTTGAGCAGCCTTTGTGGGTGGGATGGGAGGTAGGAAGCTACCGCTGCTGCAGCATGGCAAACACATTCAAAAACCACAACAGCCACTTCCGCGAGTGCTTGCAGTGCTTGCCACACGACGCGACCCAATGACAAGCCCAACTCCCAAAAAAAAAAGAGAAAATACAGACAACAGCAGCGCCAGCAAAAATGTTTAAAACAGCTGGTAAACACACAAAGGACACATGTACACACCCACACATACACACACTCGTTTGTGTGTGTGTGTGTGTGTTGGCGTGTCAAGCGCCTAAATGCAGCTTAGCATTTAAAGCGCTTTTCAAAATTTGCGCTCGGGGAAATGTGCTCTGCTCGCTGGCTGCTTTTGCGTTTTAGTTAGTTGGTTTCATTTTTTCTGTGTTCTTTTTCCTCGTTGCCTGGCGTTTATTTTGGCTATGAAAACTGTTGCCCTGGATATGAGGTGACGGAGGAGGGGACATAGGGAGCGGGGAACTGACAACGGGCAACTTGGGAGCTAATGTGAGAGTAGTGTTAATTTTGGCAGCGACAGGTTCCATTTTCATTCTCATTTTCATGTTCTCCCCCACTTAGACTTGTTTATTTTCCTGCCTCTTGTTGCTATTGTTATGTTGTGTTGTGTCTCAATTGATGGCATCAGCAACAGCATCGAGGCATAAATGTAAACAATTAAGAATTGACAGGCAAATTGAATAAAATTCTTCGAATAGCTCTTTAAAAATGCAAAATGAATTTTCATAAATTTCTTAACAAACATTTGTACACTTGCTGCAGCATTGAACTCTTGACCTCCAGAGTTCAGAGTTTGCCACGTTTGCTTGTTGGCTGTTGCAAAATTGTTAAATAAATCAAAATCAAAATCACAGACCCTCAAGCCAGCTGCCAAGCAAAGTGCCAATTGCAGTGCCAAGCAATTGGCAACGTAACAAGAGTCAGGATAAAAGGGGAAGTGCATGGGGAGATGCACTTGTTGTTGAGGGCAAAAGGGAGACAGAGACAAGCGTTATTGATGTGCTTTTAATTGAGGTTTTGTAGGGGTGTATGCTGTCGTTGTCGTTGTTGTTGTTGTTATTGTTTTCGTTGTCGTTGTCAGTGTAGTTGTTGTAGTTGCTGTCACTTACAGTGTGTCTGTGCTTGGGCCCACACGGCGTATGCAGCATGTGTCTTGTTCCCATGTCTCATTCTTCTGTCTCGTCGACTGTCGGCTGTCTCCCTCTCGTTGCATGTCAAATCATTTAACTCATAACGAAATTTTATTAGTGCTTCAACACAACACTTACCGGCATTCGTGCTGTGTGCCAGGCAAATCAAAATGGCCAAATTGATGGACCAAAAAATGCCAACAAATCCACCTCGGCCTTCGCTTCCTCCCCTGTTGCTATATCGTCGTAGTCGTCGTCGTCGTCCTCGATGTTGTTGGATATTTTTGCAATTTTTGCCAGGCATTTGCAGATTTGTTTCCTTTGCAATATCGTTATCTGCCTGTTGATTGGAAATACCCAAATCCAAATCGAGCCTCAGATGTTGCTGCTGCTGCTCCACATATTTTGCTGTAGCAATTGTGTGCATCATGTTGTTGTTGTTGTATTTGTTGTTGTTGTTTTTGCTGTTGTTGCTGCAATTGCAATTAAATTGAAACGTTCACATGAAATTATTGTCAAATTCAAACTGAAATGCTTTAAGCTGCCATAAGCGCTTCATCTCTTTATCCTCAAAAATGTCAACCAGCCATGCAAAACAATCTTGAGTATGTGCCTCTCTTTTCCTTTCCCCCTTTCTTTCTTCCCTAGGCGTCATTTTTATGTAAGTGCTGCAAGTTGCAAAACTTTTTCTTAGTTTTATGCATTTTTCTTAATTTATGCAAAGGCTGGCACAGCATCAACAGCAAGCGTCAAAAGTTTTCGCCCCCGAAAGAAAGAAAATAAAAAAATTGGCAGGCAAAAAGAATTAAAGTTGTTGTCAAAGTTTAAATAGAAAACAGAAAAGGGTCAGCGAAAAAATTACTAATTGAAAATCGCATTGATTGATTTTTCATAAATAATTTAAATACATATTTTTTTAAATTTATTTGTTTTACATATTAACTGAAGCTGTAGTGTTTACTTTCAAGTTTTTGCAACGAATACAAATTGAATTAAAAGCATTGATTTGAGTTAATTTAATATTAATTATATTAAAGCGTATTAAATGTTTAAAACTGTGTGAAATTAATTTAAACAAAGAGGGAAATAAAAGTCAAATATTTATTACTTCTCATTACTAGACAAGCTCATTAATTTTAAATGTGAGTATGATGGAAAAGACCCAAAGACCTTTATTTGAGATTGTAATTTGGTTGTCAGAAATGAATGAATGGAACCTATTTCAATTTGTCTAGCCATCGTCGTCGTCGGATTCTCCCAGGTGTCCAGGGATTCCCCGAGTTGAGAGGCAAAAAGTTGAATTTATTTATATTAATGAACATCGCAGACAATATGACAGACAATGTGACACAAACGGCTACTCGCAACGGATTTGGTTGTCAGAATGCGTTTTCAGCATGAATGAAAAATGATTCGAAATGATGTGAATGCACGAATGAACGAATGATTGACTGAGAAAATGATGAGTGTAAACGAGTAAATCGGTTGGCCGGTGAAATGTGTTGAAATTCCGTGAGGTGTCGAGCATATCTCTACTTTTCTCATATTATATCGAATTACGCGAACATCGTAGAACAATGCAAAATGCATAGTGCAAATTGCTGCCGTTGTTGTTGTTGTTGTTATTACTGTTGTCGTACAATTTGAAACAAATTAAATATTAATTAGCATGGCGTGTGCATTCAAGTTAATTAATGTTTTTTTACGCCTTAGATGCGGTTATTTTTCTCCCCTCACCGAAAGTGTTGATTGCCTCCGGGTAAATAAGGTAACTGCCAACAGTAGCTGTCGTTGTCAGTGGATAATTACGTGAATTGCACAAATACAATGCCAATAAATAAATATTTTGCCAATATGTCCAATGTGGCGTCTGGCGAAAAAACAGACTATTAACAAATATGACTATAAATAACTATTGTTAAATAAAATAAATGATCTATCGCATGTAGAAATGCTAATTGGCTAGATTTCGTTTGATTAATCATTTAGCTGAGGTCAATGGTGCGAGCAAGATCATCAAACATGGATTGCAAATGCAGGAATTTATTGTGTCATAAAAATTTCTGTTGAAAACATTCCACATAAACATCAGATGAATTCTTTGTTCTGCCTTCTATAATTTATATCTACACTAAGACAAAAAGATCTAAAATCAAAAATTTGGTCTACAGCTTTTGGTCTAAAAAGAGCGCCAATGACTTGAAAATATGAATATGAAAAGTTAGAAAATACATCTTGATTTTAAAAACATTTGGTATAAGTCTAAGTTCGTATAGTTTTAAGACTAAAAATAGCTCGATAGTTCATAACTGAGCTATGAACACTCAAAGCAAAATGAAAACTTTATAGGAATT
Organism: Drosophila nasuta; assembly: GCF_023558535.2. Lineage (NCBI taxonomy): Eukaryota > Metazoa > Arthropoda > Insecta > Diptera > Drosophilidae > Drosophila > Drosophila nasuta. The sequence goes on along the minus strand of NC_083455.1, from coordinate 13,026,941 downwards.
TCTATTGATTACAAAATTTTGTAACTTAAGTCTTGTATTTTCGGTCTTATTTTGAGAAATTGACAATTTTCAGACTAATGTTCTTAATTTTATTTCACTTAATTTGTTCGTATTTACTTTTTATTTTATAAAGTCGAATGTTCTTGATTTAAGAACTGATTTTAGAATTGCTTTTTCAGTGTACTTGTATTGAATTGCATGTAGTACGCCTTGAAAAAAATGTATTTAAAATGCCTGACAAGCAATCAGTGTACTCAACAATTCGATAGCTACGAAGCAACACTAAAATTTCAGTAAAAACAGATTTGAACTCCATCTCATGTAAACGACAACAACATTTTCTTAACAGTTTTGTATGTATTTTTATAAATCGGTATATCATTGAATTTTCAGTCGTTTTGCATGTAGAAAAAGAGTTTGTTTTCATTCAATCGTATACATTTCGTTAACTCAAACAGAGCTCAAAATTAAAAAAAAAAAAAAAATATAATTTATATAAAATCAAAGAAAAACAAAAATATTTCTTCCATTGAATAATTTTATAATTTCGTGCATTATTTAAACATGCGTAGACAATCGGGTAAAATGATAAAGAAATATGCATTAATTATTAATAATTGTGACTAATTCGACCAGGACCTGGACCGGCTGCTTATACACTGCCCAGCACGTTTGGGTTCGAGAAATGCGATGCTCGCATGCGCCGTGGTCCGCAGTATTCTTTTGGCCGCAAACCGGATTTGCCGGTCATTAAGAAACATGGTCCTGGTCCAGCTGAATATCAAATTGGGCAAATCACACGATTTGGCAGCGCCAAAGGGCTTGAGTTTTCCATGCTGCGGCGTGGACAATTGAACAAACCCAACTCTGTGCGTTATGACTAAGACGAATTTTGTGATTGACGAAAATGTGGAACGCAAATAATATTGGATGAATATTGAATGGTCAAAACGTATGCATATTATGTGAATGTTTGAAGCTGAAATATGATAGTATTAAAGTGCTGCCCATTCAAATTTGGCGTCAAGTGTTGTTGCTTTTGGCATGTGGCATGTGGCAATTATCCCGCAGCTGTGGTGCAACGGATATGTGTCATGCATAATCTGACAACGTATCCTATTGTCAACTGTTAATAGGAAGGAAGATGGACGATTTGCCACTCGGCACTTAAATGGTGAAGTTTAAAGTGCACTCAAGAGTTGTTTGGCTTTGTGTCTGGGCCGCAGCCGCAGACGCGGTCGCGGCATTAAGTTGCCAAGCTTTTAAGTAACTTACTTTGCTGACTTGACTTGGCTTGACTGACTGACTGACCGAGCGACCGAGCAACGTTTGCTGTGGGTTCTAAGCAAAAGCCTGTTATTTTCATGCTTCTTGTAATAATCACACAGTAAACAGGCAGCGGCAGACAATGCACAGCAGAAAAAAAAAACAAAAAAAATGGGGACTAGCTGTAGTCGTTGGGCTTTTGGCCGTGAGAACGCATCTCAAAGGCCAGAGAAAGGGCTTCAGCTAACTTGCCTCGTGGCAGTGTATGTGTGTGTGTGCGATGTGCCTTCTCTTATTGCTGCTGGCCGCAAGTTGTAATTGCAACGTCAACGTAAATGCATAGCACGAGAGAGCATCTGAGGAATTTCACGGATGTGCGATGTGCGATGCGTGCATTTTGCAGATGGTCTGCTTGGAATTGGACACTTGCATTGGTCTGAACTCAACTCAGCTCAACTGAGCTGAGAGCTGGCAAAACTGATAAGTGAGCAGCGAGTAGCGTTGGACATCACGTACGCACTGCACAAACACTTGGGTCGAGACACACTAAAGCATACACTGAGAAACTCTAGGTGTACGAAGCAGAAAGAATAAGTGATTATTAATATTTTATATTCTCTTTTTAATAATTTTCATATTTCCTTTAAATAAAAGTATTTATTTACTTATATTTTAATAGATTGTTTATATTTTAATAGATTGTTTATATTTTAATAGATTGGTTTATATTTTAATAGATTGTGTTTTTTTTTTGTAATTTATTATTTTTAATAATCTATTTTTAGAGTATTTTATACTTTTTTTTAATTATTTTCTATAAAATATTTTTTTTTGTTTTATGTTTTTGGTTTTATTTTTTTTTTCGTATTTAATGTTTTATATTGCATTTTCTATATTTTGCATTATTGTCTTAATTTTTGAGAATCTTTTTTTACAGTGCACACATTTGATTGCATTTTCACTGAACTTGGCTGGCCTTCTTTTGCCTCAGTTGCAGTCGGCGTCGCCGTCGCAGTCGCAGTCGAAGTCTCAGTTTGTGTCTCAGCCTCAGCTTCAACTTCAGCCCTATTGCACATCCTTGGCTTCAGCTGAGTGCAGCGAGCAGTGCGCTTGGGGCCAGGGCAGCAGAACCTAAAGATTTATCTGCACGCGTTTATTTTAATGTTACGTTCTGGCATCTTTTTGCGTTGGTCTGCTGCTATTTGGTTTTTTGGTCGGGTTAAGCAGCCGCTTTCAATGCATTGGCCAGTGTCTTTGTCTTTATGGGCAGCAGTCATCGCAGCCGCTGCTGCTGCTGTTGTTGCTGTTGCTGTTGCTGCCGATGCTGGCAACTTCATCATCAACGCTGAACGTTGTGGCATGCCAATGGTACGTGGTACGTTGACCGCTTGGAATGTTGATTCATCTGCTTGGCAGCAACTTCTTTTATGACTCCACTTGCTCTTTATGTCAATCAGCAGATGCAGAAGCAGAAGCGAAGGCTGAAGCAGAGATGCAGACACAGAGACAGAGACTGAGAGAAAAAGACAGCATCATCGTTTATGGGCCATCATCACAGGAGCAATTCTTGCATCAGCCATTTAGATGATGCTGCTGCTGCTGCTGATGCTGATGTTGGCTGCATTTGGATGTGCTCGTAACTATTTTTAGTGCATATCGCTTTCCTATTCTATTCTTAACTTGTTAGATGCGCAATTTGCAGGCCCTTACACCATAATGGGGCAAATTACCTTTAAGTGCTGCTGCTGTTGCTGCTGTTGCTGCCGTTGCTGCTGTTGGAGTTGCCCTTCTGTGGACTTGGCATTTATAATGCGTTCTTCGTTATTTTTAGCACGATCTTGCCAGCCAGACTTGGCATTACATGATCATCTTATAAACTTTAATTACAAGTTTAGATTGCTGCCAGGCGGCGCATCATTGCGATCAGTTGTTGCAGTTTTGTAGCTTGTGTAATTTTTAAATGGGCATAGTTAAGTGGCATAGAATTTAATTGCATACATATTTAAATAGTAGCTGCTCAAAGTTAACTCTTCTCAACCTAGTCACATACAAAAAACACAACAACAACAGCACTTCAAATTCGAAGTCAAACAAAGTATGGCCACCCGCTGCGTATACTTAATATGCTGCTGATCAAGTTCATTAAATGGACTTGGGTCAATCAAGGAAATAGCCACAAATATTAGTTATGTTTGCCGGTTAATTTGACAATCAGCCACTGGCAATTGATTTTGCTGTATAGCCGAACCCATTTACGTGCACGCGCCGTAAGCTGAAAGGGTCATTACTAATACTACAATATGAATAGACTAGGTTTATGGGAAGTGCCACAAATTGTTTTTGCTGCCTGTGACCTCACACGTAATTAATTTTTGTTTGTTGTATTTCATTTTGATTTTAATTGATTAGTGTAGCTGCTTCATTTGTTATTGATAGACTGCGACATCTACTTACGAATACGTCTCAAAGTACACTCAGTACTCACACTCACACACACTCGCGTCGTGTAATGCGAATTCCTTAGCTTTAGCCTCCCCTTGGTGACAGACCCAAAACGCTGACCCTCACAGCACGTGACTCGCTTTGCTGATTTGTTTCACACTCGACACTCCGACAAAATTTCGCTTTCAACTATTTTTTTTTTTCTCTCGACTCGAATTTAATTTTGCTACAGCAAAAAAAAAAAAATTTGCTGGTTTAATTGACCAAAAACACAATGGAAATTGTGAAATATTTCGATAGAAGAGAATTTGTGTTAAAGCCGCAAATTTAATTTGTATAAACCGGCCAATCATTGACCCAATTTGATGGTGTTTTCCAGAGCAATCAATGACTTAACTAGATTAAAACTGTGAAATATTCGTAAAGTTAGCAGAAATCTCATTTAAGTTTGTTGACTACTAACATTCACCTTTTGGTCAGCTCCAAATTTAAGCTCCATAAATAAAGAAGAAAACTCTCTACAACTTAAAGCCGAAAATTTACGTGTGTCCGAAAAAAAAAAGACGAATACAACCCAAAAATAATTTCATCTTCCTGCTGCTGATGTTGCTTCTGTTGCTGTTTGCTGTTCAAAGAAAAAGTAGAGCAATGGACAACGAACGAAAAAAAACTCGTCACGTATACGACAACAACAGTAACAAGAAGAGCAATAACAATAATAACAACAACAACAAAAGCAACTTAGTATAAAAGTGCATTCACATTTTGAAAGTAAAGCGAGCGAACTTTTAATGTGTTGTCAATGCGACGAAGGGAGAAAGAAGCGTTTAGGGAGTGTGTAACTATGGAAGCGTACATCCTTAAAGATACACGCACACAAGCATTGTCGTATCTTAAAGATACATTTGTAGCTTGAAGCTAAGCTAGCGATTTGTGTGTTCCGCATTGTTGTAGACATGTGCGACAGAATTCTGCTGGCAGTCAATTACTTCATTATGCGTTTTTGGGATCCGAGCTGGATCCCGCTTCCTCCTCTGACACTTCCTCGCCCTCTCCTCAGTCTCCCGCACCTGCTCTCGTTTACCAGCATTGCGGTCTCGTCTCGTCTCGTCTCGTTGTCTGTTGCCTGTTGTCTGCGGGCTGTCGTTTGTCGTCTGTCATCAGGTGAAAGGCAAATAAAATGTCAATTTGTATTGCCAGTTGTGTCCCTTTTTTGTGTGCTTGTTGTTTGGATACCTTATTATTCATACGCATATTACACATTCAGATTTTATTCATCCCTCCATTCCACCTCTGCCTATGGCTGCAGTCGTCGTTTGTCCTTTTTATGTCAATAATCATTTACATGTTTATCTAATTTGAGCGGATTTGTGGCTGGCTCTTTTGGGCCCCAAATAACCTTTAAAGCCAACTGTTTTCTGTAGAATTATTCGGTGACAAATATGTGGAACATTCACTCACTCAGACCAAAAGATACTCAAGATACTGTTGCGATGCGCTACTTTAAGTTAAGTCTGGCAGCCAAGGCGAACCCATAAAATCATATAAAAATTTCGCTTGTTTGGTTTTCAGCTGCCACAGCCAAACGAGTTGATGACCAAGCCACAAAAATTTCAGTGAAGTTGTAAATCGAACACCCGACACACCGAAAACAACAAAAAAAAACCCCGAAATGCGACCAATGCCAAACGGGCAACTTTGTTGTTGCTGTTGCTGTTGTCGCTGTCGGTTGTTGTCATCAACGTCAGTGCAATGTTATAGCTGCAATTATTGTTGTTATTTCCGTATGGGCAAATTCACATTCCGTCACCCAAACAGCGGAGCAGCAAAACTTCTCGTATTCTCTCTCATTCACATAAAGGGTAAAAATTTTGATTGTTACAACATCTGCCAGCCGCGAGCCTTGCTGGCATATGAATAAAATAAATCATATTTATTGATAGTAACCGAATTTAATTAAAAAATAATTGAAAAGTGTCAGCGGCGGCGATTTTGTTGTTGCGCGTTTCTCAGAAATATTTTCTGAAATATTTCAACAAGTTTATGTTCACTCTAATAATCCAATGAATATGTATGAAAATACTCGTATGTCTAAATTTATGTTTCATTAAATTCCTATTTTGATAATATTTTGCTATTTGCATATTCCATACATAAATAAGTAACAAATTGTTAAGACCACATATAAGACGAATCCAATAGTTTTAAAACCTGTTTCCGGCTTAAATATTGATTTCGTGTATTGATCAAACTTGAGCTTCGTTCTCTTCCTCTGATTAAGCTGTAAAGCTCTGCCAAATATATATTTCTGATACCCTTTTCGAGTAGATTTTCTGCAGCAGAGTGTGCCATAAATTGTTCAAAAAGTGTGACAACATTTCAGCAACAAAAACTTTCAGCATTCTTGACTGCAATCTTATCACTGTCTATCATACACTTTTTTTCTGGATTGTGTATCTTTCTATCTGCGTAGCAGTCAGTATCCGTATCTGTGGCTGTATCTTTTCCTGGCACGTTCTTAGCTTGACATTTGTTGGCAGTGTTTGCTGAACAGCTCCCCGCAGACTGTTTATGGTGTCGCCTCTTTGACCGGCTGGCAAACGCCTTCAAAATTTGAGCTTATTTGACACAAAATTTGATGTGAGTTTAGTTCTTTTTGGGTGCCCCCTTTCCCACAAAATGCAAATTGTGTTCTAGGGGGAGGAAGCGAAAAGGGAAAGGTAGGGGACGGTTCTTTGTTTACGCTGTAACAACTTTTTGGGCCTGTAAACTTGGTTGGGTTGTTGTGTCTTGTTATGAATTTAGTTTCCAGCAGATACTTACAACACTTTTGTGCCACTTGCCACTTGGCTACATGACGCGCAACTATGGCAACAATTTGTAGGCAAAATCAAACAACCAAAAGAATGTTTTAGCTGCTTTTTCTGTACACAACTGCTGAAAAGTTAACTGCAGTCGCTGATTGTGTCCTCTGCATTCAATTGAGGTCAAATACGATTGGGGAATTCCCCAGTCGCTGTTTTGTGCTGACTGAAAAGCATTGCAGACATTGGAAGCACAATGACTCAAAACTTTGAAGAAAGTATTTAGTTTAAAATACATGTTTATTAAACATAAACCGACAGTTAAATTTTTTAATAGATGAAAATAGATTTCATTTACAGAGAAGATAAAATTAAAAAATAATAATTGATTGTCTCGAATGCGGTAAAAAGAGATTGAAATATTTTCTATTTATTCCTGATTTATCAACTACTCTTCTTCGTGATTTTCAATTTCTTTACCTACTACTGCGTTGTTAAATCATTCCTTTGCTAAGTTATTTATACAATGAAAAGACTCAGTTTGAAATTACGCTTATTCCCCGTTTAGTGAAAGTAAAATGAAAGCCTTTTTACCACATGATTCTTGTGATTTAACTTGTGATTCTTCGCCTTGTTAACAAGTTAATTGTACAATTAAAAGTCTTCAGTTTACATTACTTTCTTCTCATTCCTTGCTCCGTGAAAGTAATATTTTTTTAGTCCCTCTTTTACTTGATTCTCGATATGTGATTTTTTGCCTTGTTAAATTACTTCTTAATTATACGGCTAAAAATCTTCAGTTTACATTACTTTCTTTTCATTCCTTGCTCAGTGAAAGTAAATTTTAATTTGCTGCTCTTGTACTTGATTCTAAATATGTGATTCTTCGCCTTGTTAAATTACTCCTTTGCCAGGTTCATTATACAATTAAAAATCTTCAGTTGAAATTACTTTCTTCTTATTCCCATTTAGTGAAAGCAACACTTCATCAGCTTCCTTCTACGTGATTCTCAATTCGTCTGCAGCATTCCTTACCAAAAAAAACCAAAAACTTTTTGCCCTCTTTCTTTCACTTATTTCCTGTCTCAGTTCGAGTCAAGCTCGTGTGTTCCAAGAGCTTGTACGATTAACAGCTGTTCATTGGCCTTTTATCACGATGCTGATGCCGCGACTGAGATGTCGAGAAGCATTTCGCACAGTCACTTCTGCTGCCACCTCAAGTTCAACATCAACATCGATTAACAAAAACAAAAACTCACGCCTTAGCGCCAATTTAGCGTTTAGCTTAATGGCCAATCATAAATTGTCAAAATGTGTATAGACACAACAACAAGAAATGCCCATAAAGTGGAGTCGAAACAATCATAACGTATTATTAACGTTTCTTATATACTATATTTAGATATACATATTGTTGTTGGCCGCATGATTAATGCTGGCAATAAATGCGAAAAACCCGGCACAACAAACACAAAGTGAACAAAACTGAAATGCACACAGATGAGTCAAAAACAGTCAACAGCAAAAAAAAAACAACAAAAATAAAACCAAAATTAAATCGAAATCGAAATCGAGGCTGGGCTAACGGCTCAATTGCCTACGAGAGTATTCGATCGATATTCCACAAAAAAAAACGAAATACAAAAATCAAAATTAAGGCCGCAACGTGCGAAATCAGAAATATATTTTACAGGTACGCGAATTTCTAAAAACAAATTAATTAAAATTACACGTACGTGTCCGAAGGCTGGACGCCACAAAAACGTCAGCAAACTGTCGGCGGCTGCTGGCCATTTGGGCCCATTGGATTTTCATGGCTCTTTCGGTTATCATTATTGTTATTGCCGATACACCGAGAGTGTGTTTGCTTGGCTGTTATCGTATGTATTTTCCGAAACTTGAATATTTCAATGCTGACTAACTAAATGGCGCCGCACAGTCGCGTAATTAGTTGCGCAATTTGCCCGCTTTTGGGTCCGTCAATCAGTCAGTCAGTTAGTCGGTTAGTCAGTCACTGATCTTAGTTAGCATCAGTCGCCATCAGACAGGTGATCTAAGCCGACCTGAGTTGACAGAATTGACAAATTCCGAATAACATTTGCCAAAAATAAAACACATCATTTGTTTCGGTCATTCTCAAACAAATTAATTTGAATGCTTGTTTGTTCGTTCTGTCCGTCTGTTCGATCGTTCGTTCATTCATTCCACCCATTCCATCCATTCATCCATTCATTTATTTATTTGTTATTATTAATGCTGATGTCTTCGTGCGCTTTATTATGATTTTAATTTTTGTGTTCACTTTTAATAATAAGACAACAAAATCCACATGCAAACTGGTTCTCTGACCAAAAAAGATAAACAACTCGAGAAACACTTGTGAAATTCTCGCGCTGCGCTGCCAACACTAAAAAAATTAAAGAGTAAATAATTTTAAATTTAAAAAAAAAAAACGTCATGTAAATGCGGCTTTTCTGTTGAAATTCACAATATTTGATCGTGCATCTGTAGCTGAAGCTGAAGTTAAAGCTAAAGCTGTTTTCTGTTTTCTCCGCAATGTCGTCAATGGGCCGCAGATGCGTCAGCAAAGCTGCCTCAAAGTGTCAACGGAAATGCGATAAAGTTCCCCACAGCAACAGCAACAGCAACAACAATCTCAATAACAGCCATTGCAAATTTCCTAGATACGAGGAAAAGGTGCGTCAGTGCTTTGGTTAACCCATTAATATTTTACTCTTTAGTTGAAAGATTTTGGCCTCGCATCATGAGTTAACTGATTTCCCATTGCGATCAAATTGCGGCGTTCAAATTAAATGTCGCTCCAAATTGGTTCCATAATAATAAAGATTTAATTTCAAATATTTTTAATGAACGCCAGAGAAAGCCAATGAGTAATCCCAAAATCCCACTCAGTGCTATAAATTTTGAGTTAATTTCAGTGCAGAACATACAAACAAATTTAATTGCAATATATAATTTTGTGTACGGATATTTATTTTAGAATACTGCGTTTTCTTTTTGAGACAAAGATAAAGATACTTTCAACATATATTGAAGAAGTATTTATATCTTATATAGCATAATTTTATGTGTGTTATTCTTTCGAGAATATGATCAAATATTTGAACATATGTGAATTTTTAGCATTAAGGTATTTAAATGTAATAAGTGTAGTACTTATGATGATCTACGTTTTAACACTATTTTGCTACCCATATTAAGGAGGAAATAAGCGCGAATAATTGTGCTTTAATTAAGCTTCTGTGTAATTGCTACCTGTGTCTTCAGTTACAAGCTAAATGAGAAATTTTAACTACCCTGCGGGCGTGTATGGCTGTTTAAATTTATGGTCGTCGAATCCGCTTGTCAATGGACTATTTAATTTGAATACTACTCGCATGCGAGCGAGAGGAAATAAAAATATCAAAATGAAACACAAATCAAAAGTATATCTCGTTGTGTACATATTGGGGAACTTGGACTGAGGCTGGGCAATACAGTTTTTGGTAACATCAGCGTCGTTTATTTTGTTTTCATTAAAAGTTTTGCATTTATTTGGACAACTGCGACAACAGTCAGTCAGTCAAACAGTCAGTCAGTCACTCAGTCTGTCAGCCAGTTCATTCGGTCAGTCAACAAGTTTTTTCTTTTTAGTATAGAATATACATTTATTTACGCAGCAGCACTTTGAAACGAGAGATGAAATGCATAATATAAAACATTCCAAATCATACGGTCTTTTTAACGGTTCTCTAATGTCTTTTTTGCGCATTTCATTTTCTCCAAAAAATCTATAAAATTCGTAATCTCTTAACCGAAATAATTAATTTTATATTTCGTAACATCGCTTTGGTTTATTTTTAAAAATCACCTCGAAAGCGCATGGCGTAAAAAATTTGCTATTGTTTTCATTTTTGCTTTATTTGGCGAAACTTTTTGTTTTTGGACGTTTTCCGATGAAATAAAAGATTTCCTGGTAAATCAATAGTTGGAGAATTTAACAATTCATTGTTAATAATCGCATTTAATACGTTTAACAACTGCGTATCTATTTAATTATTCCACTTTATTTCGGCTTGTTGCTATTTGTTTTTTGGCTTTTTTTGGTGGGGAGGAACTGCAGTCAAATTGCATTAATTTTCTTGCTCACATGCTACGAATATTTAATTATGCATTTAATTATAAACATATTTTTGCACGCGCAATTTAACAAAATTTTGCAACAATTGTATGAAATTTGTTGATTTTCTAGCGCTATGCTGTGCCTGTGTTATTCGACAGCGTGTGTTTCGAATACATATAATCATACCCTGTAGGGTGAATGATAGATCGGTAAATTGGGTATTTTAAGAAGCTTATTTCTTTGAATTATAAATGAGTTAATATCCCTAACAAATCACCTCAAGTATCTATATAAAATATCTTGTTAAATGTGACAAATCTTTTAAGAACTTTACAGCGTAACTTTGCGTCGACTTAACTAGAGCACAGCGCAGTTATTTGTTTTTCTTGTATCAGGTAATTGAGATAATAGTGTAAGGTGTGGCGTGTCGAGGGCGAGAGTGCTGTTCGCTGTCCGACTGTTTTCAACTTAATTAAAGCCCAACAAATATTGCAAATATTGAGGTGGCTATTGAGCATGCATGACATGTATCTGTCAGATACTTTTCACAACTAACTACTATGTACTACAACAACAACAACAAAGTGGCGAGCGAAGAGGGCAGCAAAAGTTTTGTCGCGAAATTCGCAACGCGAATTCAAATTCAAAACATTTGCGTTTCATTCATAAAATTCAAAACATATTTTTTTTTGCGTTTTTTCGATTTTTTTTTTCGATTTTTTTGCTTTACTAATGTTGCCTCTGCACCAGTTTAAATGGGTCCACGTGCCGGGCTTGTGGGCGAGGTTGGGTGAGGCTTCTACGGATTGCGATTGGGGGCTTTAGCTTTAGCTTTTTGCTTGTTGCTTATTGGACTGGCAAATGTGCTGTGTTCGGTAATGAGCGCTGTTAAAATGCGTTAAATGATTATATTTCTTTTTTCTTTCTTCTCTGTTTTGTTTTACACTCTTTTTCTCTCACTCTCGCTTAGTCTCTCTCTCTCTCTCTCTCTGCTTTTAACTTCTTTTGTGTCTGCGTGTTGCTTGCCACTTTTGCAGCAACTTGCCAATTTCTGCGATTTTGCCTCTTCATTTTTTGTTTTTCATATTTGCCTATGAATGAAGTTTATTTATTGTGGTAACGGCTATTTGTTTTTGCTTTTTGTTTCTTGTGTGCTTCTTCTGCTTATTTTTCTTCTACCTCTTTCGTTGCTGCGACCAAAAGACAAAACGCATTTTTCTCTTTTTGGTGCGCAGGAAGTTTTATGGCGACAGGTGGAAGACACGATGCGACGTCATAGACATTTGCAAGCCGCTTTGGCCAACGAAATGAGTAGTCCAAAAGGTCGGACTAGTGAATTGGAAAAGCGGCTAAGAGATTGCCTTTGCTGGAGCTCAATATCAGCAAAGATACACTCAAAGAGTCGATAGAGCAATGTTTGCTTTGGATTGTTTTCCAACAAAATTCTATTTAACATCTCTTGCTTCGTTTCTTATTTGATATAATTTGAATTTGCTGTCAAACGTTTTTCAAAATTTCTTAAATATCTTTAGCTATCGTTTCGATTGTCTCTTTCACCGCACACGTGAAAGATATTTCAAGTCGTCAAACTATCACATAAAATATGAGGAGAAAAAGAAAAAAACAAAATAATAAGCAGAAACCCGCCAGTTGGAAGCATTTGTGCTTAATCTCACGTAACAGAGAAATAATTATAAAGCGCCATATACAACATCATACCATCCATCCATCATCTTTCCACTAAGTATGCGGAGAGTACAAAAGACACACTTCTTCGCCAACAAAAGTCAACAAGAGTTTTGCTGAAGAGGCAACCACAGAAAAAAATAACGCAGAAAAAACAGTAAATTATCTAAGCGGTCTATCCTTAACCTTGAACTTGCCATTTTGGCCATTAGCGCAACAAAGTTAATCACTTGAATCAACGCAAATTAACGAAATCAACAAGCTAGGAAGAATTACAATGAAAACAAGTACACGAAAATATCACAAAATACTAAAGCGAGATCAACGAGAATCGACGCTTGAGATATTGTGCAATCAAAAGTGTGATACGAGTATTTTTTGCACATTTCTCTGACCAAACAAATGGAAGTGTGTGTGTGGCTGTGGCTAAAAAAAGATTTTGAATACAAAAACAGATTTGTATACACAAGCTTGAAATTAACACGCTTGTTATCAGAGACACAAGCGGGCCAAAATGAAAAAAAAAGTGGAGAAAAAAAGCTATACAACTAGTATATCAAAAGTGGATGCATGTGTGTGTGTGTGCTTCGACTATATGTAGATCCACAAGCCATGGCTAAAAGGCGGAGACAGCGATGGTGACACGCGCAATGTTGGCGGCGGCTTCGTGTGTCAATTTGGCATGACATTTGTAGTTGTAGTTGTACTTGTATTTGTGTTGCTTACTGCCAGTAACAACAACAACAACAACAATGCCATTAAGCTCAATGTTTTATTATCTATACACTTCAGCCTACAATGGAAAAAACAATGAGTCCAACAAAAATGAAAATGAAAAAAGATTTGTGACAAGTAGCAATGAACCTTGTAAGGTCTCGGCTGCTGCTTCTGTTGCTGTTCATATGCTACTCATATGTTTAGACACTTAGTACTCATCGTGCTATTATTCCTCATTGGGTGCACATAATAAATCTTATAAATTTTTAATATATTTCAAGTGCTTGTAAAGCGCTGACAGACCGACTGACAGACGGCATCAATTCATTTTGAAATTTAGATAATATTTATTGCGACTCTTCAAGTGCATTTCAAGTGTGTCAAATGCGAGTACAATGACAATTGTAATTGCCGCTTAGCTGGTCATTGATAGGGTCAAACATCTTTCAATTGCTGTCTTCAATATAATTTTAATTTTTTGAACTTCAACATGGAAATGTCTTTATTCAAAATACTACAAAAGTTTTCCTATGATCATTTAATTTTGATTTCACATAAATTAATAAAAATAAAATAAGTAACAGAAATTTAAGATCTTATAGTGTTGATATACTGAATTATTTAATAAATTAATAAATCAGTAACATATATCTAAAGTATCTATAAAAGATAATGTTTTATTTATTCAATTTATTATATTAAATTTTATATTATTTATATTTTATTATAAATATTGATAGTACTCAAAAATATGTTCATATTTTATAAATACAATTTCATTATTAATCAATATACAAAAACTGCAAGTAATTGCATTTTTCGTTCAATCGATCTCTTTTTTAACTATTTTATTCGAAATTCTACTGAGGTTTATTTTTGATTGTATTTAATTTCTATTTAGCATAGATTGAATAAATTTTATGTTATTTAATTCAGTATTTCCACTCTATGTGAACTTTTTCAATTCTTTTATTATAAATATTGGTATTACTCAAAAATATGTTTTCATTTAATCAATAGAAAACATTACAAACACTGTAAATAATCACAGTTCTGTTATTCGATCTTGATAAATAAAATATTTTAGTGTCTAGTTACGCAATAAAATACATAAACACCTGCAATTATTTCCAATTGATATTTCTTTCGTTTAATCAACAAAAAATCGCGTTTAAAGTGTAATAAAAACAAAGTTTAATTAAATGAGAAGCTAAAAAGTGCCCAGGTTTTTATGAAATAAATTAAATGCCATTTTTTCTTTTCGTTTTTTCTAAAACACTTTGAGCGAATTGTTCGAATTTTAATTTTCGTTGTTGTTTTAAATTGATTTGTTGCATTTTTAGCCAATCAATTGGAATTTTACGGGCATTAAACTGCAGTCAATTTGTAAATTTATATTATACAAAAAATGCTATATCATAATTTGATGTGCAGTCGGATTTTCCCCCCGCCTCCCCTGCTTTGTGTCTGCGCTGCTAGGCGAAACAATTTATTGTTCAATAATTTCACTCTTGGCAACCAAAATCAACAATCAACAACTTTGCATTAGTTTTGTTGTTGGAGTTGCAATGCATAATAAATGTCGTGCTGTTTGTTGTTACCAACTCTCAGACAGCGAGACAGACCAACAAACACACACACACACATAGACCCTCACACACACACACACGCTATGGGGGCAACAAAATATTTCGCGCTTTTTCGTATGTGGTGCGCAATGGGCTAAAATATTTTCTGATTAACGTACTTAGTTGTGGTTGCTGCTGCTGCTGCTGCTGTTGGTGTTGCTGCCGTCGTGGTTGTTGTTGTTAATGTTGCTATTATTATTGCTGCTGCTGATGTTGTTGTTATTATTGTTGCCGATGATGGTCGCTTGGTCCGCCCATTGGCTTTAACACGTTTCTTTGCGTTTTCTTTTGCGTTTTGTGTTTTTAGTGCTTTTCCAATTTCTTATTCATTTCATGTCTGCACAACGCGCTCATACACACAGACACAGACACACACACACATAAACGCAAACACTCACACACGCACACAATGACAAAACACTTGAACACACGCTCAGTATATTAACTTAGCGAGTACGCACTGTGGCTGAGCTTTTGCTTTTGATTTTGATTTTTCAACCGCGCCGCCAACGTTGAGCGCTCGAAATCTCGTTACTAACTAAAATAAACGACGCGAGGCGCGCAGCCAAACTGAAAACAACAACAGCAGCAGCAGCAGCAGCTACAACAACTACTACTACGGCAACAGCAGCAGCTACAGCAACAGCAACAACACAACGTTGTCGCAGCGACGTCGACGTCAGGCGTTTTGCGTTTGTGTTGTTGCTGTCGGTAACTAAAACAGACACTCAGCCAAACTAAGTAAGCCCGCTCTCACACGCATACACACATGCATGTCACACACACACATACAAACACACAGACAGTCAGAGACTCATGCATAAATGCTCATGAGCGCGACTTTGGCTCGAGCGCAAGTTCAAGTCGCAATGTTAGCTTGAGCCGGCTGCGACGCCAGCAACTAACTTAGTTCGAGTATGCGCATTTATGCACTCTGTTTGTAGCGTTCTTAAAGCTAGAATCAGACGAAAATATAGAATATGCTATATTTTATTATTAAGGTGCAAAGTGCGCCATTAAGTTAAGTAAATTCTTATTCAGCTCGGAAATAATAATAATTTGGAATTCAGTTGTCGAAATGATATTTTACTTAAAATAAAACAATCAACAGATATTTTTCATTTAGCTTCAGATACATTGTCCGATGTGAAAAACTTTATTCTCGAGATGAATAATATAATAAAAGTATTGTTTGATGTGAAATATTAAGAAGAAAAATTCTCATTCTATCAAATAAAACGAATATCAGTAAACTTTTTTTTGCTTGGAGGCACAGCAAATATTATTTTCGAGTCAATTTAAAATAAAATAAATTATAAAAAATTCCATAGAATTTTTTTCATTATTTCTAAAAACATTTCTTCATTACGAGGTATTTTCGGATATTAGTTTGAAATGATTAAAATGAATAAAATTATATTTAATATTTTTTTTTAATTTAATGTGTCTTAAAAAGTTGGGCATTTAAATATTTATAATATTCTGCATAATTTTTAAATTATTTATAATAATGATATAATTTTTTTGATTGCCATTACTATTACAAATGCATTAAAAATATTTCATTTATGGGTCTATATAAAGTTGATTATTAATTGAAATAGCTATAATTGGAACTCAAATAAAAGAGCATGCAAGCTTCATTGTAATGAAGTCGGCTTCATTCTGCTTGACGACAAGTTCGAAGCGAACTTCAAGCTGAGCTCGCGCAAAACTTTAGCCGGCTATAAAGTTGTTGTTGCGATTGTTGAAGCTTGGTTGCTGCTGCTGCACTTGTTGTTGTTGCTGCGGCTGAAATTGGCAATGTTGCTTTGTGGCGTTGGCAACATGTTGCTTCCGCTCTGTTGTCCCAACAAATTTATTTAATTTACATTTTTCATTTTTTATTTCAGTCTACTGCTTCGCGTGGCTTTTGCATATTTTGCGTTTCGTTTGAGAATTAAAAATTCCGATTTTTTTTTCTACCTCTCTCTCAGCTCTTTCTTCTCTCTGCACATTTTTTGTTGTTGTCAAAGCTGTTGTCTGTCTTTGGGTGTATTGAATGTGCGGCCGGTCGACTAGGCTTGTGGTTGCTTATTGTTATTGTTGCTTCTCCTGCAACAACGTGGGTTATTTTTGTTGCCGTCTTTGGCTGTTGGCCAGCGGCAGTTGTTGCTGCTGCTGCTGCTGCTATGTTGCTGTTGTTGCTGTTGATGACGTCTAATTTTGAGCCGAACTCGTTTGCTTACTCACACACGAAATTATGTCAGGAATGTTGGCAGGCGGCGTCGGCTGTTGTTGTTGCTTTTGTTATTATTACTGGCATGCGTTGAAAGTCGGTGATTAATTTTGTGAGAGCAAAAGCCGGTTAGCTTATTTTTTTTTTTTTTTTTTGGTTTACCAGACGCGTGCCAAAGGTGAATTCTTTTAATACCCTACAGCTTGGGAGTCTGGGTATGCTACAATGATGTAACACAAGGTGAAATGTTTGATTAAATTAAATCGGAGGCAGACTTGATTTCGTTTCACTTGTTTTTCTTTTCTTAAAGATTACTTTAAGTGAATTGTCTTTTATTTTTATTTAAAATAAATTACTATTAACATACAGGTTGAAAGACTCTTATTTTATTGAAGTTCTTTACACTATATTTAACTCAATTTAAATCTGAAATCTTGCGTTGCATTTCGCAACAAACACGTGTCGTTGACTAATCACAAAACCTTTGATTAATTTGCAACAACTTTGATTAATCATCAATTTAATTTCCAGTTCTAGTTTCCAAGTAATAAATGAAAAAAAAACATTAAAAGATCGCGCGATTTGGGTTTTTTGAACCCCCCGTTGAAGCCATTGACTTTAGCTTAATGTACTTTTGTGTTAACTGCAATTTTGTTAATTTCATTTCAATTGAATTCTGTTATAATCAGCATGTTGAGGTCTTGGTAACCATGTCATTTAGCACCACGTTCCCCGTATCAATTCCAAAACTAAGCAAAAATCCCCTCAAAAAAAGAAGCTTCTACCTAGAACAGCAAATTTCCGCGATATTCAAAACTTTAAACCACGAGCTCAGACGTTTTGGCCACGCGACTTCAAAAATTCAGCAGAAAAAGTAACGATATCTTTTTTTTTGTTAATTAATATTGCAAGCTAAGTATTTTTATTGATCAGAAATTAAAGGTTAGCGCATGAAAGAATTATTTGTTACTCATTTCAGGCTTTTGTTGCACAACTTTTGAAATATTGCTTGAATTGGCAATATGTATGAAACTAGAACGCAGAAGGCTCGGCTTATATGAAATTGATGATAGGATTACGTAAGCCATTAATAAAATATTTTGCAAAAATTGTAATACATACCAAATGTATTATAAAAGAGAGGTTGTAAATTTAATTTTGAAAGCACATGAAAAAGTAAAAAAATGTAGACAGGAAATCGAAATGTCTAAACGAATTTCTATTTATTGCAATGAATTTCTGATTACTTCAATTTCACATTTTTCATAGTATTCTACATTTGCTGTTTATAAAAACAATCTGCAGTCTCTTTGAAATGCAGTTGGCGACAGTTTAGGCTTTTCATTTGTCTGCTTGTGACATCTGCCAAACTGCCTCGACGCAACCGTGAAATATGAGATGATTTTCAAGAGATACGCGCCACAGAAAATCCAAACGTCAATCAGAAGTCAAACCGCGACTGCTGAATAAAATTGCAATTTCCGTAAAAACCAAATACAGCAGCAACATCAACAACACAAAACAACAAAAAATGAAAGAAAGTTCTTCAACTCAATTTGAGCATTGAAATCAGATACACAAACGGAATGGCCAGGAAGCGAATTGGAAACCTATCTAAGGTGGCAGCCCTTTGGCAAACTCTGTAAATGCCATTAGAGACCAGATGATAATGATGATGTTGAAGACTATGATGACTATTGGGTAGCCAGTTTCGCGTGATGTTCTTTTTAGTTTAATCTTAACACATTGACAACCGCAAAACACGAGAGACAAACGTCGAGTTGTTGGTTAGACAATGGAATGTTGGCGCAGCCGCAAATTGAGAATTGATAGCACATAGAATAGATGTAATATTTTTTTCTTTATAAATATAGTCATACTAAGCGAGTGCAATGTAAACAAAGTGCGGAAGCCACAGATGAGGAAAATTAATATGAATTTGGTTTTAGTTTGGCATTGGCAACAGCGTATTGTTATTATACGCTAAAGGTATTCATCGTAATGGGGAAATTCGTATTTTTTCTCTCTTCATTTGAATTTCATCATACTTACGCAGATGCTGATTGAGGACTTTCGAGTCTCTTTTATTTACCTAATAAATTGCATTTTATGCAAAATTTACTTCGTTGACGCGAAAATCGCAACATTCAATTGGCGAGTTCCATTCAAATTAAGCCGCTTAGCCGACGTCAATGGCAAGTTTTCCTCTTGGCCATGGCGATTACTTTGGCTTTGACTGCAGTAAATTGGAAATTGAATTGAAATTGCATTGGACTTAAGACGATTGCTGTTTGATTTGTTGCAGTAGATTTGATTTATTGAAATATATATATTTATAGTTTTTATATTTAAACATTTAGATTTTTAAATTTTGATTTTTTTTGTTGTTTTTGGTTTTTTGGTTTGTACATTAAGTCGAGAGTTTTAATAAACTTGTGAGTAGTGTTTGCATTTTTGTTTGCATTTGATATTCATACTGTAGTGAATAAAGCTTTAACTTTTAAATTGCATTTACAATTATGACTAAGAGAAATAACAATACCGTTTTTTTGTTGTTTTATAATTTGAATATTTTTGTATGCCGTCGAAGGAGATCTCACAAAAATAATGAATAACAACTTTAAAGAATATTCGATTAGTCAATTTACTGACAGACTAACAACGATTTACTAGGCGAAAGATCAGTCGAATATCGAATGAGTGCATAAGTAAATTTAATTATAATTATGTTTAAATATTCTGGACAATCGAAAATACTTTATTCTTTACTCTTTAATTATTATTAGGGTAAATTCAACACAATTTGTTTACTTATCGGGTAATAATTCCTCGCAAATAATTTAATGAATTTACAGTATGAAGTTGATAAGTTTTCGTTTGGGCAAGCGGTGGGTAGACTGTTATTCAAAATATATTGCATTTAATTGGAGTTATTGCTTGTGTTAATATTATCATATAAATTTGAATATACGTTAAATTCGAAACGAAACAAAACTACAAAAGATTCGTTAGTTAAATAAGTTGAATCTGCATTAATTATTGTTTGCATAATACTTTATGTATTCACATCACTTGCACAAATAGTTCAAAGTAAACTCATTTTATTCTTGGTTTGTGTCGGTTTAAGTAAGTTGAGTTGAGTTGAGATATTCATGTGATGCCCTTTTTACTATGGCTGCGATGCCATGCGAATCCTTGCGGTGGCACGTGACTTTGTGTGAATCTCGGCTGTGCGCAGCGTGATGCCAAAGATGTCCTCATGATACCGGTTCTCGTCCTGTGTGTGCGCGTATGTGCAACATAAACACAAAACACACACACACACGAGTATATAAAGAAAAAAGAAAGTAAAGTAAAGAAAAGTTACAAAAAGTGGCAGACGCAATAAAATTGTAAACGTCATCATATTTGTGGCTGTCAAAGAGGGGCAAACAAAACCAAAGCTGGCAAAAATAAACACAGCGGTGGAAAGTAGTTTTGCAAAAGCATATGTGCTGGCAGACACCCTATAGTTTTCATATGATTTTAACTTGTAAACAACTTGATTTACAGCAAACAACTCTTTGTTAAACATTGCTAATAAATTAAAGGCTTGATTTGAACACTTTAAACACAGCAAATTGAAATATTTGTTTTCAGTGAATTTGTGATTCATTTCCTGTGAAATTATCGTTTGATTAATTAAGTGAAAACTTCAAATATTTCAAGTATAATTAACAAGTGTTATGCTAATAAATTAAGTGATGCTCTTATAACACTTTTTATACCCGCTACCCATAGGGTAGAAGGGTATTATAACTTTGTGCCGGCAGGAAATGTATGTAACAGGTAGAAGGAGGCATCTCCGACCCTATAAAGTATATATATTCTTGATCAGCGTTAACAGCCGAGACGATCTAGCCATGTCCGTCTGTCCGTCTGTCCGTCTGTGTGTCTGTCCGTCCGTCCATATGAACACCTAGATCTCAGAGACTATAAGAGATAGAGCTATAATTTTTTTTCGACAGCATTTGATATGTTTGCACGCAGATCAAGTTTGTTTCAAATTTTTGCCACGCCCACTTCCGCCCCCGAAAATCAAAAAAATCGAATAACAAGCGTAATTTTAAAGTTAGAGTTGCGAATTTTGGTATATATAATAATAACTATAGTAGTTATGATTCCTGAAAATTTGGTTGCAATCAGATGAAAATTGTCGAAGTTATTAAAGAAATACTTTTGTATGGGCAAACACGTCTACTTACTAGGGTTGTTGCTTTAGATGACAATCTGGTATATTGTGCCGTCTATGGTATATTTTGAATGCGGTACTATATCAATATACCAAATATACTATTTGGTATATTTTTAGTATTTTTGCAGTATATTCGGTATATTTTGAGAAAATTATCGCAAAATATATTTCTTTTATTCAAAATGGGTAGCGGGTATCTCACAGTCGAGTGCACTCGACTGTAGCTTTCTTACTTGTTTTTTATAATTTCACGCTAAATTATGGAATGTCGCTGACAATTCATTTGTATTCAAATTAAATTGTAATGTATTTTAAAATATCTACAATCATTTAAGTGTTATCTTTCCATGTAAATAAACAGACTGCAACGTATTTAATTTCTTGCCTATATTCCCTATATATAAAATGTGAATTGCTGCTAAATTTCATAAACTTCATTCAACTAAACCTCACTACAGGGTATCTGCCACAAAGCAGCTGTAACTGTCGACAAGCGTTTGCATTTTTTATGGAACTTGGCATTTATGCAGCAAGAGGAGCTGCAAACAGCCGGCTAAGTTGTGCCCGCAGGCAGTCTACTCTCTTATTCCTCTTCGCTCTTCGCTCTCCTGTGGGTAGGTCAAATAAAAAAGCGCATACGCCGCGTGTGCTGACGGAAATGCAATGCACACACACACAGAGTTCCTTAAACGCTGTGCAGTAAAAGTTTGCTTTAGTGTCGCGGATACTTACGCGTAATGTGAGCAAAAATGTCTCAACTTCAGCCTCGCTCTTCTGCTCCTTGCCGGCAATGCATTTCCTTTAAAGAGAAAATAACAAAACAAATTAGTATCAGCCTTTGTGAATTAAAGTTCTTAGTTCTGCAATGACACATAATTAAGCTGGGATAATTAGTACTACAGTTCAGAGTAAAAGAGCAGTTCAGGTAGATAAATCCAGCTATTGCCAGAAGGAATACTAATTAACATAAACCGCTTAAGCTTAACATGGCGAGTGCTCAATGAAGAGAGAGAGCAAAGAGCACTAGTTGTTACAAAAGGCACAAGCTTTTTGTGTTCATATGCTATCGCTTAGTGGGCAGACAGGAAGACCGTTTGCCCTCACATTATGTTTCCCTTTTGGCACACAATAATGCACGTAATCAACGAGAGAAAAAAAGGAAAGAAAAGAAAAAAGTCAAACGACCACAGAGCATTTGAAAATAAATTCCCAGCAGAGCGACGCCCCCTCAGGCTACGCCCACCACAGCACACACAAAGGCAATCAAGCTCAAAACACTACTAAACGAAACTACAACTGAACTAAACTCGTAACTCACCTGATGGTCTGGTAAACATGCTCGGCCATTGTGACATCGCCACACACATAGACATGTCCCCGCTGCAGCACAATCAAATTGTACAACGAATCAAATTCCTGCTCAATCAGATCCTGAACATATGTCTGCAAAAACGAAAGCCAAAGCAATATAAGAGAAAAATACTGCTATAAAATGACTGTCAAGCTGGTTTGAAACAAATGTTAGTTTAGGCCAAAAAAACAATTGACCAAAAAATAAAGTTCTGTGGACTAAAAGTTCAATGTCAAAGTGGTTTGTTATTGAATACCCACCTGTCGTATACGCTATTCACTTACCTTGGGAATGTCGGACTCGCGGGACAAAGCGAGAAATACACGATCCAGTATTTGATCCTGCAACAGTTGCGTTTTTTTCCTCGGCATACAAGTCCACATCACGATTGCGACAGCCAAAGAATAGCCAGACTTTAGGCAGCGCCATTGTCGTATCCACTTCGCGCAGCACTTGAAACTCTTGCCAGAAGGAGCGAAAGGGCGCAATTCCCGTGCCAGGACCAATCAAAACCACCGGACAACTGCGATCGGTGGGCAAATGGAAGCCCAAAGCGCTGCGCACAAACATGAAGAGCTCATCATTCGAACGCAAGCTTGCCAAATAGTTGGAGCAGACACCAAAACGTTCATCGCCCTGGCCATCTTCGCTGCGATACTTGACAATGGCCACAGTTAGATGGATCTCATCGCTAACTCGCCGTGGCGAGGATGAAATCGAATAGAAACGCGGCTGCAGCGGCGTCAAATGGGCGAGCACCAACGATGCTGGTGGACGGCAAGAGGGAAACTCCTCGAGCACGTCGAGTAGATGAGGCAGACGCCAGTGCCGCCAATCCTCATAGGCCGATGAGTCCGTGACCAACAACTCCAGACGCTCCTTGTCCGCATTGTCATCACAGAAGCCCGCTAGCAGCGTGAGCAGCTGCCTCGAAGGGGGCGTCGTCAGGTCAAAGAAACGCGCAAGCAGATTACGTAAAGTATCGGCTGGTATTTTATCATGCGGCTCCCAGCACTTGAAGATGCCATTCGATGTTTGCTTCTCTTTGAGCAGCTGCAATTGCAGCACTTCGTCAGGATTCTCCACGCCCACCAGACGTCCCAACAGCCCCTCGACAAGCGGCGAGCGATTCGCCGGAAAGATGCCCACATGATCACCTGGTTCGTACTCGAGTCCAGGTGCACAAATCTCCAGCAGCATCGTAGTCTTGGCACCCTCGCTCAACTTGGTTAGATTGTGTGGTTGTGCCTTGATCTTGCAGCAATGCACCTTCTTATTGTGATACTTCGATAGAGCGCTGTCCAGCGATACCTTGCTCACCGAAGGTACCAGGCGCACTGTGTTCACCGTAAGCGATTCATTTTGCAGCGCCAACGAAGCATCCGACAAACTCTGATCCGGATCCAGGCAAAACGTTTCACAAGCCAGCTAAAGATTACTGAATTTATAGCATCAAATTGAGGACTTATTACAGCTAATCTTACCTTAAATACTTCTGGTGCCCATTTACGAAACGATTGCTCCTGGCCGCACATCTCATCGCCATAGGCAATCTTTAGCAATCGCTCACCACCCAATTCGCCCAGAATATTATCCACATACTGGCCAAAGGCGCAGAAATTCGGATAGGCCGAAGAGCCGAGGGCAAAGACAGCGAATCGGACATTCGAGAGCGGTCCAAAGGTCTCGTCGGTGAAGGTGTCCGAGGTGGAGCCGCGCAGCGAGTCCCAGCGATCGATTTTCTTGACTTGTTGCAGCGGCAGCTTCATAAAGTCCTGCCGAGAGCTGGCCTTCATGAAGGACTTGGAGGAGGTGACCCCCATGCTAATGATACACAGAGAGCAAAGATTGAGACGTTGTGTTTTCTGCCTGCCTCAGCTCAACATAAATTCGCACACAAAAAGGCGGCCGGAACAAAAGGCGTGGGGGCGTTATGCAACGACAAAGGCACAAAAGGGGACACGGCAAAGGAGGCAACAATAAAAGCAGAGATACAAAAGTGACAGCAAAACATTTATTACGCTTGTCATTTGATGTTGGCCAAGACAAAAAAATATATGTAAGTACGTAACGAACGCAGCCCAAAAATAAAATGAGCACAAGGCGAATGCTGGACTTGGGCTCTTCTCTCGACTGGCAAAGCAATTGCTAAAAAGCGTAATCATCCGCTCGTCAGCAGCTCGTCAAGAGCAGCAGCAGCAGCAGCTACAACTGAAACAGCATGTGGGGTTCCTTTGCCTGCAGCTACTCAAAGATGCCCACCATTCCCTTCCGCAAACGCGCTGAGTGATGATTCAACAATGAACAGTGGCAGTTTTTAAAGCAGCACAACAGATAGAGAACAAGAGCGAGGGAGATACTGAAATCCGCCTTGCAGCTACAAAATCCAGTTCAGACTTATCCACTATCCACTGCCAACTGCAGCTGGACTACAACTACGTTGTCCTCCTCCTTGTCCTGTGGCCTTGTCGTGGATAGCAAATGCGTTTAAAACTATTTGAGCTAGCTGCTCAGCTTGGCTTTGGGTCAAAGTTTATGGC
Source organism: Drosophila nasuta (assembly GCF_023558535.2). Lineage (NCBI taxonomy): Eukaryota > Metazoa > Arthropoda > Insecta > Diptera > Drosophilidae > Drosophila > Drosophila nasuta. The sequence goes on along the minus strand of NC_083455.1, from coordinate 13,001,932 downwards.
TTTGGCGCGTCGTAAAAACCTGTTGGTTTTCTTACATAATCAGCTGCAAAGTGCGGCATCCTCCATCGCTCCATCGGACATCAGAGCAATGGAGAGCGTACAACTGGTAAGAGCTTGTTAACAGAATGTTGCACACAGCTGAGCGGACTTTAACTGGATGAACTATTGTTGAGGAATTTCGAGCTCACAACATATAGTTGCATTCAGCCTAAGGACTTTAACATAGCTCCTGTTACTATAAATTCATATTTGTAATAAGGTTATTATTTATAATTTGCTATATACGTTTTAAACCAATTTAAAGATCTAAATTTGCTTTTAGGGCATTAAAAATTATTTAACTACAAATAATTTGAAAGGATTTTCGTTTAAGTACTTGAATAGTTATTTTCGTTTTTACGTAATTTAATATAAATGAAATTATTTTAATATTTAAATTTCCATTCTTTAGTTCCATACCAATAATTTATAAATACAGCTTTTCTAAGTTCTTCATTTGAATCAGTCTCAATTTAATATTGACCAACAGCAATTTAAAATTAATTAAACTTCAATTTTATCCATCTTCTAAGTTTCTTTAATAATTTCGTAACACACGATAGAATTAATTTTAAGAATTCTAATAATTTTCTCAATTCTTTGCTTACAGTATTCTGCAAGCTTTGTGAGCTATCTGACACCACTGTGTCGCGAGCTCAATTTCAAGTGTAGCCCATGTGTAATTCATCAAGGTAGAAAAGCGTTGAGTTGCGAAGCTGCGTGTTGTGTGCTGCCTATCAACTTAATCGTAACAGCAACATTCCGAAAAACTACAACAGCAACAACATAGGAAAGAGCACATAAGCAATCCAGGTAACCAGACAGACAAACACAAACACATAGAAACTGTACGTGCAGACAGAGAGACAGACAGATAGAGAAACGACTCAGTGTTATCCTTGTTTTCATCTCGAATATCGCCTGAGGACCTCAGGAGCTGCTGTGCATTCGGCAACCCAAAAGTGCAGCTTGGCGTGAAAAGAGTGTCGTAATTTACAGCTATGACGGCAACAGCAGCAGCTAAACAACAACAAGAAATGGGCAGGTGGCAGAGCGCAACTGCTACAACAAAAAAGTACACGGAAAAGTAAACACGTAAAAGTAGCAAATTCAACTGCAGGCACTAAGAAGGCGGGGTAAGAAAGGGAAACGTAGACTGTAGCATAATTAAAACGCTAGCAAGCTGTACTGTAAATTGGCTGTGCCTCTTGCCTCAGCCTCAGCGTCAGCCACTTGCCACTTCCACCCACCAAGTTAAATCTCGTTGAGTGCCGAAAAGTAGGCAACACTTTTTTTTGCTCGACTTCTACTCAAGTCAAGTGGCCGTCGGACAAGTTGCACTCGTAATTATTCGCTGCACTTGAAAAGTGCTGTTCAAAAGTGTTGAAGCATTGTGTACTATATTTGGATTAATTATACCCTGCAAATCGCCAGTGCATAAAAGAAAGCCAATAAGCTAAGCTATTTGACTTTAAAACTCAGTGTTGCACTTTGCACTTTTTGACTGCAGTTTTGCATTCCATTTTGTAGCAAGTATTGCTATTTGGAGTGCCGTTAGCTGGTTCATTATGCAAAGTGGAGTAATTGCTACTCGAAAGCGAGAGAGGTACGAGGCATATCATCATAAAAACTATTATGACAGCAGATGCTGCTTCTACTAATGATGATGACGATGATGATGATTATGATGTCTAACTGGATGTTTGCTGGCTAAGTAGCACTTGTATGTTATGCTCAAGTAGCGGCAACGGCAACGGCAACAACGGCAGTTGCAGCTATCAGGATGCAGGATGCACACTCATACTCAGGCAATATTTCGTGTACGATATGGTGGCAGATAAGCAAACCTGTGCACTGTGTCACTTGAAAAGGACACTTACGGGCGTTGATGGCATAATAGACAGCAATTAAGTGAGTCACTTGAGCTGACAAACACACACACTCACACACAACAGCTGAGACACGAAACAAGGACAAAACACAGTGTCTGTCAAAAAGCAACGACCAGTTGAGCACTCGTAACTTGATGATTGTGCATTTTCGGGTCATAATGCACGATTAGTCGTCGAGCTCTTAATGTTTATTTAATGCTTTGCGTACACAATCAATATTTAGACCACAACTACTAATTTAATTAAACGCAATAATTGGTAAATTTACTTAAACCACACACAGCAATCGAAGATGATTTGAAGGAGAAATTGCATTAAATTCAACTTGAGTGCAGCAAGCTAAACTATTTTGTAAACTATTAAGCAAAACAAGTTGCGAAAACTTTTAATGGCAACAGCCCCAAAATCTTGCCACTTGCACTATGTATAACATGCGATGCGAGAGTCAAGAGTCTCAAGAGTGTCGAGTGCCGCTGCAAAGTTGCCACAAAATTTTGCGCATTCTTGACTTTAAAATGAAATCAATTGAGGCAAACAATTAACAGCCAAGCAATTTCCGAAGCGACAAACGCTCAAAGCACTCAATGAACCGGAAAAGAAGCCAACAAAATTGAGGGAAACTCGCATCTTACATCCCCTCCAAAAATCATCCGCAGGCGATGGAATCACTTCTCAAGCTTCTTATGTTGCTCATACGCAGCGTAAGCCGAGTAGCTTTGCTAATCTGTTGAGTGGAACATAATGAAATTGATATGGCATCTACGATAAATTATCGAGAATATATTGATATCTAATTGCCAGGCTAATGAGGAACGAAATTCGTTTGTGAGTAAATCAAATATGGACTGCTAATTAACGCTTTGATTTATTCTACTACTGCTGAAGAACAGACTTTTTCGACTTCTGAGAAACCCAAAACCAACGAAGCATAATACAATTTGAGATCTAATAAAAGCAATAATAAATCATATTAATTGGTTTATGCAGGCATCTCTTCAAGTGAGTCACGCTCAGCGACTTTTACTTTTACCATTGTTGTAATAAATACAAATTGTATAAACAAGCCTCAAAACAACAACAATAGGCTCACGCACATACACACACATGCTCAACAGTCTGGCGTGTATTAATTTTTTTTTTAATATATCAAAAAACATGAGCCGTGAGTTGGGGTAACATTTAAAGTCGCTAAGCGTCCTTTTCCAAGCAGCCGCAGGACATTTTTTTACTGTCGATGCTTATCATATTTTATTGAATTGCCAAATATACTAACACACTTACACACCGCACTCACACACGCACATACATCGACATATTAGTTGTGCGTGTGCGACGAGACAACGCATTCTTCATATGAATTTTCAATTTCGTCTTCAAGAACAACGTCCTTGTTTGGGTATAAATTTAGACATGTGTGTCTCACACACAGTGTGTTTGTGTGTATGTGTGTCTCTTCGGATGAGTGTGCTTGTGTCTGTGTGCGTGAATGTACTAAGTTGTCAAAGCTGTCAAGCGGAAATCCCCTTTACAACATAAAAAACGAGAAATGCCAAACGTTTTATGTCGTTGACTTGCTGATACCACGCTTTTCAACATTCAATATTATTTTAACTAAATAAAAAAATAAACATTATATAAATGATTTGATTAAAGACATGTCAATCATTTTCCATTTACAAATGAAGTTTCTTTCAAGTAAAAAATAGGTAACATTCTATTTTGACTTCAGAGTATTGCATAAAAATAGATAAATAATCAATTGTTTAAATTTCAATTTAATACACATCTTTTAATTATTTATTAAAGATTTACTTTCTTACATTTTCTTTAACCTATTCATAATTTTAGTATTTCACTCCATCACTCTAAAACATTCTCTGTATTCTGTAGCTAAAACACTTTAATTCGAATCCAAATAATCGAACTACAAGCTTGCAATGCAATTGCCAAACTCAAATCTCAAAATATCCTGCAGCAATTGCATTTTTTTGTATCTCCAGGCAGATACGAGATATAAAGAGGATTTGCTTCGAGTATCCTCAGCAGCTTTTATTTAACTTGTTCAGAGAGAGAGAGAGATAGAGAGAGCAGCAGTAAAGTACTCATAGCAGAGCCTTTTTAACGTTGTATTTTTTTTGTATAGAGTATTACTCATACCATATGTAGGACAAACGCACTCACATAGACATGAACACACACACACAGACTTGCCGGAAATATCGAAATAACAAAATTATTGTTATTGTTTGGGGCCAGGCGTGGTGGGTAAAAGGAAATTGCGCGGATTTGGCTGTGTTCCCTAGCGCCACACATTTTGCCCTTTGTCTTTCTCTTTCTCTCATTGTATCTCTCTCTCGTTCTCTTGTCATGTATGTGTGTCAGTAATAAGTACAATAACAGCAGCCAATTAGAAGTAAAAGAATACGATATGTGACCCAAAATGAGTTTTAAGCCTGCTCAAAAAAATGTAATTAGTCAAATATTTTGGAGTAAAATATTTTATCAAAGAAGAAAAGACGGATTTAAAGTTCAAGTGGGCTGGCTAAAGTTTGAGAAAGGCAAGCGTAATTTTTTAAATTGCAAATTGTTTGCCAGATAATAAAAGGCTAATGTCTTACAAATTATGCAATTCTTGCTTAAAAAGCAATTTAGTTGCGACCTTTCGGGGCAACCCTCATTTATTAAACTCGCCAAGCGAGGGGGGCGCGTAGATTGTTGCCAATATTGAAAAGCCGGCAGCCAAATTGATTTATATGAAATTTATGCAGAGCCGCACAGTAAGCGGAAAAGTGGCCAACAACAAAAACAACAAAGCAAAGAATAAAAATGAAAGGAAGCGAGCATGAAAATTTATTGACTCACCTGGAATCCTGGAGACCGTGTTCGCCCGACTCCTGCACTCGCATCGCATACAAGTCCTGTGAGAAGAGCTGCGAAAGAGCAAAGTTGGCATTCGTTGTCATTAGGGGACAGCACTCATACATTAATTAGTTGGTCAGTTAGTCATTTAGTTAGCCATTTAGTTAGTTTCGGCAGTTAGTTATCCGATGATCAATAGCCAATTCTTACCTCTCCATTTTCCGGCGGATCTCCGTTGCCAAAGGTCGAGGCAACCACAATTAGCAACGCCTCGTGCTCAATGGAGGATATATCATAGTCCGACATGCAATATATCTAAATGAGCAAAACAATTTAGTGGCACTGGCAGAAGCCAACACTTTTGTGGTCATTAGTGTCTTGACCTGGTCGAAACACACGCACAACACAATTTTGTGCGCTGTGTAGTTTGTCACAGGTGTTTGCCGCTTATCTAGTTTTCGATGGCAATGTGCAGATGCTTTTTATGCCAACATCCGCACCTACACACACACACACACGCACACGCTAACATAAATATATATACGACACCATCCTTAACTGGACAGTAAGCTGCCAAACATTTTTAGGGCACATTTCGGGCTTATGCTAATTTGTGTAATGTGACATTTACGTTGGGTCGCAGGTTGCAGTTAATTTTAGGACCTGGGCCAAAGCGTTTTATAATGTCAAATTAAGCTTGTTTCCGTTCAGCATGACGTATACTTAATATTCGCACATGCTTGTTCTATTTTTTGCCTATGATTTGGGCTTAAATATTATGATTGAAAGTGTCTAATGCTTTTTGCTTCATTTGTTTCGACATTTTGTGATTTTTCTAATTTTTAATCAGAATTAACTAAGGATTAAGTAAGTTTAGTAAGAATTTATTTACAATGTTATAACATTAATATTTTAAATTTCGCTTTCTTTAAATTGCTATTTATATGTATTTAAATGTTTATCTATTCAATTTTATTTTATTTTTCTAACAGACTTTAAATATTTACCAATTTCTCTATTTAAAATTATTAATTTTTAAAATTATCTATATAAAGTTGCCTGCCTTTCAATCTTGTAATTATTATGAAAAGTGCACTCACCTGCGCATTGAAAGCATGTCCCAGTAGTTCGCATAATTGCTTCGCATATTGCTCCGATTTGCCCGTTTCTGTTGCATATAGCACTGTTGCTTTGATGCGTTTCGATAGAGCGCGTCCAAATAATTTCGATGTAAATTTCACAGCCCTTCAGAAGAGTCAAGTCAGAACACAAAGTCAGAGTATTGGTTATTAGGGGAATATGATACATGCTTTCTATGCATATTCATGTAGCTTAGTTAAAGTTGCGCCATAAAAGAAAGAGAGAGAAACCCTTTTCAGCAGAGTCAGCATCGTCAAAGACATCATAACACTAGACAAGGCTTTATAACGGTTCCATAATATAGAGCACACAGACTTTCAAACTCAAGGAACCGGTTGATTGACATGCCATATAATTGGAAAATAGTCTGCAAGTATAGCACAAATTGCTTAAAAGACGTAAGGAAACACACACACACACAACAAACTTAGGAGCTGCCAATAATCAAATGGCTGCAACACTTTTATTGCATATACATAGCAGCAGGCGCTGTGCGAGTCTGTTTTCCAACTCGTTGTTCTTAAAGCGCAAACACATTAAATTTTAATGTGCATAGTGCAAAAATAACAACAGAACAGAACAGAAGGTCCTTCGCATGTCTTATAACAGAATTTACAGTTTAGTATCCTTCCTGCTCTCATATGTGAGGGTTTTTATGCCATTGTTGTTCAGCTGCTGTTCTTGACGTTCCCTCAACTACTCGTGTATAGAGCAAGTAAACGAAAATGAACGAGAGATGAAGATGGAGAGACGTAAAAGCGGAGGATGAGGCTGCTTATAGGCAGTTTAACTGTAATTCAATATGGCGTCAGGAGCTCACATTTCGTTGCATACTTTTGTGCGCAGTATAATTTGATTTTCATAAAGTTGTCGATGTCAGCGCTGATTTAATTCCATTTCATCATCATCATCATCATCATCAACAGAGACGTCGAGCTCAGCTCTCTTGCTAAAAACAATTAAACTTAATTATGGTGCTGAAGCTTAATAAATACACACACACACACGAATGTATGTATATGATGTATAATGCATTTGCGATTCATTTAAGCATTGATAAAAACTTTTCACCCCTTCCATAAAAACGTCGGAAGTTCTCGTTTTAATATAAAGTGTGCGAGCGTTCGCATAAATAACGATTTCAACATGTTAATTGACAACTTTTTAATGAATTTCATTTTTGCCATTTTGCCAGCCGAGTCTCGCTCGTTCAGTTCACATATATAAAACATATTGCACACATATACATACATTTTATTTGTGCGTGTGAATCAACGCAGTTGCTGGGACTTGTTGAGCCAGAGCAGACAAGCGCTCAGCTTACTTCTAGATACCTGCACAATTTGCAATAAATTAAAATTAATTAACTTATGGCAATTTGCGAAGCATACAAGTGCGCAAACAACTTCATTAATCTGTAACGATTTAAAGTGCCCTCATTAAATAATTAATATATTTTATGCGTCGATACCCTAACAGGAGCATCCTGATTATGGGTTTTGATTCAGTATGACATTTAAGCAAGTTTCTTTTAAATAAAATGTTTTATATGTAAACTTAGATATATTTAAAAAAAAGTAGGAAAAATTAATCATATTTATTTGCCAAAAAGTATAAATGTACATAAACTCAAAATCTTTTAAATAACAAAAAACTTTGTTTCCATATTTGATCCCTTAATAATAAATAGATTCAATCGAAAGTGGCTGGGAATATAACTAAGTATTTGAATTGCATTTTAGACACTGGAGCTATCCGAGATGTCTTGCAATTTTGGAATTTTGTATTGCTTGTGTTGGATTCTTAGATTTTATATCATACCGATGTGTATGGCCGAGATATATCCTATTCTCAATAAAGGAGATTCGTGTTTTGTCCATATCTTGAACATATATTTAGGCACATAACTTATGGATATCGCAAGGATACACCTTTTTGTCATCCGCGAAAATAGTTCTATCGATCTACATTTGGGTCATTTAGAATATACCATAATTTATTTTCATTTAATTCATGGGCTTAACCCCTGATTATTAACTAAAGATTCAGCTTTAATAATTTAGGAATTTCAGAAAAATCGAATTTCCCGTTTTCTATGCGATGAGCTTGTAAAAAAAATGTGGCCAAAATAAATAAGGCCCAATCGAAAGGTATTTGAATTAATTAGGGTTTTATGTTATACTGTTAACTAATACATTTTATATTTCAGCCAAGACAGTGTGATTGAAATCTACATAGTAAGAGACCGTTTTAAATTTTAAATTTGAAATGTCCTAAGATTTGATTTGAAATTTGAGAATTACTGTTTTGCCCACACAAATTTGACTTCAGTCCATACCTAAGGGTATTTAAAATTCGACATTCCATAATTGAAGTTAGCTTTCATCAGAATCAGTTTTGTTTTTACAATTAATTAAGCAACAGTCTGCAGCTCCATGTTTATGTTTTTCGTAGTGTGTTATTAATGCAATTCATTTTGGCATTTAAAGCTGGACAAATGTGTTTAATTATTCACCTTTTTAATGCGGTAAATTGGCTCGTTTTGTTCAGCAATTCCAGCTAAAGGTGAAACAGGTGTATATTTGATAATTATTTTCTTAAAGCTCAAACTGTTTTTGCTTGAAGAGTGATTCAGTGCATAGCTCGGCATGAATCATCAGTTCAAAGAGAGTGTAATTAACAAGCCCAGCCACAGCATGACGCATTTGGTTCCCATCTGGATGCCAAGATAAGCATCACGAGGGTAATAAATGTATATTAGACATCATCTCAAAGGTGTTGGCACAAAGCAGCAGCTAATAAACTTCAGTTGCCAAGCATTAGCATAACAATTTCAACAGCTTCTTTCAACTAGAAATCACCATACACACACATGGCAGGTAGATAAAGTTAACAATACAAACCTGATGTGCAATGCATCAAATTTAACCAGCAAGTTGATGGCCGCTGACAGCGAAGCAGCAGAGAGCAAGGAGAGAGAGAGAGCAGGAAGATAGCTGCCAACGGCAGCAGCAGCAATAAACCACAATCCATGTAATCTACTTAAAGGCTAATCCTTGCTGATGCTGTGTCGTGTGACACGCCACACACAAGCACACACACAAGCACACATACACAGCCACACAACCGCACACACAACTAAATGGCAGGCGAAGGATATGATGAGGCAAAAAAGGTCGCTGAGCTTAACAGCCAAAAGGTAATGACAAACATTTACCGTCAAGCACAATCGCAACTCGCATTGAGCACTCATCGTGTACTTACCGAGCGATTTGTTTAAAATTGAATTTTCGTCTTGGCTTTTTGCCTTTGCTCTCGCCACGTCCCTTCTTCCAGACGTGCGTGCGCCAAGCGGGGTCCTGATATTCAAACGAGGGCTTCAAATAGTACAGCGCCATCTCCTGATGAAACACCGGCGTTATTGAGCCCGATAGTGGTGGCACAATCCAAATCCAGTCTGCCGGGCAGCCATTCCTGTAAGGGAGACAATGACAGAGATAGTATTAGATAGAAATGGCAAAGGATGCTAGTAATTGTTATGGTCGCTGCCTTGCTTTTGCTTATTGCCTGTAATTGACATAATGCCAAAGAGGAGCTGAAGCCAGAGCAGTTACAGCTAATGGTTGATTCTCTGCTCCCACGTTCTCCTCTTTCTTTGCTTAATTGAGCTACAGATACGCAGCGTTTATCTATGTGGATACTGCTTTAGAAAATGCAAATTGCGAGTAATTGAAATATCGCCACGTATTTTTAGACAACCCGAAGAGCTTACAGCGAAAGCGTATTTCTGGCATTTGACTTAACTGGTTTACACAATGTATATATTTAGTCGTCCAGTTTAAATGAAATGTATAAAAATAAACCTTGTAAGCAAATAAAGTTCCACAATTGTGTGAGCTGCAGTTTTGGACAGATTTATAGAGCCAATCAATTCAACTTTTAACAGTGTAATCCATAATTAAAATGGCTTAACACATGTATTTGCGCTTGTCAGGCCAATAAAAAACAAAACAATCCAAATAAAATATGAATATGTATGTGAAAAATGATAAAAACAACTTTGACTGAGCCAAAACTCATACAAAGTTCTGACATATTGCGCGCCATTTATGTGTCTCGCGTGCACTTTACATAAAATGTTGGCGACAACAAATTGAAAACAATAAATTTACTTTTTCACACCTGCGAAGAGTTGCACAGTCGACGCGTCGCCGCTTAAACAGGAAGTCAAATAAAACACGTTAAGCCATAAACTTGCGGCTCCGATATGCCACATCAGGGAGGCAGGAAGGCGCACATTGCGCATACGTAACGTGCACCAAGTAACTTACCGTAGCTTTGACTCGTTTTCGAAATGCTTCATAAAACTCTCACTGGCCGTGTGATGATCCACAATGGTCACATTGCGGCTTTGATACGAATGCAGCACCGCAATATTCATTTCCACCACAGCCTTGTCCTTCCACAACGAGGTCGGAGTTCGCGTATCCAAATTCATTTTCAGCGCCACCGTCTGTAAGCATGTAGTAAACACTAACACATTAGTAATATGCTTCAATTTAATTGCACAAGTGTTTTCGGGTTTCGAATCCCCTTTTGGCTGCTCTTCGGTCTCGCTAATTGCTGCGACGTTATTAATTTTCGATTACAATTTTTGGTTTTTGTGGCCGAACATTGATAATTGCTTTGCTTTTGCTGTTGCTCTTGCTTTTGCGTTGCCTACGTCACGCCTGTGGGCAACAAGTGGCTCCCAAATGGTTTGTTTATGAGCCCATTGCGGTCTGCTGAGCATCGCCCTCACTCACATCAACTATTGATTTTGCTGCCGGCCATGTTACAGTGGCTTCAAATTATGCGCAAAATTTAAACCGAAAGTTTTCAAAAATTTAAGCTCTTGCTAGAATCAAATGATCTGATAAGAAGTGAAGTAAATAAAATAACTTCAGCTTAAATGATATCATATTTTTCTTTCCATTTTAAAATGTACCAATTTGCTTGAAGTAGAAAATAAAGAAATTAAATTAAAGTTGTTGCAAATGAATTTTATTCGTAGAAAAAAAAAACAAAATTAATTGTATTAGATAAAATAGTGTTATAAATAAAATGAAGCATTAGATATAAGAGGTAATGCAAAGACAATCATTTGAAACGTTATTCCATTATAAAATATGCAAATGTTACAGTATAAATTAGACACAATATTTCAAAATTACGGAACATAAAATTGTATTGTATTAAATACAATATTCTAATGAAGCATAAGGACTGAATAAAATGTTTGTAGTATAATATATAAAAAATATTTAAAAATTAGTTCACAAACTATATAAATTAGCTTGCATATTAAAGTTTTCAACTGGAATTCAAGTACATGTAAATTTATGTTTCACATATTTTCACTCTATCATAAACTAAATAAATGACATCATTTATTTGTTCATTTCTGCAAAAACTGATGCAATTTTTCTGTAATGAAATCTTACAAAAACATAACTATATTATGCTGTCTGTAAACGTCAATAAATGTCAACGAAATGTTGTACAACAAATATGAGTAAATGAATATTTAAAATATTTCCAAAAATTTTACATTGAGTCCATAATGAAATTATGCCAATGTGCGTGACCAGCTGACAGTGTAAGTTTGTCTATATATGTATACGAGTACAACACAGTACAGTGGGTAAGAGGAAAGGCTGCATTAGTTCAACAACAAATTGAATAATTTTTGATGAGTGTGTGTGTGTGTGTGTGCAAGTGTACTAATGGCAAGTTCGTGTTCAAAACTAATTAAAAGAGCAAATTGAAAGTGCAAATTCATTAAAAATTGATGCACTTCAAATACTCGTAATCGAAATTCAGAAATCGAAACTCTGCAATCAAAGGAGCTGCAGACAGCTTGTTCCATGAATTTAATTGATGAGTTTTCATATACGTTCACGTATGTAAATTTAAATGTTGCACCTTGCCATGGACAGACTCATGAATTTGATTTACTTTAATGCGCTTGGGTTGCTTTTAAACGCTCTTCCTCTTCTCATGATGCTGGCGGCTCGAGTGTCTCGACAAGCACACACTGCGAAATATTTGCGAGAAAAGCGTTTTATGCCGGCAAAGTAAACGTGATAAAAAATACACAGCAGCGATGCGACAAGAGACGCGCACATAATGCGTTCATGTAATGAAATAAATGCCGGAAAGCTGCAGCCTGCGCGGCACCGACAAAGACATCAAGGACATTAAATAAGGACAATGCTGGTACTATCAATAACGCAATTACAATATGCACACACACAAACGCACAAACGCACGTCCACAGTTTTTAGCCTTCCTGTGATTTTGCTCGCTTCAAGCGGAAATTTTAACACTTTAATGGCGGCAACTTACCTCTAGCATATTGCGACGATTTGTGTCGCATAAATTCCGGCAGCCAATCTCCGTTGACATGTACCAACCGCTAAATGTGGTCGCCGTAAACTGAATGCCGCCCACATCGAAGAGCATGCTCGACACGGCGGGCAACGCGTACCAACGCAAACCCAAATCACTAAACCACTCGAATCTGCAACGAATTTGGGGGAGGAGAAAGTATTTTGGTTGTTTGGTTAGACGACACCCACACACACACGCTCCTGGTGCTGCTTTTGCACTCACTTGGGATGACTTAGCGGCACCTCGAGTATCAACTCTGGCGGGTAATCAAAGTAGTCGGGATCATGACCATTGGCCGAGACAACCAGGGGCAAAATGTCCCATTCGCTGCCCTTGCCCTTCCACCCCAGCTTAGTGCAGACCTGCGAATAAAATCAAGATTAAAAGTCAACAACAAATATCAGAATATCGAACACAGTATAAAAAGTGACATGTTCACATATGTATAGCATACTTCCAGGCGACTTTTGCATACGCACAAAACTCAGCACATTCTGTTTATTTATCGACAGCTTTGTTATTTGTTTGTGTGTGTTTCTCTGCCATTCTCACACATTTTTTTGAACGTATTTAAAATGCGATTTATTACATGGCATTTACTACAACTCCGACAACTTTTTGTCCCAGCCCAAGAGCATTTATGCCTTGTAATTTGTTCTTTTATCTGTGTATGTGGGTTGTCCAAGGGATAATTCAACTTGTTGGTTTAACAACAACTCAAAATATGTGTGTGTGTGTGTGTGTGTGTGTATGTGTGCGTTGTCGGCTCACAAGCAATTGATGCGTGTAAATATTGTGATGCCAATATATAAATTGATAGGTGGATTACAAGCCATAAATAAACGCCCGCAATAAAATATAAAAGAGTTGTACAAAATGACTGTCGATATTGCTTCAAGTCGAATCGATTCCATTCAATGGGAGCAACAACAGCTGTTGGGCACTTTGATTGCTAGGCAACCACTCACAAGTGGCCTATTGAGCGAAATGTGAAATGTGAGTATTTTATTAGACCATTTAAACACACACCTCGCTTAACTCGTTCAACAATACGGATGTCTTTAATTTCCTGCTGAATTGTTTGAACTCTTAAAGCTTTTCTTAAATAACTTCCACAATTTTTATCTGATCGCAGCTAAATTTTCAGGATTTATGGAGACTATACAAATTTAAAACTGACCTATATATATATAGAATTCACAAACACTATAGTTATTATAGTATGTAACAAAATTCTTTAGCTTTACAATTACGCTTACTATTCGACTTTTTTTCGATTTGCCGGGCGCAGGTGGGTGTGGTAAAATTTTAAAACAAGTGCTGTTATAGCTTCATCTTTTAAAATTCTGAGATCTAGGTATTCACACGGACGGATAGACAGGCAGATGGACTGACGGACATGGCTATATCCTCTCAGCTGTTGACGCTGATCAAGAAAATATTTAACTTCTATCTGTTACATACATTTCCTGAATGCACAAAGTTATATATCCTGCTACTAAATGTTATTAAAGTTACCTCTGTGAACTCCACGTTCATGGGATCACCGATGATTTTGCCATCCGTTTGCTTATAGCCAGCGTAAGAGATAAGCTGATTATTCCAGATGCGATAATCATGCTTGGCATCTGTGCGCTGTGGAAATATTGTGATGGCAGATCTGTGAATAAAACAATGAAACTATTAAACATATTCCATGCACACCACAGAAGCCAAACAAAAGCTTAGACAAAGTTCACAAGCTCAGCATATAATCGGCTACACCAATGTTGGCCAAGTCAAAAGTCAAAAAAGCAATAGACAGACAGTCTATGGCTATGGGCTAAACATAATACCAAATATTTGCTAGACCACTTTTCAACAGCGTTCGACTCATTGCCAATTAGTCGAGGCCAAAAACATTCGCCTCATCGATTTGAGTAGATTACCAAGTTTTTGTGGATGGGCGGATGTTAGTGCGAATTGCAAATGTTTTCCAAAAATTTCTAATTGCCATAAACAGCATATTTGAGCGGCAGCAAAATTATGCGAGGCTTAACAGTTTGATGTGCTAAATAGGTAGGTCTCAATGTGAGATCACAAATTTGTGCACGCTAATTAGAATAAGCTGGCAATTATGTGCACTGCATGTTCATTTTTGTGAAATTAGTCGAAAATTGCAAAAATAAAACTATTAAATATTAAATAATATTAACAGCATTAATTAAGTATTTAAAATTTATTGTAGTAAAACAAAAACTAGATATGCAGAAACAAATTTGCTTTCAATTAGTTTGTTTGTCTTTTTCAAATGATTTCCCCTCCAGCTCTCAGTTTTTCAATTAAAACGAGACTTTATTGCTGCGAATTTTTGTGAATTTTTATGGCACAACAACTTGCACTTTGAGCGCAATTGAGGTAAAAAAACATTTTTATTTCTCACTTTTGTGGCTGTGGCAATTTTTGATTTTAATAAAATTTAAGAGCTCCTCACTTACCTCAGATTGCCTTTATTGGTTGCATACTTGATGTGATTACAAATTGCTTCAAACATGCCACTGGTTGTGGTCACATAACGACAATCAAACACCTAGAAAATAGAATTAATAAATAATGCATCAAGAGTAAGTCTCTAAGTTGGCTTTGGCAGCAATCTATCGACTTTTTGGCTATTAGCCTTTCAGCTGGACACTCTGATGGTCTCACAAGTGGCACTTCAATTAAAGTGGCAACTGCAGATGCAGCAGCCAACTTGAACCGTGCAACACCCAGTTCGAAAGTTCAAATTAACTAAAATATTCATGGCACTTATAACATCAACAACAGCGCAAAAACAAGCGGGGGCTTCGGACAACTCAAAAGAAGACTGCTAAATACCCTAAGGTATCGATTTAAGTAGTATGTGAATAATATCAAAAAATATATACATATGTATATTTTGTATTAAACTAGAGAAATAATAAAAATAAACTGGTCTTACAATTAATACATTGATGTGTACGTACTTAAAAAATAAAATATATCTCTTCATTTGATTTTTATTGAATTAAATTATTTGTACTCAGAATAACGATCTTAATTTACAAAATTATTTCTACACTTTTTCTCTGACAGTATTTCCCAATTTAACTACAGAGTATCTAAATAGATGGATCGCTTTAGAGAACAGCCAAACAATTGGACTACATGAATTTTAAGTGCCACCAAAACTTTGCAGCGGCACACAAAAAAGTTAAAATAGGAAAATGGAAAACACTCGTTAGGAATATAGGAAAAACAGTAAAACTCTAAATGAAATCAGTAGAGTTTTGATCTGTTCTCTTCTGTTCTGTTGAATTCTGCTCCATGCTGTTTATGTTTTTGTTTGTGACTCGGTTTTTGCAGGCAGCACATGGGGCGTATGATAAATGTGAATGTGAAGTAATTCGCATTGTTACGAGTGCTCGAGATTGTTGTTTTTGTGCGCTCTCAGAGTGTACATAGAAACCCTTTTTCAATTATAACACTTGAATGCACTTTCTAGATTCCGAGCTTATCCAGTTTTACCTCTCGATTAACAATTGTTTTGGGCATTTTCACACCTGCACACCTGCTGCTGTTGTTACTGCTTCTGTGGTTTATCAATGAAAAGGTGCGAGTACTTACGCTTTGGCTTTATGCTATTTCTCTGCTGAGCTGTGAGTTGTGCCCACTCGAGTCTTTTCCCCAAATCCCTAAACACTTTGCTATTTCACAATTCATTTTTTTTTTTTTTGTACTCCTATCTTCTCTCTCCACTTTTTGTAACTGCTGCTTTTTGGTCAGTTTCATTTGATTTTCTGCTGTGTTTGGTTTTTGTTTGGCTATGCGTATGGTTGGTTTTTCGTAATTAAGTTGGAATCCTTTTTTCGAGTGGGGCCTGAATGACCCATGTGAAACCCATAAGCCATTCATTTATGCATGATGCGTGCATTTAATTTACAGCAAACTTTTGTTTTTCAAGTGTTATTGGATAACTTTTTCGAAAAGTCATGGCGTAAAATGAAATTATCATAGCACAAAACTGTACAACCAAACATGTTTATGCAGCATCATTTTTAAAGCCAAACAAGGAAGAACTACGAGGGCTGGACAATTATTTATTAAAGTCAACTCAAAGATACATATTGCTAAAAGGATCTATTTGAAAATCATCAAAAGAGTTTTGAGACAGAGTTTTCGTTAGAGTTTCTGTTTGTGCGTTATTTCAATGGAGGAATTAAAATAATTTAAAAATATATATATAGACAAAAATGAATACAAAAAAATAACAAGTTCAAATACCCGCAACCTATTCTCAATAAAAGCAAAACAGCGCCGTATTACTCTTACTATAAACCAAATTACTATTCCGAAAAAAATATTAAAACATTCCAAAGCCTATATTTGGTATATATATTATAACTTATAGTATATTTTCAATGTAAAAAATATACCAGATTGTCAACCAAAGCAACTTCGTACGACTTAAAAAAATTGTCGGTAGTTAATAAATATTATAAATATCTTTAGTTTAGTAAATAAAAAAAATACTATTCAAAAGAAATTTACAATAAACTTCTTCATAATATGTCATCAACAAAAAGAAACTCCTCTTTTCACTTAGTTCAATATAAACTTGCACTAATCTAAAGGCATCATTCATTATTCACTTCACAAAAAGACAAATTGATTGACAGCCTTTTAAGGTTTTCGCTTTCATCAGTTCAGCGGCTCTTTCAAATGCAATTCCATTGTTTTGGCCTGAGAACAACTCAGACACCCCTCGCTTTGCTTAGATTTTGCACATATCTCTGGACATACGTGTGTGAAAGGCTGAGAGTCGAGGAGCATTAAATATGTATGCATATATACACACGAGTGTAGTAAATACATTTTTGACGCTAAGTGAATTTTCAAGGTGACTTCAGTGACTGAGAATTGGATGCTCGTGTCTGTTTCAAGATTGTCACTCACACAAACACACACACACACACACACACAGACGAATACACATGAAAATCATTGAAGCGTGGATGCAAATTTGTTCACACATTGCTAGGCACACAAACTCACACATCGTCATTTTGTAATGCCAACTACTGATCATTATAATACACACACAGGCTCACATTTAAATGTAGTATGTATGAATAAATCTCTGTGTGGCAGACACCAAAATTTTGTAAATTAAAATTTACGATGATTTGCATTTCAAATACGCTCAGTTCACTGCTCGCTTTTTGTCTCTCTATCCTCATTCTCTTTCTCGACTCGCTTTGTGCCTTTTTTATCGCCTTTCGAGTGCGCATTTTGCATTTGTCATTTTGTTGAAACACGCATAAATCTTGGATAATACGAACAGGACACATCCAAAGCGAGCGAGATAGATATAGTGTGAGAGAACGAGACAGCAGACAACACTACTTAGATTGCTCTGACAGACAGCCTCTGTGATTTGCTTAGCTGACAAATTGGACTGACTATTTTGCATATGTTTTGAAAATGCTGGAAAATTACACACATTTGGCTAATGTGAGTTGATGAATTGATAGACTGATTGCAGCTAAATGCTAATGACTGTATGAATGGCTAATACATTACCGAAAATTATAGCTTCTAAAAAAGGGATATATTGTGATTTGAATTTTTATATGTACATATATATTTAAAGATGACAAATAATTTAGTAAATTTAAAATAAGATTATACCAATAAAAGGTTTGAAAAATCTTACAGTTAAAACAATTTATAACTTATCAATTAAAATTAAAATTTACAATACAACATTTATAAGTTAAGAACTAAAATGCTAAACATTTTAAAATGTATATATTTGAAATAAATATTTTATTCAGAATAAGAGTTTGTTAGCATTTAATATATAAAAACAATCTACAACATTTTCTATGTTATTGATTTTTTTGAGAAAAGCCTGCTATTAAAATTTAAAATGCTAATAATATTTTCAACATGTTGCATATAAATTTTGTTTCCTTAACGCTGAGCCAGCTTCTATTTATTGCTGCAACTTAAGCTTAAATTTACAATGTTAAAGAGGTGAGTAATAAGTTCTGTATTATAATTTTACGAGCAATTTTTCTTAAAAAGTTGCTTTACATTTGTTGAGCTATTTAAATAATTTAATTCTATAATTTGAGCTTGAACTTGAACAGTGATAAATAATATTCAATATTTAGTGCTCATAATTCTAAAATGTAAAAAATAAAATTTCAGTTTAGCATAATTTATTGCTCCAACTTAAGCTTCCATTTAAAATGTTAATATATGCCATATTTTCTGTATAATTTTGAAATTTGCGAAAACAATTCACCTGCCAACCAACTAAAGTCCATAGATTGCGGCTAAAAAATCTCCAGCAATTTATCTTGCAAAGCGAAAAAACTCACCTGCAGCTTCGACCATTGGATGCGACCAATGCAGCGAGAAGAATTACGCCAAGCTAATTTGGCGCCATAAATTAGCTCCGTTTCGGTTAGCTGATAATGTCCCGTTGTCTCGATGCTCTGTCGCACCTGTTTCCAGCGTGTTTCGTGTGCTGCCGACGATGAGCTGCGACAAATGTTGCCAAATAGTATATAAATAAATAAATCTTTTGGTTTTAGAGATTTGCGTGCTTACCGCTTAATGGAGGTGAAATACTGATCCAGAAAATCCTTGGCATGCTCCAGCACCAAGTCGGATTTGCGTGCTTCCACAGCGGCATTGCCGATGTTCATGATGCTACTCGTACAGGTGGCTCTCGTGCAGGACAATATCTGTGGAAATTCAAATGAAAGCGAAAATGATGTTGACGATGATGCTAAATAAATAAGTCATAAAGTTCTTACAAGAAGGGAAAGGGAAAGAACACACAGCTCAAAAAGAAAAAATATGGCAGGAAAAGTTGCTAGCAAGTTGTGACAATTTAATTAAAAATTTAATTGCTTATCTCTCGGTAATTAAATTTTTGATTGCTCATTTCGTGCGCCCTAATTGCAGCAACAAATGAAGATGAATGACATACAAACAGGCAGACAGTCAGACATCCCGAGAATATGCTATAAAAAGAAGAGTAGGAGGCGCAACAATGCAATGGAATTGAAATTAAACCGAAATGGCACACGGGCTATCAAAAATGGAGAGAGCCAACTGACAACTTCTCGCCCTAAGCTCAATTGTGGCAGCTGCTTCTTTAACCTGGCCAAGAGATTAGACGGCTTCTTAGATGCCCTCCCAATGCTCCGACACGCTGCTCGTTGGCCACGTTTAAAAAGCATTTCACTGTCAATTGCGGATGTTATTTCTGTTTTGCTTTACTTTCACAATTTCTTTTTTGTGTGCTCTTTATGACGCATGTCACTGTAATTATACCCTGTAAACTGTAGTGAGAAAAATGAGGTGTAAAAATACAGAAAAAATTGCAAAAGTTACTTATCTTCATAGTTAAAAATTTCATATATACATAGCTGGATTAGCAGATTTTAAAGCTAAGATTGATTTTAGAAACTTTCTCTGTTTAACGATTAAATATATAAACTCGATTAATTAATAAAACTCATCAGTATTTAAAATTCAAAAATTTGGATATATGCTTTTTTTACTTTAAAGAGTGTCGCACACGACAAAATTTTTAATTTTATATATATTCTACA
Organism: Drosophila nasuta; assembly: GCF_023558535.2. Taxonomy (NCBI): domain Eukaryota; kingdom Metazoa; phylum Arthropoda; class Insecta; order Diptera; family Drosophilidae; genus Drosophila; species Drosophila nasuta. The sequence goes on along the minus strand of NC_083455.1, from coordinate 12,981,939 downwards.
TTTAATCCCAATTTCAACATTTATTCAGATATATAATTTTCTTCATTCATACATTTAATCTATTTTCTCTTTCGCTCTCTGTTTAATATCATCTTTAAATTAATACTAATTTAAGAAACCCTCTGTTTCCAGGACATTCCCCAGTTGCGCAACTTTTGCTGTTTGTCTTTTTGCTCTTCACCTGCACTGCGCTCGATTTGTCTCAATCTCCCCCTTCTCCCCGCCCCGCCCCGCCATAACAAACAGACTCCGCCTGTTAGATGTTATTCTTCGTCTTCGTCTCCTTAGTCGCTCACCTTGGCTTATGGTTTGTTTTCTTTCGTCGCTTTAATTTACTCAACGCCAAACAACAATGCCAACAGCTTGGAGCTCTTCTTCGCTCCTGGCTTATGGCAATAACAAAGCATCCCGCGGTCATAATTAGTTTGTTTTTACAGGCAGTTGAGCTCTTGAATTGGCTTGAGAAGAGAACGAATTGCCACCATAAAATGCTCAAGTGGTTTTACTTGCTGCTTGCTTTAGGTTTCTGACTCTTCAAACTGTGACAATTACATCGCACATACGCCGAGTAGTCGCGCTTTTTACAAAAAATTAACTTTAATTTCTGTGAGAAACGTGATGTTGTGCAAAATTGCAATTAATGCAGCATGTCAAACACCATTTTGACATAAAAAGTAATATATAATGAAATAAAATATATTACAAATGTTAACAGGACATTTTCTTTTTTATTTGATAATAATTTTTTGCTGCCATGAGTTTGTAATTCAATAATAAATATTGCAAAAATTTGTATTTTATTGAAATTGGAATTTCTTTGAAGTCATATTGAAAATGTAATAAATTTATAGTTTTTTCTATAAATAACAAACATAAAAAATATTTTACAAATTTGCTGTCAAATAGTTTTATTTGTATGGTTCATCGGCAGACAATTCGGCATAAAAAAAATTATTACAATTTTGCTGTCAGATGTTTATATTTTTATAGTTATTCTGTGTTTAACTTGCTTCTAATTTTTGCAATTTTTAATGACAATTAAAAGTTCTAACAGCCACATTGTAAATTCTTGTAGTTAATTTATAAGCCGCCGAAACTCTTCAACCACAATAAACTGCTGCCTCAACTTCAAGTTGAACCACAACATATTTCTATAAAAAATGAATCTGGTAAAAACTTTGGCAATTTTCACTCAACTGCACAGGACAAATTTATGCAGAATGCAAACAGCAATACGTGAGTGGCAGCATTACAAACACAAACACAACCACACAACACACACCACACACATGTGCACTTCTCACACACCCACACACATGCACTTGCATCTCCTGGCGTACCCAATTTATTTGCAGCAACTTGCAAGGTATTATTCTAATAAGCAAGACTGACGGCATGATACGTGAACCACGCCTCCTCCCAAAAAGACACAACTGCACCTCATTATGGCGCACAGGCATTGTGTGTGTTCCTGAGTTTTGTGTTTACAGAGTCCAAAAATTAGCTTTCGCTATCAACGTGGCAAGATCTCATAAAGCAGGCAGCCGAAATGCGGTTGCGACGCATTTTCATTTAAACAGATCTTCAGAGTGGCAAATGAATTTTGCTTCCAGCGTCAAATGCAAATAATTTCGAGCTGCTGTTGCTGTTGCTACTGCAGCAGCGTAGTCCTTAATGCCACGCCCACCCAACCGGTTAGTACGCCCACACGCTCACACACAAAGTTCGCCAAAATTGTTTTATGTAAATATAAACACAAAGCAGCAACAACATCGAGAACAGCAACAAGAACAACGCGGCAACGGCCGCGAGTAAAACTTGCCACTGTGCCGGAAACGGAAATTGTTGCAGCTGCAGCGCGTCAACTAAATACATATACAACACGGAGCTCAGACACCCACACAAACACACACACACACCCACTTCAAAGCGTTTAAAGTTTTAGCGTGCAAGTTTTGGTTGCCGCCTCGACGCCACTCGTTGCCCTTTTTTCAGGGGTCGCTGTTAGGATGGAAAATGGGGGTCGAGCATTTCCCTGGCGTGCGTCTTGTTCGCGCCAAATTTGCACTTTTTTCTGCAAGTTTTCCATTTAATTTTGTTCTTATTTTTATGAAATTTATGCGCCTGTAAAGAAGCACAGTCTAAAAGGTGCTGCCCGCTGCGCTTGAGAGTTGCAGCGAATTTTGAATGCGCTTTTATAGAAATATTGAAGAGCAAAATAAATAAAATGAAACTATAATAAATTTATTAAATTCATAATTTGCTTAGAATTAATACAAAATTTAATATAAAATATTGTATTCATTTTCTAGTATCTTTAAGCTACATATGTTCTTAAGTCGAACCTTAATGTATCTAGTTACTAATAACACACTAATTTAATTAAGAAATAGCTCACACTCCTCAAATTAATTGTAATTAATATAACCAAATACTTTCAAGCTTTTCACTTAATTTCACTTCCACAAACCACGTGAATAACTCACTCAGCTGAACCACAAGTTGTAGAGTAATTTAAGTGAATAACTCACTAAATATAAATTATTTGTAGCTTTTAACTTCTGTTGTGGTACTTTTGCAAACACTTTTAACCCACATAGTATTACTCCCCTCCACAACTTTCGCACTCAAAGGAAAAATTTGCTATTGCTGGAAAATTTGCATTGAAATGCGCAAAAACAAATGCAATTTAAATGTAATTTATGAACCACTATGAATATTTTGCATACATTTTTCGTTAGACTGTTGCGTAGTTTGGCTTTTATAATTGGCTAAAATAATGGGAGAAATTAAAGTCATGACGCATAATTACAGCATACATGGCATTAAGTTGTTCAAAGTACAATAAAGAGCTGTAAGAGCTCAACTGCTGGATATCCTCTGGCATCTTTCTTCTTCATTTTATGGTTACACAGCATACGACTGAAGGTAACTCTTGGCTTAGAGTAAAAGCCCTCTCAGGCATAAACATAAAACTTATGAGGCAGACAACATTCTGGAAGCATTTAAGCATCGAGCGAGTTCTCTTCATGCAAATCCCGAACAGAGAACATAAACTTTAATTGACTTCAACTCGAAGCTTACATCTATGAATGGACCTGAAGGGCCTTTTTCACGCGCTTAGTATAATTACCAGGTGGCAAGCGAATTTGCATGAGAGCAGCGAGAAACTTGCAACTGGCAAGTGGCAAGTGGCAAGCTGAGTGTTTGGCCAAAGTCACTAAAGTCAACGGCGATGCAAACTTTAATGAAAATGCCAGCAAAGAGCAAATATTTTGCATTGCATAATTTTATGCGCTTTGCGTATTAAAATGCAACTGAATGGAGGTGAAGCACCCAGAAGGGTTTGGTGGACAGCAGCACAAGCAGCTGCAATGCCATGAAATTTGATTGCGAACTGTGTGCACACACAAACAAAAAAATGGCGAACTCACAGCGCCATTTCCGACGCCTGCTGTCGACGTCGACGCTGACTTAATTAGCAGGCTAACAGCGCTGCAACTGTCAAGGGAACCAAGGGGGGAAGGGAACTCTGTTAAAGGGAGGTACAACTAGTTCAGCTAATTGAGGTTAGTTGGCAACTTTAATGCCAACACGTCGACGTCTTTTCCGCTTATGCAACACTTGCGGCCTAATGAGTTTCAAATCGCAGTTGCTAAATCAGAATTGTATGCCGAGCCCCCAAATCATGTGCAGCAAATGAATTATGCAATAGATAATAGCTCTTCATTTAATTGTAAATAATTGGGACATGTTTAAAACCTCATTTTACATAGCTCATCATTTAAAAGATTACTATTATTACTCAGCAATTGAAGACGTGCTTCAAAAGCTATTTTATTTCAATATTTAGAATTCTTTAGTATTTAGCGAACTTTATTATGCTACAGCTGCCGTAATTAATAAATTATTAATGATTTTCTTGAAAGTTGTTTTGCTTTATATTTCTATTTTTAAATGCGAAATGTAGCTGATAAATTAACCTTCGATTAATAAATAACCAAGTATGGAACTAATAAATAGTTTGAAGACGCGTTTAAAAGTTCTTAAAGCTGTACATTTCAATTAACAAACACTCAGGAAATGCATATGAAATTCTTTGTATTCTGCATATTTTGCATATTAAATGCATAACTCTAAGGGTGTTCCTTTCAAATTTCATGGGTATTGCGGCTTGTTGTCAAAGTTAGAGACATCAGATTTAAGTTAAACACAAGTGAAAAGTTTTCTAACCCCGATGACCACAACGCAAATTACTAAAAAACAACAAACTGACACACACACAACACACAACTGGGTATAATTTTAAAGCACACACACACACATTCACTTAAATTGAGGACAACTTCATTGCAAGGCAAGAGAATGGCGTCGCTTTTAAGAGTTAAGCGACAATGCGGGCGGCTGCCTTTAATCCTGACAAGGCACGCACTTGAGGCAACTTTTACTTAACAAACTGCAGTAAACATTAAAATTGCAGGCAAACAAACAACTGAAGCACACCCACACACACACCCACACACACTGCACGTACACACGCAGTCAAACAATTACACGGCCAACTAGCAGCTCGTCATGAGTATTAAATAACTCCTAGAAGTATGCAATGCTTTTTGCACACAAGCTACCAACTTTTTTACGCGCACAGCAAAAAAGCAGTGAACATGCTGCGAATTGTTTTACTACCGTTTTTTTATTGCACTTTCTCCTGCACTAACAAGGTCATAAGACCAGCAACTAGAGATAGCTACTTGTCCACACGTCCTCAAGCTAATTATACTTGGTAGTCTGTAAAACACTGAATGCGTAACTAGAGGAAACGTGACTCACCTCGCGTCCTTTGCTGTGCAGCGTATCGTATACCTCGGGTCTGCCCTCAATGTTCTTTAAACGCATCGGCTTACGCATCAATAGACTGCGTCCCTCGTCGTCCAGATGCATGAAGCTGCAAGTGATGAAGAAATTTCAGATAAACTACAACTGTTATTTAAGTCCAGCAACGAATTCAACAGCACGTTGGAGTTGATCGCTTGTAAACCCCTCTCGAGTTATTCATCTTTGACTCACCTGCCGGCACGCGACCGATAATCCTGTGACATTTTTCTTGGCTGTTGGTTTTTCGGCGTGGGTGAAAGTTCGCGCGAACTTTTGCTGGACGCCGTGCCGCTGCCCGAGGCGGCAGCAACAGCAGCCACAGCGCTTGGCCCCTGCCCAGCTCCAGTTGCCGCTGCTGATGCCGGGCCATCCTCCAGCTCGACAACAATGCTGGTGTTGGTGCCGCGACGTTCTCTTCCCGCTTGCGGTGATACTGTCGAGATGCTGGTCCGTTTGGGGTGCTTCAAGGGCGTGCCACTGTTCAGACCACTGCCGGATGCTCCATCCGACACGGCACGACTGTTGTTGTGGTCCACTTCATGGCAGGCAGTCGAGATGCCCTCAAGATTTGTGCTCAAGAGCCCATTGCCATTTAACTGTGGCGCTGCTTGTGCCTTGACTTTGATTTTGTTTTGTTCGACTGTTGTTGCTCTTGCCGTGGGCAGCGGCGACTGTTGCTGCTGCTGCTGCTGTTGTTGCGCATTTGGAGTACGTTTGATGGTCACAAAGCGCAGGTTCTCAAATATCGATGTGAAATGTTGCGACATGTTGGCCTCTTCCACTTGCCTTGTCGTTTATTTAAAATGCAACCTGCTGCAGCACACAAGGTAAACTCGCAGCCAACTTTTGATTAAATTCTCCTTTAAAAAAAGTAAGGAAAAAGCAACTTAAAAAAAGAATAACAAAACTTTGACTTGTGAGAAAAGCCAAAACGTTTTGGCCACAATCAATTGGTTTACGTTTGACCTCCAACAGATTGGAAACTTTAAGCAAACATCAGTTAAATTGCCGAAGAAGATGAATTGTAATGTGAGTGCACAAGAAAAACGAGGTAAACCAGATGATTTTGAACTCGATTTAGAAGTGCAAACAGCAAACAAATTTCAATCAAAATAAATGAGATTAAAATCTTTTAAATAGATAGTACAAAATTGAAACTGAATTTGGAAGACATATAAAAAACACAAAATGAAATTAAGTCAAATAAATAAACGTAACATTTTAAAGCGAATTTAAATTTTATTTCATTTAGTCAACAAGATTTTTGAATTAAATGTGTAACTCAAACAACTCAACTCGTATCAATTCCATTTGTGAACTAAAAATTAACCCAAAGAAAGTTACAATAGAACAAGCACCAAGTTCAAGCTTCTCAATCAAGCTTAAATTTAACAGCTTGATTTTTATTTTATCTTCATCAACCGTTGACAACGCACTCAATCGTAATGAAAACTAAACTATATTGGATCAGTTACTCTGCTGCCAATGGCAATCCATTTGATTTGAAGTAGTTTCGTAGTCGTTTAACTTTTAAATCCGCCCACTTCCTGTGCGTAGACAATGCGCAGCTCATTAACTTTCAAATCATGGCAACATTTTCTTACACTCTTCCACATCTCGAAACAATTCCCGCAACTATAACTCAGGCGCAGCTGAGACTCGATTGCCTTTAGAGAGACAGAGACTTCTGGGTTTGCTTTGCTAACTTCTCAATGTTGCTTTTCCATTTGCCTCGAGGGGAGGGACTCTAGATAAGTGCGCGGTGTTTTCCCAGCGTTTGCCAGCACTTAGTAGCAATTAAAAGTATCTTTATGGCAATTTCCCGGCATGTTGAACAGCGAAAGCCACAAACTAAATTTCCACTTTTCTGGTCTGCGACTTAATTATGTGCGGCTCAACATAAATTACTTAATCAAAAGCGGAGACAGACTGTTGTAACTCTATGAAAATTCAATTAGAACACCTTTAAATTTGTTTCTTATAGATTCTGTAATATATATTTTGTGTGTCTGTCAAGAGTTGACAGCAAGTGAATTGGCAACAGCTGTGAAGCCTTTTGTTTTGCGTTAATCTGCATTTGAGAGGGCTTGAACCTTAACCTTCACATTAACAACGTATTTGAGCACTTTTCACGCCCACTTGACACCAGCTGTTGAAGTTTTGCAAGACAAGCAAGACCGAAAATGTTTCAGCCAAAATGCCTTTCATTTTGTTAACTCATTCGCGACTGTTTCCGTAGTCCCGCAGTCCCGTCATCCCATCATCTCATCATCACTGCTCCAGCTGTTGGCCCAAATACATCAACATCAACTGTTTGGCCAGGTAGGATGAAGGACTAAGTACGAAGTTTTTGCCAACAATATATAAATATATGCAACAGGCTGGCTACTTTATGGAGTATTTTCATTATTAATGCCATTGCGGACGTTGGTTAAAGGGGAAGCTCACGAAGAAAATCAAGATTGCTTTATAAGTTTTAAATAAAACTATTATGAGAGCTTGCGCTGCATTCTGCTCAAAACCTAACAATGAATTGGCTTGAATAACGTTTTTATACAACTGCAAAAAGTATAGAGTTGAATCACAATGCAATTGCTATGTCATCCTGAGAGGAATATCAAGAATTGATCTAATCCAACAGTGCACTGTTGTGCAGAGCTTCATTCTGTTTGTCCCCGCTGAGCCAATAGCAATAGCAAAAAAGTGTTGCCTACTTTTGTGCGCTACCTGCAAGCATGGTGCTCTGTAACCAGCAGGTGAAAAATTATATTAAAAACTCTTAAACAAACACACACCCAAACTAGGAGGGAGTAAAAATGATGGTACAGCAATTTGTTGACCGCTGAGTGCATCAGTTGAATGAATCGCCTGCCATTGAACACATATGAGTTTGGCTTTTGATTTGTGGCTGGTTGTGGCATGTGTGTAAACTCTCATCCGATATGTTATTCCAACTGTTTTGGCTAGTTCCACAAACATTTTGAATTCGGGGGCATTAAACAAAGCGGCTTGACATCACACAGTTTTTGGGGTCCCAATTCGCATTTTGGCTCGATGAGCACTCGACATACATTTAAATTCAAATCACAAGCATAAACATTCGCTTTGATTTGCAGACACAACAACACACTCACACACAGATAGATAAAACACACATTCAATTCGATTGTTATTGCTTAAGCAAATGAAAATGATGAACCACATTCTGGTTTATTTGGTTTAATTTGTTTTGTTTTTGTTTTCGTTTTTCCTTTTGCGGGGGTCGGAACAATTCAATGTGTGCCTCCATTGTTAGTTTGGCTAATCAATCAATCAATCAATTAATTGCTGGAGGATGTCTATTTGCATTGCTGATAGCCAGCAGTCGATGTTATTTTTTTAGCTGTCGGCTATTTTGCCACTTAGTCAAAGTGATTGAATATGGTCAAGTTGCGCCATCGACACAATTTGAGTGGGTTTTAGGCCTCAAATCAACCACAAGTTCGAGGGCTTAAATGGACAGCAATACAGTAGACTGAATAACTAAAGCTTTGTTTTAAGCGAACAAAAGCATTTCAGATATTTCAAGTTAAAACACAGTAAAAAAAAAGAATATACTAAAAATATCTTGATAAAAGAAAATGTTATTTTGGCGACTTTTGTCGTGCTCAAGTTCAGATTACAGCATTTTGTGGCATCGTTGGCTGTCTTAAAACGAAGCCAACTAAGCAACACATTCATCCACTCACGCTTCAACACGTATTCCATGCCCACTTGAGGACACGGCACTATTACAACAGCATTTTTTTCGCAATCATCGTTTTAAATCCCAATCAATTGCTTTAAAATAAACTCGAATAAAAATCAAAGGAAACCCGAAACAAAACGACAAGTGCGCTGCGAAAGCCTGAATGCTTTTTCGTATTATCTCAAATGACAACACACCAGCAATGGGAAAATACAAAAACCAAAACGAAAGGGAAATCGCAGCATTGAAAAGCGTCGCACAAATGCCAAGACAAAAGCAGACGCAAAACAGAAGCTAACGACAAAAAAAAAAAATACAAAAACTGTTCTTATTCTGTTCTCGTATACAAATGGCATGCACAATGCAAAAAGTACAACAAATCTGTTAAGAAAACCCATTTATACGGTTTTGGGGGCCAGAGCGTCAAGCAGTGCTTCAGTTGTAGTTAAATAAAAAAAAAGTGTAGCATACTCTCAGGCATGGCGAAAGAGAAAGTGTGCAAAATGGCGTCCCACACACACACGCCGAAAATGTACAATGCTTGACTGTCATAAATATATGAGCTAGGCCTTGGAGCTCAGCTCTTGCTATGCAAATACAAAAATAACGAAAATTATAAAAGCATACTGAACTCAATATTTGCACGATAAAGTGCGGCTGCCTGCTAAAATAAATAATCACATTGTAAGACGTTGTAAAGTGTTGCTTGGAAGCTGGTCATCATGTGATCGCCTGTGGCTTGCCTTTTATGCTCTTTGATACTATAGTATTATGGGATTCGGATTTAACTTAATAAATAAAAGCTGACGACAGTGCAAAGCAGACACTTTTATCACAGTTCTTTACTATGTGCTTAAAAAGTTTTCGTTTTATGGGAATTGCAAAGAAGAAAACATATTTTCAATATAATTAGTACATAATTATTTTGCTTCACTTTATAAACTTGATCACAGCATTTTACTATATGGAAAAGAAAACATATTTTAAATATAATTAGTATATAATCATATTGTTATATTTCATAAACTTTCAAATTGTGTTCAATATTCCAATCATGTTGGCCAACTGAGTAACCCGACTGACTGCCTGACTGACAGACTGCGACACGCAGCTGACGCAGGTCTCCTCGGTATTAACATATGAAAGGATGGTGTGTTAGGGTTTATCCTTTGAAAATATCCTCCCTTTTTTTGTGTTATTTACCAACGGCAGCAAGTACGCATACTTGATGCTGTTAAAATAAAAAAGAGCGAAATGCAAAGAAAAGTTATACAAAATAAATATTCGCACTTTGTTTGGCAACACATAAATAAAATCATATATGTACTCTCCCTCCCGCATTCAAACGCTATGTTATGCATTCTTGGATGATGTCAGTAGCAGCTGCGGCTGTTTTTGCCCGTTGCCTGTTGCCCTTGTCAATATTTATATATTGTTATTTGAAATTGATACGTAAAAGCCAACGGAAAACATTCATTATACCCGTCCAAAAAAAGGGGAAATGTTTCTGGACTGAGCGAAGGCAGCGCAGCGCTGCGACGGAATAAATTACATAAATATGCGCTGAAGGAGAGCTTATCAAATCCGACAACAGGTAAACCCCAGTAGATAATATTATTTAATAACATGTGTACCTAAAAATAAAATAAAATACAAATATTGTAGGCAGTAAGGTTATCGAATTCCTTCTCAGTCTATTGCTGACTAGACAAATAGTTTTGACTGATTATATTCATGGCTTTAACAAAGGCTCCACAACAGAAACAATTTAATCACTATGTGCAATTTTATTGAGAACAAAGCATATTTAAAATACCCTTTAAAATCCTTCATTGTATTTTCTCTGTCATTTCTTAAAATAAACTTTAATTTACGTATTTAATTTAATAAAATTTCAAAATTTTTGGCAAATTCTGTTTTGGTATCACAAAGTCAGGTTCAGTATAAACTAAAATGCATTTCAATTGTTTCTCTTGGAAATAAAATTGATGTTATTTCTGCTTGATTTAAATGCTGTCTATGTTTGTAGTCTATTGCATTACAAATATTTTCGAATTCCTAGCGACAAATTCAATTAGAACAAGTGTCGACCACACACACAGAAATGTTTATTAAATACTTGTAAAATACTCGCATATTTTTTGTTAAACAACATGAATTTGTTTGCTGTTAAACTGGAAACATCATAAGTGAAATGAGTTGCAAAAGATATTTGCAAGTTTATTAGCAAGTAAAGATTCTTTTTGCCTTCATATAATTCAAAACTATTCCTTTATAATTTTAATATGGCAAATGACAGTAAAACATTGTGCCAAAGAAGAATATGTAACATTGTGCATGCAGCAACGGTGGCAGCTGCTGCTCCAAAAAAGTGGAGCAAACTTCACTGAATAGAATTTTCTAAAGAGGGGCACACACACACACACAAGACCACTCTAATGAGTATGAGTATGACTTTAAAGTGCTCGTTATGCTGAGCTAATTGTTTTTAAATTTATTCAATCGAGTTGTGAACAATTTCGCCCGGTCTCATCAAAGTTAATTATTGTTCTAATTGAAACTCTCAACTCTTTGGTAAGGAATTGCTAAATGTTTTTGCTGATACAAATTTGTACAAAAGGCTAATTGTGGCTACGGTTAAGTGCCTGACCCGGTCTTGGACTCTTCACTTCATTATAACATAGATGATTTATTGTTGTGCTCAGTAATTAATTGACTTTATTTGCAAAAACAATTTGCAGTGTTTGATTTGGTTGTCACAGCCCTTTTCATGGCACAATTTCGGCGTCTGGCCACTTTCGCAATTAATTTAATTGCAAATTTAATTTGGAAATTATCCATGGCAACATTAATCAATTGCCAATTGGATTATGTGCACAATTTGAGTGATTTGTCTGGCTCAACAATTGGGCAGTTTTTTGTTTTATTGGACACAATTTGTGGTTCATTTGCAGCTAATTATTTGTCACGCTTAAATTATTTAAACGGCCCAGCTTGCGTATACTTAACGAGCTTTAAAGCAACAAAATTGGGCCATCAATTGAGAAACTTGATGTGGTTTTTGGAGATTGGAAAATATATAACTTCAATTAAATCGTTAAAACTAATATATAAATAATAAATAAAAATGTAAAATAAAATAAAACACATTAAAGTTTATTTCCCGAATTTGAAGAATTGTATTGCTTTTTTATAGGAAAAATTACCTTCTCTGAAATATTAAATTGTCGTTAGTTGTAATTTAATAATTTAATTTTTTTGCTGTGATAAATTTTAAAATGTTTAATATTTTATAAATATCAACACCACATCACATGTAATAAAATAAATAATATTTTTTTCTTTTATATGTAAATTGTTTTTAAATTTTCGAATGTAATTCTTTTTATTCACTGCACTCACAATCTTTAGTGCTAAGCTAATATCTTTTGATTATCATGTTGGTCCACATTCAGTTCCGTTTTGGTTTTCAGCTCGATCCAACGAACTCAAGCGCCGCGCGTTAACTGAAGCTAAGGCAGCAACGCAGCATCCTTAAATAGCAGTTGCTCCCCCTAGGACCCCATGGTTCGCTACACGGTCGTTTTCAAAGTCATCAACCAAACGCAGCATCCGCTCACCATTGGTGTAAAGCTTCTCCGAGGAAAGTCAACCATGGTTTGTGTCTCGGCTGAAGCTTCACACTGGAATGTTTGTTTTGACGGCGATGGCAACAAGTGTCTTGTTATTGCGGGCGTTCAACACGTGTCAGTTTCCTGTGGGGAACCCCCTCCGAAGTAAGAAGTCCTTTAATTCTGTGATATATGTTTTTTATTTAAAAAACGCGATTTTTATTTCATTTTTCGCGTTCTATGGACGCATTTCTAAAATTTTGCAGCTGAAAAATGCGTTGAAATTCTGAATTGATTTCAATATTTTTTCAACATTCAAATTAAAAAAAAATACAACAATAAACCTTAGCTTAAGTGAACAACAAAAAAGTTGTGCTTAATATTAACTTAAATTTAAAATAATTAGAATACCATACATGCCCTATGCTTTTCCACACTTAACTAATATAGCAAATTGCTATTTAAGGTTTAAATATTTCCATTTTTGAAATATTGAATAATTTATAAATATATTTTACAATTCTTTTCTTTTTTTTGTTTTGCTGTTTCAGTAGATTAAAATTGGAAGAGCTTACAAGTCCCGAGAAGTTGTTCTGGATATGATGTTGGCAACGATGCTGTCATAAACTTTTGACTCCAGCGAACAAGCGTGATGAGTATTTGTGCAATTTTGACGCTCTTCCCACGATGTTGCATTGCGATTGTTGTTGACATTGATGATGAAGTTGGTGATGGTGTTGTTGTATATGTACAGGTATACAATAGAGAGACAAGACATTAGTATAATTTAAACAAATAACAAACATTAATGCTAAACCTTAAGATTATTTTAAAAGCAATATGATAAAACATAAGGGAGGGACAAACAAAACCAGATGTTGGCTATTGTTAAGACCTTGAAGTCTTCACTTTTTGCTTGTGTTATGTGTTATTTTTTGTGATGGCTTTATAATGGTGTTAATATTATTGTGATTAATTGATGTAGGTTTAGTTGAGTGTGTATCATACAATCTAGTTGGATTATTTGGTTTTCTACTTTCATTCTGCTTCACTGCATATTAGTTTTTTCAATTAGTTCATAGTTAATGTTCCACATTTTCAACTTTGCACTTTTCGTAGTTAAAGAACCTAAAACACTTGAAGACCAAGGGGGAAACTTAGAGTTGCGCCTTCCAAACATCCCATGCCATAGGTAAATTGTTTAATGGGCGCATCCTGCACCTTAAGCCAACAGAACAGTCTCAATATTGTTTATAAAACGACTCCAATCGGAAAATTGCATTGATGAGGCTTTTATAGTTGTTTAATCTGTTGCGTCTGCTGATAAATCCGTTGAAGCTATTGATTGCTTTATATGACGATCCAGCTACTGAATTCCATAGCCTTGCGAATCCATTAAAACTCCGAGCACTTCCAGCGCTGTTGTTTCACCGTTACCTATAGAAATAACGACCGTCGTATTGATTCCGCCAAGATTTGATTATCCATGTGAGCAACTTGATGATTTTTAAATGAATTAACACACCGCAGAACTGTGATGATTATTCCAAAATGCTGGTGAGTTATTGCAATTCCTTGATTATGTGTGTGTCAGCTATCGATGAGTTTCAAGAGGGGCGAGTAGCAAGTTACGAGGAGAGAAACCGCACTGAGGTACGTTTAAGAGAAGGGACAGAATGCATATAGAGTTCAGAAAATGTTCGTCTTCAGGGTCATGAGAGTAAGAAAGCACTTTGTAATTTTTACGCAGGGGCACGCGAATAAGTAAAATATATATACAGAGTTTGAGAGAAGGGCCTAAAAAGAAAGAGAGGAGGTAGCCGCATCGACTCCGTCAGAAGCTTGTCCTGCTCGGTTGAGCTGAACTCTGCTCGTAGTTGCAACGGAAATCGAGGGAAGGTTTTTTGTATAGTTGTGTATTGTCTTTTGTGAGCAGCAGTCACTTTGCTCTCTTGCTATGCCGCATAATGATTGTGTGGTTTGCAGAAGTATTAAAACGCCAAAACAGACTCATTATGTGAAGAGGCTTCAAATGGCAATAGCAGCTGCATTTTTGCAGTCTATTTGGGCGCCATCTGCGGCATAAGGTAAATTGAAGGTGTCTAGCCATTCTTTGCACTTCTCAGTGCTCTCAAAGGCCAACACATTTCTTACATACTCGACGCTAATGTTGGGACGATAACTGCAAGTAAAATAGTAATTTGATAAGTATGCTAATATAGTAACATATCTCAACTGTCACTTACGATTTAATAATGACGCGCAGGGCCGCTTTGCGCTCTCGCTCCAGGAACCATTCAATCATGTGACCCGACATGAGCGGCGCCTTCTTATACAAATCAAATAATTTACAATAGTTGCCAAGTGACCAGGCGGAACGAAATTTTAGGGCATGTGCTATGGCAGGATTCTCGCGTTGATCAGTTGTAATGGAACGCAAGACAGTTGTGATGTCTATTAACAAAAAAAAATACAAGGTTAATGAGAAGTCCTTTTCAGTTAAAGCAAACAACGTACCCAAGGTATTCTTTGTGAAGATGTAATAGATGATACGATAAGCGGTAAACTCGAGGGAATTGCTGCTGTTGCCCAGCTCCAAGTAAAGCATCTTTAGCTGCGTCTGGCACTGGTTGAACTCTTCATGATCACCTTTCTCCATTGCAATGCGTGCATGCGTCTCATAAACCTCCACTGTGAACTTATCTCGTATACCTTGGACCTGGAATGTCGGCAATTAATGACAATTGAATGTTGTGCATATTAAAAATGTGTACTTACTGTTAGATCTTGGCGTATGGACTTCAACTGATCGCACGCATAATGATAATCCTGATTCGTTCGCCATTTGCCTTTTACATTGGCCAGCGAGTGTGTGAGGACCTCAACGGGACGCACCTCCGACGGCGAAGGAGCTTTGGTCAGGCGCAAAAATGACTTTTCTAAATCCCTACATGTGCCTACAATATGCAAATCAAGTAAATCTAATCCTGCACCACCAGCATCCTCATAGAACATGGCTGACGATGAAGACGATGAACGCGACGCTGCTGCCATCAATTTCTTCTTATGCTTGGCCGTGGTGAGACCAAACGGTGAGCTTGCAATTGCGACGACAGATTTCTTAGTCGAGCTGCCACTCGACTGTGAGAAACGTGCCGCACGCTGTTGCAAGCGCGCTGTGTCATCATCAACGGCGCCGCCAATCGACGACGACGCATAGAAATGTGGCGCCTTCTTTTTGCTCCCAACACCACCACCACCAGAGGAGGTTGAGGCTGCTGCGGCAGCTTGTGCTGCTGCACGCTTGTTGCGCTTCATCAGCATTTTCTGCTGTTTACGCGACAAATTGGAATTAATCGGTATGAAATCACTGCCCAGCGAATCATTCGAACTGGTCTTGCGCAGCATCTTGCGTGCCGGGGGACTATTTGTGCCGCTGCTACGCGATCGAGAGCGAGAACGCGATCGGGAACGGGGAGAACGAGAACGTGGTGTGCGGGAACGGGAATAATGCTTCCGGTTGTTGTATTTCGAAGACGACGATGTCGATGATGTTGGCGAACTGCAAAGATAATTTTTAGAAAATTAGTTTTCAATTGAAAAAGGAGATTTAATTCGATTCCACTAACACATAATTCTAGATAGTCGTGAGTCTATATATTTGTAAATTTGTAATATTATAATTTTTCAATTTAATCCGTAAGAACTAAGAAGCTGACATAGTTTTTCGCATTTTAAAGTGTTAAATTAATCTTAAATCACTCATTAAAATTATTATGGCAAGCAATTAAGTTTAATATTTCGAATTTTAGATTTTAAGAGTTAGTGTTATTAAAGAGTTTGTTAGGTATTAAAAATCAATTTCGCAAAACTAATAATAACCTATTAAATTGCAATCTGTCAGTTGTTTATGCACTTAATGGTCCGGAAGAATAGTAAATAAAATAAATCAATACTAATAATTGCGAAATTTTAAAAACATGGGTCACTTCCATGTTATTTCTGTTTTAGTAACAATGTTCACTCTTCTCGTGATTTTACTATTACCCCCCAGGTTCGCGGCATCAGGCAAACCTCCTCGTTTTACAAATCTTAAATGCGAGATATTGGATCCATCCTATGTTGTCTATGAAAAATGTTATCTTAAGTTACTTGGCCGAGGTATTGTTGCTTTAAATGTACACGCAAAACTATTAAAAGGTCCTTTTTATAATATCCTTGTTATATTCAGTTTGGTCAAATAAATAATTCTGTTCCCGTTTTAGATAAATCTTAGCTTTTGGCGAAAATTCAATGGGTTTCAACCGTTTATGTTCAATACAACTTTCGATATATGCAAATTTTTCCGAAATCCGAAATCAGAATTATCATTTCGAGCAATAGTTTACAGTTTTATAGCTCCAAGCTCTAATATAAATCACACTTGTCCCTATAAGGTAAGCGAAGAGTTTCATAAAAGTTTTTTCGAAATAAGGAGTTTTAATGCTAATTACAGGATGAAATTGTTGTGCGTGATTTGGTATTTAAAGAGGAGTTTTTCAAATTCATGCCATTACCACCTGGCGAATACCAAATTCAAATAATGTGTGCGACCGACAACCACTAGAAAACTAGAATATATGTCAACATTTTGCTTGAAGAAGATATAATTAAAGTTTAAAACTGCCGGCAGCTTAAGCCTCAATCAATTGTAAATGATAACCATAGCATAGTTTTGACTTTCAGAATAATTTTTACTTTGGTTTTTTCTTGGAAATTCTAATGAGCCAGCCACTAAAAGCTGTTACAGAATCAAGTCTAAGATATTTGTATATAAAGAAAAATAAAAAGGCAATCGTCAAAAACGAATTCAGTTTTTTTTACAACACACCAAATTAAAAAAATGTGTTAGTGGAAAAAGGAATATATGCATATTAATCTATATAAGTAGAATTTTAAACTTACCGCGATCGGCTCCTAGAATAACGTTGATGTCCATAGCCGCTGCCATTGGAAAACTTGTTAAAAGCGTTCGGTTTTTGCTTAAATTGATTGACAGTTGACGACTTTTGACTTTGCTTCTGAGCATTTTGTTGCGACTGTGGCTGTTGCTGCTGTTGTTGTTGTTGCTGCTGTTGTTTCTTGTTAAAATAGTTGCTGCGCTGTGGCGGCGGTGGTGTGGCATTGTTCAGCACCACATCGATGCCATCGCGCTCACTGTGCACCGTTGGCATAGGCTCATTGTCCCAATCTCGAGTCCAGAGCTCATTGCGATTGGCAGCAGCAATTATTTTACCTTTTAGACAAATATCGATCTGATCCTTGTCCAAGTCCGTGGTGCACTTGGAATAGCATCGCGCAACATATTGATTTAATGAATCGGGCCACGAATCATTAGATGCCATTTGAAAACAACTATTGGGACGCTTAAAAGCATTCGACGATTGTTGCTGTTGTTGTTGTTGCTGCTGCTGCTGCTGTTGTTGCTGCTGCTGCTGTTGTTGCTGAGGTTGCTTTTGTGGTGGAGACGACAACGGTTGCTGCTGCTGCTGTTGTTGCGCAACTGAAGGTGCAAGTCCCGTTGCTAAGTTAGGTAAGGGGGGGCGGTGGCTTGCTTAGATCGGGAGTCGGCGGCACTGGCGGTGCAGCAAACGGATTTACGGGAATGCCGGGATATCCAACAACATTCGACGACTGTTCAAAGCCAGTTTGCTGCTGTTGCTTGTTCATTTGGTTGTTATTGTTGTTTTTATTGTTACGCTTGCGCTTCTTTTTATTTGCATTGCTATTATTGTTGTTATTGTTATAGAGATTAAGTTGTTGCATCGCTTGTTGTTGATGTTGCTGCTGTTGTTGAAGTTGTTGTTGCTGCTGCTGTTGTTGCAATGGATTTGGCGCATTTGCCAAACGCTTTTGATTCAAATTCAAATTGAAACGTATGCCACCAAAATTCTTTTGCTGCTGCAGCTGCTGTTGATGTTGTTGCTGCTGCTGCTGATTCTTATTACCACCTGACTGAGCAGGTGGCGGGGGAGGCGGTGGTGGAGCCGAGGGAAGCGGCGGCGGTGCCGCTAATGCAGCACTACTGAAGCCTGGCGGCGCATTCGATGAACTGATGGTTGATGTTACCTGCTGCTGTTGTTGTTGCTGATAGCGCATATAGTATTGATAGTATTGCTGATAGTGCTGATGATAGGCGGCCGCATTATTGTTGTTGCCATTATTGTTATTGTTGTTGCCTTGATGCTGCCACCACGCATAGTTGTTCCCCCCATTGCTGTGCTGCTGCAGCTGCAGCGTTGGCTACCTGTTGTTGCTGCTGCTGTTGTTGTTGTTGTTGCTGCTGCATCTCCTGCAGCTGGGGTATGAGGGGCGGCGGAGCGCTCATCGCATCGGACATTGTTTTATACGTGGCGTGTGTGTGTATGTGAGACCACTCTTAACCTTTTTGGAACTTACCTTTTATTTTATTAAATGAAAATACAATTCGTGCTCAAAACTGCGTAGGACGCATCTACAAAGAAAAAAAAAATCACCCATTATGGTTCATGTGTGTGTGTTGTGAATGTACGCCATCTTGATTTTATTTTGCTTACCCAAGAATCTCTGTGGCCTATATAATTTTCAAACTCACTTTTAGCAATCGCAAACTATTGGATTCGCTAAAACACTGCTAGAAATTAACGCGCACAATGCTCTGCTGGCTTGACACATGTGATTAATAAATGTTTATTGCTTTTTACACAAAATAATGTAATTTCTAAAATCACGTTTGCACACACAAGGCGTGCTGCTTTTTAGTTTCAGAGACAGGGACGTTATACTTTTACAGTATTGATTTCGCCATCCATATGACATTCCAATGGATGGTAACACTGTAATGCGCATTTCGATATAAAGAAAGGAAATTAAATTATCGAATGCAATTTAACAATAATCTATTAACAGAGAGAAAATAATTTATACCACTACGTAAAAACCCCAAACAAATAATTAAATTTTCAACACAATTTACACAATTATATTTCTACGTACTGGAGAAAAAACAGTACTGACATTGATTTGGACGGTCACACTGAGCTGTAAAAATCTCTGCTCGTTTTGATATACAATAATAGGGCTGTATTTAGTAAAGTATCGAGTACAATTTAGCCATCAACTAGTAGCATCGAACAAACAATTCGACATTCGAAAAAAAACGCGCACTAACTCTGACGCTGTTGGAAAATCGCAAATAAAATTAAAATTTACCGCATAGTTAGATCAAAATAATAACGACAAAATAATAATGACGCTTTCGCGCACTAAACATGCAACGCGTAATCATTTGCCCAATTTGATGAGCAATGTACCCGACGAGTACCAGGAGCCCATTAAGCAAATGTGCCTCAAAATGATGTCGCACGATGCCTATGGAAAACCGTAAGTAAAGTGACCCTCAAAATAAATATATCCACTCTTATCCTACACCTCTATGTACCGTATAAAAGTTACGAATGGACCACGCGCGACTTTGAAATGGGCGCTCCTCTGGGACGCGGAAAATTTGGTCGCGTTTATTTGGCGCGCGAGCGACGCTCACATTACATGATGGCCATGAAGGTGATGTTCAAGGAGGAGCTGCGCAAGGGCAATGTAGAGCGCCAGGTGCTGCGTGAAATTGAAATACAGTCGCGTCTCAAACATCCTCACATTCTGCGCCTGCTTACCTGGTTCCACGATGAATCTCGCATATATTTAGCGCTGGAAATTGCTTCCGAGGGCGAACTTTTCAAGCATTTGCGCACTGCGCCCAATCATCGCTTCGATGAGCCACGCTCTGCCAAGTACACTTATCAGGTGGCCAACGCCTTGAACTATTGCCATCTCAACAATGTCATTCATCGTGATCTGAAGCCAGAGAATATTCTGTTGACGAGCACCGATGATCTTAAATTGGCAGACTTTGGTTGGTCGGCGCATACACCAAATAATAAACGCAAAACCTTATGCGGAACCTTGGATTATTTGCCGCCCGAGATGGTGGATGGCATGGCCTACGATGATTCGGTCGATCAATGGTGTTTGGGCATCTTGTGCTATGAGTTTCTTGTTGGCAGTCCGCCCTTTGAGTCAAATACCACCGAGAACACATATGACAAGATCAGACGCCTCAATGTTCACTTTCCATCGCACATGTCAGCGGGCGCCAAGGAAGTCATTTCAGGCGTAAGTTAAACCCTACAATTTGCATTCATATCTCCTAAAATGATTCTATTTCATCCTATAGTTGCTGCGCCGTCAAAATCAGGGTAGAATCAGTTTGGTGGATGTGATGACGCATTCTTGGGTCAAGGATGGCATGGCAAAACGTGCCGCTCAGCTGGAGAAACAAAGCATTGAGCGCGGCAAGGAGAATTTGGCAAGAAATTAAAATGAGTTGGTTTTTTATTGCTTTTGCTATAAGATTTTCACAAATACATATAAAATATTTCAATAATCAATTATGTTTTAAAGCGATAGAAACTTTGTGATCGCTAATTAATTATTTATGCTTTAAACGACCAGGAGATACCAACTTTGTGGTCGCCACTCATCGGCGAATTACCATCAAAACCAAAATAATAGATACCCTCAATGTTATCTGTCACCTTAATTTGACACACGAAGCCCACCTGACAATCGTCACTGATCCTGGCCTTAAGCAGCGTCTTCTCATCGACTTGATACTGTCCACCAACTGTAAACGCCTTCATGTTCTCGCCAAACAGATTCGCCTTAAGAGCCACGGCCCATTTGTCGCCCAAACGTTGAAACACTGAGCCGCGCAAATCCTTAAACTTCTCTCTGCAAATAAACTATTGGATTAAGATGCGTTGTATAAAGTATAAAATGGCAACTCACAGTTTGAGCATATATTCGGTTGTGTCATCCACGTAACCAACACAAAGCGCATGCATATCAATTTGTCGTTGTTCCACATCGAATTCCAAGCGACCGCCAAATAGAAAATGCTCTATGGGCTGTAGCAGCAGGTAGCCCATGAATTTGGGCGAGTGGAGCACAGGGATTATAATCTCAGACTTTAAAGGAGCTCGCTCAAAGCCGGCCAAGAGCTCGACTTTGGGAGCAGCACTGAAAAAGATGAAAGCAATTTAAAAGTAAGAATCGTTATATATTTACAATCCAACCGTCATGAAATTCTCTGAACTTAATATAAAAATTGTATTCAAAGTTGAAAACCCCTTTTGTCGCTTTCAGTACTTTCTATAAATATATCTCACCTTCCATGTGGTCCATAGAAGCCCTTAAGCACGCTATAAACCCCTGCACCCAGGACTTCACTGTTCGCTCCAATCAAGCCTAAAAGTCCGTCAGTTTGCCAAGCTTGTGCTAAACTGAAACTACCGAACTTTTCACGCATTCCCACACCGCCCGAGACACTGTTCAAATCTGGATTAGCCTTGCCAATGGAATAAGTGCTTAAATTATTCGATCTCATGGTGCATTCGAGATGCCAAATGCCAATCTCAAAGCCACGAATTAAACACTCTTTGGCCAGGTTACCCATTGTAAAGTAGGTGGTCATTTTTTTTTCAATTTCCAATGGTGGAATGAAATCAACTTTAGACACTTCCGAAGAGTCTTCTGACGTCTCTCCCGCTTCGGAACTTGCATCTCCTTCTGCCGGCTGTCGGCTTCGACGCCTAAGTTTACTAATTCTTTTCAACATTGACATTTTGATAAACTATGAATTTGCGGTAATATGTTCGAAAGAAATTACTTGCTAGTGATTAGTTAAGCCTACCGATTTTAGAAGGGATTTTCAAATTTGAACACGTAGTCAAAGTTTGCCACGCAATGAAAGGGGACATTTGATCTTCATTTTATGTAATATAATAAAATATATAATAAGAGATCTCTGATCTAACTTTTTGTCCAACATAGTTAAAGTGTTAAAGTTATGAATATCGCTACCTAAATCCAATTGCAAATCTTGGCACCTATTCAGCTTAACAAATTTTGCCCACCTAGCTATTATCATTATCGTTGTGCATTGATAGTTACGTCAGTTTATACTTACTCTTCCTCCTTTGGAAATTCGCCCTGTAAGAGCGTATAAAAATTGGCACCAATTGCCTCGCCAATTGCTTGAATCGAGCTCGCCCAGGCATCTGTTCTCCAAGTCTGACTCAAGTTGATGTTGCCCAACTTTTCGCTTAATTCCACGGCACCCACAACGTCCCCAATATCGGGAATCGCCGCGCCGTATGTGTGAAAGCTTATGTTCTTTGTGCTGCTGATGCATTCGATATTCCAAACGCCTTTGCCATAGCCTTGGTTTAGGCATTGCTTGGCCAGATAGCCCATTTGAAAGAATGTCATCATTAACGGCAGCGGTGGATATTCCGTATGTTTCATCTCGTCCTTGACTGCGATTTTCGCTTTAGTATTTTGATCACTTTTGTTCTTTTTGAGATTTTCTTCATCTTCGTTAACCTTTACAGCTCTCTTTTGCTTTTTTCTAAACAGTTTTCGAAGAAAATCTTTGAGTTTCTCCATTTAATTTAATTGATAATTTAAAATTTAGTAAACAAAAAAAACCAAAAAAAATTTTAAATATAGCTCTTTATGAAACTGTTTTAATGTACCTTGACTTAAAGATCGAAGAGCCTGAGTTTTGACAAAAAAATCTTAAACTAGGTTTAAACTGGTACCAGAGATCACGAATAAAACCATTAAAAGTTCCGTCATCATTTGTATTTTTATTATTTTTATAATCTCGTAACGCACAGTTTAGTTTTCGACATTAAATAGAATTAATAACAAAATATGTTTGTGCAATAGGCAAAAAGTTAAGTAACAGTGATTCAACTTATAAACTAACACTGCAAGGAGAGGCCGACACCAAACTTGTGATTGCCATCGGTGATGTTCTGGCAATCGAGGATCGTCGATATAGACACTGTGATGCCCTCGCGCAGCTTCTGCTGATATCCCAAGCCCAATTCAACCTTGTTGTTGATCTTGGCCCGAATCAGAGCATCGCCCTCTAGGCGATAGATCATTCCCACACCTAAGTTCCAGTCGCTGGGCACTTGCTCGCCCTGCTCATTGGTGGTGGCCATTGGTTTGCCAACCTCAACGCCCACATCAAACTTATCGTTGGCCTTGTGGAACAGCGACACTAGCCAGCCCTCTGCGTTCACTCTGCATAGGATTAGTAATATTTTAACAGTCTTTAAATAAGTGAGACGCATCACTCACAATTCGGCATGAAGCGTGCTTTGTTCGTTGGTATAGCCAAGGGCTAATTTCCATTCCAGATTCTCGCTGCTGGTGGCGTAGTTGACCGAAGCGCCGCCCAGAAATTCATTATGCTGCAACACCAAGGAACCGGCTATGTAGGGATCACCTTTGTTCAGCCCGATTTTGCCCAAGATATTGAACTTCTCCTTGCCGAGATCAGCCAACAATTTGGCAGACTTTTCCCTGTACAAAATGTCATTCAAACAATGATTAATTAAGACCTATATTAAACCTACCCCGATGATGGCTGGATACTGGCTTCGGCTATAAGCATGAGACCCTCGGCCAATTTCTCACGCTGCATAATTTGGCCATAGAGCAAATTTTCGGTGTTCCAGCGTTCGGTTAATGTGACCCCGTAATCCTCGATGGTATATTTGCTTTGCAGCGAGCCCATCACCTTGCTGGCATCTTGATTGGCAAAACCAGAGGTGAAGAACTCAATGCCCGAGCTAGTCAGAGTTTTGCACTCCAATTGCCAGAGACCTGGATGATAGCCAACCTTGAACAGATTGCGAGCCAACATGCCCAAATCACAATATATCGGCGGTGCCATTGCTGGTGGCGTTGTCTTCAATAGTTTGTAGACTTCAAGCGGTTGATATGGTTTCGGAATTTTTGAAAATTTTAGCAATTCGTGTTGTGTCACCGGAATTTCTACTTTAAATATGAATCTGAATCGAGCGTCAGTCTGTTTCTCATCCCCCAACAAAATAGTCACATCTGATTCTAATGATATTAAATTCTATGTATGCTTTGCGCAAAACGAATTCCGTTTCATTTAAATTCGATTTTAAATTTCTCCCTCTCCCACCGACTACTGACTGACTGTTATCGATAAATCGATTACACTTGTTCGTTTTATTTTCAAATTTATTTTTAAATGCACAAAGCTCAACGATTGATTACTCTCTCTTCGTTCGTATTTGATTATTCCTTCACTGCTTTACACTGCAAGTGCAAAAATAACGTAGAGCTTGTTTAGATTTTTAAGTTTTAATAGGTAAATTATGTATTTCACTGTTTGCCAACAATAAATTATGTATGTTATTCATGTACTTAGCTATGCACTAAACGGGGATTCAACATCCGATCGATCCGATCCTTGCTTTGTTGGCAAATAAATCTCTGTCTCTAAACGTGAAGTGTGATTTTGTATTTAGTTTTTGTTGTGTTTTATTGTTTGATACACTTTCATTTTTGTAGACTTTTCTTAAATGTTGTTACTGCTGTTGTTGTTGTTGTAGTGGATGTTGTTGGTGTTTGTTGTTTATTGCTGGCAGCGCATTCAGCTTCAGAAATCTTGAACTAATTTAGGCTTCCAATTCGAGGCCAACACCAATCTTGTGGCCACCGGCATTGAAGTTCTTGCCATCGACCAATGTGGACAGGGTCAAGGTGATGCCATCACGCAACTTCTGTTGGTATCCCAAACCGACCTGGCTGGCATTGTTAACCTTGGCGCGGACGCTGGCATCGTCATCCAATTGATATTTGGCGCCAATGGCGAACTTGGTGTTGCTGGTGCCGCTGGCCCACGACAGCTGAACGCCCACATCGAGCTTGTCCGAAGTGCGTTGGAAGATTGAGCCGCTGAACTCCTGGCCATCATTGCTATAAAAATCAAATATATTGCTTCAGTAAAAATATATCTTCATAATGCAACTCTCAATCACTTACACAGCTGTGTGCAGCACAAAGTCCTTGGTGGAGTAGCCGAGGGCAAAGTTGTTGGCGGTCAACTTGGATTGCTGTGTATCGAAGGCGGTCTGGTAACCGGCCAACCATCCCTGGTAGCCCAGAACAGCGGATGCATTGATCAAGGGACCCTTCAGATCGATGTTAACATCCGAATCGGCCTTGACATTCTCATGTCCATAGGCGACCTTGAATTTGCCGCTCTTGTTGCCCGACTGTGGTGCAAAGTTGCCCTCCAGAGACAGCTTCAGACCCTCGAGCAGCTGATCCTGGACAGCCACCTCGGTGAAGAGGGTGTTGTCTGTGTTCCATTTCTCGGTGAGGGTCAGGCCATAGTCCTTAACCTTGTACTTGGTCTCCAGGGAACCAAAGACCTTGCCCGACTCCTGGTTCGAGTGTCCGGCTGTGTTGAATTCAATGCCCGACGATGTCTTGGTCTTCAGGTCCAACTTCCACAGGCCAAAGTTGTAGCCTTTGCTGAAGATGTCGCGAGCCTGTTTGCCCAAATCGCTGTATGATGGAGGTGCCATCTGTAAACAGTCACAATTGATTGCATTAGTATAATGGTGAAACTTCATTAGAAGCACATTTACTACATAAACAAACAATTTCGTTTGTTTAGTGCGGCATTGCGCGTAAGAATTGAGATTAGACTCACAGTTCTTATCTAATCTTAGGAAATGACTTAAACATTTCATCAAAACAAATATGTTTGCGTAGTAATAATAATTGGATGGGTAAACAATCCTCGAAATAAACCTAATGTATACATTTTTGCTACGTTTGCGAATATGATAAAAGATAGAGACAATAAAACTTTTTTTAAAATGGCACAAGAATAATTATAATATAATGCATTATAATTATGCATAATAATTATAATACATACTTAGAACCGTATGCGAATGTGACGAATAAGGAATGGAGAAAAGAAACGTTTCTCACTGCAATTATCTTTGTCGAGTGGTCGAAGTGCATTGCGCTTTTAAAAATAAGCGTGAAAGTGAAAGAACTTTATAGTATTTTCTTAGCTAAATGTCAATTTAGAAAAGTACTCTTTAGGAAATCGATTGAAATTGGTTTTCAAGGTGGCCCCCGGGGCCCAATGAAAGTCTCCACACTCTCTCACAAAACGTGCCCACATTTGGCAAAACAAATGCAGCAGCACTATCAACTCTCCACATCTCTACAGTGTGTGTGTGCGTATCTGTGTATGGGGGTCAACGCACGTCTGCCGCAATCGAATGACTAAGTCGGCGAGAGAGCAAGATAGAGAGAGAGTGATCGGGCAATAGTTTGAGCACCGTGGGCCATAATTGATTCAGAACGTCTTCTAGAAATTTCAACAGCCGACAATAATTATGAAGCGTTTTTTTTTATCAGTTGCCTACCTCACGACGTCTCAGTCGTTCTCTTAGTGTGTTGTATGTCCAATATTGTGCAGCGCGATCAGCCATTGCAAATAAAAATTAAATTGAATAAGACTCGAGTTTTTGTTATATCTTAATGTAAATGCTGATTGAATGAAATTGCCATCAATTTTGTTATCTCTCGGCCTACTGTGCAGCATATTTTTTTGTTGTATTTCTGTCTCTGTTTACACTTGCATGTGTTGCTGTAGTGGTCCCGTTAATTACTGCCAAAGCAAAGCGTTCATTGACCATTCTCACACACACATACGTGATAACTGCACACTACATTTCGTTGTTGCTTTGGTCTGCTCTTCGTTCGCCACTTTTAACGTCACACACTAGCGGAAACTAACAGTCATGGCTATAAAAGTGATACGAGCAAGCATCTTCAAAGGGGCAAAAAATTATAAAAATACTAGGCGAAAAATATCTTTATTAAATTGCCCAGCGATTGGACGGTCGCCAAATAGGGGCGCGCGGAAATGACCAGCAAACAAAAGTGCAAAACTGTCTAGTCACATGTCAAAAATACTAAAACAAGGAATGTTGTTGTTGAGTACGAAATGTATTCTACCTGTGATGTAACAGGCGGGGCAGCAACAACACAAAACAGCAGTGTGTACACACCTACTATTTAAGCAGGTAGCTGTATTTCAAAAATCAAGGCGTAAAGTGCATCATGGATAATTGACCTTGACACAGAGTTTGGAGAATTATGCCTGCACATTTGTTTATGTGTAAATGCGTTAGTATTCAGGCAGATGTTATACAACCCTGGACAGTAAAGCAAACAACTAAACTTCACAGATGTAAAAGGTGTTAACTAAATAAGCGATTTATTGATTTTTCTTATGACGTCACATCACACCCCTAATAAAATAAAATTATGTTTGCTCTAGTTTCTCACATGACCGACAAGTATAGCAAACAAAACAATTAAACAATCGTTTAACTGCTTCTAAATTGATAAAACAGCTAAAAGTTGCGCTTCGATTTTTAATCAAAACAACAAATTTCAATCGCTGCAGAAAACAGAGGCAGGCGACATGTTACGTAACAGAAAAGTGCTCTGCTTCTGTTGCCG
The DNA here is from genome assembly GCF_023558535.2 of Drosophila nasuta. NCBI lineage: Eukaryota > Metazoa > Arthropoda > Insecta > Diptera > Drosophilidae > Drosophila > Drosophila nasuta. The sequence continues at coordinate 12,954,264 of NC_083455.1, read as the reverse complement.
GCAGCTGCTGCTAACTGTAAAATGCTCCAAACTGGTATTGGTGTGTATCTGTGAGCCGGTTGCTTTTTCTATTGCTCAAATGAATAGACACAAAATGTATCGTTTATCAATCAATTGATATTTAAATGTCTTATAAACACACACTTATACAAGTTGCAAAACCCTTTTTGCGCGTGCTTCTATGTGTGTGCGTGCACATAAGAACGAAGGCGTGTGAGTGGGAGATTGTGTGTGTGTGTGCTGGGGGCTTCGTGTCTACTTGCAATTTTTTCATTTGGAGGTTATGAAATCACACACTAGCAACGAAAATCGATTTAAACGCGTACAACTTTCATGCACATTTCAAGATCGTTAAGCCGAAGGCACACACTTAGTTACATATCCTAATTAGGTAAGATTTACTTACTTTTAGATGAGTTTTAGTTTAAGATTTAGAGTAATGCGAAACGCAGGAACAAGACGACCACGACCACACAACGTACACCACAAAATTGATTTGCAACAGAATAGGGCAGTGTGACCAAGCATGTTTATGGATAAAATATGTATATAATACTGAACTGAAGCAAATGTACTAAAGCAAAGGCAAGTATGGAGCTCCACTGAGAAAATGTATTATTAAATAATTTGATCATTTTTAAAATAATTAAAGGTTAATAATTATTAATTTGTTGTATAGTTTTGAGTAATAATAGAGTTAGACATAGAGTTTCGAATAGTTGATTTTTTTGCGCAGATTCATTATATTTGCATTTAGTATTAGGTATCGATACTATACGGTTGCAAGGTGTATAAATAACGTATATTTTTTAAGCAATGTAACGTATTTGTAACGTACAAATTTTGCTAATGTTGTAATGTAATAGAAGGAACTTTGTTTAATAAACAAATATTTGTAGTTTTGTTGACGGAAGTAATTGTTTGTGACGCATGTGACGCATAAGAATCATAGCAAATGTGCCTTGTTTAGTTTATTGATCTATATTTAGCCACGCTCTCCCAAACGATTGTTCTCTGTGTACAGAATTCAATCAAAAACTCGCAGTGCAATCGATTAAAGTGCTGGCAAGGCAGCGGGCGTCATGTTGAAAGCGCGTCTGGAGCATGATGCAGTCTACGGCCGTTGCCTGGCCACAACGGAGGCAGTGCAGCAAGGCGACATCGTTGTTGAGGAGCTGCCCTTTTCCTACGGCCCCAAACGCGACAGCGGCATCGTTTGTCTTGGCTGCTATCGCTATTTGGATTTCGGGGAGGATGGCGACGGAGACGGAGATCGTTGTGAGCTCTGCGATTGGCCGTTGTGCGGCAATTGTGCCGATGTAGCTGGCGGAGATCACCGCGGCGAATGCGAAGTGTTTGCCAAAGCGCGCGTCACATTTGCCGGCAATGTTGGCGAGGATGGCGTCTGCCCGCAATTGGATTGCATAACAGCATTGAGGTTAGTCTAGGGACAGCGCGGGGCGGGGTGTGCAGGTGCGGAACTACTCAAATAATGCTGACAGTTGAACGGGTGCCAAGAAGCATTTGTTGCTCCCATTCCAAGGCATCGTTTGAGGTACTTGCCAAGAATTATACCTCATAATGACAGCAGTCAACGGGATGCCTTCGTTGCCATTCAATCTCACGGCAGTTGAATGGAGTCCGCTCTACGGACGCTATCTGGTTGCCCGCGACGCAGTGCGGCAAGGTGGCCAACTGCTTGTCGAGGAGCTGCCGCTGGCCATTGGGCCGAAGTGTGGCAACAGTAGCGTCTTGTGCCTTGCCTGCTATGCACCGCACAACGTGGAACGCTGCAGCCAATGTGCCTGGCCTTTGTGCCGCGCCTGCAACTCGGAGGATGTGGCAAACAATTTGCATTGGCAGCTGGAATGTGGCGTGTTCAAGGCGGCCAAGGCGCGTTTCTTTGAACTGCCAACGGGCACCGAGCAATGCCCTCAACTGGACTGCATCATGCCACTGAGGTGCAAGCCAAAAATAGCTGTGATGAATTGTGTCGATATATTTTTGATTTATGTGTTTTTTTACCTCCGAGTTTTGCGGATGCATTTCATGTTATACCGCTGCACTATGTTGAATTTGACCCGTTTTCGTGGCCAAAACTCATTTTTCGCAAGTATTCAAATTTCCGTGTCTTTAATGTTACCATGTTGAGAAATGATCAAATCGCGATATTGTATACCGAAAATGTTAACTTAACAGTTTAATGTTAAAATAACAGCTGTTAAAGTAAGCTGTTGCAAGCAGACAATACGTGCAGTGTTAAATGTTAAATTTGCGATGCAATTTCAAATTGGCATATCTCCCACAAAAAATCATTGAATAATAAAATTCAAAAGGAATATTACTTCTTCAAGTTATTACTATGTATTGATACTAATATGTTGCGTGGTTTGTTCGTATTTTTCTAACAATTTGTATATTTAGCAAGTGTTGTCCCCTTGTCACTTTTCGAAAAAAAGTTGAACTTTCCAAAAGGTTTTAACTAAAATGTTCAAATTTGTTCAGTGAGTGTCCATATACATGTTGTAGATCTGTCAATTCTCAATTCATAACATGTAAGCTCATTATGCGTTTTTTGCGGTTTTTTGCGTAATTTGAATTTTTGGGAAGCAACATTTTGACCAGAATTGCAGAACTGCTAAAGCCTTTGCGATTTTTTTTTTCTTGAATAACTTCCATATTTATTATCCGATCTGAACCAAATTTTCAGGACGCATTTGAAATAGGACATTCATCATGTGTTCCAAAATTCGAGTCTCTAACTTGAAAATTGATTTATATATTCGCTTTTTTTCGATTTATGTGGGCGTTGACACGCCCACTTTTCTAAAATACCTTCCTATAGCAATAACCTTTATTATACAAGAAACCTGCATTCAAAAATCTTGTTAATTTAAAAAATTTTAATTTTGGCCACAAAAACGGGTCAAATTCAACATAGTGCGCTGTGCAGACAGCGCAGTTAACATACGCATGCAAAACTGTTAAAGTGAAGCGGTTAACAGTAACAGTGGCATGCAAAGGAATCGAATGTGCATTTTGAGCTGAGCTGATAAAGTGAGCGTAACATAGTTTTAAGTGCTGCTGTTAACTAACATAGTGCATTAAGCAGCGAGTGCTAAGCTGCTGCTATTAAAATGTCAACAAATCTGGCTGAAAGCAGAAAATGTTAAGTAGATGATCTTGATAAAAAATGGCATTAACATTAACATTATTAAAATTAATTAATACTAAAGTTCTATTATAATTAATATTTGCTGTTACTTTTTAATAATTAAATCATAAACTTTAAATAGACTTTGAATGAAAAGATTAAACATTATCGTTGATAAAATCCATTAAAAATAATATAATGATTGTATGATTTTAAGTTGTATATCACGAAAAACATTTTGTTATGAATCTAAACTATATAATATTTTAATTTATATTGTTAAAATGATTTTAACTTGAAATTGTTAAGCTGCTGCTCATTAAATGTCCAACATCTTTTAAAATTATGAATTTAAGCAGCTTCTTTAAAGACAGATAAATTATCGTAAATTGAAAGGGTTTTTAATGCCAAGTTCTAAATTTGTAAAACCAACAGAGCTTAAAATTGTATTCACAAACAAATGCTTAAATTTGGCTTGTTAATCAACCTAATTCAAAGTTATAACAAATTTTCCAAGCTGCTGCTGTTAAAATGTCAACAGCTGTTAAGCTAATCGCAGCTTGGGCAGCTGCTGTTGACTGAAAAGCACAACAAATGTTAAGTTAACATAACAGTGGTGGCACAAAACGTTACATTTCGAAAAATTAAAACAAATCAAATCATTAACAGAGTGTTGTTGGCCAAGGAGGCGCAGCCGGAACGATGGCTGGAGGAAGTGGCGCCCATGGAGCATCACGAGCAGCAACGACGCGCGAATGCAGATTTGTGGCATGCGGATCGCGTGAATATCGCACAATATCTTCGAGGTCCTTGTAAGTTGGCCGAGCGTTTTAGTGAAGAGTTGATCATGCAGGTGGTGGGCATACTTGAGGTGAATGCTTTCGAAGCACGCACCACCCAAGGATATCCACTGCGATGTCTGTATCCCTACACTGGCATCCTGGCACACAATTGTGTACCCAACACAGCTCGCAGCATTCATCCCAGCGATGGTTACAAGTAAGTCAAGTTCCTTCATTCATTATCAGCTAATAATCTGCTTTTAATGCTCTGCAGAATCCGCTTGAGAGCTATGGTGCCGCTGGAGGCGGGACAGCAGCTGCAGCATAGCTATACCTACACTTTGGACGGCACTGTGCAGCGACAGTCGCATCTGCGCGAAGGCAAATACTTCAACTGCAGCTGCGATCGCTGCCTCGATGCCTCCGAGCTGCAGACGCACTTCTCCAGCTTGAAGTGTGGCCAGTGCACCGAGGGTTGGCTACTGCCCAAGCAGCCCACAGGTGAGTTGAGACACAAATGCAGTCTTTTGGGGATATATATTTTTTTACTTATTTATTTCTTACATCTTAAATTTTATAAAATTCATTTATTGATGCTTCTAACCATAAATCTTTCCCCTTTCAGCCCTGGATACCATTTGGAGCTGTCGCGCCTGTGACAACAGCAGCACCAGTGAGGAAGTGCGACAAATTGTGGACGCACTGCAGCTGGAGGTGAACGCGGTGCTGTCGCTGGAGATGGGCGCCAAACGACTGGAGGAAGCAGAGCGTCTGCTGCGCAAGTACAAATCGTTGTTGCATCCGTCGCACTATATTGCCACAGGCCTGAGGCAGCTGCTCATCGAGATGTACGGCCGTGTGCAGGGCTACGAGATGGTGCAGCTAACAGATCAGCTGCTCGAACGCAAGGCGCAACTATGCCGCGAAGTGTTGAAGGTGCTGGATCACTTTGAGCCGGGCCTAAGCCGGGCGAGAGCCATGAATCTCTATGAGTTGCACGTGCCGCTGGTGCTGCTGGCCAAGAGTGGCTTTATTGCGAGTCGTTTGAGTGGCGCCGACTTGCGTTCGCGTCTTATAGAAGCCATCGATTTGCTGAAGGAGTGTGTGGAAATATTGCAGCATGAGGATCCAAGTTCACAGGAGGGAATCCTTTGTGGCGTGGCGAGGCAGGCGTTGCAACAGCTAACGGCGAGCGTGGAGGGATTGGGCAATCAGTTGGAGTAATGGCAAACACAACTGGCGATTTTGTACTTAATTCAAATATGTATATCGTTAGCTTTATTGGAGAGCTGAGTTTTCTTTTTGTGTTTTGGATTGTTGGAGTGACACACACACGATCATCATAAATAATTGCAGATTAAGGCTTTTGTTTTGTGACAACTTCTCGTTGGCCAACTTAAAAATTAACAACTACAGTACAGAGTAAACTAAATACAATTGTTTATACAGCTGGAATTGGCCAATTCACATGTAAAATTAAAGACAAACAATTAAAACAAATTGACAAAACTTATAATATGAGCTGGCTTTTAAATGTTTATGCTGCTTTTGCTTTGTTTTTGGTATATGAATTTGCTTAAATGCTTTGAGTTGATATTATGTTTTAGTTGCACACACATACACACAGTTAGTTATATATATTTACCTATATATATATATATATATATATGTATATGTATACGTATATATAGCTTGGTATATATCTGGTCTAGAGAAAAATACAGAGTCTTTGTTAAAAAAATATCAAGTATCTGTTGCTGTTCCAATTTTTGTTTGTTCTGTTGAGTATGCAATTAATTATCAACTAAAGTGTTAATTAAATAATGCGTATAATACAATTAAACAACAACACAAAAACTGGACTTGACTATAAAAACTAAAAAAAAAAGACAAAGCAGAATGATGAGTTTTTGTTTTTATCACTGTGTTATCTTAGACATCGTGACTCAGCAGCGGCGTGTCATGATAGCGGGAGGCGTGATTGAGGCTGGCGCAGGGCAGCAACCACAACGCAGGATGGCCTCGCCCAAACACATCAGCGAGCAACTGATATTTGCGTCGATTTGGCCTATAGGCGCCCTTTTGTTGTATCGCCTCGACGGCCGTCTCATCATAGAGTATGGCATGCAGTTGATCCACCATAATGGCCGTGACAAATAGTCCAAAGAGCGCCGACTCCAGCAGCAAAATGACTGAATGAATCCTACAAGAGATTTGGCAATTAATACAGGCATAAAATAAAGAGATTATTTTAGCATTTTACATGCGCAGCTGCGATTCAATGACATTCTGATTGCATTCCGTGCAGGGTGCAATCCAAGAGCCCAGTATCAAGGCCACTGAGTACAGTGATAGGATGCCCACATAAACGAGGAATTGCAGAAAATACTTTTGATTGCGTTCGCCGACACAATTGTTGATCCACGGACAATGATGATCCATGCGACGTATGCAACGCTTACAGATGCGACAATGATGAGCGCGCGGCGGACGATATGTTTCGCAACGGGTGCACACGGTCCACTCGCTGCCATGTCCATTCCCATTGCCATTCCCGGTTTTAATGTTGCCCGCATTTGTGGTGTGAAGATCAGAGAAGTCGAGACGATTGGCGGGCAGCGGCACAATGCCGGGATCGGAGAATACTGCCTTCAGATGCGACATGCCCAGCAGAAAGACAACCGTATTGAAGAGCACCACATGGAACGGTGCCCAGATGCTAAAAATATTTAATAATTAGCAATGGTTTATCCTCTTTTTTCTATTGCCAAAACTTACCTGACTGGCATCGTTGTGAGTATAATCCAACGCATGACCACATAATCCGCATAGATCACGGCGCCATAGGTGACAATGAGGCAAGCAATGCCACACGGATCACGTATGAAAACCATAATTATTGACTATTTGATACTTTGTTCTATGTTTTTTTTTCTACTCGTAATTGAATTACAAATCGAAGCTGTCTTCTTCTTTTGCTGCTGTCCCTTTCCATTCAAATTGAACGCAGCTCTGCTGCTGGCAGCAGCATCAACGTTTAACACTACTTGCCACTTGTTAATACTTTCTTTTTCTAATTGAATTTATTGTTTCATTTTGTTTTCTTTTTTGCTGCGTTCATTTATTTGTTGCTATTTTTCGATTACAAATTTTTCACCCTGAATTTTGTGTGTAGGCCAAACACGTTACAAATTGCTTGATACGCTGAGTGAATAGCGGCGCTCTTACACGTTACAACTTGTGAGTCAATTTTCAATTTAACAAAACAAATCATATAAATATACTTATTCGTTCCAAATTATAACAAACCAATAAAAGTATAATTAAGCTGCGAAACATAATTTTACATTAATAAATAATAAGGGTATAATCACGCAGTTGTATGTGCAACGATAGTTCATATTTATCGATATATGACATTGTATTATCAGTGTGACCACTACACACTTAGTGCCAATAATATAGTATACTTCGACTTTAAGTGTCTGGCCACTCAATTTATTAGTCATTTTTTACACAAAAGCTATGGAAAAACTGTGCTTGCTCAGCAAATCTCTTATTCAATTTTGATTAAATTGATGCAAATTACAATAAAAAAAGAAGTTAATACAAGCTTACCTTTGTGGTGGATTTCAATTGAGGAATACAATAAATTATGTGCATTTGCGTGTTTTGCTGACGCATGAAAATCGATTGCGTAGCAGAGGAAAAAAGAAAACACGACACAAATAGTGCAAGTGCAAGAAGTGCAAACTACAAAAACAACAATAACTACTGCGACGGCCTAAACAAGACGACGCAATTTTCTATACAATTAAAATAAATAGACAATTAAATAAAGGGCAGTGGAGTGCACGTTTGTGATCAAATAAAATGGGTATATTTGGACAATCGTCGCCATTCGACGCCGATGTGGGTAAGTTCATTGTCTTCTTCTTGCTCGATGTCTCCCTCCCACTTCAACTCCCACTTTCAAATAAGAAATGCAATTGGTCACAACTGTCTCCTGTCTCGCCTTGTCTTAAAAATTAGCAAACTGCCATTGGTCACACTTGTTATTATTATTAGTTGCTCCTGGTCTTGCTTTATCTAATCTGCTTAGCGCCCCCTTCTTACGTCCACAAGAGTCGCAGACACAAAGATCCACTCAACAACAACAAAACGAAGAAGAACATCAAACAAAGAAAATGAAAACGAAATGAAATTCGAGTCACATGCTCAGTTCGGGATGCTGCGTCTGTTCATTGAACTTCTTTTAAAGTTTCGACTTGCTGTCGCTGACCTTGAGTTCAAACCGAGCTACCACCCCCTAGCAACCTCCCTTGGCAACCCCTGCCCACTGTCAATCATTTGAACGTAATAACAAAACTCTCGTCTGCTCGCTGAGACATTAAATTGAAATAAATTTATAATTACATTCAGAACTTGACAGCGCAGACAGATCCAAGAACACTTTTTGGAACTGCTTCTCAATGTTTAATCTTAAATTGTAATTGACCTTTAATTTAATCCTAAACACCAAATCGCTAACAGTACAGAATTTTGAATTAAAATAACGAACTACGTATTAAATTGATGATAGGATTCTTTTTTAAGTTTCTACTTCTACAGAACAAAAACAAATATAATAAAACAAATCTCGAGTAAAATTTAACCCTGCATGAATTTCCCATGCATTGTTAATATTAAAAATTAAATTTAAAAATAAATTCGATGAACAATTAAATTTTCTCATGAAATTTCCATCAGAATTGGGGACAAACCTTAATCAATCTGGCTCATCCCAAAATTGTATTTTATTTACAACAAATTCTTATTAGTAAAATGGATTAAAAAAAAAGGCTTAATATTAGACTCACATTAATAATAAAAGATGATTATGACTAGAATACTTAATTTATTCGATATTTGCATTTTGTTTGAAAGCAATTTGCGAAATATAGTATTGATTATGGTTTGGATTTATTACGATTCTTATCGCTTTTCATAGCTGTCACTATGAGTCAACAATGCTTTCGTATTCAATTCCCATTCGCATTACCAATTCCCATTTCGATTGATAAGCAAATAAAGTAACAAAAGTCGTTGCTCTGTTTGATTCTTCTTTGTTGCTCCTCTGTTTTCTTTCATTATTTTTTTGCCGATAAACTCGACTAACCATTTGTTGTCCACAGAAAAGGCCACCAGCGAGACGAATACAAGTGAGAATTGGTCCCTCATACTCGATGTATGCGACAAGGTGACAAATAATCCACGTTTGGCCAAGGATTGTCTCAAGGCGGTGATGCGACGCATGGGTCACACTGATCCCCATGTTGTGATGCAAGCGATTGTTTTGCTCGACTCGTGTGCCAACAATTGTGGCAAGCCATTTCACCTGGAGGTTGCATCACGTGATTTCGAAACCGAGTTTAGACGTCTACTCGGCAAAGCACAGCCCAAAGTTTCATTGGTAAGTTCGAAATGCTGTTCAGACGATATTCGATATTAATTCTAAACATTTCCCCTTATTTTGTTTTTCAGAAAATGCGACAAGTGCTGAAGAATTGGGCAGAGAATGATTTTAAGAATGATCCAGAACTTAATCTGATACCCTCGCTGTATACCAAGCTACGGATCGAGGGCCATGACTTTAGTAATCTGAATGACAAGAGCAGCGGCAAATCAGCAGCAGCCAAAGCTGCCGCATTAAGTTTGGCCAAGGATCCAAATGTGGTCAGTAGCCAGCAGGAGCAGGATGACATTGCCAAGGCCATTGAGCTGTCGCTTAAGGACAGCAAAAGCAGCCCAAAGCAACAGCATACAGCCTCAAAAGCTGCTTCAGCAACCACCAGCAGTGCCTATCCCTCGTTGTATCCCTCGTTTGGCGGAAACTCTGTATCGAACGTGTCCACGTCCAGCAATGGCAATGGAAATGGAAATGCTGGTGCTACAGCTTCTACACGAACTGTACGCGCCTTGTACGACTTTGAGGCTGCCGAGGAGAACGAGTTAACTTTCCTTGCTGGCGATATTATTCATGTGCAGGACGACAGCGATGCCAACTGGTGGAAGGGCTACAATGACAGTGGAGAGGGTCTGTTTCCCTCCAATTTTGTCACTGCCGATTTGTCCGTGGATCCTGAGCGACTGGACATCAATCAACAGCATAAAAATAATGCCCAAAAGCAGGCCGCAGCTGCTGCAGCCGAGGAGGAAGCCCTATTGTTGCAACAAAAGACTGAAGCAGCTGCCGCACAGCCGGTGGAAATCGATGAGGCCAAAATCGATCGATTGCTGCATCTGTTGCACGAGGCCAATCCCGAGGATCCGTCGCAAGATAGCGAGGAAATGCTGCAACTTGAGCAGCAGGTGCATCAAATGGGGCCGCTTATCGACGCCGAACTGGAGCGTGTGGATCGCAAGCATGCTCAGCTGACGCAGCTTTCCTCGGATCTAGTCGAATCTATCAATCTGTATCATCGACTCATGCGTGATGACCGTGCAGCGGCTGCACAATTTGGTGGCCCTGTTGGAGGAGGTTTTATACCTGGCGGATTTCCTGGTGCTGCGATTTATGGAGCACCTGGTTATCCCAATGGTGTAGGCTTTCCGCCTAGTCAACATTCGGCATTCCCGGGCATGCATTCGCTGCCCTATACCGGGCCACAGCCCAGCAATGCGCCACCACCCACAACTGTAGCACCGCCTGTGGCTGGATATCCAATGCCGTATCAGAATGGACATGCGCCGCAGTTGAACTGTAAGTTACATTGGCGTAATACATTTGTTTAATGAATTGCTATCGAATTTTCTTGTTCGATTGCAGCATTGCCGCCTCATCCCACTCATCCCCAGCCCTTGTACAACGGCCAGCCTACAGCAGTTAATCCTCAGCAACCACCTACCAATTACCACATGCCAATGCCTGCAGATCAACTTCAACAGCAACAGCAGCAGCAGCAGCAACAACAATTGCCAGCCAATCTTCCTCCGCAATTTGCCGCGGTGCCACCTGCAGCCACACAAATCCAACAGCAGCCACAATCGCTGCCACACGCTTACATGTCCCCTCAGCATCAACAGCAAATTCCATTGCAACAACAACAACAGCAACCACAGCAGCAGCAGCAGCAACCACCACAGCAGGCGCCTTTGCCACAGGCTTATTTGCCGGCAGGCGCCACAGCGCAGCCGCCTCAGTTTTATGCACCAAATGGAGCACCTCCAGTTACACAGAGTTATATGGCTCCACAGCAACAGCAACAGCAGCAGCAGCTACCATCACAGCAACAGCAACCACCACAAAACAATCACAACGATCAATTTAGTCAGCTGCAACAGCAAATGGCAGCCATGTCGATGACGCATCTGGGAGGCATGCCGCCGGCAACAGCAGCAGCGGCAGCACCTGGTTATCATCTTCAAAACGATGCCGTCAAAAATAACATTCCTATCTATCAGCAACAGCGGTAAAACCGTTTTCAAACTCAATCTTCAAACTGGTACGCTTTAATTTGCCAACTAAACCCCCAAATCAATCAATGTAATCCTTAATGAAATTTATGTTTTACCTTTAAATATTTATTCACATGTTGAGTTGTTTTTTCTTATCATCTAATCTACTACTTCAAATTGAAATTTCCAAAAATTTTATGTTATCCATTTTTTGTCAATTGAATATCTCCTTAATAATTTGGCAAATATATTTGAATTAGCGCCACGAACTAAATTTTTAAAATAGGAGCGAGAGCAGGAGAAATGCAAAAATTCAAATGTTTTAAATCTATTTATACGATATATATATATATATATATAATACCATATAAATATTCGATATATTATATATGACTCAATTAATTGAGCAAAAAGCAAAAGGAGAGGGAAGAATTGAGTTTCAAGAAGAATTCACTATAACTATTATGTATTATGTTTATTGTACTATTATAATTATATTATTATAACAACATAAAAAAAGAAAAACAAGCAAAACGAATCACATTCATTATGCAAACATTACGCAAAAAAAATTAAAACGTTGATCAGCCTCCAATGCTGATTAAAGGAATAACAAATAAACCAACTATTTGTCTTATGTATCTTCGGAGCGCGTGCGCAGCTTGATGTAGCGTCTGATATAATAATCCTCGTCCAGCTTGTTCAGCAGCAGAAGACGCAGTTGCAGCATTTCACGACGGTGCTCCAATTCCTTTGGCGGTAGATTGGGAGTCGTTAGCCAGGATAATATCTCTTCGTAGAGATCGACATTTTGGCGACGATATGAGAACGAACTGTCGGACATTTCGTGAGTGTGTTTTGCCGTTCATAAACTCTATTGAACTGCGAGAAAATTGGAATTTATAAACCTTTTTATCAGCAAAATTTTTTCTGTTCCAAAGTTGAAAAACACTTCTTACCCAATTAAAAAGTTTAGCCAATTATTGTTGAGATAAACAAATCACATCTGATTGTGAATCAGAATGCAAAGTGGACTTTTAATTTATTTGGCTTTCAGTTATTTTAAAAATTGAAGTTATTATCGAATCAGATCATTCTTTAATATAATTGTTCATCGAGTAATCACAATATTGCCAAAAGACGATAATAACATCGTTAAAGAATTGCCAACGAATAGGTAAAAAGCGAAAGCACAGGTAAGTTAAAAACAGTTTGATTTAACTATAATTAATATTTATTTTGTGTCTACTATACTTATTATAGTTTTTTTAAATAAATATATTTGTTATGCTGAATATGAATATTACGTCCAATATTGATAAAGTTTCTATTTTATGAATTCCCTTAATTCCATTTACATACATCTGAGTTGCAGTTGACATTACATCGAATATCAAAATTTAACGACTTAAAGACAAGTTTGATAGTAGAATTGAATGGCATTCCTGTAAAGTGGAGCATATTCAGCTTGCAGCTGCCTTGACATCAAAAGATGAAAATGCTTTTGCTTGCGAGTTTACGTTGTGAATGCGACACTGCTATATTCCATTATCGAAGCAATATTTGTCATATGCTAATGTGACACCTAAAAGTATGCAACATTTTCTCGGAAATTCTTTCTCTCGATTTTTGCTATGAAGAAGGAAAATAACCTGTCGAAATAATGGAATGGAATCTAGTCTGTCTATCGGTTTTGTTTTTGCTTTTTTTTTGCTGTTCGTCTGTCTCGACTGTCCGGCTGTAAATAGAAAATGTCAATAAAACAGGAAAATATTTGTTAAGCTTTGGCAGATTTTCTGTGCTGTGTGCAAATGCTCGAGGAACAATAACAAGTTGCAAACAGAAACAGCTGGGCATATGGGCAATGATTTTGTGAAACAGTTGCATAGGAATTTCATAATTTAATTGATTTTTCTGGCCTTGGCACAAACACAAATTCAACACACACTCACACACACCCTTACCGGTTTACAGCCCACTTTTCAACTATTGCCGTTGGGTGTTTGTGTGTATGTGTGTGTGTTGCGTTGTGTTGTATTTGTTAAGCTGCAGTTTCCGTTGTCGTCAACTTTGATGTTGTTGCCATTTCGATTTGATTATATTCAACCCGCCGGTTATTTGCATTTGACGTGCTGCGCTTCGTTGCATGCTCGGCATTGTCGGAATCATCGCATTAATCACAAACAAAGGGCGCAACTGGCTCAAGGACAGGGCCACGTTGCTCATACGCCACCGTATCTCAACGTAACGCAACTCTGGCGAAACATTGCGTCGCTTCAGAGACAGAGATATATTCCTTAATATGTTTGCATTGCTTTTGTTACTTTTTCCCCATTTCTTTACTTTTTTTTTTTGAGTTTTTTTGACACTTGCGAGCCGCTCTTCGGCCCATTTGCAATAAAATCAAATGATGCGGGCATCGTAAAGCTGCGCGTCGCGTTTTCTATCGTCGTAAAAGTATACGCGGCATAGCGCGGCGTATACGTAATGTACGAGTATTGGACTCGTACTTTTCAGCTCGCGCTTTACAGCCGTGCAAATCCCTTTCACAATACACAAAATCCATGTTTGCTGCTCAGCTGTCAGTCGGTCTGCTAGCAGCCGACATTTGTGGCTTTTTTAAAGCGGCATAAATGATTTTAACGTGTCTCGCTCGCGTTCTCTCCCAGCTCTGTCTAAAAATATTTTGCTGCGCCATGTGCAAAACCGTGCACGCAAAAACATAACATAACATAAAATACAAACAAAAAAAAAAACCAGAGTCGAGAATATTTGCGACACGCGCGCAAAAAAAAGAAAGAAAATAGAAATGGAAATGAAAAGCCGATCAGAAAATATTTATGGCCATTGGCTTTTCATATTTATTCAATGGCCCATTTTTTGGCGATAAGTCGCAAATAGTTTCTGATTTTTTTTTTATTATAAATGCAGAAAACAAGAGTAGGCAAAGTTTTTGCAACACGAAAATGTCACTAGACGGGAAAGTTTATGGCAGAAACCTGCAGTTAGCAAACATTTCCGATTTCTATTCAAAGCGTTTTCTTTCCGTTCTGCATTCCTTCTTTTCCTTTACAACCACAAACTGCAATTTGAACTGTCAATTTAAGTCAAATTCACCGCGCTCTTTTTACACTTTTTCTTTGGGCTGTTTTATGTTTGAGTTGTCATCTATCAAGTAGTAATCCGTTATTGAATATGATATCAAACATAAATTTTCATAATTCCTTAAGACTAAACAGTTTTATAGATTAGTAGAGTAAGAATAATATTCAAATTAAATGATGTGCAAATTAAAATCAATAAATGGATGGATTTCGATTTGGTTTTATTTGGTCACTTAAATTGAGCTCGAGTGAAATGATTCTCTGCATTTTTTTTATTGTTAATAAAATAGAATATTATTTATTACTTTATATATTTCTTCCACTTACTTTTTATTTTCCTTTTTATAGATTTTATATTTTATTATTTTGTATTCCACATTCCTTTCAATTTCTTTCCATTCAACAAACTAAGTAAATCAAACTTTTTATTTTGATTACTTTTATGACAAAGCTATTAAATCTTTATTAAAGTGTTGTCTTCATTTGTAGAAAACTAAAATATTTTGTCAATTTTCAATCGCGTCACACTGAGTTCCTTGGCCAACTGACCTGAGTGAATTTTGAAGCATTCCCCTGTCGAATTCGTAATGCTTTCCTTGTGGCATTTGCTGACTATTATTTTGTGAAGTGGTTACATTTGTGGGAGCGTATGTTGCTGACAGATGGACAGAGTGAAAGGCTATTTATAAGCAGCAGCTTCCCGCAAGGTCAGCTTGCATTCGCCATTTTGTCTGCGGATGCAACGCCATTTTGACTGTGACAGCGATTAGTTTGCACAAAATGGTTTAACTAGTTGAAATTGTTTTCAGAATTTATAGAATTTAACGCATTCACGGTGTTAACATTATTGAAAATGTGTAAAATATTTTGTGGTTAATGCGTTGCAAAAATTTATCGCTCCTGTTCGCATATTTTTAACATTTTAATTGCAGCGATTAAGGGTAATCACCTTGTTTCAAGGATGTATTATGGTCAACAACGCATTCATATTCCAATTCAAATTCACATATTTTTAGTTATTTATTTGCCTACACATTTTTTTATTTGGTTGCTGCTTCTGTTATGAACATGTTGTGGTAATTCGTTGGTTTTTCTGATAACAGCTAATAATGAAATACGCATAATAATGCAGTATTTGTAAGAGCAAAGAAGGCAATAATAATGCAAATGTGGTTCAGTTTCATATGCCAGCAGGTATAATATTTTGCCCAAAGCCTGATGATTTTTGGCATGTAGGTTAAACAAATATACGTATGTTCAGCTTTATGTTGGATTAATATTTGATTTGCAGTATATGAAGCTATACAAAGACAACGATAAAAAGCTAGCCGATTGGCTTATTTAAAGAATTTATTTATTGTCGCTTTTCATTTACCTCAATCAATATAATTTAAAATATATTTCTATTTGCTCTAATCACAAAAAAAACTATATGTAGAATGAAATGACAAAATTAAGCAGTTTTTATTTTTTAATCAATTTTTTTAGTGGCGATAAATAAATTAATTTACCTATTTAAATAAAAGTGACAAATTAAATCTTGTCAAAGTAGATATTTTAAATTAATTGACGTGTTAAAATTTGATAAAATGCAAATATATAAATTACGTCAAATATTGTTAAATAAATGAATGTTTCAATTAGCGAACAAACGGTATAAAAGTCATTAAAGAAATTAAAAGAAATAGCTAATTGAAAATTCAAAGGATTTAATTACCAACTAAACGTGTGCATGTGTGTGTGTGTGTGTTTGTAATCAGCTTATATGAAAATAAGCAATAAATATTGGATACACTCTATTTGGCTTAAAACAAGTAATAAATAGTTAAATGCGTTAAATGCAAATAGTGTGCGTAAATTATAAATAAATCAACATTTTCTTTCGATTAACATAGAAACGCTATGAAATATGATAATTATATTTAACACTCACGCGTGTTAGAATTAAATGTGTGTACGTGTTTTATGAATTATATTCCCACGAGCTCACGCACACATAGAGAAACACACACACATCACGCTTAAAACACGTTTAAGAGCAAATTAAAAAATACTACAACAAAAACAGCATTTGAGAGTGTTGAAGGCCATTTAATATAATTGGCTTTATGCGTTGCGTTGCGTTGTTTTGTGTGGCTCAAAAAGCAGTCAACAATATGTTCATATTTATAGCATTTGTTGAACTGAACAAATGTGCAAATATAAATTAAATACAAAATGCTACAGTACAGGGGACAATGATATAAATACAAATTCAGCAACAATGAAAATGAAATAGGAAGCGTGCAAATGCCTGTTAATTATTTAAACAAAAATGAATCCCTCGTCGTCCTCGGCATTCAGTTCAGTTCGTTTGTTCGCGTTCGCTGAACACATTTTCAATTAACAGAAAAACGCGTGCTCCCCTCTCAACATACATACACACACACACACCCATACAGATACGCATCGCTTTGATTTGTTTAATTAAATTACACTCAGACAAAAGCCTTCAATCATTCACAGTTTTCCAATCATTCATTGGCTCATTCACGCGCAAAGCAAACAAATGTCAATACTTACGCAGCTTTGCACATGTATGAGTAAGTGCTTCACTCAATCCGTGTGAATGTGCGTATGTATGTGTTGTGTATGCATGCTGGATAAAAGTGGAACTATATTCCAGTATTTATATAGTGCTCACACTTCAAGCACTATATGCTATGCCATGTTCAATGGACGTCTACGTTGAGTTATTTAGCTTCAGAGCTGCAAGTACAAATCGTGCGTTCAATCTGCGTTGCGAATACTCTTGCTTGGGTACTTTGAAGTATCTATTAAGCCAAATGATTATTTCATTAGTAAAAGTAAGTATGAATTGAAAACACTTAGTTCGATTATAAATTAGATACACTTAAACGTATAATATTTTTGTTAAATATAAATCCTCAAGTAAAGTTTTATTTCTTTTTCTTCGAAGGTATTACACTTTAAGAGTATTTTTTTGCACATTTTTTTTGCATAATTTTAAGAATATCATCATTATTCAATCTTTAAAATATACTCCATTGCGTTTCGCAGCAAAAATCCAATGACTTTTTTTACTGGTAATAATAATTATGATAATAATAATATTTGTGTCATCAAACAAAAAATTGTATAAGTTATTTTAGAAATACTTCTGTATGGCAAATTACGGATTTTATCTGCTTCGACAGACAATCTTGTATATTTTTACGTCGGTGGTATATTTCGAATAATTAACGCTATACCAAATATGGCACTCGGAATATTTCAGTATTTTTGCGTCATGTTATTCGGTATATTTTAAGAATAATACCACACTTTTTTGGTTTTATTCAAAGCAGATATCGGGTATGTCACAGTCGAGCACATTCGAATGTAGCTTTCTTCCTTGTTTTTCTATTTAGGAAAGAGCATTCAAAGTGCAGTGTGTTACAGTTTTACCCGCATTGCTCTCAAGTATTGCTTTCCGGTCTGTATTTGCTATTGGCCATACAGCATTTGCCATGATTGAGTGAGCATTGAGTGCGCATTGAAATGTTAATTAATGTATGATGCGAGCGAGAGCCAGACCGTTAAGCCAATGAAAGGGAAAATGGATGGGAAACCCATGGGGAAAAGCGTCATCGCAAAAAAGAATTGTAAGCATAAGTAAACTCTTTAATCGTTGTACAGTACATTGCTGTGGCTTTACCTAATTATCATCACCAGCTCTTATGATTATCGAGAGATGAGTTAAGCAAGTTCTTTGTGCCAATTCTTTTGCTTTCATTTTTCATTAATCAATTTGAAAAGGGTGCGAAACAGTAATAGAAGGGGCAGGCGGATAAAATGTGTAGACTTAGTAGTTCAATCAAACTTGTAACTTTCGTTTAAGTGCCAGAGCTCATTCACAATGTGAAGCGTTAAACATATTTACACGCTAACTTGGCCCGTCCTCGGCAAATCTGACAATGTGCTAAGTAAGTACGAGGATGACTAAAGTTCTGCTCAAATTGACACATTTTTGCCGGGATAGAACAATGGAAAGTCATTAGGGATTGATGCACAAAAGCAAGGATTTTCTGGCAACATGCTTTCCGCATTATTGAAAACTTACCCGTAAGCAGGCGCTGCAATTAACAGCAACAACGAAAATGTGAACTGCCGTTACAACAACAACAAGAGCTGCAGCTAGTTTCAGCTGGATGCCAAACGAAGTGGATTTTATGCCAACGGGACTTGCAGCACATGCAACTTGTATGCAAATTGCATGTTGAGTCCTGGTCTCACACTCAAAGGCTGTATACTATACAGTATAGTAGGGCGAAAAAAATATAGAAAAAAGATAAATTACTTTTAAAGTGCGCAGGCTACGTTGAGGCAGAGTTTTCCTTTGGGACTAACTCTTCATTGGCCCAAATGCAAATCGCCTGCTGAGCGTTTGCCTATTTTTGGCATTCTGATGACTTTCTGATTTGCTTTCGAAACAACTTTTTTCATTGGCACTGCAAGTTTTCTCTCATTCCTCTCATTTTGTAGACTTTTCTCCATATATATTCTTTCCTATTTTTTGTTGGGTTTGAGTTTTGAGGCGCTTTTTGTTGCCAGCTTGTTTATTATTTGTTAATTGAAATGTTACAAAAAAGTTACGCATGCTCGCTTGTATTGAGGGCCTGCGGGACGAGGCAAGGCGGCACGGAACGGGGGGCGTGGTATGGCGTGGCAAGTAGGCTGATTGAAGCTGTTGCAGCTTCATTTGCTACTCCCTCGCCTAATGTCTAAATCATTGCAGGCCATCAAAACTTGGCAGCCAACACAAAAGAGCTAAAACCAACAGCAATAACTGGGCTACAAGCTTGACTTTCTGATGACGTGAAGACGACGTGTAAATACTCTAAAAATAAATGAAAAAATCAAAAGAGTCTCTCTTATTTTGTGGTTTAAAAAAGATTGAAGGGAATCCCAATCTGATTAGACTAAATAAAAAGTTAATTTTATTTTGAGTTGATTGAATTTCTTTACTATTTTATTTAATTGAAGAACAGACCGAGTTTTACTTTTAAAAGTTTCAAGTTTCAAGCTTTAGTGTAACTAAATAAATTACTTAAAAAATCGAAAGTTAGGTTGAGCCTTAATCCAGGCAGCTTTAAAATCAAAGTTTTCTTACCAACTATCTTTCGCTTTTATTTTGAATTTTGTTTAGTAAACACAAGTGTTTTACTAATTCTTAGCATTATTTAATTTAACGTTTTGAGCAGCGTAAATCGTATTCGTTGTGGTCCTTTCAGTATTATGACTGGCAAACAAGCAGGCCAAGTTATTAGGCGAGCTCAGATTTAGTGCTGAGGTTAACATTTTGCCAAGGTGTGGCTCGCAACGCTTCGCACACAACTAAAGAAAAAAAGTTGAACAAAAATAGCGCAGAGGGCAGCAAAAAAGTCAAAGAGTAAACTAAGTGCAGCACAGGCAGAGTTGCAGGTGTCTGTCCTGACCATCCTTAGTATCCTGACTAAATTGACTATTCTGCCTCCTCGTGTTTGGCTTTGACTCTTTTTTTGGGTGCTGTGCTGTGCTGTGGGTTTTGTGCTGTTTCGTTTCTCGGTTTTGTGTAACTATTTTCTATTCATTTATGCATTTTGGCAATAAAAATTTCATTTTTTGCTTAACTAAGTGAAACGAAAAGGTTAAAAGCAGCACCGCAACAGCTACAGCAATAGCAACAGCGAACGGATATCATGAAGGAGCAACAGCAGCAGGAACCAGGACATCGTCTCTGAAAGCGGCATTTTATCTTTACCCAAACGTTCCATTGTATGTCTTCTCTTTCTCTCTCTCTTTCTCTTACTCTCTGTCACTCCCTTTTCCCTTTCTCTCTTTTTCCATTGCCTAGATAACATTTCCGTCTGTCTGCCGCTTTTTGTGTAGTTCGTTTGCTGTTCCAAGTTCTGCTTCTACTGCTCGATTCTTGTTGTTGTTGCTGTTCGCTTTTGTTTGTTTGCAAACATTTTTTTTAAATTGTTTGCTGTAATTTGTTTCCGGCCAACGGCAAATGGCCGCTGCGCCATTTTGTGGACAACCTCACATCCCTCGAACTCAATCCCATCATTCTCTCTGCTGTTTTGCCTCCGCCCAGAAAACCCAAACAAATATCGCTTCAGTGACCTTTCCTAACTGCCTTCTGTCGGCGCAATATTTGCAGCTTTTGCTCGTTTTATTATTAAAAAATTATAATTTTAATGTTCGTCTGCGTTTTACATATTTCTTCTCTATTTTTATAAATTTTGATTTTTCCACAATTTTTTGTTGTTTTTTTTTTTTGGTTGGTTTGTGTGGCACGTTTGTCCACTTCTGGCTGCTCGACAGGCAACAGCTGTGACCATGTTCTCTACTACGTTTGACCCTATCCTGTATCCTGTATCCTGTATCCCGTATTCCGTATTCGGTATTCGGTATTCCGTATTCCACAATTCTCAGTTCTCACTGTTAGCTCCAACTCCAATTAGTTGTGTAATGCGTCTGTGCATGTCCCTTTTACATTTATTAGTTTGACTTTTTGCCAAGGATTTATGGTTCCACAGAATCCACAACAAAAAATAGCGCAAAAAAAAATGTATTTCATATTTTGCAGCTGTTGTTGCCGTGTGTGCGAAAAAAACCAAAACTCCAAAAGAAAAAAAAATGATAAATTTAAAAATTAAATGGCAGCTGCTGTGCTTTGCTTGTTTTTAAATAATCTATGAATTTCATGGATGATTTTTACTGCTCAATTATTGATGTTTATCTTAAATTGCATAAATTAATTTGCTCTTCCGTTGCAAATGAAGTTATTGCAAAATCGAATATAATTTTTTTTTCGAAATGAATATTAGATGAATTATCTCCTCATCGCTGCACAATATTTTAAAGTCGATTAGAGAACATTTCATTTGTGCTGACAAGTTTTGCAATTTATCAAACAATTAGTACATAAATATAATTCTATTTATTAGATATTGATTTATAGTATAGCAAATAAATATAATTCTATTTATTAGATATTGGTTTATTATTTGTTTGTTGAACTCATTATTTGATTAATTTCTTCTTTAAAATCAATTTCGGCTGCAATATGTATACCTATTTAAATATTGACGTCACTTGCTGTTGGTTAAACGTCATTTGCGAGAAGCAAATAAAAGTTTGCCAAAGCTCGAACGTCATGCCGCGTGCAACATTTGAAAGCGTGCAAAAGTCACGTAGCATCGTTGGTAGCCAGAAATTAAAATCCAAGTTAAACATTAAACATTCCCATGGCTGCTGCAAAAAAACCATATTGAGATTCAAAAATCGTTTGCATCAAATAACTTTTGCATCTCGAAATTGAATTTTTAGCTTCAAACTTATTTAAGTTTATTAGTGAAAAGTAAGGAATTTGTATAACTAGCAGATACACTTTGAAAATATTTATATTGAATTTCAACAATTTATGTCATAATATCTAATTATTTTGAAAATTTGAATGCTTTGTCTCTGACTTGTCAACATTTTATAATAAATTCTACTGACGCAGTTCGAATTACTGACGTTGTCAATCTTTATCAGGCTGAGGAAGACATTGAGCTCATATAGTCACGTAGTTGCTGAAGCTCGAAAGCAAACAGTTTGCTTTTAAGCGTCGAGGCATTCAAACGTACTTTCAATTACAAAATAAATTCAGAATAATTGAAAATAATTGATGTGCTAAATACTACTTCCAGTTATGTTAAAAGTGTGCTTAATTCTCTGCTGCATTTGCGTTTCTGGAGTGCAATTGCAATTCCCCCGGATTGGAGGATAATGATCTCTTCGGGCTGCTGGAGGATGACTTGGATCTCACACACGTTAACTGGCGAGCAATGATACCGTTGCTGTTGCAGCGTCAGCAACTGCGTCTCTGTGTGGCCATCTATCGCTATGACCAACAACTGTTGGCTGGAACGCCGTGCGAAAGGCTGCTGGATAGCCGACTCATGGCCTATTGTGATATTGGACACATTGAGGATCTGAGCATGACAATGCGCGATGCATTTGGCGGCATGCTGTTTGATACGCTGCAGAAATGCCGTCCTGGATTCGAGATCTTTGGTGTGCGTTGCAGGCGACGTGCCTGAGAGTGGAGAGAAGTGCAGAGAAATATGAAGCTTGAGTGAATCGCTAATTCAGTTTTCTTAGTCGTCATCATCAACTCGGAATGTCGTTGCTGTCGTTGTTGCTGTTGCTGTTGCTATTGTTGCTGTCTCTGTTTGTGTCCCTTGTCATTTCAATGTGTCAATAAAAATGCGATGTGGGTGAAGGCCTGCCCTGGCCAGCCTGGCAGACACCAGAGTCCTTGCTTAGAGGCATCATGACAAATGACGATTATAATTTGTAAAATTTGCACCCAGCTTGTTATCCCTCGTCAGAGCCAGCCCCTGACGACTGACTATGGCCTAGTTTTTGCGCTTTCAGATTCAGTTAGTCCATTGCAATTGTTGTTGCAATTAGCAGAGACAGTAAGCAAAGGCAAAGGCAAAAGAGGTTGAGACGCAAAAGGAGGTGGCAAAACATAAGCACTACTACGAAAAGCTAGCTGAAACACTGATGGCTTGATTTTTCCATTAAACACAGTAAATGGAAAATTGCACCGAACAGCACAGAAGAATAGAGAGAGCATAAAGCAAAAGTCGTTTGTTGTCGTTTCTATACAATACTATACACACTTACTTGTTGTTCTTGCTTGGCAATTACCGGGCCGAACGGGCGAAAGCATTTAGCTTGAAATGATGACCAACATGAGTTTTCATTTTGAACAGTGGTAGTAGCTCTTTCTCTCTCTCTCTGACTCTCTGTCTGTCTGTGTTGCCAACTATTTTCTGCTTAATTTGTGTGCTGATGTGCTAAAACACCTCAGCTCAGCATCAATCTTTATATAAATCACAACTGAACAAAATCGTAGCATACTTTTTGGCTGCTATGGAAAATTTCTGTGTCGACCTGAAAATATTGCCTGCTGCTGCTTTGGTATTGTTCTGTTTTATGCAAAATGCATAAGGAAATTGCCTAAAATGATTGCATCTGAGTTGGGGAATTGGTGGGCTATATGCTAAACTATATTGTTACTCTATTTCAACATAATCAATATCAATAAACTGTAGTAACATAGTTGCCCCAAATTGCCAAGCTGGAAATTACAAAGTTTTTGGAAGACGAACAACTATTTTAATTGAAATTGACATACTAAATGAAGGGTAAAGAGCTAACCATTAGGTACTATTTCGATACAAGCTTGAGTCAATTTTTTTACGACTCATACAATTAATTAAATAAATATTTTTCCCTACTTTTGCTGGCACTATTCGCGAGGACTCTTTCATTTACATTACGCGTTGTTATCTCCGATTCGAAATCCGCTTGCGTTGCGATGCTTTGCTGTTGTAGTGGGACCTTGTAATGTAAATTAATGAATTGTTTAAAGTACTTGGAATATTTACGCTCAAAGCAAGCAAGAAAGATGTTTCGCAAACTGGAGAGAGTTGGGGGCATGGACTTGACCATTGAATATGCAAAACGAGAGTCGCCGTCGGGGCAGAGTCTAGAAGTTTGTTAAAAGCGCGGCATAAGGTCAAAGGGCGGACACGTCGAACGGTCATTAAGGCAGCAGCAGCCGGAGCAGCAACGGGGCGGTCTGTTTGTGCAACAGCAGCAGCAGCAGCAGCATCTGCAACAACAACAACAATGACAACAGCTTGTACTGTTAGTTACTTAGTTTTTGCCAACGTTGCTGATTCTACTGTTAATGTGCAGCCTCGACTTCTGAAATATGCATAAACAAATCCAACTGAGCGCGCTCAGCTCACAATCCTCTGATCTCCGCCCCCCCCCTGCTGCTGCTGTCTCCGTTTTGCCTCGCTGTGTGGATACGCCTCCTGTGGGGCGTAACTTTTTTGATGCAGTTCCGCTTGCAGTTCAGTTCAGCTTCGTTTCTTTTTTTTACTTTTTGGTGAGCTTTAGTAATTAAATTTTGCGCGAGATTCTTTGCATTTTCTTCTTTGATTTGCTGCCCTATTGCCACCTCTCTCACACAATCTCTCTCTCTCTCTCTCTCTCTCTTATTACCCTGTTGCCTTTGCCGTCTTTGATTTGCATTAGGAAAGGCGAAAAATCTATTAACTTGCACTCGACACTGGCAATAATTTATACAGCAGTCGCAGCAATGCTTTGGGTATTCGTTGAACAGCAAAAATTTGCTTCTTTGAGTCAGAGTTGCAAATCGATTTCGAATAGACTCACTTGAATAGTTCGCAATGATGCGCCCTAAGGTGAATTTTGTCGAAACGATAATAGATGCGATGTCCGATGTGGCTCCTAAACGTAATGAACTCAAGGGTAATTTAAGGCAAAATAAATGTGTATGTGGGTCATTGATGCAAAGAATTTAATGTGATTTTTTGTGAGAGAGGCAAGACATTTTGTTGTTAAAAGAGATTATCTTTTAAAGCAGTTTATTTGTTTTTATTGCAGCCCTGACGACACAAAACTTGGCCAAGTGTGAGAGTTATTGGAACGCTTTATGTGCCTTGTGAATGTTGCAGAAAATTGCTACAACAATTGAAGGGGCAGGCAAATTGATTGCATTATCGAGAACCAAAGACAAAGGAATGAAAGAGGAGAGTGTGTGTGTGTGTGTATGTGTCAGTGTGTGTGGGTGCTATATAAAAATCGAGCATGGCAACAAACTTAAGTGCCATATGAGAGAAAGATATGTGTGCTTCAAGGCTCATTTATGGCCCTTCGTGCTGGTCAGTTTTATGCATTTTCCCACACACACACACACATACGGAAACAAAGATCGGAGAGGACATTGTCAGGCATTTTGCCACGTTGTTTACTTTGTGTATAAACGAGTGCCACTTACTTATTTTGTGCCACATAATGAGCACTCCTGATGGCCGCTTATAAATTATATAACCCACAAAAGCGCACACCACCGCACACTCACACACCGCAGACACATGCACACGCTTAAATAAACTCGCCACACACACCCACGCAATTTGATTTGTATGGCTTTTCAATTTGTGCTCTGCTGCTGCTGCTGCTTTTTTTTTTTCGGTGAGTGTTTTCCTTTTTCATTTTATTTTCTTTTCCGTTGATTTCTTCTTTTTGTTGTGCAGCTCTATCCCTCGTTATTTCTACTTTATTTCATTTTTTTTGCTTGTGCTGCATTTCCCATTGTATAAATTTTTGGTATTTGCGCCAATTTCATTCCAAATTGAGCGCTGGCCACAGTCGTTTATTTTTAATGCAACCGGCGAACGAACGAGAGAAGCAACGAAGCAATATGCTCGCAATTGGATGGAGATGGCGATGGGAGTCCGGGGAGTGAAAGTGGAAGTGGGCGTCGAACTAGATCTTGTTTTTTTTTTTCCGTTGTATTATTTCTTACTGCTTTTAGCTGCATTACTTTCGTTTTAGACATTAGAATAGAGTACAATAACTTTGGCATTAAGTTAAGAGCCAACACGACTTCAAGCGTAGCAAATAAAAATTTAAGTAATCAGCAAATAGTTGCGAAAATTCTATTACACAGCAGATTAAACCAACGACTTTCAGCAAGTTCGCGAATCTTTTGCACACTAAATTTCCATTTGCGTATTTCGTTGCATACTTTTGGGCGGCAATGCAAAAATTCAAAACACAAGTTGTTTTTGAATGTCTTCACCTGGGGATAGGGCATAAATATGTCGCTGCTGTTGCTGTTGCTTCAGCACATGGCAGCACATTCCCTTCGTGCATTTTTTCGTTTTCTTTCGCTATTATTTGCAGTGCATTTTGGACACAGGCACTCCGAGGACACTCAAGGCGATTGCAGGTGACGCGCAAGGCGAGGCGAGTCAGGCAGGCGGCAGGCGGCAGGTGAAGAAGGAAGCCAAGTGCGCTTAAGATTTATGGCTGATGCCGCGGGGCATTGTTTGTGGCAGGAGCAACAGCATCCGCAGCAACAGCAGCAGGGGGCACAGCAACAACAGCAAAAATAGCTTTGGCCATCAAATACAATCAATTTGATTGCCTCTTACTTTTTTTTTGACTAGAGTGCATGTGCAGCAAACTTAATGCGATTTTGATTTTTCTTATTAGAATTATTGCGCTGCAATTAGGCAATTAGCTAATGTTTGCCCACTGGGAACTGTGTTGGGGGCAGCGAAATGGCGCCCTGGGGGCTAGCTTTAAGTTGATGTCAAAGTATCGTGTTGAGCTCGCCCTCGCATAAATAAAGCATTCAATATCCGGCGACGGAAGTTTCAATAAGCCAAAGGATATGAGCTCAAATGACTGTCCAAAACAAAAATAAAAAAAATGCGAAAAATAAAAGCAAGCGATAGAAAAAATAAATGCTATGAAAAACGTTGCAGATTCTTCGTCACTTTTCATGTTGCCCGCTTTTTGGGCGTGTCAGCGAACTATTCATGTGTAAAGCGGGGTGTATGGGTGTGTGTGTGTGTGCGTGCGAGAGAGTATGAGTGTGTGGCAAGTTTAAATTAGTTGCGCGTCGGCCATTTTGCATAAATCATTTCCTGTTTTGTGCCAAAGATAAAAGCGGCCAAAAGACAACAACGAATCATGACGGCAACAATTTAAAGGAAAAGAAACAAGACAAAAAACAACAGCAGAAGAAAGCATGAAAAAGAAAGCGGACAAAAAGACATCAGCACAAAAGTCAAAGTAAGGGAATCTTCCAGCAACAATAACATAAAATTAGCATTTTTTATTACTTTTAGTTTTTTGCGCTTTTCTTGTGTGTATGTGTGTGTGTGTGCTTTGCTTTGCTTGGGACAACATTTGCATAAGTTGAAAAGCTACTAAGTAATATTGCGCATACGACATGTAGCACACAACGCTCAGATTGTACATCGACATCGCAATCGACATTATACATATGTATTTTGTACATTTTCCCTCTCAAATACATGCAAGAAATCAACTTATTTGTAATTGTATTGCCAAATACAAATACCAACTTAATGCTTTCTTTCTTGCTTTGCCAGACATATCTCGAAATAGAATTTGTGTGAAAGTCATCGAAAAGTTTGACAGAACTTTGAAAGCAATTTGATTAACATATATTAAGTATTCACCAGACAGTATGTACTATGCAGATATCTTGACCTAGTTTAACGAAATTTTCCTTCAATCTGCAATTAAGTTAGGCACTGCAAACTGAACATTCCAGTGCATTTGCCCAATTAATTACGGAATCAATTGCCACACTAAATTAGCAATATTCCTTTACCAATTTTGATAGAATATTTGACTCCCCTTCAAAATACATTAATATCGATTTAATCCCAACAAAATCTGGCAAAAAGACTTTAAGCTTCGATTCTTGTATGTATTCTGTCTGCTCTTTAACAATCATGACAGTGAAGCTGTCGTATTCCACTGCTGCAAAGCATCAATACGCATATAGTATATCTATCAAAGCCTTAAAGCTGGCAATGTCGTGTGTATAAAATTTGCCAGACAGGCAGCCAGCGAGCCAACAAATTGAATTTGGCAAATGCAGCGCATTTGTTTCGATTTTCCATTGATTGAGAGAGAATACAAAATTTTCTCGTTATTATCATTTGTGTTATGGTTGTTGCTTCTGTTGTACGGAACAGTAGTAAGAAAGATCTTATATATGTTTATTGCTAAACAAAAGACAAAGTCAAGAAACTGGTCACATCTGCATATATTTCCATGGTTTTTCCACCATCTTCCCCCCATCCTTCCCCGCTTCACTTTACTACTTCACTTCCCCTCGAACATTGTGTGTTGAACAACAACACATGAGCTGAAATAAATTTTATGTACATTTACTTACGTCTGCAAACAATGAGCATCCTCTGACGTCCGTGACGTGACTTAGTCCGACTTGGTTGGTCTGTTGGCTGGTCAGTTAGTTTTGGTTCTGAACTGTAAGTCTTGCCTTTGTCTGGCTGACACAACTCCTTCTTTCCTCCACCTCCTGCAGGCAATCCTTAAACACAGCTGCGCTGCTGTTTGGTCAACGGCAAGTGCAACGTTTCAAGTTTCCAAATGCTTCAAGAGTGAGAGATAGAGCGTAGCCAGAAGCCAAAAGCCAGCAGCATAATATAGTTTTGGATTTCACTAAAAATACATAAGTACGAACGAGTATGCATACATACATTTGTATTTATACTGTATACTGTATACTTTCCTCTGATGCATATTTATATTACAGTCTGTGCGAAAGTGAAACATGTCCTGTGGCCATTGTGGCTAAGAAATTTTAGATCTCACTATTTCTCTTCGTCCCCTCTCCACACTCTCATTTTGTCTAAGTTGGCATTTACACATGTACTGTTTCCTGTTTTTGGTTTTGTGTTTACTTGCATTTCTCATTTGTACTTGCAAAAAAAGAAGTGTTCTATAAAACGTTTAGAATTCTAAAATTTCAATATTTTCTAAGGAATTTGTTTATTTCAATAAAATACATTTATTTTTATTAAAATATTGCACATTTTAAGTATTTATATGATCGATAATTAATGTCTGTAATTTAGTTTGTTATGCAAAACCAATTATATTTCATTATCATAATATTCAGGTAAACATTCAAGTTTCTTAGAAAAATTCTAAATATAAGTATAAATATAATCATTGCTTAATCTGCCATTGTTTTATCTTTATCATTATATTTAGTAGTTATATTTGAATGGGAATTTCTCATCACATTTTCCTACTGAAATATAAGTAGAATCATTACTCAACCAGCCTCAAATTAAATTGCAAAAAATCGAGATGTATATTGATATACCAAAATGTGGCCTTCGGCAAATTTTAGAATTCTTGCCGTATATTTCACGGTATATTTTAAGAATTAAACCTGTTTTACTTTTATTACAATTATTATGATTAAAGCAAACCAAATTTAAAATTATTTTTATACCTTTTTTATATTTCTCAATTTATTTCTACGTTGAAATATTAATATTGTCATCAATTAATTGGTGGCAATTGAATTTAATTAATAATAAAGTGCAATTAAGGTCTGAAATTAAGTTTGAGAACGTTGCGAAGTGTAAAGTGCATCTGTTTGTAATGACTTCTTTAGTTTGATATTTGTACGCTTGCTTGCTGACTCAATGGACTACCTGCAACTGGAATGTGCCCCAAAAATGTGCAATGCAATTTGTGGTGTGGCATGAGTAAAATGGCTGCAGCTGCAGTTGTGATCAAAGCGAACTCGTTTATTGCAGCAGCAGCAGCAGTCACAGAAACCACTGGGTACATGTGACAGTTGTCTAATGAAGCCGCCAAGTGGCAACTGGCAGTGGCAAGTGGGTGTCGTTGGGTTGGCAAGTGGCATGCGGCATGTGGCAAGTGATAGACGGCGCTGGCAGTGCGAGTAGAGATAACTGACAATGCGACGTGACCAGCAGCAGCAGCAGCAGCCAACAGCGAGTGAAGTTGCCAATTATGATGTATTATTCCACGACCGTGGGGGGCAAATGTGTGATGTTGCAAGGTGTTTATCGCACCTTTTTTGTGAACGCCGTGTGGCACTACATAAAAATTATGAACGTGTCGCATTAAAATTAAGTCATAATGCACTCGCGTCTCGCGTTTTAATGACTTTGCCACATTGTCCATAAAAATGCCAACTACTGTGCGGCGTACAATGTCCGTTCGTTCGTGCTTCCGCAAAGTGTTCAAAGTTCTTTTCGTTGCTGTCGCATATAAAATTCGACACTTAACCTGCCAGCGAAACGGGAGCAGCGATTGTTCGGCTCATAAATTGGGCACACAAACTGTGAAGGGGGGGGGGAGAGAATTATAGGAGCGCCGCTCTCGATCATTGGTCATAAAGTTGGGGGCAACAAAATAAACAATTTGTGCGCGAAATGTTTAATAAATTGCGTTAAGCTTTTGAGGCGCGCTGCATAAAGCGACGCGTCGTATGCGTATGCGTAATATTTGCAAGTGTTTTTTGTTTTGCTGGAAATTAACACGCATACGAGCGCACTTAATTTGTCACTAAATGGTTTTTGGGGTAGCACAAATACCAGACTCATGTGGCATGCAACATGTTGAGCGCTTAAATTGAAAATTACAAAAAACCAGAAGCGAGCACACGCAAAACAAAACACAGAGAGCGAAAGAGCGATGCCAAATGTAGACGAAGATGAAGAGGAGTGGAAATTCCCCGGCAAGACTTATGTCAGCTACAATTCGGTTCGTTTGGTGGCGCACTCCCCCGCACTCCCTCGCAGTCCCGCCTTGAAGTATGCTTCATTGCCTGTGTAACCGCAGCAGCGCGTGATGTGGCAAGTAGATGTGGGGAGGCAGACGGGGGCAAGATAGCTGCTGCTGGTGTGCGTGGCATGGTCTGCGTGCGCTTTGCGTTTCTGTTGGCGCATTTGTTGACGACGCATATGAAAATTTTCGCAAAATTTATTGCCATGCTTAAGCAACGTGCGTATGAAATAATATACAGACATGCCATCCAGCACCAACAACTACAACAACAACAGCAAGAACAACAATTACAAGGACTACGGCAACAACAATAAGAACAACAAAATGCGGAACGGAACATTCGGTGCTGTTTGCGGTGCTGAATTTTAAAATGCTCTTTAAACATTGTGCTCAGAACTGATGGCAGCGATTTGTTTTCAGTTGACAATCCTCGCTAAGGATAAATATAGAAAGCAGAGAGAGAGCGAGGGAGAGTGGATAGAAGAAGAGAAGTAGTCTTCCCTCTACTTAAAGTTATGATGCTTTAAAGCATGTCCAGGCTATAAAAAATATTTGCGCACATAAATCAACTAGCACATTTTATTTATTCCCACTGCCATTAGAGAGCGGTACGAAGACGATACTATTGATAGATAAACGACTGTAGATAATAGATAAGCATCTGTTGATTTTCTTTCTTTTCTTTTTACTGAATTTTACTGAATTTTACTGAATTTTACTGAATTATGCTTTTGCCATTTATCAGCGTTTGACATGTTCACACCAAGCCAATAGTTCGCTAACCAAACTTGTACTTTTTTTCTCTTGAGTACACTTCAAGGCTTCGTTGTGCTCGTCAATGTATCTGTATCTATATCTTGATATGTGTAAAATTCCAAGAACATATGTTCATAATTTTAGTGATGGTCCTCTTTATTCTTTTAGCACTCTTTTCGCTTACTTAATCTTATCTCCCATGAATGAAGCGTAAGTAGATAGACGTGTGTTAAATGCTTTATTAAAGCTTGAATGTTTATTTCCTCTTATCTGTTGCCAGCTTGTTTCCACTTACGCTCTTGCGGAAGTAGAAAGCTGTCTAAGTGATAATAAATTTGGCCCTGAAATAACAAATTATTTAGTGAGCAATTATTGGCAGAACGTGAATGAAATGCTCGATTATCAGTTTGGAAGAAATCTTACTTTATTTTTAGAGTGTTATTTCGCAGTTCAATGAAATCTAAAATTGACAAAGAGTAAAAATAAGTAAGTTCAATTTTCAGTTGATTTTCTGTTCAGCTCAATTATTAGCAAACCATTTATTCAAACTATGTTATCTATTTAATTTACGATGACTATCTAAATGTCAGCTCATTATATTCAGCAGAAAATGTTCGACAAGCATTTCATTTGATATCGATTGATGAAAAGTTGTAGCTGACAATGCAATCATTTCATTATTTTCTGATGTTACCAATAAAATACTTAAGACGCTTGTTCAATGCAAACTCATCAATAACAATTGCAATGCCAAAATTTTGCTAATTTGGCACAGAAAATGATCAAATTTGAAGGTCGATTATGGTCGAGAGATGCTACTCCGTTTTATTTTTTCATCTCGACTCGACTCGACTCGACGTCGACATCGTCGTTGTTCAATGTCCGCTGCTCTCTGTTTGATTATGATAAATGGCTTTGGCCGCTGGCAAAAGCATATTTTGCACTGTGCTGAAAAATAAAATGAAGCGATAATGAGGTGTTATTAATATCAAACTGGCGACTTATTTAGCGGCAAAACAATAGACGACGTCCAAACAAAATTATGCAAAGTTATACCCGACATTGACGATGACGTCCCAGTTGAAGAGTCCTTGCCGCCGTCGTATCTATCGCTCGCTGTCTCAGTGTCTTAACCCGTTTTGTATTTTTTTGTTTGCTGTTTTTTTTTTGTGGGCTTGGGTCTTTAGAAATAAAAAATAAGCCGACACTGGGCGCTCTTCAAAGTGTCAAGAAAACAAATGACGGTCAATTTCTTTGGTTTGTTTCGTTTTTTTTTTCTTGTGTTTCGTTTCGTCTGTAAAGATACTTGGCCAAGTTTTAGTTGCCGGGTGGCAAGTGTTAAACTTTTCTCATACGCAACGTTGCCTCGTTGCTGCCGCCTTTGCTGCTTTGCTGCCTTGCCACTTGACAGGCCCGAAAGACGCAACGAAGCTTAAGGCAAATATCCCTGAACGACAGGTTGGTAACTTGAGAACATAAAAGGGATTTGCACAGTCGCCGACGTCGTAGTCGAAGTAGTATATACAGAGTCGTTGTCTACCCATAAAAGAATAAAATGAAGCCTATTATAACGAAAGGCAAGCCAGTATTAGATTTAGATGGTCAAAATGAATGAACGGGGAATGCATCATAAAAAAAAAAAATGATTGTAAATCCAGGCAGACAAAATGTGGACTTTAATTTGTTGCCTTCGCCGTTGTCAAGCAACAAATTTCCCATACCCTATAAAAGTAAACTTTAAACGACAATAAATTTATAAAGGAGGCGATTTAATTTTTTGACTATCTCTAAATTAAGCAGCTTGATTTGAATGCACACCAACAAATGTGCAATGTTTCTTAATTTATCAAGTAGAAAACTGTATTATTAGGGTATCTGTAAGTAAATCAACTTGTTTTGAATGCATCCCACATGCGTTTTCTTGTATACCCCCTACCCAAAGGCTAGAAGGGTATTATATTTTTGTCCGCCCCCGCAAATCGAGTAAAATTTCTAATTTTGAAATTAGAATAGCGATTTTCGACACATACAATAATAACTAAGTATTTATGGCACCTGAAGTATAGGTTATTAATGAAATACTGACAATCCAGCATGTTTAGTAGTATGGTATATTTTGAATGTACATATACCAAATACAACCTTCGGCATATTTTAGTATTTTTCGGAGTTCTGTATAATTTTAGAATAATACCACACTGTTTTACTTTTATTCACAATGAGTATAGAGTATTACACAGTCGAGCACACTTGACTGAAGCTTACTTTCTTGTTCTTTTTTTTTTTATAATTTCACTGTCAGATCTAATGACAAAAATCAATACACATAGATAATGGCCTTCTGGCTTCTCACGTTTTCTCTGCATAATTTTTGCCTCGTCGTCCTGTTGGCCAGTGTAATCTGCTTAGTGTCCTTTTAATGGCAGCACCAACTTAATTGAGCTTATCAGCAATTTATGCATCATTAATTGTGTTTAGACATTGTCGTTATTTCTGCTTTTTTCTTGACCAACGACAATGCTGACAAAAAATAAGCTGCGTCGAATAAATTGAAATTATTTTCAAGTGCTGCGCAAATTTTCGTATAACTTTTGAAGTTGTTAATTACTTAAACAAAAAAACTGAAAATAAAACTTTCATTTAATATTATTGAAATGATTTTTGGGAAAATTTAAAGTGGGAAAATGTATTTGGCATACACTCAAATGCTTATAAATAACACTTTAAGAGCTTTTCCGTTAAGCCTACGTGCAAAACTAAAAGGATATACGAGTATTGACAGCAAATTTATAGTTTCTATTTTGCGGGCGATCACATTTTGCTGACACGTGCACAGAAAGGAAGAGTCCTCAGGAGTGTTCAAGTGGCAAATGTTTAGAAAATATATTGCAAAAAATTGGAAATTAATTAAATTCCATGTCAATTCAGGTCATGGCCCGAAATTTTCTATTGCGGAAAATATCCTAGGCCTTTTTCAATTTGCCTGCCAAGCAGAAATAGCAGCTTCGCAAAAAAAAGCTTTAGCTGAGAGCAAACAAGAAAATGGCAATAAAATATGGTCAATGTGATAAGAACGATAAGAGAAAACTATGCCAATGCCGGTTGTAATACCAGCAGACAGTAGGCTAGGCAGCAACAATAGGCCAAACCTGGCAAAAAGCGGAAGAATAACGACAACAACGAAAACCGTAACATAAATCAAAACAAATTGCAAAGAAAAATGTGCGCAATAAAAAAAAATGGTAACAAAAATTGGTATTAAAATAGATGCGCTGACAATAAAGATGGGACAACAATGGACTTTCGCTTTAGCTCGCTCTCTTTCCATCGGTGGCAGCTACTCATCAACTATGGCCATGGACGCGCAGTCAAATGAATCATTCGTGGAGTGGGAGAAGATGTTCGAGTTGTTGTTCGAGTTGGAGTTCGCTCATAATGTTGCTCAATCATGTAAAACATGGGCAATTAGCAGCACAGTCGGCTCCACTGATAATGCATAGCAAAAGGCTCTATTGGGAGACGTCTCAATGTGTGTGTGTGTGGCGAGTGAAAGGAGCATAGGCAGAGAGGCAGGAGGAGGAGGAAGGTGCGGGCCTGGCATGACAGTCAATTGGCTGCCATTTCCATTTAGCTTTCCCAGGCATATTGAATTTCACTTTGGTAATTTACGTAATTGCGCAACAGAATTATGCCGCACTGCTGCGAGCTGTGACCAAAGCAGCAAGACGACAGAGGGGTGTGGGGAATGGGGGCATGGCCACATACATAATTGCAATTATTATTAGTTGTTGTTGCTGTTCCTTACATGTTGTTGTTATTTCAGTTGGCAGAGCGTGTGAACGGTTGCACTCCTCGCTTCTAAAGTTCTTGCGCCATTTTAATAAACAGCAGATTGAGTAAGACACGTCTCATAATACAAGTGTGTGTTAGTGTGTGTATATTGTGAGAGTGTGTTTTATGAGTGTGTGTGTGCGTTGGTGTTTCTTTAGTCGCATTGCAGACAATTATGCTGCAAGGCAGTTAGACAGCTGCACAAGTTACAAGCCTTCATTTGCTGCTGACAACAGTGGCCAACAAATTTCAATATTATAAGACTAATTATAATTAAAAATAAATAATACTGAAAATATGGAAAAATAATTGGTGTTTAGGGAGTCAACAATTTAAATTATCGTAATACTAAACTTAACTAAACATAATATTTATGTATAAAAGAAAAAATAATTGCTTATCATAATTAAAAAGAAATAATATATAAGAATATAGAATTGGAAGCCATCAAATTAAATTATGAAAGCTAAATATAATTAAAAATAAATAACATTTAAAGTATAGATAAATAATTGGAGTCAACAATTTAAATTATTGTAATGCGTATTATAATTGAAAAGAAAAAATAATTATTTTATATTAATATCTAATACTAATAATAACTAATACTATATAGTCAGCGCTAATGTACCCTAGAGTCAAATCAGTACGAGTACGTAATTTTATATTAGTATATAAAAAAATAAATAAACATACAGAGAGATATGGAAGTTGGCTTTTATATTTGACTTCAACTATCATTTAATTGTGTATAATATTTATTGTTACTTCTGGGTGATTGAATAAAATATAACTTGTAATTGAGGATCAATCAATGCTTTTACATTGTTGTGTAGTAATTACATCAAACGTTACTAAACTTTATCATAATGTTTATCTGAATATTACACAACTTAACTATCATCGTTTGCTAAACAGTTTTCCCCCTCAATGAATATCATCTACCTTTTTATCTCTACCTATCAAATGCGCATAAAAAAAGTTTAAGTGCGAGTTGAAAAATGTTTGCAAAATCTTATATGGGCAGGCAGTCAATAGAATTGTGCCTACAACAAAACTTTTGATGTGCAGTGTGCCTGAGGTAAACGATTGAGAGAAAAATAACTTAGAAAAGTCTGCTTTGGCATAATGAGAAAAAGACCTTTAAATAAGCGTATCCATCTCAGACAGCTGAGAAATGTTTCAACACAAGGTGCGATGACACTTTCATTTTCCAAAGAAATAAAATGAAATTGAGAAAAAGTAAACTGCATGCAATTTGGATAGGCAATTTGACCTTAAGCGATTAAATTTAAAGAGCATTCAATAAGCTGGTCGGACCCGCTTTTTGATTGTCTGCGACGGGAAGACAATCAAGTACAATTGTCAAAGGAAAGAAATCACATCCAGTAGATAGACAAGGAAAAACGAGAGAAAAAAGTGCGTGACTTACAGTTGAATGAACAGCAGAAATGGGAAAATATACGGAGACAGAGTTTGGTGCCTTGTCATTGACTTGGCGATTGGGCAAACACTCGAAAAACGTCAGTCAGCATAATTTGCATTTACAATTGTCTGAGCTGAGCTTGTTAATACTGGCTAAAGTGGCAAATGTTTGGCTACCGACCGGACTGGACTGGACTAGACTGGACTGAACAGTCAATCAGTCACTGAGTCAGTTAGTTAGGGAGCTCACTTTGGGGGGAATGACCTATACAATTTAATTAATTAAAGTGTAGCCAATGGCTTTGTTTGTACACATACTATATAAAATGCCAAGCAACTTTATCTTACGATTAATGCCATTTTCCGAAGAGAATCTTTGACTGTTGTAGTGCTTAGCTGAAAACGAAGTAAGTAACAACAAATATATGCAGTATGCAAAGTATTTTCAATTGCTCTCCCACTCTGTTCTCTATCTCTTTAGAGTTTTCTGTTTGTGGTCCGGCAATGTCAATAAAAGTTAAAGTTTTGCGTTTATTTGGCTTGCCGACAGTCAGATAAATGTAAATTAAGTTGTGTGCTAAGCTGAAGCAACTTACAACTTGCATCTTGCAACTTGCGACTGCCAACTGGCAACTGGCAACAACTTGAATCAAAATTGTTAAATGTATTCATTCGCAAATTCGCTTGAATGCATTCAAATAACTCTGATTGAATAGCCAACAAAAAGACAAACGTCTAAGCGACAGATGGCAGTCTATTTGCGTGGTCACAAAACTGTGCAATCGAAATTTGCAAATTTATTACCACTGAAATGTTGACAAAATTTTTGGTCTAGTTGTGTGTGTGATTGAATTCCAATAGTCAACAGCATACAGAGTACTATTGCTTATATGTTAAGCAGATAGAGTAATCAAATGATGGTTTATGTGTGGAGCACTTTCCTGTGCAAAAGGAAATTCAATAAATTTAAAGCTCAAACATTTGCGATCTGTGATCTGGCAACTCTCTGCCAGAGGTGACACTGCTGCTGCAGATGCTGTTCGTTGCTCGCTGTTGGCATTATTCAATTTATGCACTTAACGATAGAGTCAACACAGCGCGCTGACGTTGTCGTTGCCGTCACGTCGACGTGGCCACCGCAGTTACCGCAGCGGCAACTGTGCGTATACGCAATTTAATTTGCAGCATTTCTTTTGCCCGCTCGTCCCCTCACACTATCCCTCCTACTCCATCTGCATATGTGTGTGTGAGAAATGAACGGAAATGAGATTGCTGCGGCTTTAATTTCATTCGTAGTGCCGAACCATTAACGCAGATTTAAGCTGGCTTTGCTTGAACACTTTGGGGTTTATTTTTCTGTATAATATACACACACACGCACACACATTTGTAGTTTCGGCCAGGCAGGCTATTGTTGGAGAGCTCGAAACATTGTTCATATCATTTATTTCTATTCAAATTTGAGCGGCTAAAACGTTAAGATAACGATTTCATATTCTCCCCATCAAAATTACATATTTATTTATTTTTTTTTTTTTTTTGGAGTATTTCACTAGTTTTTATACAACTGCTATTGCTGCTGTTGATCTTTTTGTTTTTTTATTTCGCCTGCCATGCACAGCCTGCCTTTAGTATTTGCCCGTCAGTTGAATCCGGGCGTCGTTCTGACCCAAGAGCTCAGCATGAAAATCTTCAAGTATGAAACGTTGAAACGTGAACGATCTCAACTGGATGATGAAATTGTACAAATACGCAAGAAACAAGATAACATTGAAAACAATCTAGCCGAAGCATTGGCCGAAGATGAATTCCAACGCTGTCAGCAGGGTGAACTTTTGGGCGAACCCAATGAGCAAGAGCTGCTTGAGATATTCAAGCAACACCTCGGTCGCATCATTGATAAGCTGGCCACCAAATACGAGCGCAAAATCTATCTAGAGATGGACTTGCAAAAGATGAAGACGACGATTGAGAAGGAGATTGTGGCAGTCAATGAAGAGACAGCTGCTGCAAATAAGGAATAAAACTAAATAGATTTTACAAATTTTAGTTGCATTTTCACGAAAACAACTACAGACCAAGCTTGAATACTTGTACCTTATTTCACATTGTTATTTGCAATTTGTAAATTCTGTTTGTGTTTAAAGCTACACTTCTTCTGCTACCACTGTGTAGTATTGTATCGGATGCTGCCCCTACTCTGTCTGTAATGCGTGTGCACAAAAAAACAAAATATAAAAAATATATATACATTTTTAATCGCATTTCTAGCGAGTTTCATGTATTCATGTAATTCACGTATTAAATTTTTTCTTTATGAGGGATTACCAAATTAACTAATTAATTAATTAATTAATTAAAATAGTACATAATAGGGATCGGATTTCATAAATTGTAGAAGTTATATAAGAAATACTTTTGTATGGGCAAAAACGTCAAGTTACCAGGGTCTTATTTGCTTTGCTGGACAATATTAAATATTTTAAATATAGTGCTATATACCAAATACAAGTATATCCATCAGTATAGTGTAGTATATTTTAAGAATAATACTGTACTGTCTTAAATCATTATAAATGGGTAGCGGGTCTCTTACAATTGAGCACACTCTGCTGTTAGTTTCAGACTTGTTTAAATTAAAATATATATTCTAAATACCTTAATTGTGCAATATACTTCGACAATGGTTTTACATATTTGTTTTTGGCCTTCTTATCTTCTTTATAGTATCTTATTATTAGTTATGTGTAATATTGTCACTAGCCTACTACATTTCATTCATTAATTTAAAGATCAATGACACAAAGTCTCACGCCTCGTGTCACATTAATGGACATTAGAAATAACTTGAGGTCAGCGTATCTTTTTGTCTTCTGTGGTATCATTTGCTGCGGATCCTCTGCTATTATTATTATGCTTAAATATGAGGGTCATGACGGCACACTGGGAGCTTTGCGATGTGCCTTTTTCTGTTTTTGCCCACTTTTGGCTGTTGTCATTCATATGCAAATGACACTCGAACCGTCCGAAAATTGCAATGAATTTAAATTACCTTAAAATGTGAAGGGAGAAAAAGTGTGTGTGTGTATGTGTGTGTATGCAGAATGTGTGCGATGGAGAGGAAAACTGTGTGATATAGATGGAGAGAGGAAATGCAGGCGCGTGTTTTAATTAATAAGGCCACGTCGACGGCATCATTTGCTGTTTGAGCCTTTGGATTTTTTCGCTGCATGAATTTCCCAGCGGCATTTGTCTAATGCAAAAACAACACTCTCTTTCACACACACACAAACTCACACAATATAATAAGAGAAGAGACGAACAGTTGTGCTGGCACGGAATATACAAAAAATAAAATAAAATACAAGAAAAAACAAAGTACTCAGAAACATGATGAAATGAAACAAAAGAGAAATAGAGATATCTCATTATGGACAAAGCAGGCCAAACGAGCACACACACACACATACATACTACACACATATACAGATACATAAGAAATGAAATGAAAAAATTATGCGAAAAGAAGGCATTGACCATTCGTTTGGACCTAGCTCAAGTTCGGGTCCCTAACGGTGTGTTTGTGCGTGTGTATTTCTGTGTTTTGTGTGTGTGTGCGTATATTTATGAATTTGTTTACAACGAGCAACTGGACAACTGGGAGAAAAGTCTGTGGCAAATGTATTTTCCCGACCCGCTGCCCATCAATACCCTGCATGCATGATCAAATGACCAGCGAAGTAGAACTTGTTGTGCCTCTCCAGCTGTGTGATTTTATTTCTCGGAAAGGTGCACGTTAACCAGCTGATTGAGCTTAAAGAAGTTATTATAATTAAATTTTTTAAAATTTTGTATGTATATACATTTTTTTTATATAAAATGAAAATAAAGTTATTGTTTAGTGTTTAAGGCACATTTTCTTCAAATATTTCACAACTTTACAATAATAATCTTTTTAACATAATTGATTTTAAATAGAGAATTAATATAAAGATTATTGTCTATATGTTGTTTTCTTTAATGAATTGTTTTTATTGAAAATTTTCATAAATTGTTACTCTTTTTATATTATTCTAATAAAGGTTATTTTAATTTTGGTAAATGGTTCAACATTTAATGCTGGTGTTTCAATATTTAAAACAGTTTTAAATGTTTTTAATATAATCTACTATTTAATATAATCTCGCTAATATTTAACATATCGAGACATTCCCCGAAGTCAATATTTGTATTTATTTTTAACGATTTTGTATTTTAATAACAATCATAATTCTGTTTAACATTATATAATATATCAAGTGATCTAGTAACTTTCAATTTCTTTACTCTTTACTCTTACAGGGCATCTCCTGGTCAGTAGCAATGAGCTACTCCTCTAGAGCTTCATGAGTCCAATTCTTTTTTTGTGTCTCGCAAAGACGCGTGCGAAAAATAATCAGAACATAATAAGCATCTCTTCAAGAGGCGCAAACAAATGAGCCATATAATGATTTTTCTTAGGAGCCCATTGTACAACGAGTACTCTGTTTGCGATTTACATACAAACATACAGAAATACTATAGATATATATATGTATGTATATAGTCAGGTTGGTTTCATTCGTTTTGTTTTGGGATATTTGTGCTGCTGCCCGCTGTGCAAATTAAGCAATTTTCCAACATCTGATGAAAGTTGTGCTATTCCTTTTCCCCTCTTGCCACCCCTCAATTTCCATGTAGTTTGTCGTAGTTCACAAACATTTTTTGTAGCTTCATCGGCTTTACACACTTTTAGGTTATCATCGTCATGGCATAAAGCCGGATTACAAAAAGGATTTGTGGCTCTTTACAAGGCATTACAACTAGTATTCTTCTTTCGTTTTTTTTCGTTGCTACTTCGTTGTCGTTTTATTTTTTTTTTATATTATATAATACAAAGCAACAGCCGCCGCGGGGGCATGCGACGACTTGGAGGATGAGAAACAGCCTATCGTCATGCAAATCGCCTGGCAATTTGGCTGAGTAACTCGACCATCAAAAGATGGTCGGCCAGAGATTAGGTCACCCCCATTGTTGGCCTTGTTCATTGCTTTAATTTTGATGCTTTGTTCAAGAATAATGTTTACACTGCAGTCGAGTTATTTTTAATAAGTTACTCTTTGCTCACTCTGTTTCCGCCTCTCGCTCCAGATTCACGGCTAGTTTTCGCCGAGTGCCCGCATAATTAAAAATGTACACATGTGCGCCTCTTACCTTCGTCAAGTGCGAGTGCCAGAATATAACTCATACGCCACGCCGTGCCACGCGTCGTATGAGTGCTGCGTAATTTTTATGATGTGCGCAGCCAGCAAATTATTTGCTCTCCGGCTCGTTGTGAAAGTTAAAACCCATCTTTCGCAATCCTCCCGTAAACTGCACATCATTATTATTACGAGCCAGCGGAAAAATAGTGCTTAAACAAGAATACAATGTGGAGTATTTACCCTGCGTGCACAATAAAGTCGTTAGTTAGTCTGAGTGCAAAAGTGTATTTGCAATTTGTACGTTTGCTATAGAAAGTGAGATCTCAGTGTGGTGCATTTATTGCAATACTTTTCGTTGATATATATAAAAAAAAAATTATACCCAATTTAAAATATCTCTAGTGAAATTTATTGCAATTTTCGTCTTTTATAGGCTTTTAAATTTATTTTTATTATATAAACAGGGTTAAATAGCTTTATTTAATTTGAAAACGTAAATAATTGAATTTCCCTAGAATTTGCAGAAATAAAATTTTATTTATAAAGCAAACACATATGTATGTACACGCGTTGAAAAACGAAATAAAAGATAATACCCATATCAAAATATTTGTCTAATGCCTTTAAATAATTATATCAATTCATTGAAACATACTCATTTAACAGGTGCTTAACATTAATTTATATTTGTTTTTACAAATTGAATTAAATTTGATATTTAAGTAAAATAAATAAATAAAATATTTTAAAGAGAAAATTAATTTGAAATTGCTGAATTAAAATATTTAAATATATTTCCTTAATATTCAATTTGGAAACTATAAAAATCTTAACTTAAAAATTAAATTACAATTTCTATATAGAAGTTTATATAAAAGTCACATTAATATATTAATTAACGCAGAGAACGAGATAGACACCATGTGTGGTTGCATGCTTGCGGCTACTTTATTTCTTTATAGAGAACAAAGGAAACATCTTTTAGTTTCTTAATTAACTCAGTCACAGAGAACGATGTGCTCGTGTGTTGCCTTTGGCAAAAGATATGAGAGAAACACATGCGGCAGAGATTATTGAAAGTCAAACGTGGATTTCAATAGAAATTAATAAACTATCTACAAATGGCGTGTGTTATCGCATGCTATTTTACAGAACATTTAACAAGCTAATTAAGCCACATTTAACTGGATATTTAGCCAAATAACACACAGCACAACACACAGTTGCCGCATGCATTTAAATAGCTTAAATCGATTTTGTCGCTTTACTTGTGCATTTCAATTGAATGCCACTATGCAAATTCAATTTAAAGCGCATTACAATCTATAAACAAAGTAATTTGAATTCAAATAGCAAGCAAACACACATGTTGCATCTGCCCCACAAAAATAGAAAAGGATATTGTAAAATTTTGGCAACTGAAAAAAACGGATGATAAAATGCATATGTGCATATACATATCTGGAAATTGATTTAAATATCTAACCAATTTGTTTGACAAATATCCAGGCCATGTGCAACTTCACACACAGACGTACAAGAGAATCGGGAACTATTGCAGCTTGCGTGACCCTCATCAATGTGAAATGTGACGATTTTAAGCAATAAAACAAAAATAGATGCAAGCAGACCACGCAATGTGAGAATTTGAAGTTTTTTCATTACTAACCAAATTCTTTTTATTGAACACAAACCCCGGCGTTATAAATACGCTTTTTTTAAATGCTAACTATATGTAGAAGGGTATTATATCATATCTTAGAAATTCA
Source organism: Drosophila nasuta (assembly GCF_023558535.2). Lineage (NCBI taxonomy): Eukaryota > Metazoa > Arthropoda > Insecta > Diptera > Drosophilidae > Drosophila > Drosophila nasuta. The sequence goes on along the minus strand of NC_083455.1, from coordinate 12,910,539 downwards.
GTTGAGATCATATAAAAATTGTAGAATTTTTGCTTTGCCTGGTATTTTGTGAACTTTATGGTATATATTATATGTATATTAATATAGTGGTTGGTAAAGGTTTAGTATAATCCCGGTATATCAATTTGGTATATTTTAAAATAAATACCGCACTGTTTTGTTTGTATTTAAAATGGGTTGCGGTTATATCACAGTCGATCACTCTCGGCTGTATCTCTCTTACTATTTATACCCATTGAATTTAATTTAAGCTATTAACTCATTTGTTCAACATTTAAATAAATGCGTATACGTAACTTAATAACGAAACTTTACTATAAAAGCTAGGATATCTAATTTGTCGGCATACCATTTACAATTTTATTTTCGTCTCATAGTTTTTGCTGTGTAATTGAATACTTGAAGACCGACAAATAAAAAAAGTTGTGCAACTGTTGTTATTGACGTGATCCTGGTTGCCTGTTATATATATTATATTTGTGTAGGGATATGTTGATTTAATGCGTTCCGGGTTTTTTTTTTAAATCAATTATAAAGGCTAACCAATTTGGTGGCTTTTGACTATTAATTGCTTGCACAAACGCTCGCGGGAAAAACTTCAACACACAGAACAACACAAAAAAATAACAAGTAACTTTTAATTAATTTGCATTTTTAGCTAGACAAATGAGAGAGAATTCCAACAGTTTTCAGTCACTTACCTGCCAGATGCCTCCTGTTGTTGTCATTCTGCGGTCAAGTTCGAGAATTTGATTAACACCATTTGATGTTAATTTAAAATACTTTCAATTGTGTGGGTTCATTTTTTTTTTTTGCGAATATTATTAAATCTCGTTTTGATTAAATATTGTGTGCGTTTAATTAATGCGTGTTTTATTTAATAAGTTTTTATATGATTTTTTATGGCATTATTTATTTAAAAAATTAATTTGAATCACTTTGTGTGAAAAATGAATTTAACACTTTCGATTTATGGCAATGTTTTCGTTCAGTTTAATTAAACTCTGCAAAAGGAATGCGAATTAGAAGTTCGAGCAATGCTTTTGACAGCTGTCATCCTATCATCACCAATAAGCCGCTCTATAGGAGAATTTCATTACGAGTGACACGTTACGAGACCTTGAAGCTCTCCCATAATTTATAGATAGTGCAACTTGTCAAATGTGGGCGGAGGGGGCGTGGTTAGAGCACTTACCGCGCTCGCTGATTGCGCGTGACATATTCGTCAGCAGTTTTTTTTTTTTGTGCATTTTTTGGTTAGAAAACTAGACAGGCTGAAGAGCGCTCTAAAGTGCATCAGCCTACATACACATACATATGTACATAGGACACAGGACTATGGCGCATCAATTTGAGGGAAGCGCTCATACAACATGGGCATAATAAACTCAATTAGCGTTCGTACAAGCTTTTAGCCAAACTAAGTTATTGTAGTCCTCGCATTTAGCCATATGTTTATGCAGCTAACACAGTTGTGGGTATCAGTATTTTATTTCACTATTTACCCAGACATTTTTGCACATACTTATAATATACAAGTTTTATATATATATACGTATTATATAAATATCTTTAAAAAAGAGAAGAATTATATTGAAATAATAAAAATAAATAATAAATATATTGGTAAAAGCAATTGCAAATATATTTAAGTAATACATACATATATTTAAATGTAGTTGACGGCAAAACTTAATTTTATTTAGGTTAAGCAATATCAATTTTATAAAAATAACTAACTTTTAACAAGTGCACAAGTTCGTCGGTTTGTCGATTGTTGTTTGCGGTAGGCGTTGCATTAAAATCTGCCGAGATGGCAATAAATGCATTTGAATTAGCGTGCGCATTATGCAACACGATGGACGCCCTCAAATATAAATTAATAACACGTATCAAATTTGTCAGCATTTCTGGCAATTGCCTCTCTCTCGCTTCTCCCTTCTGACATGTTATGTTTGCAATGAAAATCAAACCAAAATCATGGTCTCTCGCTGGTTCACTCAAAATATGCGTTTTGTGACGCCGCAAATACCAGAAATCAATTAGTGTATTAGTCCAGCATTAGTTTGAGTAAAGTGTGTGTTGTAATCTGATATTTGTATGCATTTTGTTGTCTGCTAATTAAGCTGCCAACATATTAGGCGCTACAATTTCAGGGTTATTCACATAACACACAATACATAACATGTATTATTTAGTTTGAATTGATTGGCATTATGGTCACAAAAGACAGATTTAGTTGTGAGTGCTTTGATTTCTGGCAACTGTTCTGGGTTTTTTGTTATTAAAATTGTGACATGCTCGGATGCTGTCATGCAATAAACCGCATATTTTGAAGGACTTTTGTTTACATTCAATTATATACATATTAAAATTTCAGGGATCAACAAAAAGTTTTGAGCTCCTTTACATTACAGCCACTTACTTTGGCTTAAACTGTATTCTGTTAATCAATATGATGTTGTGTGTATGAGTGTGTGTGTGTGTGTGTGCCATGGGAATATCAAGCTGTTATGCTGTTGAGGTTTATTGCCGGCGCCTTCTTTGGAACACAGAAGAACGCGTCTTAAAGTATGCCAGGCATTTTAATTAAAACCCGTTTTTCCTTCACTCATGCCCAAAAAGGAACAAACGAAAAAAAAAGAATGGGAAAATATGGTGGGAAAGAAGGAACGTTACACTCAAGCGCTTTAACTCAACTTAATGGCAAATGCTGTCGTGCTCGATTACCCAAGCACCTCCCCACTCCACCCACTTCACTTGAGCTCTCCCCTTACTACTTCATGAGCCAGGCAGCACTTGAAAACTTTTGTGCTTGTCATGTGCAACCTGTCCAACTATGGCAGAGTCCTTCTTGCTGCCAGTTCCTTCAACGTCCTACAGCCTAAAGGCTACAAATCCAACACAATGCACATGTTTCTGAAGCCGTTGCTCTCACTCTCACTCACACTCTTTACTGCCATTTCCCAGTCCAAGTGCCGAGCGGAAATGAAAAATCAAATAGAACAACTCATAATGGCATTGCAAGGAAAGGAAACGAAATGAAACGCAATGCAACACAACGCAACGCAACGCAACGAAATGGCATTGGGGGAGCATGGGATACAGCGTTGTGTGGAACGAAACGGAATGGAACATGCAATAGCAACAGCAGACCTCCGCCGCATTCATTGGCATGGTTCGAGCCCAGGCCATGGCAATTTTCTTGAACAATATTTTTTTGCTGCTGCCGCTGTTGCTGTTGCTCATGATTGTCCACGTTGTTATTGTTGTTGTCTAGGCAAAGCAGGCTGTCCTTATACGTGTCTGTGTGTGTGTGTGTTTGAATTGTCTGTTGTGTGGCACTCAATTACACTTTCGTTGTCACTAAAAAATCTTCAACGAGTCGCAGAGCTGCTGCAAGCAGAAGCTTTGCATATGTCGCAATCTATTTGCGAGTGTCCTAGTCTCTCTCCTTCTCTATGTGTGTGAGTAGGTGTATAAGTATGTGTGCCTTGTCTGACACTTGACGTAGATAACTTTGGAGAGCGAATGCTACGGCTGTCTTAGGTGAACACACACACACACATTCGCAGCAGATAAAAAGCAAAGAGAGAACATGAAAGAGAGGCGAGTGCTTGACATCCAATAAAGATTACCAACGATTGTTAAACACAAATTGCGCTTGATGATGAGTTATGTGCCAGAGCATGCTCCCAAACACACACAAACACACTCACACACACATTCTCACATACATTTACATATTGTGGTCCAACATTCTTTCACTTTTTCCTTCTACTTCAGCTTTTCCACTTGGCAGTTACGAGTGCTGCAAATCAGCTTTGCAGCTCGACATCTTCTTCAGTGATAAGGATTGCCTCAATATTTGTGATTTCTATTCACTATGGGGTGACTAGCTAGTTAGAGTGGTTTTTGTTTGTAATATATAATATATAATAGAATAGCATACTAAATAAATATTTGATATCAAAAATATTTTATTAAGAAACATAATTAGAAAAAAATAACACCTGAAAATAAATACTATAACTGCATTTTGCTAACTAAGCTGGCTTTAAAGAGAAATGTCAGTAGTACAGAAACAATCAGCTATCTCTTCAAACTCAGAAGTTTGGCTGATCAGTAAGTAACCGAAGAAAACTTGTCCTTATATTTATTAACCGAAAGGCTTTTTGTGTCAAGTAGGCAATAATTTGTTGGTGCTTGAAGCATGGGCTGCCCATTGATTGTAAGTCGAATCAGACTTTGATTGAGACTCCATGCAAATATTTTGAGTATGGAGCTAATGAGTAGAGCTTGCACCTTACATGGAACCAATGCAACAATGGGAAAGCAATGTGAACTCGTAGAGAATCGCATCACTCAAAACCTTTCGATTCACTCTTTAGTTGTGTTGTGCTGGAAAAATGCATTTGCTGCTTTTTTTTAAGCCTCCTCGTTTAGCTACTGCCCATGGCAATTTGTATAGGGGAATTTCAAATTTGTAAGGTAAATTGTAAAATATAAAAACAAGAAAATGTGCTCCATTGTGCGTAAAATTTTTGTTTGTGTTTTTTGTGTTGCTGTGAGAGTGTAACAAAGTTGTTAAATTTGCCAAAAGTTCTGTCAAAGTTGTGAAATGAATTTCGAGTGGAAGCGTATTATCAGAGCAACTGTGAAATTAAAATTGTTCCCTTCTGCCTCTATATAGACAATATGTGGACTCATCTATCGTGTAATAAAGTGGTAAAGAACAGTGGAAGGAGTGCTGGAGTTCATAAAGATACTAAATTGAATATTCGATTGCATTTTCTGTTTGTGTGCTTGAGTATTTGTCAATTTGTGTGTATGTGCCAGGTATTTATCAAAATATCTGCAAATTTCAATTTTCACAATCGAATGACTCCTTCAAGCTTATTTGTCCATTAGAGACTAGCTGTCATGTAAATTTCATTTCCATTTAGTCATCCAGCAAAATGTCTGTGTTCATTTGCCATTTTTGCTATGTCAACTCAACTTTTGTTTCGCTCAATTTCGCCGCAAAAAGAAAACACAATAACATCCGTATAGTTTTCGTTATTGTCTCTTTCACTAACTGACTGAAGTCATTGGGTAAATAGATTTTTGTTCTGCATATTTGCATTTGGTTTTCGGGGAAAATGGAAATGGAAAATGTGCAGCTCGTAAAAATGAAAACTGTTCTTATGCCTGATATAACATTTTAGAGATTCGTTTCTTTTTTGATTTTTAATCCTGCCCTTTCGGCACAGAACATTTATTCAGCTGCCGCATGTTTTAGTTATTATTACAGTCATTTTCATTTTCATTTCACGCTTTTCCTTTTGCCATTTTTCACGGCCTTTGTGGGGACCCTTAAAAATTAAAATTTTTAATGCGAAAGCGTATTCTATATATGTATGTTTGCTGTGTCCTGCTGTGGCTTTTGTGTGTAGTTTTTGCACTAGCAGTTTTGCTCTCGAGGGGAAAATGTTCATGTCCATTACATTAATTAAATTATCTTCACGTTTTGGCCCATATGGCTTGTCAATCGTAAAAACCAATACGTTTAATGCATCTGCCGCACACACACACACACACACACACTCACACAACTGAGAGTAGAAGAAGAAAAATGCGTATAAAACTCCAACAGCAAAATCACGTACTTAAAAGCAATAAGCATTTTTATACAGCCACGCGCAGTGGCCTGTTGACAAAAGTTGCCCAAAATATCACGCAAAAAAAAGAGAAAAAAGAGAAAAACGAGACTAAGAAAAAAAATCCACACACACACACACATACAATTCTATTAAAACGCAAATTTCAACAGATTAACACAGAGCGACACTGAGATGGAGATGAAGATGCAACCGAAAAAAAAGAAAAAGAGAAAAATACTGAAAGAGATGACAAGAGCGCGTGTCATTTGCCGTGTAACAATTTGAAACTTTTATCGTGATTTTGGAAAAGTCAGAAAGCCAAAACTTGGCTTTAGCCTCTGATGCTTTAAGAACACGTTAAACTTTTTACGACTTCCGTAGAGGAGACTTTCCATCTCTTAGTGTTGTGACACTCTAAATATACGAGCCACGGTTTATGTATCCACTGTACGTGAATGTGTGTGTGTGTGTGTGTGTGTGTGTGTGTGTGTGTGTGTGTGTGAGGCATGATGGAAATGGAAAGCGGCAACTGGACTTTTGACTTTCGTTTCATGCTGTTGGCCAATTTTAATCGACGTCTAATGAAATGCCCTGATAGGCAAAGCTGGCCAACAGCTGTTGCTAATTAACCTGCCCATTTAGCCCCAACGCGATGCGACGCGACGCCGAGGCATTAGTTAAAAAGTCATCAAAATTCACTGATTGAAAAAATGCTGTTGCGTATACGCCCCTAGGGAAATAGAGAGTGCGAGCAAAAGAGAGAGAGAGAGAGAGAGAGAGTGTGTGTGTGTGTGTGTGACAGAGAAAGAGATGGGAGTCTGACCACGTAAAAAACTCAAAGTTCATTGCATATTTATAGCTGGGCGCCGCATAGGTTTTGAGGCCTTTTTAAATATTTAAATGCCTTGTGAAAACAAAAACACGCAGCATACACACAGACACAGAGAACGAGCGAGCGAGCGAACGAACTGTAACAAAGAGGCAACAAAATGTTGCAAGAAGCAGATGCCATAAATAAACAGAAGCAGCCGTGGCAGCCGTTGCCGCCAATGGCGCACCTTTTGGGAATCGCATGTAAACTGGCAACTGTAAAGCCAGCTTTGCTTGCCACATGCCTGCCACACACTCATACACACATACACGCAGCATTCCACATGTGAGTGTGAGAGAGAGAGAGACGCTTAAAGTTCGTTTTAAATCATTTAATAATAGCCAAAATGACCTTAGAGTATTGCTAGACTGTAAATTTGCTTACAAATCCATATAACAAACATCAACTTGCCGCTGCTGCGGCTTTAAGTTGCAACTTGCAACATTTGACTTTAACGCTTCCTGCTGCTTCTATGCAAAATATATGCACAGAGAAGATCAAGAAAGAGAGAGTGAGAACTCGACTTTTATTTAACTAGGCTAAGCGGCTTTTGCCATAGACAAACTTTGGCTTGCCAAAATCCGCTTGACTTTTTGGCCAAGACTTTATTGCAAGTGTGTGTTAGCTCATGTGTGTGTGTGTGTGTGTGTGTGTGTGTGTGTGCGTGTGTGTTACAAGCAAAACGCATAAAATTCTCTTACTGTTAAACTGTTTTTGTGGGTTTTTCAACACTTTGCAAGTTATGCAATTTGTTTCAACAATACAAGCCTGAGCTATAAATATTAAATTGAGTGAGATTTACCAACATAAACAACATATTTGCGTGCAGCATTATAGTTATTCTTTATTTACTTATTTTGTGTTTTTGCTTGTCTTACGCTTTGCTGCGTGACAAAAGCCTGTTTTAAACACTGTCTCTGACAGCCGTTTGGTCACAACTTTTGCACAAGACAAAACCGTCAAATGCATGCACAAAAGACTAGGCATATTTCACTATACATGCGTGAGTCTGTCTGTGTGTGTGTGTGTTTGTGATTGTGTTTGCATACAAAAGGTTAAAGTGCGTTCTTTTGTATTGTTTTCGTGCATGTTTTTGTTGTAATTTATTTGACAGTTTTGACAATTTAAAAACGCGAAAGCGTGTGAAAATGAAAACGGCCATGGGCCAAACAAAAGAACTGAACGGTTCTGTCGCAACAGTCGCAACATATGCACACGCTGCGTATACGTTATATATCCAAAACACACACACACACACGTGCGAAGTTTTTGGACTGCGCCGCAAGGCGCTAATGTTGAATTAAACGAACGCTGACAGCGACATAAACAAAGGGCGACCACTGAACGGAGGCTCGGCGCTCTAAGGCCGCAACAAGCGTTGAATTTATACGTATATGCCACACACATTCACACATATGAATCTCTGGGCAAAATATCTGTGAATATTTATGATAAATTGCCGCTGTACGAGAAACGTGTCGCTGACATTTTGGCGCCTACAAAAATAAAACAACAAATTCACACAGCGAGAACGCGACTGAAGAAGAGTGAGAGCGACAAAAAACAAAAAGGAAACAAGTAAGAAAGCTACAGTCGAGTGTTCTCGACTGTGAGATACCCGCTACCCATTTTGAATAAAAGAAACATATTTTGCGGTATTTTCTCAAAATATACCAAATATACTGCGAAAATACTAAAAAAAATACCAATTGGTATATTTGGTTTATCGACATAGTACCGCATTCAAAATATACCATAGACGGCACAATATACCAGATTGTCAGCCAAAGCAACTAAGACCCCTAGTAAGTAGGCGTTTTTGCCCAAACAAAAGTATTTATTTAATAACTTCGACAATTTTTATCTGATCGCAACCAAATTTTCAGGAATCATAACTACTATAGTAAATATTGTATATACCAAAATTCGCAACCTTAGCTTTAAAATTACACTTGTTATTCGATTTTTTTGATTTGCGGGGGCGGAAGTGGGCGTGGCAAAAATTTGAAACAAACTTGATCTGCGTGCAAACATAACAAATGCTGTCGAAAAAAAAAATTATTGCTCTATCTCTTATAGTCTCTGAGATCCAGTGTTTCATACGGACAGACGGACAGACGGACAGACACACAGACGGACAGACGGACATGGCTAGATCGTCTCGGCTGTTGACGCTGATCAAGAATATATATACTTTATAGGGTCGGAGATGCCTCCTTCTACCTGTTACATACATTTCCTGCCGGCACAAAGTTATAATACCCTTCTACCCTATGGGTAGCGGGTATAAAAAAATGAAAAAGAAAATCGTGATAAACGAAATTCGTAACTCTCTGGCAAAAGTCAAAGTCAGCGTGAAATGTTTATATGACATTTTAATAACCCAACAAACTGGCATTATTATTATTATTATTGAATGGTGAATGCCAAAAAATGACTTTGTAATGCGATTTTCGCATGCATTTAAGATTTGACAAGAAAACGAAAAACGAAGCAGAAATGTATTAAAAATTCGCAAGTAAATTCTATAGCTGAAAAGCCGCATTTACTGTCAAGCCGCAAAAGTAAGCTGGCATTTCACTTTATTGGAAAATGCCAAAGAAAACAAAAGCGTAAATAAAAGTGTGTGTGTGTTCGAGTGTGTGTGTGTGTGTTTATATTTAAGCAATAAGCGCGAATAGCACATGCGATTGTGAATATCTCCTCTCGAGCTAAGCTTTATTGTCTCTGCCATTTGCAGAAGCTCAAAATTCTCTGGTCGCATTCAACCTGTTAGCTGGGGCCAAGTGCTTACCAACCATCCGAGTTTTCTCTGAGCCAGCAACCAAGTGACGAGTACAACTGTTTGTGAGTATGTGTGTACGTGAATAATCTCTATATGAGTGTGTGAGTGCGGCACAAATGTAGCCGTAAAAGTGCTTTTACGTAATGCGCTGTCTCTGATGCGGCTCCCAAATGAATTTCATTTCATTTCGTACGTGTATTTTAGCCTTGAAGTTTCAGTTTAAATGCTCAAGTCACAACTTGTTAAACTTAAAGCCATACGCAAGCTACCAAATCACACGGATTAGTCAAAGCACACAAAGACACAAGTTCTGACAGCTGAAACCGCCTTGAAACTGTCGAAATTTGGTATACTTGTATGGACAGAAGTTTGACAAGGCTTTATTTATTATGGTAAGGCAACTGTTGAATTGAATTTATGGAATTCTTTACAATATTTTGTCAAAAATTCATTTAAATATATTTTTATTTGATTATTTTATTAATTTTTAATAAATTATTTAATTTTAGTGTAAATTTCAATTTCTTTTATCAAACAAATGAATTATTAATATTATTATTTATATTCAATCAAAAACTACTTTTCTATTTTTTATCAAAGTTAGTAGGTAACAAAATTATGTAATCTTCATTATATTTTCGCTATTTTTGGGTGCATATTATTTTTAATTATTAAACAATTTGTTTTTTTGTTTAATTAAGTTTAGCAAATAAATAAATAATCATATTCAATGAAAAATGCAGTGAAAAACGCATAAATAATTAATAATATTAATAATAGCTATAGAATTAAAAAATTTAAAAAACAAATAAACATATTTTAGAATAAAATATATTATTTATTTAATTATAAACAACGCAGAAATGAATTTAAGACTATTTATTGTGGTTCAATCATCTCAGATTATTCGCATCTCATGCGCATTTTAATCAAATACACTTTTAAATACACATGGAATTTAGTAGAGAATGCCTTTGGGAATGTAAAGTGTTAGAGAAGAATGCGACTTATAGTTGCCTCAGTTACCTCAATGTTTGCCAAAGTTTTGTCAGCTCTCAATTTCTATTCTTGTGGTTTGTTTTCACAGGCTTGCCAAATTAATTATACACACTCGAACTTTACGACTATTTGATTACTCTTATCCGTATCTGCAGCAGCAGCAGCAGAAGCAGCAGCAGCAGAAGTAACAAAAGTAACACCTGAGTGGCAAGAGCAACCTTCAAAGGCAGGTAAATAGATTTAAATGCTCATCCGGGGACTTGCTTAAAGAGCCGCAGTTCACCAAGGGGGGAATTTTGCGGTTTTACATTGTCTTCAGCCATGTGCGAGTCGAGTATTTGTTTTACTTTACTTATGCAAATGCGAAATGTTGCTCTGCAGTGTGCACTAACGGTTAAACGCACGCACACACACACACACAGGTGTGTTTGTTGCACCATTTTAATTAAACACATTTACATACAGACGTATACGCAATGTCGTTGCTCATACGCCACCTGACACGCCTCCACTTTTGGCCCCTACAAAATGCACCTTTCTCTTTTCCTCTCTCGCTCTGTGTGTCTGTATCTTTTTTTTTACTTATTCTGCTTGCCAGTTGAGATTTGCATTTGCATATTTCTTGTTGTTGAGCAAACGGTTTTGTCATGCTGTTTTATTTATTCTCAGCTTTTTTTCCTCTCTGTGTTTACCCTGTAATAAACTTGTAACAATTTATGCAACAGCAAGATGTATCCCAACCTTCTGAAGCAATTGTTCTAGACACAGCAAATAACATTTTCCACATTTTCCGCTTAAATTTCTAATACCCAGTGCGAGTGATATTAATTATGCATTAGAAGGGTAAAGAAAAAAATGGTAAAACTGCTTAAAGGGTATCACTTAGTCTGAGTGTTTGTTTGTCTCTTCTTCTGCAACATTCTTTATATTGCTTACAACATTTTTTTTTTGTTTTATTTTGATGTTGTTTTCTTTTTTCCCCCCTTTTATGATTCTTAATACAACTTGTGAAAATTGCATTCTGGTTAGAATCTTGTTGTTCTCTTATTACTGCTGTCGTTTTTGCTTTTTTGTTTGCTCTTGTCCTGCATTTTAATACATTCTTTTTATTTTTGTGGCTAGGTCGCTTGTTTTCATTTAGAAAATTACATGGATGCACTTACTTGCATATGACAAGTATCTTATTTTGGTTTTTTCTGGTCCTCTGAGCGCCAAAAGGGCGCGCTCCTTGAGGAGAATAATTTTGGTAAGATGTACGAGCCGTGGATTTTTTTTTATTATGCTCAATGACACGAATTGCAAACGGGAGTAAGCGGAATTTAAATAGCATTTCATTTGCAGTTTACCTGTACGCATAATTATGCAGCACTTTGCATTGAAGTATTTATTGTCTCAGCCCATTTGCAGTTGCATTGTCTTTTGCCTTATGCGTGTTTTGTTTTTATACCATATTTTTTTTTTGGCTGACTGTGATTGCTGTGTATTTATTTGTTTATCATGCTGTCAGTTCGTTTAACGGGTAGGTCAATAAATCGCTGGCGATTTTTAATTAAGGAAACGCATTGCAGACAAGCTTGCCAACCAGCGACGTCAGTTGGATAAACAAAAGCAAAACGGCGCCACACACAAGCAACAGCAGCAGCAGCAAACACTCAGCACCAGACACACCAGAAGCACAAGGCGCAGGACGATGATTATACGCATATCCTTGCCAGGGCGCCATCCACCAGGCGTCGCGCTTATGCAAATGGGTTTTAAGTCAAGAGCGAAGGTCAGTGCATCCAGGGACGCTATCGCAATGCGCGCTCTCTTTTCTCTCTGGGTCTTACTTGTTAAATGCATCCTCTGCCCACCGCCTGGTGCCTGGTGCCCAAAACTCATTAACAGTTCTGTTGCCCCTTTTAACTCGCCCACTTGGCTGGCTGCTGACTTGCGCCTCATGTTGCCTCTCGCATTTAACACGCCACACACAACATTCCCCCTTGGTTCGGATAACTTCAATTTTCTTTCAAGCGCAAGCTGAAAAAATAATACAGTTGGCGTGGGATTCGCTGTAAGGTAAATCCGCTTAAATGCTACTGCTCAAGACTTTTCAATAATTCACGCAAACAAAAAATTGAAGTAGAGCAAGAAGGTAAGGCAACAAAATTTAAGGAAGAGGCTTCATGAGCCAGATGCCGAGCATAAAATGCGAATACATAGAGAAAGCGAAACATGGGAAAACAAATAGCCCAAAAATCCCAGCTGTACTCGTATTTGTATAGTTGATACACTCTCTTCCTCATGCTCAATCAGAGTGTTTGTGTATGTAAATCTCTCTAAAAACCATCAGGTATTTAGCAAAACGAAACCAGTAATAGACAAATAGACAGCGCTTAAAGATGCTTTCATGTCTTAATCTACAGCTTGGTCTTTTGACTCCGAGCAAAATTAAGTGCTGTGTTCAAGCTGCTGCTTCAGTCTCCAGTATTAAGTGGACTTTTTGTGGTGCGGTTGATTAAAGCATCCAGAGACCACTTGCCACCGCCAAGGCGAGTGAGGAGCAAAAGCCCAGCCACTTTGCTGAGCATTGAACTTATGAATTGCAGGCTAATTGTTAAATCGTTCCAGCCCCAAATGAGCGATCCATTTGCCTGCCACAATAGTGGGGCAATCATCAGGCTAGCCAACAACTTGCAGCGAATTCCCAGCAGCATTAAGATAAAGCATGCCACGGCAAATGGTTTGTTAATTATCTAAAGACGATAAGTATTGCATGGCAGAAGCAGCAGCAGCTTAGTTCTCTCTTCTGTTGACTCACCTGATGTGGCTCGACAATCCACAAAAGACACACACAACACATGCCAATGCGTGCGACCGAGAGCAAACGTTGCAAGCTCCGCTGTTGTTGTCTGTCATGCTGCCAGCAGACGCCAGCAGTTGCTTGGCGTTGACTCTGCCGCATTGCCAACAGCAGCAGCAGCAAACACCCAACATCGACGCAATAGTGCAGCAACAATTCATAATCCCAAATACTAAAGGCGAGTGTTCGCAACGTGCGCTGCAGCCAGAGCATAGCGACACCGTTTCCGCTGCCATCGTTGCAGTCGCAGCTGTACGCAATTAGCACAGTGCCAGTCAGAATTATGGCGATATCGAGCAGCATGTAGATAACTCCAATTGTTTCCCATCCATTCATAAGCATTGCCATATGATGTGCATGCATTCGTAGCTGCAGCATCGCCTGCAGCGCATCCCCCAGATAGCCGAAAAGTATTAGAGACGCTGCCACTTGTGGTATCCATGCTCGGATTCGATTCGCAGCAAATTGGACAAAGCCAAAAATGGCTTTAAAGATTGCTTTGAACATTGCAAAGTTTTGACGTGCAATTAGAGGAATTTTTGTTAGTTGTTTTATTTTGGCGACAATAAAAGCAGATGTGGCACAGCTTGCTAGCAAAGGTTAGTTGTTTTTGTTTTGATTTGTTAAAGGATTTCCACAGTTGTTTGGTGGCTTAGCGTCTGATAGTGTCAATTGAAAAAAAATTTTGAAACAAACATAATATTTAGCAAGAGAAGTTATCAAATTATATTTGGTGAAGACAATTATAATAACGTAGTTTTAAAGTGCTTTCTTTGTTTGATTGAATATGGATATTTTTATTATTATTTTTATACATAATAATACAAGAATTAAAACCAATGACATTGTTTTTTTTTTTTAAGAAATACTTTGCGTATAAATTGTTGTAATGTAAGCTATGTAATTCATAACCTAATTCTCACACTTGCCAGTAATCCGTAATGTAAATAATACAAATATTTTCTATATTACTATATGCTTTTGCTTATAATAATACCATTCGTTATTAGTTTTTACTTTTAATCTTATTGAATGATTATTTGTTACATATTAAGCAAATCAGATAATGCACTAAGCTAAGTTTTTTAAGCTGTAAAAAACATTTTAAATTTTTTGCAGTGATCAATTCAAAGCTCTTATGTAAAGCTGTTTCATAAAAAAAAACAAATCCGACACAGATCAAAATTAAGTATACGAACAGTCGTATCCGCATACACCAAAGTATTATATAAGAGAATGCTTTTGTCGCCTGAGGACTCTTCAACTCCACACGTGTGCTTATCTCAGGTGAGAAAGTGCAGAGCTCATTGCAATTAGTTAATGTATTGTAGCTGCACGACAACTACTACTGATGAAGCTGCTGCTATTGCTGCCCATGGCACAATTATGGATAATTAGTTGATTGCTGACCGCTTTGTCACCGCTGTTAATATTGCTAATACGCACCGTGGGTCAGCAACTGCCGCCAGCTATAATTATGAATATTTGATGGCGCTGCCAAAGATTGGGGCAAGAGCTACAAAGCCAAAGAGATGTATTGAATGTAAGAATATGTTATCTCAAAAGACATTTGACCCTCAATCTAAATACAGTAAGCAACTCTTTGGAAAGCCAAGTCGATTGAATATTGAAATCCTATCCTATAGATGGAGTTTTTATGAAGGTGTTGTTTAAAAATGTACTGAAAAGTTGAATTTTAAGACCAAGCGACGCATCGTTGTATCCATTTTAATGCCAATGACTGTCAGCAAACTGTGCAAACATTTTGCAATTTATCTGCTGACACAGCAGAAATTAATGCCACAAGTGAAAAGGGGGAGCTAAGGCGACAACCTGATGGGGTTTACATTGACATTCATTACCTTCTTCTTCGGTCGAAGCAAAAACAGCTTTTGTTTGTGGTCCTTATTTAACGAGCAAAGTTGTGTTGTGGCCCGAAAAATTAACAAAAATTACTTGAATTAAATTCTATATACGGGCATAAACAAAAGGTCTAAAGTGAAGGCTGCTTGCTCGCCAGTCTTGTGCAATGGCATGGAAACGCATCTGGAAGTTGAATGAAGCCATAGTTCGTGCCCATGTCCGTATCCATGTCCGTGTCCGTGTCCGTGTTGGTGTTCGTTTTCGTGTTTGTATTCGTGTTGTAAGCAATTCTCGATTATGAATCAATGGCGTACAATAAGAGGCCGGAATCAAGAACCAAACAACAATCAAACCTTACGTAAACAAGGCAAATGGCACAAAGCACTGGAATAAATGGCATCAGGCTAAGCTCAGTGCCTGGCCAGATTGTCCATTATATTCGAGGCCCTTGGCAATATGCTAAGAAAGAATGGAAAAGAAGCACAAAACTACTACATACTATACGTGGCAGGCATGGCATTGGGTCTAATTATGTGACGGAGGCTGGGGATTTGAGATGATGACAATAACATTGGCCTAGTCAGAGTCTCAGAAAGTGAGAGAGAGAGAGAGAGAGAGAGGGAGAGAGATCTGTGAGCTAAGGCTAGCCGTAAATTATAGCTGCAAGCATTTGAATTGGCCTTCAGAATAAATGAACTATAAGAAATAGTTTGCCAGCACAAAAGTTTATTAATTACGCAAATTATTTCATCTTCATTCCATTGCCTTCTTATAACAAATACTGCAAAACGTGCTGAACAACTTGTCGGGCAATTTGGAGAGGAAACTCTTTCTCTTCGACCATTTCGGGCATTTCCCCCATTTGCTCCACTTTGCGTTGCGTTGCGGACTTCTCAAAACATTTTCAAGCTAATCAAATCAGCGTCGCTTTTTCTTTTTCTCACTTTTTGTTGTTGGGCGACCACTGATGCTTGAGGGGCTGCTTGTTTGATGGCGGAGTGGTCGTGTTTTTGGGACATGCTGCGGAGAGGGTGTGGGAATGCGGTGGCAATGCGGCCACAGTTCGTTGATTTTGTTACAAATAATTTGAATCTATGTCAACATTTTCAACGCAGCGCGGTAATAATTCATTTTTGTTTTTCGCCACAATTCGTGACAGCTAATCACCAGAGGCAGACAGAAAACAGCCCGAGACCAAACACAAATACAACCACAAAAAGAGAGACGACAACAACAGTAACAACAGCAACAAAAAAAACCAACAAAAAACAAGCGTCCATTTTGAAAGATGGCGTCATGGCCGCCTGATTTCCGGCTGCGCTTCAAACTGTAAATGGCAAATTTTGCGTTTTGATTCGGGTCGCATTTCATTATGCTTGGCAAATTAAAAGCAACAACATTTAAGAAAAAATAAACAATCAAATTTGCCAGACCGAATATACACTACACTTAAAAAAGAATTACTACAAAAATGTCGTAAATACCAACTACATTAAATCAAGAATAAAATTGAGCACAATTCTTTGATGATTATTTATGTAATTCCATTTGAAAGAGCATTAAAAAAAGTCGAGACTGCAATGCGCCATTTCATTTTAAGCGTGCAATAATTGAGGGCGACATTTCAAATACATTTCGGATCATTTATAATGCGATGTAATCGTTTTAATTTTATTAGCTTTTTTCTATAATTTTTACATTTCCGTTTTGCATTCGGTTTTATTGAAATATTTTTTTTTACACGCATTTGCATTTGCCATTAATAGTTGTTGTTGTTGTTGCTGATAAACACTGACAAATGTTGAAGCTTTGACACTATCAGCATTGTTATTGTTATTACTATTATAATGTATTGAATTAATGTAGACATTTATGCGTTTGTCGGACATTGATTTTCTGCTATGCGAACAATTTTTACGAATATGCAAAAAAAAAAAACGTACAAGAATTTAATTTCATGACAACTTTGAGTGGAAATAGAATGTTATTACTGAAATTGTGTGCAACTTTAAGAGCTTTGAAATTGTATGCTTGTGAAAGATATCTATACAACTACAGTCCAGATGCCTAAAATGCTTCACACAAAGGACTTCTGAGAAGTGCAAATCGCGAGTCGTTTGATTATACCCTAGTTAATAACTTAAAGAATTTAGTTTAAGTGTATCAGAAAAATGTCGAAATTTAGCCAAAAGTTATTTGCTTTGTTTTCCGATTAATTTCTTTTGAAGGTAATACTATGCAGAATTTGCGGAAGTCATAATCATGTCCAGTTTTTGATGTTTTATGTGCACAGGGTATAGAATGAATACCTAAGTTTATTGACAACAGCAAAGAATACAGCTTTTTCTTGCCACATGTCAGGCTCTCTTGGGATGACTGGATGCCTGGATGGCTGGCTGGCATCCTGTTTTGTTGCTGCCTTTGTTATTGCAGTCGAAGACATTTATGTTATCTTAAAGTCCTCAGGGCAGTCCCGAGCCGAACAATGCAAGTGAATTCACCAACAAAAAAAAGAAGCAAAAGCGGAGCATGAAAAAGCCCGATGAAATACGGCACAAGACAAGAGATTTGTCATACTTACGGCCAAAGTATTCATGCTTCGTATTTAAGAGGCCGGCATGCATAAATGAGAGACAATGGACAGTCATTTAGCTGCGTTGTTGGCGTGAATATTTTGACAGCATGTTTACTTACTGGGCACACTGTACCCTCACCATTGTGGCACTGTGGCATTTGAATGCATTTTGCAAAAGTTGTGCGGTTGTCAGGCTGTCGTCTGCCACAACTGCTGCCACCACCGTCTCAGCCACAGCCACAGCCACAGCCACATTGTGCATTGTGTGCTGCGGCCCGTGGAGAGAAACTGCTGCGGTTTGTTCTGAGCATGTTCCATTTTCCCCGGTTAGACCTCAATGTGTCTGTAGGCTGAATTTGATGCTGTCAGTCGCCACGCAATCAGTCAACAGCAGCCAGATAGCAGAGCTAGCACGGTTAGCAGTTTAGCCAGCGGCGTCAGAGGCAGGCAAACAAATCAATTAGCGGGCTAAACAGCTTATCGGGCATTACGCTTAAGCTTAGCGCCACATTGCGCATACGCCGAGTGAGTCGCGGCTTAGTTGCTACCTACCAAAGAATTTACATTACGATATTACAATATTACCGCTTCCGACATGCGTTGACAAATGAATTGCAGTGTAACGTGGCGTATGCTTAATGTTGCGCATACGTCGTCGTCGTTCTGCGGTCGGCAGTCGCAATAAATATAAATTTACACAAAAAATGCCGCAACGAGATAAAGGAATCTTCTTTAATTATAAAGTAAGAAGCAGCTCTCGAGAGACGAGTGTCGAGTGCAGCGACGCCAAGGATAAAACGCACACAAAATGATTTATTTATACACTGCGTATACTTAATATTGTGCGATATCATGGCAGGCAGAAAAGACTGTTTACTTGCCATGTATTATGACTAAAGCAAAGAGTTGACGTGGCTTTCTATAACTTCAGCCAGCCGCCAGTCAGAGTTTTTTCTATGAAATGAAAGCTGCTTTCATGATAGCAACTCGCTCATGGCATACGGCTGTCTGTCAGTCATTAGTATATTTAATAGAGCTGACATGAGCCAACATGCAGCTGATGTGTCTCTCCATTTGAATGACGTCTTTTATGTCCACGAGCAAAACTTCATGCTGCAGCTAGAGCTAAATTAATTGTTTGCAAACGATTTCACAACTAAGGCAAAGAGAGACATCGTCGTAAGTCGAAAGTCTGGCTTTCGTTTAATGGGATGCCACAAATTAAATTTCATGCCTAGAACACATCTGAAATACCTGTGCACAATTTTGTCAATTTGACTGTGTGAAATCTGCGCAGATGTCAAAAGGGATAATGAGCTTGAAGCCGGATGGGCAGGTTGCCAGCCAGCAGCCAGCCACCAGCCGCCAGTTGCCATCAAGTAAGTCAGCCATTCAGTCAGTCAGTCAGTCAGTCAGACTGGGAGTCAAGTCACGGTGTAGGCATTTTCCAGCAGAGGGGAAAATCAGCTTAGGGCATGCATGCCATTTGAATATACTTACTTATGTATGTGCGTATATGCATCTTCCCCTATTTATTTTTCCAAAGGTTGGGCTTGAGGCAAAAATAGAATGAAATTGACAATTGGTTGGCGGATAAAATGTAAGCAAGGCATTTTAATTTTTCCTTTTATTTTCACTTTTTTTTTTCGTCGGCTTTTAAAGCGCTAAAGAGATGATGAACAAGTGTGGCAGCTTATGGGAGCATCTTAGTAGGTTAATTTGAAATTTCAGTCGAAATATTCGAGCTTATTATGATTACATTACAAATTTAAATTTACTTTTTCCCAATGATAGGCTAATGACGCTCGAATGATTTTCGTTTGATGGAAACAATAGCTTAGTTACGGTTGAAAGGTGCAAATGTATATATATATATTTATGTACATATTGAAATTAGGGAAAATATATTTATAAAGGTGTTAAGAAAAATATATACAAATTTGGGAATTTGATAGAGAGAAATTCTATGAGTAATCAAAACAGGTAAAAAGCTTTCAGCTTAGAGTTTTCTACTGTGAGATACGCGCTACACATTTTCAATAAAAGCAAACATTGTGGGATTTATTTTTAAAATATATGAAATTAATATACAAAAAAAAAAAATACTTAAATATACCAAAGGCTATGTATGTAAGGTACTTCGATATACTACTATAATCTTAAAATATACAAAATTATTATTATTTTACACTTAAAGCTATTTTTGGTATATTGACAGACTGCTACATTCAAAATATGCCATAGAATTGACAAATATAAATACTAAAATATACCAAAAGTGGTCGCATATTATGTTGTCTAGATTATACGTAATGCAAAACAAATAGTAATCAAAACAAAATAAAACAATTCTGGAATGTCGTGAGCATAATGAATATTCATGGACTGCCTCGCGACGAATTTAATAATTAAATAGTTTGCATATAAATGCGCCCACAAATGGGCAACAGTTCAGAAGGCTGCCAGGCATCCCAGACCGGCATGCAGACTGTCTACGAACGCCACTAAGCCAACACACAACATTGGAACAGTTCCTACAGTTAGTTGGGTAGTGTGTGAATACTACGCCCACTTTTTTTTTGGGGGCGCCACTCAACTCAACTCGACTCGACTGGCAGCTCCATTGGGACGAGGATGTCTAAATTAACAAATGAATTATTTAGTGCGAACAGTTTCGTGGGCAATGTTTGGATTTACAACAATGCGAATTAGGTGCGAATGACCAGGCGGGGATTACCCTAAATGCGAAACTGTGTAATTTGGTTAAAAGCGTTGCACGACGTTGCCACCACATGCAAATGTTTTTGCCCGGCAAACACTTTAATGAAACTCTTAAAGTGGACTTTTCTTTAAAGTAAGCGTATTTTGGCTCCTCTTGGCTGGTTTACATTTGTGGCAACATTTTAACTTCATTCGCCACAAATTGCGAAATTTCTATTTACCAAGCACAGCACAAAAAAAAGTGGGATGCTTCTTAAGCCACGTTATGCACACCTGTGCTACACTTGGCAAAATAAATGCAGATAAAAATTTAATTTGTTTATTTTTCTCAAAATGATTTACAAGTACAATTTTAGTATTTTTATTTCCAACTAAAGAAATATAAACATTTTAAAATTTTGTAGTTTTTTTTTACACATAATATTAAATATGATATTTTAACTTAATTATTTATGGCACCTTTTTTGGAGATTTCTTATATTAAATATCTTTTAACATCTTTGTGTATATATAATATATTATTTATTTTTATAAATTAATGAAATATTAAATTACTGCAAATATTAAATACCGCTTTACATTGTCATTTCGAAACTTTCAAAATAATTTAGATACTAGATTACTTTCAAAACTTTCAAGAGAAATCTTTATATATTACAATTAGAATTTACTTCACGATTAAATAATAGCCAAGTGTTTCTCTCACTGCATACGCGATAGCTGAACTATATTTAGCTTTTTGGCTGCATTCACAATATCACCCAACTACAATACTCCGGATGTCTGTCCGATTGTCTGTGAGGTCTGCCGGGTCGGGTCAGCTGGGTTGTTTTACGACTGTTTTTTGCTCGACATGCTGCGCTCTCTGCGCCATTTTGCAACATACCAACAAAAATACAAATAAAGCGAAAAACAAAAAAAAAAAAACAAAGACGGAAAAACCGAACCATGCTTTACGGTGTAGGAATCTTCAACCCTGCACAAAATAAGAGTCAACTGACAATGTCTGTTGTAGATGGATGACTGCTGCTGATGCTGATGCTGCTGGCGGCGATTGTCATTTTGGCGCATATGTAATTTTTTGGAGATGAAAACAAGTTTTTGCAGTGAAACTTTCAAACGCAAATTGCCCTTTGGGTTTTTTTTTTAGGGCTTATAGGTGTACTTGAAGTCATCATCTTCCACCTTCAAGTAGCCGTCGAAAGCAAATTCGCCAAAGGCTCTAATGCCAATACAAATTGACGCGAAGACGAATATACACGGCACAATGCCACCAATTATCTGCAATTATAAAAACAATAAAACTTGTATCATATGCAAAGGAATTCAATACGGAATTGGTACTTACAAACTGAAAGGGTCTGAGATTGCCCCAACCGGCGACAATTGTGTTAGATACGGAATGCCAACGCTGCCAGTTCCCTTGCGCAATTGAATTCCCTAAAAAAAAAGAGCAAGTGAATATGAAAATAAAATAGATCATTGCCATCACTTACCGCTTTAAACATGGGCATCAGTGTCATGCGAGCCAAGGCGGTGCCAGGCGCCAGGAATGTGAACAACGTGCCCAATGAGCTGCCCAAGAAGAGGCAATAGCCAAGATCGAGTTGCTTGCGCACCAACATCTGTTGCAACAACAGCAACAATTTGGAATCTCGCAGACCAACTACGAAGCCATGTCCGGCTGCCAACATAAAGATGTGGGCCCAAGGCGTATTCGAATTGACCAGCTTCCAGCCGACCAAAGAAGGAGATGTGCCCGGCTTCTCGGGTTCACGGCACACGTAATAACGGCAAAAGAAATAGTTTGCTGGGATCGCAAAGAACAGAATACAAGCGGCAATCAAAGCGACTGAGGCGCCACAACGGGCCAAGTGGATTTCATCATCCCATCCATTTGTGAATTGGGGGCTTCGAAGGACTAGCGCTATCATTGTAACCCATAACAATATGGCAACAAGTTTGGCATGGATATTCCATGGGCCCATGGCGGTTTTCTTGTCATTCATGGCCTTGGTCATGGTATCCTTGCCCGCTGCGGCAGCTTCGACTTGTTCCTTCACTGGTCCACCAAACAAGCCAAGGAAAACAATTTGAATCCACAGAATTGCCACGATATATCCTAGAATATGTGCGAGTAAAATCGCAATAATAATACCACCAACACCCGCCTTCATAAAGCTGCAAGATATGGAATATGCTAAATTAATTCTTCGCGAATTACAGCTGCTTACAGATTGAAGACGGTCAAGATGATGCCATTGGGATTCTGAAATGGCGAGAGCATTGCGCCAATTGTAGATGCATAGCAGACGGTCAAATAAATGCCAACGACTGGCCAAGTTGGATACGGTTTGCTAGCAAATTGAAAACAAATGGAAATCAAGTAAGTGATAGTACATACAACATCGATAAATCAAACTTACGCCTGTCGCTCGTATGTTTCCTCTTCACTATTTGCTGTCAATATGCCAGCCTATAAAAAATAATAATTAATTATTAATGTACTTGTCTTTTGAGGCAACATATATTTAATGCGCACCGTGTTGTACTCGGCGACAATTGCCATTGCTATCTTCATAAAAACCGCGGACACAAATGAGGCGTTGAACAAAAATGAAAGTTCAGCGACGATTACAAAAAGCAAAAATTGCAAACTGCGAAGTAGAGGTAAAAGTTAATAAAGGTATGAATATACAAATTGCTTACAATCTTATATTGCCGCCGACGAAGCTAATCGCAATTGTTGCCAGACGTTCGTTTAGCTTTGAGGATTCCATGGCGAGACCTATGAATACTGCTCCATATGTTTCGAATATTAGATCGGAATAGTGGGCGGTACATAACGATTTCGAGGTCTGCAAGTGGAAAGTTTTCTATTAATGTGAAAACTTTAGTCGAGTAAGTCAACCTACCGATATACCACATATCGGTATAAAGACAATGAAAATAAATGCAATTGCACCCTGAGCCATAACATTGAATATGTAATAGAGATAAACACAAACTGTCAGATAGATCATGCGATATGCCTGCAATAAACAAATTCTATATCTATCCATTTTCATTTATCCATTTGTCTTACATGCACTTCGGGTCCGAGTAAAATCGGACTAAATAGCAATGGAATTAGCACAAGGAGCACGCCTTTATAATGAAATAAACAAAACTTTTTGCGCTCATCTTGCTCTGGGTATGGCAGTTGGCCAGGCTTATAGTCTTCTTCGCTAAATGCGTGGTGTATATAAGTAAAAGTATTATATGAGCGGAAATATTAATTACTTACGCCATAAGAAATTATTGTACTTAAATTTAATCTGTAAAATTATTTGCCACACATCAATTTTTAATATAAAGTGTATTCCATCTGACGACAAATATTCTAAGTAACAACTAGATGGAAAAAGTTGTATATGATGATTTATTAAACGACGATTGCTGCGATTTTAAAGTATATCAAAATTTAGTCGATGGAAATATTAAGTTGCTAAAATTGCAAACCAATATGCACTAAGAAAACATGTGGATAAATAAGACTGTTTACACAAAATACAAACGCTTTATGGCTTCTTGTATCTTTGAGTTATGTTCCTGCCATTCCCTTTGCTTTGTTAGCTCGATATTAGCAAATAAGCATGAGAAAGTGATTTGGTTGAAAAAATATTGACTTATCAGGCAGCGCAGAAGCTTTGCAAATTAATATCATCGTGATGAATGAGTTTTTTTATGTGCATATGAATGAAAATAAATGTCTGATTGCAAATTTCAGTATAAATTTGTGGGCTTTTTAATTCGCTAGCAGATGAGTTTGAGAATTAGTCAGAATGAAATTTCAAAAAAAAAAATATTAATGCTGTAAATTAGTCTGTCATAAATGTGTTATCAATGCCACTTGAGTAGTTCGAGTGGCACTTGAAGTGATCGTAGGTAATGTATTAATTGTTGTGTTACTCAGGAAATATCTAAAACTAATTATAGCCACTTCCATTCGTAGTGTGATTCATGTTGATAACGCTTATCGCACTTGCTTCGTGGTCAAAGGTATTTTTTGTGATTTGTTCTTGTGGTATTCCCCCTTGGACTTACTCGATTACTAAGCACTGCAATGGCTGGTTGAATTTTGATGATTGAATTTGAATACAGATTGGTATACTATAAAGTGAGTTCTTCTGATGTTGACATTCGACAAGCACTTTCGTGGTAACTACCAGTAAGTACGAACAATATCTACGAATATGCCTGACTATCTTCATGGTGGCAATGTTGAGTCTTCAGCTATCTTACGCATGCTTATTGCCAAAGTTTTTTCTAATAGCTGGCAAGTTTTGTGGGTCAAGTTTTAAGCAGCGCGCTGCCAACCAGCCAGCCAGCCAGCTAGCCAGCCAACGACTCACTGCCTGCACTTTTGGCCAATAAAACTTTTCACTGCTGGCAAAGGAATGGCGATGGGGAAGGGGAAGGTGAAGGAGAAGGAGAAGGGTTGTAGGGCCACGTGGCGCGTAACAATGCGCACTCGTTGGCAATTTTGCGTAACTGTTCGCCGTTCTGCTTCGTTAGGGTAGTCAGATGCCTGGACTGTTCCTCCTTTCTCTTTCCGATTCTCCCTTGAGCTGGCTGCATAAACTTTGCCCGCCAGCCAAAAGCGGATGTCACTGCAGATAATGTTGCATCAAATGTTTTGGGGCGCACGTGTCTCTGTCGTCCTGCTCCTGCTCTCCGTCTGTCTTTGGTATCCGACTGTCTGTTGGCTGCTGACTGTCAGCGCACCTGTCTCTGACTCACCTGCTTCTTGTTACTTTGTTTGTGCAATCGGCAGTGAAATGCGCGATCCATTCTTCCTCCTTTCACCTCCCTTCTTTTTTGTCTCTCTCTCTCTTTGCATGCCTTGCAAAGTTTTGTGGCTCAACTTATACCCTGAAACCAGTCCAGGTTGCCCGCATTTGTTGTTCTTGTTTCATTTGAGTTCATTGTTGGCCTGCCATTTGGTTTTCGGGGTTTTGTGCTACAATATTTTCCATTGCCTGCCTCAACTGCTACTGCAACTGCAACTGATTCTGCAAACGACGAGCATGTATTTTGGGCATGCGGCTGTTTTTAAATGTAATTTCGACTACTAGTGCCTCTGGTTGGTTTTCCACTTCAATTAATCCGGCATTCATTCAATTTCTTTTGGTAATTGAAATTATTTGTGTAAATGTAAAGTTGCGTTCGTTTTTATTTGCCAAGCTCCAGTTTTTGTGAAAGAAAGAGAGAAAAGTGAAGAAGTCAAGGTGCGAAATAATGGGTTTTTTATTTAAAAAATTCTTAATACTTTTATTCAGTTTCTTTTTAAATACAAATTTTATTAAGATGCAACAAATTTTAAGGATTTTTTATAGCTTAGTAATAAAAATAGCGAAGTAATTTAAAATATTGCAATAAAAATAATAATAAAAATTAAAAGATTTTTAAAAGATGCTAAAAGAAAACTTGTAATAACATTAACATCTTTTATAGTTATATAAAGATTTCCATCTTTAATTGTTATTTAATAAAGCTTTTTAAAGTTATTATTTGCATTTATTTACAATTATTTTCATAAGCATTGACATTGATATTTATATAAATCGTTCCAATTTTAAATATGGTTAAATATAACAAATATGGATTTAATGTATAGATAAATTAAATAATAACACATTACGAAAATGTCAATGAAATTTTGTTTAGTTCTTTTTTGACATTGATATCGAACGATTTCGACGAACTACAAACATATAGATAAAACTAACCCAAAATCTTACAGTCTTACATTCAATACGAGTATTTTGGCCTGTGAAAAACAATTCTTATCAAATGTTTTAGCCGTATCACAATGTCAGCGACAATTTATAACAGTGCCATGTTCTGTCATCGGAATTAAGTTGAACACGTGTGAAATCAGCTGTGGCAAGTACCACAGGTAAACCGCTCTGAAAACATGGTTATTGTTGTTGTAGATTGATGTTTGTTGTCGTTGTTGTTGTATCTAGATGGTGATTGACGGCGACGCTAGACTTGAATGCAGTAGCCATTGAGGTATGTGGAGCCCGAAGCGGAAACAATGATGGGTACAACTACCACAATGACGGCACAAACAAACAACGCTACATATGAACGTATGACAATAGTAATAACAAAAACAACAAACAACAACCTACAACAACAATAGCAAGGACGGCAGCAACAATAGCCAAACAAAAAGAACACGAAATGGCTGCGGATGTTGATTGACTTTTTGTTGAACAAATTTTCGCATACGGAAGTTTGATAAACAAAAATGGCCATGTTTTGTCTTGGATTTATGCGGCGCCCTCACTTACTCTTTCTCTCTCTCTCTGTTTCTAGCTGCCTCTTTAGTTCTCCTTCGTCAGTCTCTTTCTGTTGTTGTACAAAATTTGCATGGTCTTGCGTCAAACGGTGCGTATACGCAATGTCAGGCAGCAACGACTTTTGGCAAAGACATCAAGCTATGAGTGAAAAGTGGCATCGTTTGACTTCGCCACGTTTTGCCGGGGTCTGATTAGGGTTAAGTGTGCGAACTCGCTAACCTCGCAGCACCCGAAAACATGTAAAATAATTATACTATAATGCGAACATAAGCCCGTAGACTGATGGTCGGCGCATGTTGCCAGTTCAGTTTTATGGCATTAACCGTAGAAGTTTTCTCTCTGCCTGTCAGTCAGTCAGTCAGTCAATGCCTCAGTCAGCTGCCTTTTGTGTGGGAGACAAACTCATGTCAAGTGTGGCACAGATTTTGAGCTGCTTTAAGCCGATTTCAAAGTCAAAGTCTGTTGCTATATTTTCCCACATATTCTTATTTAATCCTAAAAGTACAATGGCTCAAAGAGCTGCAACAGTTAAGCGATGATTTAAGTTAAACGCGTTTGCGGCAACGTCGTCCAAAGAGCTCCCATCCCCACCAGCAACGCTGATCGGTGTCCATCAACAGTTCACTGGTCATCGTCAGCTCCTTCTCTTCCGCTAAGATCTGAGCACAATTCCTTTGCTCGTATTCTGGCTGCAATATGTCCAGTGTTCGACAATAGTCTTCCATATCCAGCGGACGTGACTGTTCCATATCCAAGACAATTTTCCCCGTACAATATCTTGAGATAATTAAGGCAGCAATAAGCAATTGAATGCACAACTCTCTTCGACTACACAGCATGCTGCGACTGCAGGGCGACGACTAAACTTGTAACTTAAAAACAGAGTCTAGCTTTGCCATCGCGCAAAACTAATAAAAATAGAAAACAGCTGGTTAGACATTTCAAAATATAATTAATTGCTCAAATCGCGACTGGTACAAGCAAGCATTATTTTTAATCTATAAATTAAAGGGAGATTTCTATGAAATTATATGTTGTTTAAAGACAAGCACTTAATTGAGTGGCCAATTGATTACAACAAATGAAGAGCCTAATAAATGAAACTATTTCGTGGAAAAAGTGAAAAATTCTTGCGACTCTTATCAGCGGAAGAAGTTGTGCGTGATGCGAGCAATAGCTTGTGAAAAATACAAGATAGCGTTTAATTAAAATTGGTTAACAAGCATCAAGCTTATGTTGCCACATTTATCAAATTAAATAAAATTGGAAAATGTTTCAGTTTACGTATGTGCTTTTATCTGAAATTGCGAAGAAGATTTTCGGTATAAAAGCCAAGAATGGCGCAGCAAAGTCATTCAGTGTTTACTAGACAATTACCTATCATGGCTGGTAAGTGACAATTACAAATCGCAATCGTATCGAGAATGAGCTATATAAAGTGTGATATATGGATTCCAGGTACTTTCCTGTTCGCAACGATTCTGTGCTTGGCTCTGGGCAATGCTCTGGCAGCCGATGTGCTCGAAGGATCCTACAACGTGACCCAAGTGTGCACCATGGTGAAGACGGGCACCTCACTGGGCAGCATTCAATCCTGCGATTATTATTACGTCTGCGGCTCATCTGGACCTGTGAAGACTGCCTGCTCAACCGGTTACTCATACAACTTTAGGACTCAGACCTGCCAGCCCACCGCCCAAGTGACCTGCTACTATGGCATGGAGAATCCATGTGCTGGCAAGACTGGCTCCAGTTTTGTGCCAAAAGTGAACACTTGCAATGGTTGGTACTGGTGCAATGGCGAAACGATTGGCAACACTGGCACCTGTGCAAGCGGACAGAAATTCGATAGCACAGCCCAGAAATGCATCTATGGCAGCTGCTTAGCGACTGACAGCACCGATGAAGACTCTCTGTCAAGCTATTGCGATGTGGTGCCACCCGGCATGTACTTTGGAAGCGTCAGTAATTGCAAGCAATGGTACTCTTGCAGCTCCAACGGCACACTCTCAACTGGAGATTGCGCGTCAAGTGTAAGTCAATACTAATTCAACATTTATATATTTTACTATTCCTATTTATGTTTCGATTGATTATTTTAGGCATTCATTGTGCAAACCGGTTCCTGTGGCTATGACACCGATGCCGGTGCCTGCGATAGAATTGTCGAAGCAGCCACGCCCTCATCGTGCACTTCGTCTGGTACTAAGGCACCAAGTAACACCACATGCGGCACTTGGTATTTGTGCAATGGCAGCACCTATGTGGAGCAAATCTGTCCCACTGGCACCTACTATGATGTCGGCACAGAGGCCTGCGTCACCCGTGCGACTGCAACTCCGGCCGCTGGTTGCAATCGTTGCCAGTATGCAACAACTACATTTGTCAATGCTGTCAACGATGAGCTTTGCGACACTTATTACTACTGCTCTGACGGCAAGGCTGGCTCTGTTACCACATGTCCAGGAGAACGCTTTTTCAATGAAGACATCCAGGCATGTGATAATGATTCCAAGCTGGCGGCATACGTGCCAACGCATGGTGCCTGCAAGGGAGCCAGTATCTCCTCTACCTCTACGACAGTTTCAGGTGCAACTGATTCCAGCGCTTCCACTGTCTCAGGTGAAACTGCAGCGAGTGACGCATCGACTGACGCACCCACCACAGTGACTGCCGAAGCCACCACAAACTAAATAGCTTTAAGCAATACTGTGGCCACCAATAATAAATAAAGCAAGCATTTTAACAAAATAATACTAAATTGTATAATTGGCATAAATCAAATGTAAACGAATTCACTTCAAGATTAAATATTTGACAAATACTTCGCTTGGGGTATTTCACTAAACGACATCTATTAAAACATTCACGATAACATTAATTGCATTAATAACTATTTGTAGCGGCCTTTTGTTAAAGCAGCGCGATAATGATTTAGATATGTTGGAATTGAAATTCAAAAGAATTGCGTGTGACGCCATTGAATTAGCCATATTTGGTGATAATGATAATATAATAATTATCAGCGATTCTTTTTTGGCAAGAAGTTTCATAGTATAAATAAGACTGCTACAAGGCAAATTTCAATTAGTATAACGAAAAAACTCGAAACTTGCATACAATGGCTGGTAAGTGCGAATAAGAAATGGGTCTTAAATTGAATGTATAAGTATCGTTGTTAATTAAAGGATACTACTTATTGGCAACTGTGCTGTGCTTGGCTGTGGGTAATGCCCTGGCAACCGCTGTCGTCCTCGAAGGAACCTACAATGTTACCCAAGTGTGTACCATGGTAAGAGCTGGCACTCGCATTGGAGGCACGCAATCCTGCGATTATTTCTATACGTGCACATCATCGGGGCCCAAGAAGGCAACCTGCGCTACCGGTTACACCTACAACTATAAGACACAGAGCTGTGTGCCCACTGGCCAGGCGAGCTGCTATTATGGCCTGGCGAATCCATGTGCCGGCAACACTGGCAACAAATGGGTGCCTCATGTGAGCAATTGTCAAGCCTGGTATTGGTGCAACGACGATAAGATTGCCGGCAACGGTGAGTGTGCTGATGGACTCAAATTCGAGAGTGCCACACAGAGATGTGTGTACGGCAGATGCAGCAGCAATGCAGCGGGATCTGGTGACGTGTCGATCTGCAGTGTGGTGCCACCCAACGTGTACTTTGGTGCCACCGATAGCTGCAAGACCTGGAACTACTGCAGCGACAGCGGCGTGCTCTCAACCTCTGCCTGCAACTCAAGTGTAAGTAATTGCTAATTGTTTTTGGTTATAATTTGATGATTTATTCATGACCTTCCTTAGGCATTCATTGTATCCACTGGTGAGTGCGGTTACAGCTCGTATCCCGGTGCCTGCGACAGAGTTACCAGCGATCCAGTGCCTACAACCTGCACCACACTGGGCACTAAACAAGCTGATCCGGAGGTGTGTGGCAGTTATTATGTCTGCGACGGCAGCATCTTCCAGTTGAACAAATGTCCCACTGGCGCCTACTATGATGTGGCTAAGGAGACGTGTGTTTTGCGCCAAGCCGCTGTTCCCATTGCCACCTGCAATCGCTGTCAGGACACCTATATTGGTTTTGCCAATGCTGTCGATGATAAACTGTGTAACTCGTATTATTACTGCGAGCACGGCGAGCATGGATCGACTTCAACTTGCCCAACTGGTAAATATTTCAATGAAGAACTTCAAGCATGCGATGACAACAGCGACTTGGCCACATATGTGATTGATAATGGCGCCTGCTCCGGGGCTAAAGCAACAGACTCCAGTGAAGCTGATGAGGATTCTGCGGAAACAAAAGAGGATACCAAAGAAGATTCTACAGAAACCAAGGAAGCTTCAAACGACACAAAAAGTGGTGCTAAGTAAGCGCAATAAACAACAAATAAATAATCAAAAATCCTAATTACTCGCTAAGAATATTGAGTAACAATAAAAGAGCAGAGCACAACGTCCAACATTTTATACATATAAAGAAAAGACGAGACGCTAACTCGAAGTTTTATATTTATAATAGGTATTTTAATAATTTATGATTTAGTTTACGATAATCAAAATAAATTTACGATTTTAATAGAGAAATGTAATTCTTATTCTAAGACAATAAAATAATAATTAGTGTTTCACAAGATAGTAAAATATTGATATTTGCCAACTACACATTTATCATAATATAGTAGTATTGACATTGTGGGCTTCACAACATTTTTGCAATCAATTCTTAACTGTTGCAAAAGTCAATCGAATGGAACCAATAATATCTACTATGCAGCATTTTTTTCACTGCACTTTTACTTTGAATTCCGCATAAAAATTGATGTTGAATATTTCCCGCGTATAAAAATTGAATTGCATTTTTTTTCTTTTTACACACACCACACCATCAGATGACTTGTTAACTATTTTTCACAGTACGATATAATGAATATATCTCAGCGGGTTTTTTGCGTATAGTTTTCTATCGCTGAATTCACATTCCGAAATGAGGGCTGCAGCACAGCACCGAATTGGCACATCCAATCGAGCGTGAATCGCGCTGTTATCAATATTATTTAATATCGTTGTGAAAGTAAACTTTCACCCCGCTTTTTTAAGCTTCAGAAAATGTGACAGGCGCTAAATAAAAAAATACGAAATTGGCGTGGAAAACTGTATGAAATGCAGCTGAAAAATGTAGCGAAATAAAAAACCAAATACCTTAATAAATTACAAGATAAGAATAAAAACTGAAAAGATTAAAGTTTATATTAATAACGTTGGATGGAGCTAATACACGTTGAAGCAGAACAATTTTTGTAGTAACCTGTCACTATGGAAGGGAAATAATTTATCTTATTGCAATAATTTTGCTTATTTGCTTTATGCGCATATTTCGTGGCACCTTTTTCATGGTAGAATGTTTACTTACAGCACAATTCCATTATGTGCTTTGTGTTTGACGCATAAATACGAAATCCCCAAATGTTAATTCAGTTAAAAATTGCCACCGTTGGCAAACGACAAAAACAACTGGCCGAACTGTCAGTTGTTGGTTGTCCTCACTTGCTGCTTTCAGCTGCTGTTCGCAGTCAAATCTCAGCATGAAATTCATTTCGGATTAAATTAAGGATTAAGGTAACTTTTTCAAAGGTATGCTCTGCAATGGGCATTACAGGCCAGCTCTCGCTCGCCAACCAGAAATGTTACGGCATTCTCATTTCTTCTCTTCACTTCTCGTCTTTGCCATTTTTTTGTTTCGTATTTTTAATTCCATTTCAGCTGCTGTGTGGCTGCTGCTGCTGTTGCTGGATGTTGGATGAGGTAGTTGCTACTCTAGCCTTGAAAGCTATACGGACTACCGTGGCAAAGCGCTCTTAAGTATTTAAGCAAATTTAAAAACTTGTTAAGCTCCATAATGAAGCAATTTTGTGCATTGTACGGCATCAAGTTGGGTACATTTTATTGGCTTTCGTCGCTTGGCTAATAATGTTGAGCATTAGCCTCAACTCATTTGATTTCGGCACTTTCTTAACATTCGTTTTTTGGTTTTATTAATTAGCTGACACGCATACTGACGGGACGCGCCCATTAAACGTGGTCCTCAATGAGTTCAGCTGTTCAGCTGTTCAACTGGCCCCGTAACCTGTACAAAGATGTGTCCTAATGACATTACAACAATGGCAGCCGGAATGATAATGAGCCCAACCAAGCAGCCGAGCAGCCAGCAGCAGTGAACCAGCCCATGTGGCAACTTGAGCTTTAGCTCGTTATGGCTGCTAAATGCCGCTCATTTCATTTCAACAACTCCATTAAAGCAACGACAAAGAGCAACGCACAAAGAGGCGACTCCCCGTTTCAACATCCTCTGCCAGGTTGAATCTTTAGTTCTCCAGCCACCTGTCACCTGGCACCAACAACAGCTGGTGCGGTTTGGGGCTCTCTTCACAAGAATTAAAAGCGGCCTCAACAGAAAAATTCAATTATATAATTTTGACCTTTTTATTTTTTTGGTTTTGTTTTCATTTTGTGTTGATGGCCCTTTGTGTGCTTGATTTAAATGCTTCTGCATATTCTTTTCGTCTTTTTTTTAACAATAGACGAAAATGTTTGCACTTTAAAGGCTCTCGAAAAATAACAGTAGTAATTCATGCTGTTAGAACAAAAGGTGAAATGCATTGTATATGTTGTTTTTATTTGCCTTTCTTCGCTTGTAAAGTTCACAATGCCACGTTGCGTATGAGTAATGTCATTTGCAAAGTTGAAAGCTGAAAACTGAAAGAGTTGCATACAAAACTAACTATAGCAATTACGTTGCCTTGCATGCCAGCTAAATGAAGTGACTTCTAATGAGTTTCAAACTAGCTAAAGGCAAGAAGATACACATTCTATACGTTGTTGTAGTATAATACTTAACTAGAGACACATGTCGAATGGCTTTCGGTTTCGTCATAAATCTTCATTCCCGACAACGTGCATCATCATCATCATCTTCATCGTCGTCTTCGTCTTCACATTCAGCGCGTGATCTTTGGCTGCCATATATTTGTTTCTTGAGCTTCCTCTTTTGTTGCCAGCTTGATGTCGGTTTATGCGTCATTTATCATGCGAATCTCTTTACTTGTCACATTTTGACGCTGCCACTGTTGCTGCTGTTGCTCCGGTTGCTGCTTCTGCTGCTGCTGCACCAATGATGAATTTTCAGTTTTCAATGCGACAGAGCCGAGTGACAAACTGACTGGCAGCGAATGCAACAATGACTGACGACCTGACAAAGCGATCCCAGCCACAGCACCGCATCAGTCACATTAAAGCCTGACTCTGGTTTATCTCTCACTCTCGCTTTCCTTTTCCCTTTTGCCGTTCATACAAATAGGCGCAATAAATATGCGCCTTGTGGGTCATCATCTCAATCGATTCGCAAGCACTTTTAATTTCCGTCAAAAATTCACTTTACAAAATTTTTACACCATGAAAGAAAACAGCAAAAATGGCAAACAAACCGAATAAATGTGATTGTTGTCAAGTGCAAATTCAATTGGTAAACAGAGAAGACCGGACATATAATTGAATTTGCACAAATTTGCGCATTACTCGTTGATTTCATAATGAGCCGCAAATCGCATGCATATTTTATAAGGATAATTGGCTCAAGCTCTCCGTCAATGACACGGAAGTTGCATGTCAAATTGAGGGTATTGTTTTATTATTACCCCGGTTAGGGAGTTGAACATTGGAGTTCGGTTTCAATGGAGAATTGTTTCACTGGCAGCGTTATGATTGAAAATAATTACGCGTAAAACTTCAACAATGCAAATTTAATGACTTTTATAATGATGGCGGTTTGGCATTTGTTATTGCAGCTGTCGCTGTAGTTGGCGCTGTCGTCGGCGCTGGCGTTTTGCATCCTCCGGCGCATTGTGCAAAACTTCTACTACCACTATTCAAAAGTCCAACTGTGAATGTAATTAGGTGCATTCCATCTACCCAGCAGTGAAGACGAATATCAAAAACTTTGTACACTTTTGTCGCCCTTATTTCGTGTGGAATATTATTAATACCTACAGCGATGTCGGAGGCAGCCAGAGGCAAAAATACTTCTCGCACACTTGTGGTATAAGGATGGAAGTTGTTTTACGTTATTTTGTCATAATTTTAAGTACAAATATTAAATATTATCAACTTTACTTTAATCGCAACAATTATGCAACTCCATTGCAATTACGAT
Organism: Drosophila nasuta; assembly: GCF_023558535.2. NCBI lineage: Eukaryota > Metazoa > Arthropoda > Insecta > Diptera > Drosophilidae > Drosophila > Drosophila nasuta. The sequence continues at coordinate 12,875,663 of NC_083455.1, read as the reverse complement.
AATGATTTTTTGTTCGCTCTTTTAAGTGCAATATTTGTGCGCAAATATTTTTCGGATTGACATTCATTTTGCATTTGCCTGATTGACGTACGTATTTTTATTGGTTTACGATATTTGTTCTGTATTGTGGGCCATCATTTGATTAACGGCAAATAAATCAAACAGTCCAACATTGCATTTCACTTGTTTAAATTATAATTTAAATACCAAACACATTTAATGAGCTGTTCGCAGCACTTTCACCCTTATGTGCCCCTATTGCAGTTCAACTTTCCTCTCGCTCTGTTGCTGAGCGGGGCACAAAATTTATTTATAGTAAATGATTATGGTGCACACATGTCAAATGTTTTATTTAAGTGAATTTTAAATGCCTACAAATTGCCCCGCCTCATTGTTCGGTTTAGTTTCGGTACGGTTTTTGTGTTTTGCATAAACATATTTCATTTGGGCTTTAACAAATTTATTTGCCAACGTGTGTAAAAGGGGCAGCAGCAACAGCGCAGCCGGAGAAAGAGCCACAACCACGCCTTCTAACCCACCAGCATGCCAGCATGCAAATAGACCCATAGCTTTATTTATGCATGCCAGCCAAGCAGGCAAACAAACAAGATACATCAAACGTGCCCGGGTCCAGTAATGGTAACGGCACCTCAAACGGTCTGGGCACGGATCCTGCCAAAATCGTCTTAAAAAAAGAGAGAGTAAAAAAATTGTGAAGTAGTGCAAAGTTTGTAACCTGCACGACGACAACATACTCTCTAATAATTTAGGAAAAATACTTATCAAAAAACATAGTTTGCTTGAAAAAATACAATTTTTTTATTATCAATTCACCTTAACTAATTTATAATCCATACTTCTTTTTTTTAGCTGCTGCAATAATTCAATATTAAGATAACCCATTTCCTCAGCTGAGATGCAGGGTGTAGAAGTTTAAGGACATGTGTTTGCTGGGTGGATGTGTTAGTCTGTGTGTGTGTGTGTGCTGCTGACGTGTCCATCCTTTTTAGCCAACTTGCTCTTTTCTGTTGAAACGTGTAAATTTATAATTAAACGCCAACACTTTTTTCAATGCTCCAAACAGGACATACAAACCTCACGCTTCTCCGGTTTCCGTTTGCTCTATCTCTCACTTTATCGCTTCCACACTCTTTCACTTTCTCTTGCTCTCTTTCTCTCTCTCTATCTCCTTCTTTGTTTCGCTGTCTTGCTTTTGGAGTAACAGTGGCCGAGCATTTGTGCTCAGCGTTCGTTTCGTTTTTAGCCATTTATGTGGAAATCTTCGTGTAAGCACTTAATTAGTGGTAAAAGTTAAACAGCCCCAAACAACAAAAGCAGCTGAAAGAGGCCCAACAAAGAACAACAATAACAACTGTTTTGTCGGGTGTATCCTGGCTGACACCGGGTCGGGGATTAATTTATTTCATTTGACGCAGATTAGATTAAATGGCACAAAGGCTCTGCATTTCCCGGCTCGTTGCACAGCGTCTAAAAACTTTTTCAACTCTCTCTCTCTCTTATTCGCTCTCTCTTTGTGAGTAGCAAATATTTTCATTTCTCTCTTTTTGCCATTTTGTGGTTTTACTGAATTACGATTCTACACAACTCTGTTTTGCGGCATGCGTGTGTGTGTGTGTGTGTGTGAGTGGCTATAGGGATATTAGGGTGTCAAGTGCCTGATGCTTGATGAGGTCAACTTCACATATGGCTCGGCTTGGCTCTTAGGCTTAACAATTTGCAACGGTAATGAGTGGGGCTATCATATTAATAAGTTTAAATATAAATGCCCCTTCATGATATGCAAATTTTCATAGCATACTTTTCAACAATGTGACTCGTTATGGCATTTTGGCATGCTCTCCCACAAACACACACACACACCCCAACTCGTACTGTTTGCTTAATCCGAAAAGCTTAACAATACGTGATTTGTATCTGAGGCCATTTGCACGCATGCAACAACAACAATGGCATTAGCAGCAATAACAACACTAATTACAACAATGCACTATGGGTAAAATTTGCATTTTTCGACAATTTATAAATGTCACAATTCTGATACTCAGGAAAAGCAAGCAAAATTTTGGGAAGTGGATTCTTAAAAATATTTGTATATAGAGGCGTTAAAGAGTTTTTTTAATTAATATGATTGAAATAGAAACTCATTCTTATTAAACAAAAAAACATTACAAGAAACGAAAGAGTTTCTATTACATAAGAAATCTACGCAGTTTATAAAAAAAATTATCTTAAAAGATAATTAAATTAAAATGTGTATAAATTTGAAAGCTCTCTCAATTGCTGAACTTGTATGATTAAAAATCAAGCAGACAATTAACAAAACCTAAAATAAACTGCCTAAAATAACTAAATATTGATAGTAAAAGCTTCGTTAGTCATTTCGAATTGCTTTTAGTTTCTTTTGTAGTTTGCTGTATATATTTGTAGTATAATAATCGGTTTGCAAGGAAACTTTCCTTGCAAGACCCTCAAGAATAAAAAAACATTCGTATCTATGGATTTCCAATATTTTAACATTATAATCTGTGTTTTCTCTACTAATTCTATGAATTGTTTTCATTCATGTTTTTAGTGCAACACCTTAAGTCAACGAATAACGTATCATAAAATGTAAGTACTTTAAATTTAGTTCCAAAAATATCTGAGGATCTAAAATGTCATTAAAGTTATGAAATAACTTTTATAAAATCTAGACTTACTCCATAGTGCACTGGATTTGATTAAGAACATGCTTCGTTGAGCGCCAAAAGAAAAGATGAACAACAAAAAGAGCAAAAACAAAAACGAAAGAAACACAAAAACAGCAGCGATTATTTGAGAATTTATTTATAAAAATGACTCAACCACAACAACTTACCACGCCCACTTAGCAAACCCGCTTGCGGCGTTTAATTAACTTTTGCACAAAATTGCGCGCAACAACTTTAAAACGATAAAACTTTTTATGAGCTGCTCGCTTGGTTTTGCAATGCATTTTGTTTTGCGCATTGTGTGGTGGCCAAATTACAATATGAATTTTAGTTTGCTCGATGAAATAAAGTACCATAAACTGCCAGCAGCTTAGAAACCAACTAACACATATCTTTCAATTTAAATAAATTAAATGTAAAGTCAAATAACAAATAAATAATATTGTTGGAATATTTATTTGATTTTGACAATGATTAGTTGATTTGTTTGCGTTGTCTTCTAGTATTCCCCTGTTGGAACTTTTGTTTACTTACAGGGTATAACAATTAAACTTGTGGTACTTATACCCGCATATAAAGCAACAACGCCATCACGCCCATCCCAACTTCGTGGTTGACTTTTAAATTGCATAACTGTTTGGCCCAGCGCTGTAGGTCAACGTGGACGAACGATGACATCTCAAAAGTTTTGCAGCCCAGGTGACATGGCCACCGACGACTTCAGCTGCATTTTTTGCAGTCACTGTGGCACTGTGTTGCTGGCCCGCGGAGATTTTTCAATGGTTGCGTCAAGTTGGCGGCATAAATAAACAACAACAAAAGGCAGCAGAAGCATAATAACAACAGCAATAAAAGCAGACAGCGATGACAAGAACGGCAGCCATTTTGCGTTGGCAAATGGAAATAAACCGCACAACGGACAACTTTTACCTCACTCTGTTAATGGGTAAAATTTATCTGCCGCTGTTGCCTCGACAGTTTACAAAATGTGACAACAGCAACAGAACCAAAGGCAACAAAAGCAACAGTCAACGATAACAAGCAAGTTGAGAGCTGCATACAAAATTAAACAAAAATTGAAGCGTTTTGCATGCGCTTCGAAAAATTTGAAAACTTTCCTCATGAAACTATTTTCCAATTTTAATTGCAACCCCTCACGGCATGCTATCTATGATGATCACGCTGGCAGAATGCCAACAACGCTCTAATTAACTGTTCAGTTTATTTAGTTGGCATTTTGGAATCTTCTCAAAAGTTGAGCAGCATTTTTCGATCTTACAATGTATATAATCTTGAAGTTTTCTAAGTTGTAGAGTTAATATATGAGCCTTGAGGTCCAAAAAAGCCAGCAAAACAATAGCAATATTACATTTAATGAGCCCTTTTAATTTTTTGCAGAAAATCTCTATAGATTATTATTTTGGTCATATTACGTATACGTAACATATTCTCAAACTTGTGTGGATGGCAAAAGAATAAAATACTTCACAAAATAAAGTTTTTTTTTGTAGTAAAATTTTTTAAAATAACAGGAAAATAAAAATAATAAAATAAATCAATTAATACTCTAGTTTAATACTTTTTGACTCTAAAACTTTCTGGCAAAATCAAATCATTACATAGACAAAAATACTCACAAAAATTCCTGCAAATCCCACAACGCTACAAAAGCTGTACAACAAATGAAATAAATGAGAAAGAAAAAGTGCCAGAGTAATTAATGACAGGCATCTGATGACCTCCGCTACTGCGTCTACTTAAAGGCACAGCATTAACTATAAGCACACAAATGTTTATTGCTGAAACTAGAATTATATTAATGACAGTATCAAACAATTTTAATTAGGCCATTTTCAGCAGTGTCGAAGGTCAGCGAAATATCTTTCGCCTTAATGGAAAAATCGTAGCAAGAGGCGGAAATTGCAATTAGTTTTTAATTCTCTCTAAACTGAAGCTCATTAATAAATAATCAGTTTAATGCGTGCCGTTAATGAAATAATAAGTCGAAATTAAATTCGAATAATTGAGAACGTAGCTAGAAGGCATTTGATAAGTGAATTAATCAACGTATTCGGGCATAAATTTCGTGTGTGCATGCGAAAAATGCAATAGAAACATTTATCAGTCAGTTAAATTGTTTGCGTGTAAAATATTTGCCCACAATTAAGTGAAACGCTGGCGCGTGTGCATATAATTTATGATTTCATTTAAACAACTGAACTGCGAGTAATTATGCGACCGCACACAAACACAACTGTTCGGACTCTCACACACTCTCACACACTCACAAACGCACTCATAATACACACATCACTCATACGCGCCGCAAGCCCAAAATTAGAAAGCGTCGCGCTTTGCGTCCGCAAATCGGAAAAGAGAAGGAGGAACGGAAAGCGGAAAGCGGGGTCGCCATCAACAGTCCGTATTAGTTGACCACAGCTGGGAGTCCGAGCGAGAACTTTGCGCCTTGGCCCTGAGAGCCAAACACCACGAACCACACACACACACACACGCTGTGGCACTCATATTACGTATACGCGCTGTTGTGCGGCACAAGTGCGAATTAATGAGCAGTCGTTGTTGGGCTTATCTGAAGCGCTTAATTTGAAGCGATTCCGTTTACTTTGAGTAGGCGGCTTTAATTTGCATGTTTGTTGGCACGAAAAAAACAAGCGAGAATAAAGTGAAATGAAATTAGGCCTTGGCTATATTAACAATTTATTGATTTAACGCTGAAACAAAGAGGCAAACCCAATAACCGTTAACCGTCCTTGCGCTGTTATGTCATTGCGTTAAGCTGCAATAATTACAAATTACAACACGTTCATTAATAAATGGACGGGTCACAGTAAAATTTAATTAAAATGACGCGCAAACAATTTGGGTGAATATATTTTTGTTTTTATTTTCATGTTTATTATGTTGTTTGTCAACGTCAAAGGCAATTGCCAACTTTTGCAGAACCTGTTTAAAATGTGGAAAAATAAAACTATTTTGTGAATTAATTTCTTTAATCAAATGAATTTTTATTGCTTCTCACGCTTTGTTGTCGTTGAGAAGTTTTTTGCCATACATATGTTGTGTGTTAAATTACATGAGTTCAATTTCCTTCCGGGCTTCTGAAAATCTGAAAATGTTGTATGTATGTTATGTATGTAAGTGTGCAGTTTGATGTTGTTTATAATATTTGCTTATGCTTATTTTACAAGTACATAGTTTGCGTTTTTATTTATAGTTTTGCTGACATTTACGAAAGTTTATTTTGCATTTATTTAAACTGGATCTTTCAACTCTTTCGACTTGAATGTGTTTATAATTTTGCTCTTCTTTGCAAATTGCAAATACAATTTGTTAATTGAGGAAAATGAAAATATTTTGAAAATAAAATTAAATATCCGATACTATATATAATGTATATGTACACAAGAAGAGCAAGCTGAATTTGCATTTTGAGAAGCACAAATTGCTCTGCTCAAATTAACAACATAATTAATTAATTTATTATTATTACGACTATCCACAAACACCCTTACAGTCAGGATATTTCAATGCTTACAGCTAGGATATTACAGTTAGACTAATCTCTCTCTCTGTAAGGGTATCCGATCGTTGACTAAACGAATATCGCTTATATGGATTAGTTTGCATTTGTAATTGAGTTTTTTATTGTGATGTGATTCATTTTCATTCGTTTTTTGCTGAAGCGTTGTGCAAAGGGAAAGTGTTAAATTAAATTAGTACATCGATTAATGTGAACCAGTAATTTAACACATTTGCAATTACATTTATAATTATTATGTATACTTTGTTTTTTTTTTTTTTCGTGTGTGTGTTGTTTTTCAATAGCAGCGATTTATAATGTAGTTTGTGTGTTTGTTTTTATTATAGTTTCAGCCTATCGTTAAATGTATTTTCGTATTTTGTCATAGTTATTGTTACATAATGTCATGTATATATATTATGTGGTTTATACATATATGTATATATATATTGTACGCTATGCATAAATTAAAACTAAATGTCACTGTTCATTGAGGGTCATAAAGTATGACACCTTTTTGCAATGCCATTTTACACATAAAATTATCGTTATCTATCAGTGTAATTATGTACAAGAAATGTGTTTCACTTAATTATCATGATGTCATTGGTTGTAGTTGTTGCTGCTGCTGCTTTTCTCGCTGTTGCTCTCGATGTTGTTGTTGCTGTGTGGGTCTGCTTATTGATTGCCTGACATCACAATTGATATGCACTAAGGATAAGTTGCCGGAGCCAAGAAGCCAACGCATCCATCGCACCACAGCGCTGGCGACCAATGCCAGCACAAGGCTAAAGTTGAGACTGCCTCTCCGCTTCAGGCAGCTTCCATTTGCGCCGCTCTTCTGCATTGCAGCCGGACTCTCGTCTGTATATACATTGAAAGATGGCGAGAAGAAGAATGAAGATGATATGGCGACTCAGCACAAGAAAGGCATTAAGTAAAATAAAAAACAAAGTATGAAAGCTACAGTCGAGTGTTCTCGACTGTGATATACCCGCTACCGATTTTGAGTAACAGTGGCGTATTAATTTTAAATATGCCAAATTAATATACCATAAAAACAGTATCAGTATAGCCTGAATACCTCCGACAATTTTTATGTGATCGCTATCAAATTTCAAGGTTTTGAAATACTATAGTTATTATTGTATGTACCAAAATTACGCTTGTTATTAGATGTTTATCGACTTACGGGGGCGGAAGTGAGAGTGGCAAACATTTGAAACAAACTTGATCTGCATGCAACTATAAAAAGTGCTGTCAAAAATGATATCTCTCTTACAGTTTTTGAGATCTAGGTGTCCATACGGACAGACAGACAGGATAGAGAGACAGACAGTATGCCTATATGCCTGTTATATACATTTCCTGGAGCCAAAAAAGTTATAATACCATTCTACATTATGGGTAACGGGTATAAAAAAACACAGAAAATACAACAAAGTAAAAGAGATGAAGCTGTTTCTGACAGCCAATCCACTTACCATTAATGACATTCACCACAACGCTGGCCGCCTCCGCAGTGGTTGGCATGCACGTATAGTTGCCGGTGTCCAACAGCTGTGCATTAGCAATCCGTAATCTGCAACATTAAAGCAAAGCTTTAAGCAATTCACAATTGACAGAGAGAGAGAGAGATAGAGAGGAAGAGATAAGGGGGGCCAATCAGAGTTTGCCACCACATGAATTCAGCTTCATTGATCAAAGTTCAAAGCGTGCTGGAGCATTGGCTATTGAGCTGGAAACCAACAAGCACTTGAAAATGCAGACACCTTCGATACACACGCTTGCAACCAACCACACACACACACTTGCCAGACCAGCTGACAGCTGCTTGTGTTGACGGCTGAATGCAATGCAACGACGACTTGAGAGTCTCTTCGTGTGATTATGATGAACACATTCCTAAAATCAATAGAACTCACTCTGTAGCATGCTGCCTGCTTCTTGCACGCTTGCTTACCTGCTCTGCAGTTTCTCTGCCAGCGTTGATTCCATAGAGATGCGTTGCAAATCGATGGCTGCATCATTCGGATGCGCCACAAAGGGTGTTAGAATGTAGGGGCCGCGATACCAGTAAATTGGTCCAATATCCTGTACAGCACTCGCCGGTTGCTTCACATGGCATGTGAGCGTTATAACGCTGCCCTGCTTGACGTACAAATCCGATGGACCGGCTATAATCGCTTTGGCATCTGGCGGTGTTACTGCAAAATGCCAATTGAACGTGCGAAAAATTGATTAATGGCATTTCCAAGGTGCACACACACACACACACACACACACACACACACACACACACACACACATACGCTAATCGAGTAATGCTTCTCTCGTTACACACTTCCCCTCCCCTCAAATACTGTTTACGGTTGTTAGGCATGTGGCCAAGGCCCAGTCAGTTGAAATTTCATTGGCATGACGACAATTCAAAAGCCGACAACGACGACGACTCACAATTTTCATTTGAGGAATCAAAGATGCCAGCCAGCCGCATGCCGCATACAATACGAGAGCATCTCGCATAGCTAGAGTACTTTTCACCTGCGATAATGTGCAGGTTTCACAGTTTTAACGAGTGCCAGCTACGTGACACAATGTGCGCCGCCCAAAATGGCTCTTAAATGAAGCAGATTTTGAGTAGCCAACAGAACAGACAATTCAAGAGACAAACAGACAGACAGTTGGAGAGACCGGCATTAAACACAAATTGAAGTTTAAGCATTGAACTTTATTGCTGCATACTTTCGTGCGCCAAATGTACTTTAGAAAGGCATTTTACGATATGCTGGCGGAAGAGATTTAAACATTGCAGATAAAGCTTAGTTCGGCTGAGAAGCTGACTTAATTTCTCTCGGTTGATTTACTTCATGACATAATTTAGTTATCAAGGTGGAAATGAAATCAATTGAAATGCACGTAAATAAAATTATTTTCGAAAAGCTAAAGCACAAATCATTAATTATTTCTTCGAATAGCAAAATAATGAAAATTCATATTAATAGTTATGAAAATAAATAAGTGCACATCAGTCAAACTTATTGTGAAACTAAATAGCGTGTGTTTATCTTCTTGGCTTTGACAAACTTATGACAGCTGTGAAGTGTTCAATATCTTTGGTCTTTTGGGCAATGTAAAGGTAATTTATTTTTACTGCCGGCATAATTGTTTATTTTTCAGAAACTCAATCAGTTTAAAGGGCAATATCATTTCACATATCTAGCACGGAAATTCGACAAAATAAACATGAGTGTGACAGCCTAATATCTTATCTCAATTGCGGCGAGTTCAACAGAAATTATCGAAGATAATTCGCTGTGAATTACTTAAAGACATTAAACGACAGGCTCGTGAAAAACAACTGTATTGTTACTGGGTGCCAATGAACTAAGAGCCAGAAAGTTAACCACAAACAAAACTAAAACGATATGAGGTGACTAGCTGACTAACTCTTGTTGTTTGTGTTTGCAGCGCACTGAAATCGGCTTTACTGTCTACTACATAGCGAAGCTATTGCCATTGCTATGGCTACAGCTTCAGGCCATCATCCTACTTCTGGTATCAACCACTCGACCCCACTGCACATCATTAACAACGTCAACATTTGACTTTGCTGACTGGCTGCTGTTAGCCAAACTGTCGGTGGACGCACGAAAAAACATTAAACCAATTTTCAGTGCCTATAAGTGAGTCAGTCAGTTAGTGAAGCAGGCGAGCAGGCGAGCAGGCGAGCTTTAGGGGGCGACTGTGCTCTGCATTTGTCTCTGTCTGCGGCAGCTGGCAACTGGCAAACTGGCACAACAACAGCCACCAAAAACAACAACAACAACAACAACAGAGAGACCTTATCTCGCCCCCAAAATCATGGGCAATATTAGAAAGCCACGCATTCTCGTACTCGGGAACAGCCATCAACGCAACGCTGTGGACATAATGGTTCCGTTTCGTGATGCCACACACACACACACATGCTCTGCTCTCTACTTTGTGTGTGTGTGTGTGTGTGCCAGTCACAATAACAACTAGCTAACAACACTTAAAATGTGTGTAAAATGCGCGACAGCAACAAGAATTGTTCCAGGCAACCAACAGCTTCATTGGCCTTGCCACGCCCTCGCAAACAATGGGTCAATGATACACCAAAAGCCAACGACAACAATGAAATGTCCAACACACAACCCACCTAATCCATTCTCCCAGTTATCCCCATCGTCTAGCAAATACACACAAAAATGTTAGAGGCTTTGTGGTTACAAATTTTTATGTGCTAGTTTTGCCATTTCATTTAGTTTTCTCGCCCAGTCTTTTCACTTTATATTTATATACCCTGTAAACAGATGGCATAGATAGGCATTGAACTCAATTGAATTATGGGCACAATTTTGTCATAAATATTATCTTCGTTAATTGTCTCCCACTCAGTTGAAATAGTAAAACGAAATATTTTCCATTGCGTCAGTTAATATTTGTTATTCTTTGACAAACTAGCTTACTATACGTCGAGCACTCTCAACTCGAGTATGCTTGTCTCTCGATTCTTTTCTTTTTATTATTATTATGTGCCTGTTATGGCCGGCATTTGATAACGCAAAGACACACAGACCAGACGAGAACAATTTCCTGAAATTGACTCTTCAGATAATGGCCACCTGAATGGCGACTGCTTCGCCAGAGCTTCGCTCTGTTTATAAGCCAGATTTTCAATGTAGATATTTCAAGAGAAAATCTATTTATACTTCCAACTAAATGTGCCCAAAGCAAAATAAAGAAGAATCCAAACAAATGCAAAATCAATTAATATTATGCGCTCAAATCAAATTTAACTGTAGATAGAAAAATTCTTTAATAAACTGCCACAACTACCATAACAAAATAAAAATACAATCTTCAACAAATAGCGTAAATTTAGTGTGGAAATGTAGTTTTCATAAAAATTCACATCATAGTCTGGAAAAGCTATCTACTAAGCCAAATTAACATAGCAGCGAAAGAGAAATTCATGAATGTAACAAACAAAAAAAAATAGAAACTACATAGCGCAGATAAATGAGGAAAACGAAGAAGCGATGAATAAAAGTGAATTTGTCCTAGTTGCAAGTTTTTGGGGAACTTGCAACAAAGGTGAATATGAATATGCAGGTCAAATGAAGGGTTTGAATTGTTGCAGACTGTTGAAGTTATGAAAACACAATTTTCATGCATTAAATCACATACTTTCACGGTTAGCCTCATCTTCCAGAAAAGAAATGTACACACAAATTATATAAGAAGTTTGGGGGAAACTTATTGCATGATTCATGTCACAATTCGTGCAAACAAAAGCAATGTTTTGCATACTCGAAAAAAGCGAAATCTTTGTTTGCCCTCAGCTGAGTTGAGGAATGCTGTTCATTTTTAAGGAAATCCTTCCTCTTCGTAGCATTTTTTGGGCGCGTAAGACCGGTGACAGAATATTTTATCACGCTGCCAACTGCAGAAGCCAAACGTGAAATCTGCGCTCAACAATTTGGTTTTTTTGGTTGCTTTTGCTTTTACTTTTGCCTTTCAAATCATTAGCATAAATTTTTCTTGGCATTGCCGCGACTTCCCGTCGCCGGGATAAAATCCAATTCAAAGTGCTATGCGTGGGTTAACGGAATGAGGAGGACGATGAAATGGAATAGATTATATTTCATGTACTTTTGCGACTCTTGCTGCAGTTTGCTGCAACGTGTAGAAAACGAGTAGATTTTGTAACGGAAGCCAGAGGATGTTGCAGCGTTGATTTGACTTTAAAAGATGTTGATGAGATTTGCGTTGAGTTTGTTATAAATAAACCCTCGGTTGGCTGCTGCCAGCCAATTTGTGTTGCACGTTGAAAATTCCCCAGGTGCTGCCAACAGCTAACGGTATACTTGTGTTAAATCTAGCATGTCAAGACATGTGCGCCAATTTTCACAATTTTCACACACAGCAAAGATGTGAGCACATTTTTACGTTGGTATTATTGAATCACATGAATGGCCGTCAAGTGGGCCAAAAGTGGTCAAGTAAACGATTGAATGCACATTAGGGAATACATAACAACAGCAACCTCCCAACGAATCGGACTCAAAACGAATCGTATTAAATTGAATCAAAGTGAATCAAAAGCAAACTAAACCAATCTTCACAAAACAAGCAAGCAAACAAACAACAAAACACAACACAACACAAGAAACGTGCATTTGAGATTTCCAGACTTTCAGCTAAGCAATTTGATGGTAAACTATTCAATAATTTCAATTAACTTTGCCAGCAACAACAGCAAGCGAAAAATAAATAAATAACTAAGAGAAACTTTCGGACATGATGACAAACATTGAGCTACAAGTTGGCTTCTGGACTGGGCCACACAACAACAGCAAAAAAAGGCGAAAATAAAGTTTGAAATCAATTTTACGTACATGAATGAAACATGAACGTGCATGCTTTTGTGTAGCAATTTATAACAAACACGCACACTAACTCACTACAAGGAGTGTCTGAATACACAGGAGGCAAGAGCAACAGCAACAGCAACAGCGACTTGAAGCTGAGACGCAAAATATTGCCTGCAACGGAAATCCATTGTAGAAAACTTGTAAAATGCCAAAACAATGGTACGAGATCGTGGTGCGAACGTGCAAAAACACCTCAAAGGATGCCTGCTACACAAACTCAGACACACACACCCACGCACACATATACACACACTCGCTCACAGTGAAACCCGAACGCAGACAGCGTAACGCCCTCGGGGCCACGCCCTCATTGGCTGGTGTGTATTACAGGCAGCATATGAATTTAGTATTGAATTTAAATGCAAATTGCGTTTGCATGCAAAACGTGTAGAAAAATAGACAGCAAAGTTTCGCTACCACAAAAGGCAGAGTTTCGCTCTCTCTCTCTCGCTCTCACTGCGTACCAACATAAACTCGCATATGTATGTGTGTATGCAGAGTATATATATATATATACGCAAATGCCTGCAAATTGATATACCCAAACCATACCGTTGACCTACATTAACGTTTCTAACTGTACGAACTACACGACGTATACGTACTCTAATTGATGAGGCGCTGTATAAATTGGCGTGCAAATGACACGATAAACACATCAAATTAGCGAACTGGCTTAGAGCGGCTAATTGCCTAAATAACTTTAAATAAATAAATTATAATGTGAGTAAATTATATTTTAGAAACAGTTTAAAAACTGGAAATTGAAAATATAATAAAAAAGCACTTAATAATAATTTAACATTTTGAATGAAAACAAATAAATTTGTGATTATAATTGATTGAAGAACGTATAGTAGCATGTTGTATACAACAAGCCATTGCGTTAAAATACTTTAACGTTTTCAGATATAGGACTACAGAACGTACACGTACTTTAATTGATTGGCTCTGTATAAATTGGCGTACAAGTGGCCGATAAACACATACAATAATCGTACTCACTTAGATCAAATAAATAATATGAGTAAAAAAATTAAGATAGTTTAAAAAATGAAATTTATATTTTAAATCAAACTATTAATAACACTAAAATTAAACATTATAAACGGATACAAGAAAATATAATGATTAAAATACACAACACAATTTAATTAAAAATATTTTAATAGCCACTACCCATAAAGTAGAAAGGTAATATAATACTATAATCTTGTCCCTGAAGCAAACTTATGTATCAGTTAGAAGAATGCATCTTCGGCCACATAGAGTATATATATTCTTGATCAGCGTCAACAACCGAGACGATATAGCCGTTGAACTCTTACATCTCAGAGACTCTAAGAGACATATAATATATGTACTCTATGGCAATTTGGAATATAGAACCAAGGAGAGCCTTCGTTATATTTTGGTATTTTTTAGTATATTAAGTTGGTATTTTTTATAGTATTGGTTTTATTGAAAATGGGTAGCGGCTATCTCACAGTCGAGCAATCTCACCTGTAGCTTTTTTACATGACTATAACTCTTTCCAATACTTTAGTATACATAACAAAACAAAAATAATAATTTGTGAAGCTCTGGAAGAGTTTTTTGTAAAAACCAAAATTAACAAACAATCCTTAAGCTCTATCAATTCCTCTATCTCAAAGTCGTCAACACAAAGTTTGGAAAATACTGTAATATTAATAAAATAAACAATGTATTTAATAGCTCAATAAGGACAATATATAAATATGGTATCTAAAAGACGCTTACATTTTAATCTAAAAAAGCGCTTTCAATATAAGTAAAGAAAATTCGACTAACTTTTAAATTGAGCATAACACAAAAACCCCTATTTAATGTTAAAGGTATATATAAGCAACATTGTATCACATTTACACACACACACATCAATGTTGCAATATAACACATGAGCAACGGAAACTTTTGCGAAAACCCGTTGCTCCTTTATGCGCCTTCAGTCAGCGACTGGGCAAAGTTTGTGCCCAATTTAAAAGACTCTTCCCCTGGGTGGTGTGTAGTATAAAAAGTTACAAGTCGCAAGTTGCAAGTTGCTACAGCTGGCAACCTGCAACTCGTGCAGACGACGTCGACGACACGCTGACAATGCGTATGAATCGAAAATGGAAATCAGAGTAGAAGAGAGAATTGCAATGCTGCATGCTGGATGCTGGATGCTGGATGCTGGATGCTTTTGCTTAACTCACCTATGACATTCAGGCGGAATGCCATCGAAATCTTTGGCTCCGTATTCACTTGGCACTCGTAGATGCCGCTGTCACGTGGCTGAGCATATTTCACATGCAACGTCCAATCCTTGGAGTCGGCGGTGCGTACGACCTGCAAGCACACACAATGCATAGATAAATCGCTGAGGGCAACTAAGTTATCGGAGACAGCTGGGGCTGAGAGGCGGGGCTCTAGGTGTCCTTGGGCAAATTTAATCAATGCACACAAGTTGGGCAAAGGCAAAACAGCACAGGAGCAAGCACCGAATTGCATACGCAATTAAGCCGTCTTAGCTTTACAAATGGCCAGCGCATGCCTCTTGGCCATTTAATAAGCTAGACGAGCTCAGACACACAAACAACAGTGGTAGATGGCGATAAACTGGCACAGAGAGACAAGGACAGAGACAGAGAATAAGTAGATTACGTATACGCACCTTAAAGCGTTCGTCTGATGTGTAGGTCAGAATGCCTGCAGTCAGAATGTGCAAATCGCGTTTCCTTATCCAGGATACCTGCAAATAGAACAGACACACACAGAGAGTGAGATATATTTAGTGAGCCCAGGCAAGTGCAGGACAAAAGGACGGCAAACGCCTAAGTCAATTTTAAAAATTGCTTTGCCCTGTCCCCAAAACGAAAGGGACGAACAAAGCCCAAATAAAGGAGGAAAATTTAATAAACCGAACGGCAAAATGAACTACAGAACAGAGAGTAGAGTAAAGTAGAGTATAGTGGAACGGCAGCGGCAGGTAACAGAAAAAAAACTAACTAAAAAACTTTCTGCAAATACTCTCACCGTCTGTGGAACAGCAGCAGCAGCATCAGCATCGGCGGTAGACAAAGCGATTTGCGAGGAACTCACACACTGAAATGCTGTGAGTAAAGCCTGCAAAGGAGCGCACAGAGAACGACGAAGTGCGTGCCCAAAATGTCAGCGGCTTAAACTTGCCAAAGCCTCCAAAAAATGGTGGCTTCAACCGAAAAGTAATCTGCGCGCCTGCCGCAGGCAAGCCAAAACTTTTCGCTACTCCAACAGACATGAACAACAACAAAAAAAGAATTTAAAAAAAAATACGCAAAAAAAATAACATCGAGAAAAAAAATAAAAAAAAGACATTGAACAAAGTGAAATACAAAAAAAAAAGAAGAGCTCAAGCCAAAACTAAAAGTGTCAAAGTGGCAAAAGGAAATGCCGCTTACCCCTCATAAAAAAGTAAAAACGAAAAAGAGGAAGAGTAACAAAAAGGTGCTACTAAATCTGACTCATCATGGGAATGGATGATGACGAGTTTGTTGATGAATAAGGTGAGCTGGCGCTGCTGCTCTTGCTGGACGACGGCGATAGGTCTTCCACGTCTAAGTGGATTCACAGAGCAAGGCTAAAGAAGTCGCAGCAAAATGGAAAAAAAACCGAAAACAAAAAAATAAAAGGGTACAGCAAAAGGACCGTGAGAACTAGCAGCCAGCAATGATAGATTAAGCAACTGCGTTCGCAACTTAAACAGCTGCTTGAAATTCATTCAAGTTAAGCTTCAAAGTTTGCACCTTAACTGACCTTCGAAATTATTTAGATTAATGATGCCAAAGGTACAGAGAGCACTATTGTTGGCTGCTTCTTTTTTTGTTAAATACTTGACAAAACTTGTTAACGTTAAAAGTTACGATGCCCATCAAACTTAAAAGCTGTAAAAATGTATCTTTTATTCAGATTTGAGAAACAGATACTTTGCGTCCTAACGAATTTAAAGCGTTGCCCTATCTTAAACTCATTAGTGTAACATTTGCAATCGGATATTAAATAAATTTCTCAGCTTTCGGCAGAAGTAAAATAAACAACAAACTCCAAGGATTTAAGACCTACAGCGTTCATAAAATATATAGTAATTTAATCCGTGGAGAAATAATAAATTTCTCAAACAATTTATGCTTCTGGTGGCAACATTATTTGTTACTGAAATGCTACACAAAGGTTATATACATAATTTAAGTTTGATGAAGCAGCAGCAGCAGCAGCGGCGGCGAAAGTGCTCGAAGGACTTTCAATGCTATTTGTAGCCACTGTTTGAAAATTGTTCACACAATTCAGAGCAATTGAAGACCAAGTTATGTTACAAACGACCACCAAGCAGACCGCCCTACGCCCTACGCCCAACGCCCTCCGCCCTCAAGTGAAGTGTAAAGTGCAAAGAAAAAAACAGAGAAAAAAACAAAGTTTAAAGTTGATGAAGCAGCGTAGCAATCAATAGATACAAAAAAAAAGAAAAAGAGAGTGATGAAAAGAAAGCTGAAAAAATAACAAAATTAAAAATGAAGTAAGGGTGGCTGAGCAAAAAAAAAAATATAGAAAAAAAATGAAACACAATGCAAAGCCATAAACTGAACTTTGCTGGCGAATGCCAATGGACTGACAAAGGAGCAAGAAACAGCATGCGGGAACAGAGAGAGCATAACGGAGGGCAAGCGAACGCTGGAACTCTGTCATTCAAGCAAGAAAATGACCAAAAGATGTGATGAGAGATGATGGCAAGGACAAAGCACAAGCAAGCGGAACCGGAAAACGATACGAGTAGCTGAACAAACTGACAAAAGAAACAGAAAACTGAAAGCTGCTGCTGTAAAAGAACAAAAAAAAAGCCAACGTGAAACTTGGCGACTTTGGCGGTAACTTGATTTTCAGCTTGACTAGTTTGCCTGAGGCGGCGGGGTCAATATTTGCCTAAGCGATAGTTAAGAATCCATAAAGAAAAAAAGTGAAATATATTTATGTGTAAGGGAAAAGCATTTTGAGATAAGACCGCCCACTTGACTCACCGATTTATCGCGCAAATTGTCAACGCGACAATTGATGGCTGCCGTGTGTCCGGTTCGTGCCGTTATATTCCTGGGCATGCCAAAGTCAAACACTGGCGGCGGATAAGTTGTCTCGTCCACTTGCTCATCGAGCTCGTCCAGTGCATTGTCAAACTGAGCCACATTGTTGTGGTGCAGATGGTGGTTACCGTTTACGTTGTGGTTATTCTTGTTCTTGTTGTTGCTGTTGCTGTTATAGTTGTGGTCATGGACCAGTGAGGCGATATATACATCATCCACAGCGGCAATGGAGGGCAACAGTCCGTTGTCTAAAATGCTTCCAGCTGCAAAGGGCAGAGAAGAGAAGAAGAATTGTGAATTGAATAAGCAAATGTGCTGAAATTGTTGATTGAATTGAATTGAATTGAAAGCATTCACATTGCTGCCAACTATCGATAGCTGGATCAGAACTTCATTTACAGCTTAGGCCGATACATAGATACACAACGAACACACACAGTGTATGCACATAAAACCACTTAAAGCTGAATGAAGAGATTGAATATACTGGCAACGATAAAGGATGAGAGCATCTCTATGCCTCTTTTTAACTGCAAATTAATTAAATGCCACTCAATGCCTTGGGAAACACGAGTAATAGAGCCCCTTCACAATAGTCTCTGTGTTTGTGTGTGTGGAGATAAGTCAAATAGCTGTGCAAGAATTTTTCACTACGCTCATTTATCTCAAATATGCCGCAATAAGAATGGGATTGCGAATGAGTCGAGGTGAATGCAACGGAACCCCCAATGAAATGACGTGCGGAAAATGCTCGTTATAATAATTACGAAAACCATATGGCCCAGCAATTGAAAGATTTCCTCTCTGTTTGCCCTTTACACACACTCGCCATTTGCCACTCGCCATTCGCTGCTCGCCCACACTTCAGCTAAACAACGGAAATTGTTTTTAATTAAAATAAATGAGCGCTTTAATGGCCACTGCGGCCGGAAGTGCACATAAACCAAGCCAACTGCTCCGCTGTTTGGCTGTTATTGTTGCGCCTTTTTGGCTGTTCACTTTTTTTCTTGTTGTTGTTGCCTTACAGCAACGCCTTTGGCTTAAGTGGTAAATATTTTTGACAGCAGCGCACAAAAATTACAGTTAATGAGTGTTTCGCTCTAGAAGTGCTACAATTAATAGCAGCTCAATGATTATGTGGGGGAGCTGTGAATCGAATGCACACTTAAAGTTAAAAGTTTCAATTGAAGCTGACCATTAAACTTTGTAAGTGCAATCAAAATTAAAAGCATTTATTAAATAAAATAACATGTTATTTCAATAATGTTGCTAATGGTGAGATTTATATATTAAAAAAATAAAAAGAGTATCTTCAATTTAATAAGTTATTTAATAGCGATTTGAATATGCTTAGGCAATAAAACAAAATATGTACATTACTCAAATAATAATAATAATTTACAATCAACTAAAAAATAACAAAACTAATACAAAAACAAAAAAATAAAACAATAAAAATGTGTAGCGGGTAGCATTCGAGCACACTCAACTGTAGCTTTGTTACTTGTTTTATTTTTATTTATTTATTTATTTAATTTTATTTTTCATTTTTATTATTTTAAACCGCCAAATAACTCCTGAAATAATTGAATAAATTGTCAAATTTATTTTAATTTCATTCATAATCATTTGTTTTCCAATTGTTAAAATTTAACTATTTGGTTTGATATCAAAATTTTTTAAATCTCGTAAGCCAAATTTAAATCAATTGACATCACATTCAAATTTTCACGACAAGTTGTCTGTATTTATTCAATGCATAACCTTTAGCTCCCATTGACCGTTTAGCAAAGTTCAAAGTTCACATTGTTGCGTGAATAAATTATAGACACCCATCACTCATATGAGTATGTACATATACTATGTTAATGTCATCTATATGTATGCACTTCTCATGGAAGCCACAAAAAATTCTCTTTGGTTTAAATATTGTCATGTATTATCCATTTTTAAGTGCAACACTTGACAGACAGATTCTTTCGCATCCATTCTTCATGTTTTGCTTTTCCCAGTTTCTCTCGCTTTGAATTCCAAAGTAAAATGCATTTTGCATTTTTTCTTCCATTTTTTTTTTTTTTTTTTTTCGCATTTGCATTTGCATTTATTTGACATTTTAATGAGCGCATAATGTCAGCCATGTGGCAGTTTAGACCAGAATAACAGTCGCAGTCACAATCGTAGTGACAGTCACAGGTTGACGACACTTATAACTCAGCGCACGCGGTTGCTTCTCAATTTAGCTCGTTTGCTACTGTTGCTCCATGCGCTTTCTCTTTCTCTCTCTCTCTCTCTCTCTGTCTCTATCTCTACTGCTGTCTCTTTCTCTTTTACACCTTTGCTAACTGGGTCACTCACTTTGGCAGTTGCTGCTGCTGTTGCTGCTGCTGCAGCTGCACTTGAATCTTTTAGGCCGTTGTGGCACTTGTGCATGTTAGACACAAAAATCTAAATTATTTAAGTGCCCACACACACAGGAAGCAGCGCGGGGGAAGGCAAAGGTAGACATTCGCATTCACATGTGTTGGCGCAAAAAAACAAGTAAGCATCAGTCGAGTGTGCTCGACTATGAGATACCTGCTACCTATTGTGAATAATATCAAAACAGTACGATATTCATTTTAAAATATACCAAATTAATAAACCACAAATTTATTATAAATATACCAAACGTTAAATTTGGTGTATTTATATATTACTACACACAAAATATACCATAGAGTACAAAATATACCTGTTTGTTAAATAGGTGTTTTTGCCAGACGGACATGGCTTGATAGTCTTGGCTGTTGACGCTAATCAAGAATATATATACTTTATAGGGTCGGAGATGCTTCCTTCTGTCTGTTACATATATACACTTTATGGTGGTACAAAATTATAATACCCTTCTACCCAGTGGGTAACGAGTATAAAGGAGATGCGCTGCTCTTTAAATGTATGGCCATGAAGGCGAGACTTTTCTATACCCTTTAGCTGGTAACTTAATTCAGAAAGCTGACTATGATTTTTCCGCAAGTTTTTATTTTCAATGATACCCTAGCATACCCACCATAAGCCTTTTAAATACAGGGTATAAAACGAGCAGCACAGAGCGCAATAAAAGATATAAAACTACAACATGCAAACGCGCCAAAGCGAGTAGTGCACTTGTTGTTGTTGTTACTCCTTGTTGTTGTTTGGCTTTATGCAACAGACACACACGTTCCACACATTCATACATTTTTTTTTGGCATCATTTAGATGCTCGTCGAGCAACTGATGCAAATTTAATTTGGACACCTCACACAAAAAAAGTATGCGCGTTCGCGATGTGAAGGAAGAAGAGTAGAAATGGAGGAAGGAGAGAAGTCTATCTGCATCATAACTTGCGCTTGAGTGTGTATGAACTGCAACTAATGATGTTGCAGGCACTCGAATGCGCCTTTTTGATTTAACGATCGACTTTTTTTTTCTCGCTCTTGATAACGTCATCGCTGGTTGAGTGGAGGTCGCCGGCAGTTGAATTGAAGGGCATGGAGCTTAATGACTGGTTGACTTGGTTAGCTGATTGGTTGGTTGGCTGACTGGATGACTGCCTGCCTGATTTCGATGTCTGTTTGCGTGGTTGGCTTGGTTAGCTGCTGTTGTGCTGCGGTTGATGGTTGGCCTCTTTGATTCTTCACATTTATTTTGTTTGTTTTTTTGTCGAGTGTGTTTTTGTTATGCTCCAGGTCTTCCGCTATATATATATATATTGTGTTTTTTTTGTTTGTGGCTGATGAGCCTATAAAGTTTCTACGCTTTTGCATATTCCTTGCTCTCATGTGGCTTGGCATATTGTTTATTTTATTTTTAATTTAACAGCACTGAAGTAACTACAAGGGCATCATAAAATAAAGTAAAGAGAAACAAAGTAATGTCACGAAGTTTGTTGAATGCACATAAAAACAGCAAAAGTGCTGCCAAGTGCTGCCAAAGCTGAGTTTCAATAAGCCATTGATTGACCTTGGCAGCACTTATTCAACGATTGGCCGACACAAAAGTAAATGTCAATGCCTACTTATTGTGGGCTTAGCGCTCATAATATGCCGGTTAGGTGGGAACATAAAGCTGCTTTACGGATTTACTTTTGATTTGTTGACGCAGACAACATATCAATACAGCAAAATTGTTTATTATTCGCCCACAATCGTCATGTAATGTGAGAATCACAATGCTCTGTGCAAATACTCGCCTCAACAAAGGAAATGCCATTGAAGACAAATACCTAAATTTTAAGAGCTTGAAGAGCTAATTAAAGAATGCATCTTTAAAACAATATTGCTTTAAGAAATTTATATGGAAAATGGACAAATAAATAAGACATATTGTTTAGAAAGGCCACTCAGCCATTGCAATAAATTATAAGCCTGTCGTTAGTTTTTAAAAAATTACTCAACGTCTAGGCTAATAAAAATAAATTCTCATATGATTTTAAGATGCATTTTCACCTCGATGCTTTTGTGTGCCCAAGCAATTAGCACAGTAATCAAGATGTATGCAAGCTCCTTTTAAGGTTATTTTTAGAGAAGTATTTTATACTCGAAAAACTTAATCACTTTAAAAGCATTTGGCTTAAAGCATTTAAGCCACAACAAGAGGCGAAGAAATAACAACAAAACAATTCACTATTGGAAGCAGCCACAGTCAAAAGAAAAAGGCTTCTGAAAAATTCAATAAGCTGCTCATCCTCAGCTCGACGCCGATGTCGACGTCGACGTCGATGTCGTTGCTTTTGTCGTCCTCGTTGTCGTAGTCGTGTCCTCGCATCGTCACTTGGGTGGTGTGTGGGGAATATTTATTAAAATCGTTGTGCACAATTTTATTTTGCATATCAAAAGGCGTCTGTGGCTTGTTGTGCATATTCCTTAGTTGCCGTTGCCATTGCGTCGCTCCGTCGTCTCTCGTCCCCTGTTGTCTGTCTTTTGGAAACGGAAGCTTGGCCCCCGAAGGCCTTCAAGGCTGTACTATATGCTATGTGTTCTAGCTTCTTTGCTCACTTGTAGCGTGGGCATATTTGTATAAATGGGCGGGATCATCATCGTCGTCATACAAAATAGCCAAACTGTTTTTAAGCCCCACAGCCAAAAGCCTATTCCAGGGAACGGTTCATAGAATGTACGCCGGTCAAGCAAATAGCCCCAGGGCATTAAAAACGACAGACAAATAGACTGTGCAAAAAGATGTCTAAGATAGGCGTATAATATTTCGAATGCTCGCTGCAAAAAGAGACTGTGTTGAAAACTAGAGCTCAAGTCAAACTGCAACATGGCCCCCAGGCTGTTTGCAAGTGTCGCTCTACACGACAGCACGTTGCACGTACACGACTAACTGTGTCCCCTTCACTCCCTTCTTCTTCTGACTGCAGCTCGAATGTAACACGAAGATTAATGGCATCTTCAGCGTTCATTGACTTGACTGCATGCTGGACCCCAAGAGTTCTAGCTAGCTTCAAAAATTCCGCATCTTCTCTAATATTTTAAGCGAGCTGCAAAAATCCATTTTGCATGAACGAGATGCCAAGGCACAACTTTTGATCCATTTAACAATGTTATGCTTGAGTTGAAACGCGTCTGGATATATGCATATTCAATTACACTGTTTATTCAAACGATTAACATCTGCCATGTCTCATCTTGCAGCTGCTATGAACTGATAACAAATGATTGGAACACAACTAACAGAAATTAATTAGATAGCACTACCTTCAAATTTAGCTGTCTCTTTTTTAAACACTTAATTTGTCAACATGAAACTCAACTTTAGTGTAGTGGGACGCAATTTTGAACGACACTCAAAAGTCATATAAAATTCATAGTGTTGCCATAAATCTCATATGCCATTGCCTGTCAATAATGTCGAAAGTTTTCTCTTAGCAAACAACAACAACAGCAACGAAGAGCGAGCAGAATATAATAACAACAACAACAACAACAAGAATAACGACAACAATGAAACTTTATTAAGTTTCCGGCAAGCATATTAAAATATACTTCACAGCAGCAGCAACAACATTAATGCGACGCAAACACGCACACACATGATATTTACTGTCTGTAAAAAAAAGGAAGAAACTGACAAAAAATCGAATAACAGAAAAATTGAAGAAAAGCGTTGCCTACTTATGAGCGTCGCCAACTGAACTACTTCAAAAACGCATAAAAAATCAATGGCAGCGAATGTGCGCAATAAATGTCAGCGACAAAGCAAACAACAACAGCAGCAGCAGCAGCATCGGCAGCAAATGAAAACGAAAACGAAAAGAAAACTTCACATGATGTGTTTTTTTTTTTTTTGCTTCACATCCGTTTTGTTTTCTTTATTTATTTCGGCGAGGGGGTCACGACGCTTTTTGTGTAGCATACTTATGAGCGTTGTCAAGTTGCTGCCGCATGAAAAGCAGCTCAGACTCTCAAACTGATGCTGAAAGCTCGAGCTGCGACAACAAGACTCTGTGTGTGTATGGACTACGTGGCATTTGAGTCTGGAAGGTCTTTCGATTCGACAGTCGCGTCGTTTGTAATCGTGAGTGTGTGAATTGGTCGCGGGGCATACAAATTGAAAATCCGCCATAAATTGAAGAAGTAGAAGCAAAGTCTACGGCGCAAAGCTGATGACAATTTATTGTTCACACTTGTAACTGATGATGGTGCTTAGGACCATACACACACACATACACACACACACACGCACCTACACACACAAACACACACATATGGACATGCACACACGTGCAGCAATTTGGAGCATGTGTTTGCCCAAGTATATTTCATTGTCTGCATCACAAAGTATCACAAGAGAAAAAACGAGTAGGCTCTACAAATTGCCAGCCATTATTTGGCGCCAAAGTCAATATACAATCTATATACTCTCGTACATATACAGGCATAAATTTGATTTTATTTTATTTAATTTTTTTCGTCCAGGTGGATGTTTACACTTGAGTGTATATATGGGCAATTGTGCTCCTTATGCCACTGACAGACGATGATTTAAAAGCCAGTTTTCGACTTTTTGCATAACTTTCTTTTACATTTTCTTCCACTCTCCCTCTCTCTTGGAACTTTTAGCGAGTCAGTATCTCTGTGCAGCTGCCCTGTGCCGGAGATCTGGGGATCTTATGTTAGCTGGCAGCTAAGTGGTTTCATAACTCGCATTGAAAACTACTCGCCTCGGGCTACAAACTTTTCCAATACTACGAGCGGCAAGCACAAAGCAAAAAAGTATGCGTGCCCCCAAAGTTGCTGCCAGTTGCGTTGCTGAGGCAACAACTTTGCTACAAAACTTCTGCCCCACACTCTCGCCACTCTCTTATTCTCTCTCTCTCTCTCTCTCGTCCTCACACAACATTCCATTTAGTTGCTCATGCTTTAAATGATGCGGCAAATGATTTAAGGTGAAGAGTCTCGTGTATTGCATAGCAATTTGCCAGCCAAAAACATAACTGGACAGCCACTGTGACGCGTACAAGAATAAAAAAAAAATAAACCGCCGCTCGTTCATCACATTTAAATTCATAACAGCGACTGAACAAAATACAACAAAACAAGAAAAAGAGAGGAAGAACCGCACAGAATCCACTTTGTTGTTGGCTGTTACTGCTGAGCGCTGAATTTATGAGGCTCGCTATAGCTACTAAGTCGCAGCTAATAGCGGCTTTAGAATTTATAGAGTTTTCGCTGCGGCTTAGGAGTGCTTGGCATGACCATGCGCCATGCCGCGTATACGTAATATCAATAGAATTAAGCAACTCAGTTCAGACATGCAGCATGCAACAGACTCAAGTAAATTTCGGAGACAGCAAGAACATGTTATATATATAGAAGACTTAAAATAAAAATACCCGTAGGTATTAATTATTAAAGAATCTATTATCTTATGTGTGGAGATTAAAAACCATACGCCAATATATTGAAAGGAAAAGCTAATTCTATATTCTCAAACAGGTTAATAACACATTTTCCTAACAACCTGAAATATAAACCTGAAGTTCTGTGTAATCTATTATGCTCTCATAAGTAGATTAATATTGATTTATTGTTATTGCCTACAGAATACTAGAGTATACAAATTTCGTTGCGATGCAAAGCTAAGCTGAACTGTTATTATTTAAAGCAAACGGCCTTTCTCTGCTTTTTGACATATTATGCTATAATTTTTGTGGCAAAACGTTTAGTTGAGCTACATAAATAATAAATAAATAACACAAGCACACACACACACAGACACATGGCTCAAGTTTTGGGACATCTGAGAGGATGGTTGAAGTTCTTGGGCTATTCATAATGATAGGCTACGTGCAAAAGGCAAACACTTCCTTGCCCTTGTTCTTGTTGTGGGTCTGTCTTGATTTACAAGCCAGTTTGGCAGCTTTTGTGGGGGGCCGCCTCCTAACTTGGACTCAAATTAATTTGCATTTTGTTGACTCAATTCGTGCAGCAAAAATGTTTTTACATAGATTTAGCATAAAATATTTAAAACCATTTCCAAAAGCATGCATAAAAAGTGCAAACGTTTTGTAAAGTTTATTTTAATTGTATTTTTTAGGAGCTAAAGATGCCGCATCCGATTGCCATCGATATGCAAATACGTTGGAAAAGCTGATCGAAAAACTTTCAAGTTTCAAATTCTCTCCTCGACTAATAGTCGTAAATATTTATGCATCCATGTGTAAGCTTGCAAATGAAATTCAAATGTGTCCAAAATCTGAGCCAACCAGCTCAGCTAGATTTAGTTGCAATCCTCGGCTTCATTCAATGGTTTCTTCGATTTCCATCCGACAAGCGAAGGAGGCCAGTTGAATCAATGTTTGCCCTTTGCCAGTGCGCTGCCATTTATTTCTTTTGTAATGTACTCAGATTATATCAAATTTCATTTTGGACAGCCCTCAAGACACATACACATAAAATCCAAACAAGCAAAAATATCTGCCATGCATTGCTAATGAAATTAAATTGAAACTTTTTGGCAATGGCAATCGACAACAAATTTCATCTACTGAAAAACTGTTATTACGCTTCAATAAAATAGTCGAGTGGATTTTAATTAATAGACATCGAACTCAACATGTAATAGACATGCTAACAAAGAAAAGCATGAGACCAAAAATTGCCAAGCGACAGCTGAAAACCTGTTTCTTAAATTTATATATATTTCTTTAATTCCACTTGAACAATTTAAGTATTTGCAGTACATTTGTGGACCATTTAAATTGCAAATTGTCAAACTGTTTAATTTAATACTAAGATAGTTTATCCAAAATCATAAAGTGATCATTGAAAGCTCAATAAATATTATGTTTAAATTCGAGTTTTTTTTTTGCCTTTCATCAATAATTTGAAATTTAATATGACATTTCGATTTTCTCACAGTTTAAGCGACAAATTATGACATGCCTTGTTAGACACGTTCAACTGCTGAGACAGCTTTCTTGTGTATGTGTAAACGAACACACACTCATTTAATGGCCTCAAAAAATTTGTCTGTCTTTCCTTAACAAGCAGCCTAATGCTACAATCAATTTGCTCCAGTTTTCTCGCATAATTTTGAGCAAAGCTGAATAAGTGTCTAAGCGTAAAGGCAGTTCTGAAATATTTAACAATCTTTACGAGCATATATGAGCAAATAAGCAATGCGGGCTCATCGTCAAAGCCATCGTCATCTACCGTCTAACATAATATCATCTCCTCCATCGTCATTTGCATCTGCATCTCGATGTCATGGACTTTGCTGCTGCTGCTGCTGCTGTTGCTGTTGCTGTTCCTGCTGAGGCTGTTGACGCTGTTGCCTGGACTAACTAATATAAATTTATGGGCATAAGAGCGCACAGTGTGACACAGACACGCACAGCAAATTAAAATCAACTGGGAGCAGTCATTATGGAGGCTTTCACTTTCACTAATGTGTTATGAGAGGCAGCCAGGCAGCCAAGCAAACCAACCAGACTAACCAGCGAAACCAAACCAGAAACCCAACAAAACCAGAGCTCAGTGCTTGGGCTAAGTTGAGCAAAGCAAAACCAAAACCAAAACCAGCTCAGCTCAAAACCCACCAACCAATGGGAGTTAACAACCATAGGCGTGAGTGCGCGCCTGCGTGAATTGTAACAAAAAAAAATTAATAAAAATATATAATTGAGATGAATTTTTTTTTAAATTCCTGGTTTTAGGAGTTGTTTAAAAGTTTATTAGAATTCGTTTACATATAAAATACGTATACGCAACTGATTTAAAATAGTAAGCAACAAAAGTACGTATACGCAACGGTACTAACAAATAAATTTTTTTTTAATTACTGTCAAAATGTGTTTAGTTTCCTGCTCAAACTTTGTGTGCTCAAATGTAGTATGTAGAAAAATTAGCTCTCACTTTATTTGCTACAAACGCTTGCCAAAGTTTTAAATACCCCTTTGTTAATTTGGTTAAAGAGAAGATATAAAAGTATATTAAGAAAATATGCATTAAAAGTTGAATTTTGGTGTGTGCACGCTTACGCATGTGTGTATGTGCTGACTTTCTCTCTGTGTGTGAGAGTTTGCGATGCAAAAGTCAAAGCAGAAATTAAACTTAAGATTAAGGCGAAGCAGAACATTCTGTCCGCCGTCGCTCGAAAGAAGCTGCGCTTTGGGGGATTACCAACCATCACACACACACACACACACTGGCGCACTCATACACACGTACGGCCATCAACACACACTCATGTTTAATCAGATGCGCATATATACATATTTGAGTGCGCATTTCAAGCAGCGTCTCTGTATTAGTGCTGTTGAATTTGTTGTCGCTGCTGTTGGTTTGTTTTTTTTCTTTGGCTCTTTCTTATGCTGGTCGTATTTACACTTATTTCATTTCGCAAGTCACTTTGTTTACTATATATTTAACTTAGACGGTTGCCTGCCTTTGCCGTCATCACTGTTTCGTACAGTTTTTGTTCATTGCGGGTTCCACGGAGCGTATGAGTGATTAAAAGTTTTAGCATTAAGCAAATTGCGTCTAATCTTGAAGCAACGCTCGACGAGCTTCTCTGTCTCATTTTGTTTCGGTGTCTTCTTTATTTTCTTTTCTGTAATACTATATTCTTGCTCTTTCTCCCTCTCTCTCTCTCTTTCTTTTTGGTTATGCTAATTACATCACGCCCCAATAAACAGCTTACAAGAAATCATTGCCATGCAATCAACCGACAACTGAGTCTCGAGTCTCTCTGTCGTTCTCAGCCTGCTTTTCGCATTCCTGATGCCTGCCATTGGCAATCGTCACTGAGAATTGGTTTTCTTTATCAGTTCTGTGCTGTTTTTTTTTTGTCGACGCAGTGCGATGATTGGGTTGTTGGCCACATGCGAACTGGCATTTCAATTTTCGCACTGTTTTTCCCAATTATTATGCAGCAAACAAATAATCTAATATGTTTTTGAAAACTTTATGCAGCTGTCGCCACAAGTTGTTTTTTTTTTGCTTTTGCTGGGTCCCAGAAACTCAACACAAAGAATATAACAAAGAGCTGATAATACTTTGAACGCAAAACTTTTTAATCGATGAAAGTTTTTGCTTAACTACGTGAGCCCCCCCAAATAATTTGGTCAGCAAGCGACCCCGTCCCCCCAAGAAGCGAACTTTAACCTAATTGGCAACAGCTGCCTGCTCGCAAGCATACATCAATTTGTCAAGAAATATGAGCACAAATAATTAATTGGTTAGTCGTTTCAAACATGACATGAATTCTACTATTCAAAACATTCGCCTGACTCGGCAATATTCAAATTTGGGAAATGCTCGTAGCTTGCCACAATACGAAATCAATAAAGAGGTCAGAAACGTTTTTACTTCTCGGATTTCTGGCGCAATACGAATATTTCTCTGTTAGTTTGATTTATATGCAACACTTTTCTGTGATTAATTTTAATACAAATTGCATGCAATATTTAAAGAAACCTCAACATTTAAATGCAACACTAAATCGATTCTGATATTTAGTTCTTGATATAACTACTTCCATAATTTCGAATGCAATAATAAAATGTTTAACATGCAAATATTTTTAATATAAGTCTTAAAGTTAAAAAATAGATATTTCTTTATTCCTAATAGAACTACAGTATTAAATTTTCTATGCAAATTTGTCTGCAAAAGCAATCTTAAATCACGTTTAATTAGATGCAGAATCTCTACGAAAATCTCCGTCCAATAAAAACTAAAATAGATGCAAAGACTTGAAGGCCACACAACACAAATATCAAAGTGACATTCTTATATGCCAAAACAGATTAACATTTATTCTTTGTCACATGCATATTTTATTCAGGCATTCAAGTGGATAATTACAAGTGGGGAAAATGGCATTCAAAGTACAATAGAAAAACTTCAACACACACACATGCTCATTTGCACAATGCGAGTGAGAGAGGGCCATAAATAATAATTAAATGCGTGACTAATTACTTGTGTAATTTGCTATTATTAAGCAGAAGTAGCAGCAACAGCAGCGGCAATGACAAAAGGCGCCGAGCACAAGGAAATTGCCGCCAAAATAGCGTTGTCATAATAGATATATAGATGCTATATGGACTGTGTATACATCCCGACAGAAAGAGAGGTAGAGAACGAGATAGAGAGAGAGAGAGAGAGAGAGAGATAGAGAAAGACAGCGAGCGAGTTAAGGGAAGTCGCATAATGAGCTGGCAATATGTCGAGTTATCGTTATCGCAAGAAATTAAGTTCAAGTTGACGCTATACGGTAGATAAGTATTTGTCAATGCATAAGTAATCTAAGCATGTGTGTGTGAGAATGTGTGTGGATGTCTCTGCATGTATATGTGTGTGTGTTGACGATGATTAAGTTGACAACAACTGTCAACTTTGCTTTGGCGCGCGCTGACATAACCTAAACGCACTCACACACAGCTGCCGCTCACACACAGACACACACACACACCTACATAAGAGCACACAGACAGATTGCCGTGGCAGCTGCCGTGTTGTGGTTTTCCCTGCTCCTTCTGCGGTTTAATGAGTCTTGATTTATTTCATTTCCTTCATTTTCGATATGCGCTAACAACGTCGACGACGACGACGACCAAGCTGAGGACGCCTACA
Organism: Drosophila nasuta; assembly: GCF_023558535.2. Lineage (NCBI taxonomy): Eukaryota > Metazoa > Arthropoda > Insecta > Diptera > Drosophilidae > Drosophila > Drosophila nasuta. Next base: position 12,844,730 of record NC_083455.1, on the reverse strand, counting down.
ACGTCTGTGCGTTGTCACCCTTGACTGTAAATACTTTCACACACACCCACACACGCACACTCATTTAGCATAGTGTGTGTGCAGCTGTGTGTGTGTAGGTCTATATTAACCGAGAGTCGCGCGGGCATCTGCCTTATTTACATGACAACACCAAATTTCATTACTCATGCTCTGGCATCTGATACGTCGCCTTTGCCGTCACCCTAAATGAGGGGGAGAAGAGAACTGAAGCGAGCACTTGCTGTTTTAATTAAGACATTGATTGCTTAATTAAATTTATTTGCAACCGCCGCTTTATGGTGACATCGCTTAGCGATTTGATGTGTGATTCCTGCGAGTCGTCGAATTTGCTGCTCAAATACCATTCTGTTATTTGCGACAAAACCAAATATTTAATGAATTTAGAACTCCTGCGATGAGACACGGATACTCATGTGAAAATCGTTTTCATGGCTGATTAAATTGAATCAATTAATTATCACAAAATTTGACGCTTGCCTTTGAACCTGTTGCAGATAAATAATACTATTTTAAAACAAACAAGTAAGAAAGTTACAGACGAGTGTGCTCGACTGTGAGATACCCGCTACCAATTTTGAATAAAAACAAAATATTGCGGTATTTTTTTCAAAATATACCAAAAATATAGATACACTAAAAATATACCAAACTGTATATTAGTTATATCGATATAGTACCACATACAAAATATACCATAGACGGCACAATATACCAGATTTTCGGCCAAAGCTACTAAGACCCTTAGTAAGTAGGCGTTGTTGCCCATACAAAAGTATTTCTTTAATAATTTCCACAATTTTTATCTGATCGCAATCAAACTTTCAGATATTATAAATACTATAGTTATTATTGTATATTCGCAGCTGTAGTTTGAAAATTACGCTTGTTATTCGATTTTATTGATTTGCGGGGGCGGAAGTGGGCGTGGCAAAAATTTGAAACAAACTTCATCTGCGTGCAAACATAACAAATGCTGTCGAAAAATTATAGCTCTATCTCTTATAGTCTCTGAGATCTAGGTGTTCATACGCACAGACGGACAGACGGACATGGCTAGATCGTCTCGGCTGTTGACGCTGATTAAGAATATATATACTTTATAGGGTCAGCGATGCCTCCTTCTACCTGTTACATACATTTCTTGCCGGCACAAAGTTATAATACCCTTCTACCCTATGGGTAGCGGGTATACAAATATTACAATTTGTAGGGTTAAAAAAGTAAATAAATAAAGCACATCATGCTGTCGTTTTTTAATTGGCAAAAGAGTTCAAGAACGCAGTCAAAAGAAATGTCTTTTGTGTAATTGTGGATAGAAACGCAAGCACTCAGATTTTTTTATTCACTGACACAAGGGATCATTTGCCACAGAGCTGCAAAGCTATACATTTCAATCGTTCAATCGTTCAATTGATTGCAACGCGAGAGATAGCGAAATAAAAATGAAATAATTGAAAAATCTATGAAAGCTTGACTGTGCTTTAGATATTTTTTTTGCCATCTTTGATAGCAGTTTATCAATCAGCTCGCACTCTAAAGCGCAATAGAAATATTTGCTGGCAAAGTTAAAGCGAAGCAGTGAAGGTGAATGTGGGTAAAGCAAACATCGTCAAATTGAATTTACCGTACATTTTCTATATATATTCGAATATTTTTTATATTCGCCATTTTTTTTTTTTATTTACTAACATTAACCAGGGGAATCAGCACGAGCTTTTCAATATCCGGCACTTAAATTTTATTACACTGCATATTTGACGCCACCTTTTCCTGCAACCTGTGCTGCACGTGCAACTTGCACACAAACACACTTCCACACTTATACACAGAAGCACACACTCACATATTTATAGTCGAAAACTCCATCCTTGTCTCGCTGTGGGTCTTTCTCGCTTTTACATACACTTAGCGCGCATATCGCTGCCATTCTCGGCATAATCTCCATAAAAATACATATAAACAAAATGTAAAATTCATAAAAAATGCGAGCACGAGCATTTTTTAGTCTTGCAGCCAGGCAGCCAAGCAGCAGTTCCACTTTAGCTAACCGCAACGCACCACATCTCATGCTTCCTCCTTTCTGTCTTTCTCCCCCCTTTATCTTTCTCTAACTTTGTGCATTTGCTTTGCCTTGGCTTGTCTGCGGTCACCTCATCCTCATGCAATGTTTATTCGTCTAAGCGTCGCTTCTTGTTTGTTTACACTATTTCGGTTTATATTTCTCTCTCCCTTTGTGTGGGTGTCAATTTTATTTACTTTTTACTGCTCCAACTTGGCATTTATGTCAAGTTCGCTACTCTTCTTCTCTCATTTTATTTTCCACTCTTCGTTCAATGTTTACTGCTCCGTGCTTAAATTTCTTTTCATTCTTGTCATACGATCTATCCACTATAAATTAGATTTGACTTTATTCACTTCCCCTCGTGGGTTTCTACCCTGTACTCATCAATTAGGTTGAGTAATTTTATTGCAGAAAAAATAATTTTTCATTTATTACATCTTAATTTATTCTAATCAGCATTAAAAATAAAAAAGTAAATATCAGTAAGGAGTTATGAATGAATTTGAATTTTTCAATCAAAAAATTATTCATTATTATATATTAATTTCGTAATTTTAATCTAAAAATTAATTAAAATCAATAAAGAAATAAATTTAAATAGCTTCTTTCAATATTGGCGATTTCTGTCAAACTCTTGTTCTAAAATTCATATTAAGGATTTATTTCCGAAATCGTTTAGTTGAAATTTAATACAGTAAATTTATAAATATTGAAATTAAATTAATTTTAAGTTCCCGAAAATTTGATTTTTACTTTAATGTAGAGTATTTATAAATGTGTCAACTATGTAATCGAAAAATTTAGTATTTCTCAATACAAATTTATGATTCAATCGCAATTTTATGTATTTCTATTTAGAGTAACCTAAGGAAAAAGCAAATCAAAACATTTTCAAATATAATAAACTAGATATTTGTCTGTTATAAGATTTGAGTAAAATAAATACACAGAGAAAAAATCTAGATTGGAAATCGGAAATCAAGATCTGTAAACTAAATTTGCCTTTTAAGATTAAAACAATCTATTTTTAAGATAAAAATCTTGGATGAAAAGAAGATTGCAAATCTTTATTAAGAAAAAATCATCTTCGTTGAATTTTAACATCTTATAATCGTGATTAATGATTTAAATCTTCATTTTAGAATGATTTTTTCGTGTATATTTTAAAAATTAATATTGTAACTTGTCAAACATCTAGCGAGTATTACAATTTTAATGAAAGTTGCCAAAATACGATGACGATGATGTTGATGGCAAAAACGCAAATGCAAATGCAAATGCGAAACGAAATCGACTAATGGAAATGAAAATGAAAAAAAAAAACAAAATACTCAGCTAAAGACCTTATATAATCGTAAGTGCAACACACATTCACTTACACACACAAAGTACTCATGCATACACTCATCAGCACTCACTGGCATAATGTAAACATAAACAGGGCAATAAAATATGAGATGCCTGTGGCAAGCAGCAACAGTCGCCAATTGGCAGTCGATTGAGTGACTTCCCTGAATGTGAAATGGATATCGAATATGCCGTGGAGAACGCTCACGATGAGAACATATTGACCAGCGTGTTGCCGCTGGACAAGGAGGTGAGTAATGAGCAAGCAATAAAGACAGGAAACGCGCAATTGAGCCCACACACAACTAATGCTTAGCTCTGGAATTTTTAGCTGAACTTGTCGTGTATGCTTTCGCTGCTGACACTTCAACCATATCCGGAAGAAGATAATTTCCACTGTGACGACGAGATGATGCGTATGCGAGAACAACTGTTGATCCTCAAGCAGGAGGTGGATAATCTCGATCGTCGTGACGATGATTACTATCAGAAGAAGGAACTGTTAATCTATAAAATATTCTGTGAATTTCGCGGCATCAGCTATGAGCATGACTGCGACGATGACTTGCAAGAGATTGCTGAGGCATACGAAGAGCAGTAAACTCGCAAATTGACATTGAAACGCAGTTGAAATAAAGCGAAAAACAAATCTCAATTAATGTACGCAAATTCAAATGCGTACGTATTAATGTCAACTAATGCCGCAAAGAACTCAACTCTCGCTTTCTATCTCTCTCTCGCAACTGTGACAGCAAAGGAGGTGAGTGTGTGTTTGCCACGAAATGACTTAACATGTCTGGAATTGGAATTGGTTGGATTATTGCGTTGACAGGCAGTGACAATACACACGAGTTTGGTGTGGGAAATTTCGAGGCATCGAGGCCCATTATGCACGACTTGAGCATAGACATCATTAGGCAAAACACTGCGCCCCTTTTTCCAAACGGGTCCAAGAATTTGCTTCTGCCAAATTGGCCAATAGAAAAGGCTGGCTTGACTGGCATTTGAACCGCACAACGCATTCAAAATGAGACGACTTAAGGAATTTGTTTAATTAAGCATAGTTACCTAACATCTTGACATGTGCCACACAATTCTGCTTTGCCTCTTCCGCTATGCAAATGAATTGCGTAATCGAATTTAATAGGCAAATGTCAACGGCAAAAACAATGCCAACATTCGCTTTAAAACTACGAGTTTTTGCGTCATGTCAACTTTGAAATCGCTTCAATTGTGTGTGTGTGTGTGTGTGTGTGTGTGTGGGTGTGTGTGTATGTGTGTGTGTGTGTGCTTGGCTAAATTAATGTTGCGCTGAAAATTCGGCTATGCGGAGTCCGTTCCGTTCTTTCTCTCCTTTGCTTTGGAGCGCTCTCTCCCGGCTATCACGCACGCACATACACGCCCCCTGGCGACGGGTAGAGCGTGTAATTAAGCACCGTCTACGTTTTTGTACCCGTCTCTTTGGTTAGCGGTTTTTAGGTGCTGCGTGCTGTGCCTCGCCATTTTCGACCCATTCACTGAAGTATTAATAACGCCAAAGTGTTGCGTTCCAAATTTATTAAGATGCCTTCGTCGGCAGGCGGCACTCAATGCTCGACAACCGGCAGTCGACAGTCGACAGTTGGCAGTCGCTGTGCCTGCCACTCACAAAACAACAACACAACAACACAACAACACAAACAACAAACAGTGAGCCACTCATTCGACCCGTCGTCCATTCGACGCCTCAGCTGTTGCCATGTTGGAAAATTTTACGTTGTTAGACCTCTTCTTTAGTTTCGTTTTTCATTTTTTTTTTTTTGTTTTTGCGTAGTTATTTTTGTTTTGTTTTTCAGTTTCCTTGGTCTTTTTTGGAGCTTGTTACGCAACTCAAGCGAAACCCGTCACTCTTTTGTGCCTGTGTCTATAATTTGGGTAATTTATTAACAAACGTGGCGTATACATAATGTTTAAAGCTAGAGGTCATTAGGCAAGCGGCTTTAATGGCTTAACTCTGTAAATTCTACATCAATTTCAAACTTGACGGCCATCTATCAATATTTCTTATTGATCAACCACAAAAGGACTGACAAAATATTTATAAGCCTCTTAAACTAATATCCACAATTATGTTGTCGACGAACTTAAACACTTTAAATACCCAAAGAGGATTTACTCAAATGTCTTTTCGAGCCTCCCACCAAGGTTATGTTAAAGGAATTTATTTAATAATACCTTTGTATTAAAATGTGTTTAACTGTTAAAAGCTTTAGTCTGTTTTTCAAATTTATATTTGATTTTTAAATGATTTTTCGTTATTTAAACTAAAGCTATCTATTCTATCTCCAATATAATTTTGTCTTTTAGACCGATTTAAATGCTATCACATGTCTTTTTTAGGCTTCCAACAAGATTAATATTTGTACTGTATTCAAATTTATTGAAGTGCTGTTTTCCCAAAGTTTTCTAATTAATATTTGATTTTGAAATGCAAACTAATGATTTTTAGTCCGGAGTATATTCAATATTGTAGACTAAATTTCAATTATAACATAGTTGAAAATATCGAGCGAGATGCTAATGGAGCTTTGTAGAATGATTTAAATGCTAATGCTATGTATTTTCGATTTTATTAATAGTGCGATCTCCATATAAATTATAGTTAAAACAATGAAAATGTGAAACATTTGTTTTAATTCTAATAGAATTATCTTTGTTAGATTGATTTCAGTTCTCTGTGTCTCAATGGTATTATCCAAATGCAATTTATGTTTATACTCTGTGTGCTCTGTGTGCATCACAAAAGCTCACTTTAAATCGAAATTGCGCTGGCTGAATAAATAAATTTGCTCGCAAAAAAGCTCTAGCTTATTGCTGCTTTAGTCACGCAGCAAAATAATAATTTAATACATTCTTTTGGGTGCAATATTTTGAAAAAATAAGTATAGTAGAACGCTACCCGCATGTTGCCCGCATAAATCTTTCCCAACAGTCAGTGGAAAAAGCAGAGAAACTATGCACCAATAACTCAGGCATAAAACTATCTTTTTAGATAACTGCGTTGCGTTGCGACTCTACAATAGATGAACTGACAATGCCATAAAACAGTTCAATCCAAGCGACCACAAGAAAAAACCACAAAAAGAGAAAGCTGAACTCTCTCTGTCTCTCGCTCTGTGCCAAGTTCATATAAATACTTGTGCGAAATGAGAAATTATGGCTTTGTCCTTCACATTTCCGCAAATGGAACTGAATTCTCGAATCTATCTACATATATGTCTATATCTATCTATCTATCTATCTATCTATATGAATTATAGATATGCAATATAAGATATTCATTCGAAAGTGTATTCTAAGTGCAAGCGCATGTAGTATTTATACCCGCTACCCATAGGATAAAAGGGTATTATCACTTTGTGCCTGCAGGATACTTATTTTACAGACAGAAATAGGCATCTCCGACCTTCTAAAGTATATAATCTGTTATATTTTGCACTCTATGTGGTATATTTTGAATATCAACATACCAAATATAGCTTTTGGTATATTCACTTTGTATATTTTAAAATTAATCCGCACTCTTTAATTTGAATTCAAAATGGGTAGCGGGTATCTCACATTCGAGCAAACTCGACTGCAGCTTTCTTACTTATTTTATGTTGATAGCCAACTACTACTACGTATACTATATATGTATTTGCTCAGACGTGTCTTGATAGCAAGCCAAAAAGAAGAAACGCAAATGGTGTCGGAATTTATTGCTGTAGGAGTAAGGTCATAGTTCAACATATGTCCGCATGGCTACGCCCAACAAATCATCATTATATTGGGCACAAACATTTGGCGCGACAATGAGGAGGCAACGCTCTTTCGCTAGCTAGCTGTCTGCATGTTCGTAAACAATAAATAATAATTTAATTATTTTATTACTTAAAAATGCACAACAAATGCGTTTAAGGCACGCATTCACAATTAACGTGCAAATTACGGGCTTTAACTTCATAATATAATTGCGCTCATAAAATCAGCAAATGAAAAGTGACCAAAAGGATTATGCCGCCAGCTAAACGTAAGTAACTGGGTAAAAGCATGACAGCAAAGGAAAAAAAAAACTAAAAAAAACAGGAGGGGAAGAGCAACAGGACAAATGGTTTTCATTTCAGCTTTTGACGTTTGAAATGTCACAACACACAAACACACACACACACAACAACAGTGCGACAAAAAGGCGTTGCCGCAAACTGGAACACGGCATCGCATGTGTCGAGCATTTCTTGCACTCACTGTGATGCTTATTATGGCCAAATGCTGTGGCAACCCTTTTAGCATGGGCTCCATTTCAACACGCCATCAGAATCTATGTGCTTTGGCTCTGTACAATAATAATTGTAGTGGCTGCCAACAACAGCAACAACAACAACAACGACAATTACAAATACACACACTCTACACAACAAAAGCCTCTGCATGTGTGCGTGTGTTTGTGCTCAAAAATGTCAACTGTAAATTCTTTGCGCTTCTCTTTGTTTTGTTTTTGTGCGCATTATTCCAGTTGTAGTTGTTGTTGTAGTTGTTGTTTCCAAAGCAAAGTTCATGTAACCCTTACGGCTAATACAAATACATACTTATAGAAACAACAATGCTCTAAGCACACTGGCATTTCATCTAGATTGTGCTCCAGAATTTCAGACACACCCAGCAAAAATGATTGGTATACTTAATCCACTTACTCCTCACACACACACACACGCACAAACTTCAAATAGTTGTCTTAGACATCAAGTTGAGGCTGAAAGCTGCTTCAACTGGCAAATTCTTGTGGCCAAAGTATAAAATAGACGAAATTTCTTGGCGCTTCTGCAAATTCTTTGCAAACACAAACTAAAAGTGATGGCTTTAAATGAGTTTCAAATTTTGATAAAAGCTCATTAACAACAATTATTCGGGTGGAAATTAAAAACATTTTAAGCTAGACTAATGAGTAATTCAGATAGCAGACGAGTTCTATAAATAATAAAGAAGGCATAAATACAATTAATGAAGACCAATTAAAATGTGTGAGCAAAATTAATTGGCCGCACTCAACTCAATACAAATAAAGCACTTTTTAAAGCAAATACAATCTGCACTAACATTTTGTTTGGTGGCTGTAAGCACAAGCTTTGGCACAACTAAAATAAAATAGAGGAAGAAAAAAAAGAAAATTGTTTTTTATTTGAAATAATTTCATTGAGGAGCGTGCACAAAGCAGGCCCAGAAAGGCATAGCCAAAGAGAAATAAAAGAAATGCTAAAAGTTTTCTCATGTCGGTACGAAAGCGGAAACGGAAACGGAAGTAGCATTGGACGACATGTGCGGACATGTAGCCATAATTTCAACACTCATAAATATGTAGATTTACACTGGGACTTCACCTCTGTTCCGTCACCCCTCACCTCTCACCTCTCTAAGCTTCTATTATACTCTTCCCACGCTGCTCTGCTATGCCAACAGCAATCACATTCCACATTGTAGATGTAATTATGCTTTGTAAACATGGCTTGACACAATTCATTTGATGGCATAACAAAAATAAGTATAACACAGAATTTTAATTAAAAAATTGGACGAAAAATAAATACAAAATACAAATACAAAACACAAATGCGAATACAATATGTGTGTGTGTGTGTGTTTGTGTATATTTTGGCACACAACAAAAATAATGTTTTTAAAATATCAACAAAACCGACAAATTATACAAAAACTTTACTGTTCACACAGACATTACAATAATAATGCAAAGCACATGCCACAAAATACAGATAGCAACTACAAAAGTAACAATTATAGGAGGTGGTCGAGGTGGAGTTGGAGGTGGAGGTGGAGGTGGAGGGACTTGACAGCCATTAAGCAACTCTCAAAAGGCGAACCACACAACACAAAAGAGTCTCCAATGCCAGCCAGCCAGCAGCCCACAAGAAAAAGAAATTCTAACGAAACTTGCAGAAACCAAAAACCGCGCAGCTGAAAACGTAAACAATGCCACAAAAGCAACACGTGCCCCCGTCCCGTCATCATCAAATGGTCTCCTCCGTCATCCAGCAGCTGCCAAGTGGCAAGTGGCAACTGGCAACTGGCAACTGGCAGTCTCTGTTGCTAAACGCTCACGTAGTCGCCTTAATGAGCCACAGGTTTTATAGAACCCAAAGAATCAGCAGGTAACAACAATGCCAAGACTTTATATAGTACATGACACGGTCGAAATGCCTGGCGACAACCGAATAACAACCACAGCAACAAAGGCTCCAAAAGAAAATGAAATAAAATAGCTTAATTTATTAAACACGAATAAAAGAGACACACACACACCACACCGCACCGCACGCACACCACACTCGCAAGCTCACACAGAGAGAGAAAGAGAAGCACAAACAGCCTTTTGGCCGTGCGTTTAATTAAAAATGCCAAAACACCAAAGCACAAGAAGTACACAAAAAAAAGCGAACCAAAAAAACAACGAGGGAGAAAGAGAGAAAACCATTCCGAAAACGGACACCTACAGTAGATGAGGCAAAGGGGGAGGGGGGAGGTGGACAGTCTGTGGGACACTGGACACCTGCCGGGCAGCAGCAGCCTGGCCACACTGGTTCCAGTTGCTCAATTGTTCGGGCGTGAAAAGCAATGAAATTTTCAAACAAATTCCACATGTCAAAGTGGAACCACCCACCAGCTCGACCCCCTGTCGCCTTTTACGGCTGTCAGCCACAAAAATTGTCCCGCTCCCCCACGTTCCCTTTGTCTGTCCGTCAGTTGCTCCTATCCCCTTTTCTATTGCTTCTCCCTACATGTAAATAGTTTCTGTGCTGTCGTCGGAGACCGACCCCAAGGCTCTTCTGACCCAATGTCCTGCCCATGTGACAATGTTTTAATTTGTGCAAATTGTGAGTATCTAATTGCCAGTAAACAAACACACACACACACAGATACAGACACAACTTGCCAACTTACTAATAGAAAGAGCTGGAGAAAACTGCTGTCAGCTGTGTGGCAAAATGTGCTGTAACTTTCTTACTAACGCTTTGGCAATCAGTGCTTATTAACGACTAGACATGTCAATTCGAGTTAAGTAGCAACTATTTAAGTTGCATAAATCAATTAAAGCGAGACAGCTTTTTGATTAAATTCCAACTCAAGATCGTATTTCGTAATGTGTTGGACTAGATCATATTCGGTTTTTGGTTAATATAATATTTAATATAAACAAAAGAAAACTCTGACTGGCGAAGTATATAATGTAAATATTTACTGAATGTAGCAAGAGAGTTCATATCATCTCAATATAGCTCTAATGACCTCCATCCACATTAAAAGAGGAATTTTTAATAAGTGACAAGCTAGAACATTGAAAAGTTTTAGCCACAGTAAAGTCGTGTGTTTTACACTTCAAATTTTAGTCACATATGCGACACAATGAAATAGCTGCATAGCTTTTGACACATAAGCTAGATTTTCTGTTTGACAAAAAAAAAAAGGAAAAACAAGAAAAATCCTCACTCAATACGAAAATGCCCCTGAACAATTTGGCCTCGAGCACCAATCAATGCAAGGCATTTATCAAGGCATAGACACCATCATCCGGAAAAAAAACCAGGCAACAACATATCAAAGAGATACCACCAACATGAAATGAACCAAAAGCTGCAATTATGATGCGGCATTCAATCAAAAGTGCCCCAGGGTATACACACAATCACACACCACACACAGCAGCAGTAGCAAGAGTAGCATAGAAAGAGAAACATTTTTAGCCAATATTTGGCATCAAAAGAACTTGCTGACAGTCAAATTGGTCATAGAGAGAGAGACAGAGGGAGAGAGACCCACAAACACACACTCACACACACTCCGAATATATACTATATACACATGTTGATGTTGATGTGGGGCCAAGAACCTTAGGCCAAAAACAAGATATATATGGGCCAGGCAGGAAGCGTTATAAAAGCCATTAATACTTAGCCCAAAACGTACTTACATGCATACGGAGTATCAACCACGAAATCAAAGTGTGAATACTGCTCAACGGTTTTCTCACATGATTCGACAGGGAGACACACAGCAGGACAACGACAGGAGCAAGAGTTGGGGTAGATTAAGGAGCGGTCTGCCTTGAAACAAATTTAGTCAATGGTCAGGCATTTTATTGTGTTTTCGGTCTGAGCGCTTCGCATCGACAATAAAACGCCCGCAAAAAAAAGGCAGCATATCTTTCATTATTCATTATAAGCGCTTCCAACAGACCGCAATAACTTTTAGCCAACCACAAAGCAAAAAAAAAGAAGAACAAAAATAAACCAAAAAGGGGAAACTCAAGTCATTTATCTTGGCAGCGTCCTTTCGCGCTCGATAGTCCTCGAGTCGTCTGTAAGTCGAAGCACCCGAACTTTCATCAATCTTTCAATAATGCTGTAGCAATTGCTGTTGGAATGCCGAGAGAAAGTCAGGTAAAGTGAGCAACCAGCAGCAGCACAGTTCAGTGTCATGTAAATTTGTTTGCGCAGTTGCACGTAGCCAATAAAACGTCTCAAAATGTGGCCTCACTTAAGCGGCAATTGAACCACTATACACCAACACTCACACACACACACACACACACTCATATAGGAAAGGCAGGTCATCAGGATAGGAAAGACAGTGGAAAGTAAATAAATCATGCGGCCAGCCAAAGAGTCCTTGAACTGTTTACGCGTCCCACGCTTCAACGAACTTAACAGACTTTTATTTATTTTTATCATTTTTCTGCCATTGACGTGGCCATATATACACATATATATATATATATAGATTTGTAAAGATATATTTTGTTACGTTCCGTTTCAGTTTTGTCTGATGGCTAATAAATTCGGGGCGCAATTCGTATTTCGACTACTATATCCCTTTTATTTATGTTTGTGTTTAGCGCTTTTATTGATTGTGTTGCGTAAAATATCTCTCTGTGTCCTTTTTAAAGATATTTCTCATTTGAAGTACTCGACTTGTCAGATACATATAGTATATATCGCACAGCTTGTCGGTTCACTGCGCCTAATGAAGTTATATCTCGTTTCGGTTTTCGCATCTCGTTTTCATTGTTTTACTTCCTCCTCCCTCTCACTTCTAATATCTCACTCATTCTCTGGGGTAATATATTTTCATTAGCTGAATGCCATCGTTCGCTGAAAATTGAGCTGTTTTAGGTTCCACTTTTGCCCTGACTCAGCGCAAATTATTTTCATTTATTTAATTGGCGCAAAATTTATGAAAATTGCCATCGATACATTTTCGAAATGTTTACTTGGAAACGCTCCAATGCGTTTCATTTGCGTTTACACATGAGCCCCAAAATATTGAGGCAATATGTAAACATTTATGATCCGCAAACGTCAGGAATGCATTAGGAAATTTACCCAAAAAAAAAATAAATAAATTGCTTATAAGCAAATATATACTTTTCATTTGAATTCATCTACTAAAAACATCATGAAGTCCAAGTATGAAATTCTCTATACGTTTAAATAAAATTATATATAAATATTATATTTTAAATAATTATTTAAAGATTGTAATTTAAATACAAACAGTTTCAGCTAAATTTGTCGTCGAATCCGACTCTCAACTAAATAGAAATTGATATTATAGCTATAGCTAATGATAAAAAAAATGTGAATGTTTTATAAATTTAATGAGTACTAAATATTATTATTGTTATACATGAAATGCAAATTTAAATAATGAACTTTTAATGCTAACATTTTCGGCTGATCTCATCTATCACTTTGCCACAAAATTCCCGCAAAATCGCTACTAAGTTTGCGGCAAATCATTATAAATTAGAATTGATATCAGGATGCAAAATAAAGTAAATAATTTTAACAAGAAAATGCTCTGCTTAATAATAGAATTTTTTAAAAGCAAAAGCTCCAAATACACATTTAAATAATTGTAATTTTAGAGCTAACATTTTTGTCTCAACTTGTCTAACATTGTTTCAAATAATTCTCGCAAATGTGTCACTAACTTTTGCAGCAAATAATTCCATCCATAATGGAACTTCTTGTCTTGTTGAGTGTCCGTCTGATTGGCCGAGCACAACTGTTTAGGCGAATTGCCGCACTGAGTCAGCCCACTGATATTGTTAAACCAGATGCGAATGGAGCCAAGTGCAGTTTGTCCACTTTCTGAACGTTCCATGGCCATGAGATGCTCGACATATGCCAGAAAATTAGCAGCTGATGTGTTCATGGCAACAGACTTGTGGACAATGCAATTGTTTGCACCAGCTGGCTGTCTTTTTAAATAGCCAACAACGAATGGCAAATGGATCTGATGGCATGAGTGAGGCGGAGGAGTGAAGCATTAGAAAAACACTTGTGCAGTGACAATTGAAAAAGACTGCAACTAAAAATAAAAATGAGTTTGCTACTCATTTTATTTAATTTTTTTTTTGTTTGTTTGATGTAATGCTCATGGCCGTCGTGTCGTTTGTCAAGCGTGGCGTGGACATACGATAAAAGGCGAACACTTTTGTGGCGACAGGTTCTCGGCACGTAGCCAGTCGCAGTGGCAGCATTTTATTTTGTTTTTTTTGTTAAGTTAAACGACTTAAGTACACGACCATTCTTTCCTTTTGCTAAGAAATTTAAACTCTAGTTAAACCTTAAATGAAGACTAGACCAAGCGCTTTATTGTAAGGCATTTCTTTCAGGAGTCTGTTAATAACAAATTCATAATACCACTCAATGCATTTCATTTATATATTATATAATTACAATGCAAATTGGTTATCAGTCCATAGCAGGCACTAAGCCCTAAATCAGAGAATTGTTAACTCACATAAACATATAAGTTATATAAGTTAAAGCCAATTTTTAATATTGTACGTTAAGCAGCTTAAACTCTACTTAAACCTTAAAAGAACCCAAGGCACTTAAATGTCAACTCAGAGGCAACATTTTGCCGTCAGGCTCTTCTTACAATCAATGACATTCCTTTGTGGTGGGCAGGTTAATAGGAAATCCATAATACTCTATGCATATCATTTATTTATAATTATAATGCAAATTGTGCTGCCTTTGTGCAGCCCGCTGCTGTCAATCAGTTGCAGACACTTGGCCCTGAACTGTCTCAAAATTCCATCGACATTGTCATGGTGAAATACGAATCAAATATTTTGTGCTATTAATTAAAATGCATAAAATTAATTTAAGCTTTATGTCGTAACCGCAGACAGGTTATAATGTGGTTATCAACGAAATGCAATTAGTTTAATCTTACACATGATAAGAATGTGAATAGAATTTTCTTGGAATTTAATAAGCAGGTCAACGAAATTTAAGAATATCTAAGGAACGCCGAAATAAATTTCAATTCAATTTTGATACAATACTACTAAACTTTTATTAAAAACCACAAAAACATTTTAATTTAAATTGTTCATCAATAACAAATTCTTGTATAAAGGCAAAGATGAATGTGCGTAACACACTATCTGCATTGAAAAATGGACCCAACGACAGCGTCATTTTAAAGGGTCGCTGGGTGAAGAACTACAGCCTACAACACGGACTTACAAAACGAACCATATCGCCCCGCTATGGTAATGTCTTTGATGGTCACAATGCATTGGATGTGCTGCAACCGTTGCTATACGAAATCAGCGGCATACGAGAGCTGCATAAGCTCATTTTACTTGTGGTACACGCATCCACAGTGGGAACGCAGCTAAAGCTTCACTGCTTTTATTCGGACACAATGGAGCATCTCGGCAGCACCTGCATAACGCCTGCAGAGTTGCGAACAATGCAGCGACATCAGATGCTGCTCAAATACGAAATCGTTTACACTCAAGAGACATTATCAATACGTTCGCTGGCTAGCAACAGTACCATCATCGAAAGTCTCGTGCAGCGCAGCAAAAAGGCTTTGCTGGATCAAAAAAAGCCTGAGCCAGAGCCAGAGCCAGAGCATGTCATTAAATCTTTGCGCTTGCCACGGATACCGGTGCGTACGCTTAATGCAAAGCGAGTTCAATCGAAGGAGGTAAAGAAGCCGTCGTGGAAAGTTTAAATGAATTGCCCAGTAATCAATTTTATTAGCTGAATAAACTGTTGGACTTATATATTGATAGGCAACACGATAGAAATGCATTTACTTTAAAAAATTAACTAAATTAATATGTTCCAACATTTCTTGAATATTTTTCTTATTTATACTTTTTACATAGTTATTAAACTAAGAAGTTCTATTGCTCTATCTTAAATTGTGATTTGTCTGCACTATACAATTGCTAATTGCTATGCCACTCATAGCTGTCTGCTATGCCAAACTCATTTAATCACTTCTAAACTTAAAATATAAATGAAAAAGCGTAAATGTAAATGTTGCAACATTTCTTATACTATGTTTATAAATATCAATTTTCATATTTATCATTTTCAAATAGATATTCAGCTAAGAAGTTCTATTGCTGTCAAGTATCTCAAATTCTGATTTGCCTGCACTTTAGAGTAGCTGATTGCTA
Organism: Drosophila nasuta; assembly: GCF_023558535.2. Taxonomy (NCBI): domain Eukaryota; kingdom Metazoa; phylum Arthropoda; class Insecta; order Diptera; family Drosophilidae; genus Drosophila; species Drosophila nasuta. The sequence continues at coordinate 12,828,777 of NC_083455.1, read as the reverse complement.
TGCCAAAACATTAGGAAAACGACATAAGCTGATTGCTTTAAAGCGCAATAACAATAACAAATAAGCAACTGCCATCACATTGACTTTACATTTGAACATGACATCTGAATGGAAATCTCTTGAAGTGCATTTATTGTCTATCTGCGTATGTGTGGCGGACTGTATAAAAGGCAATTCTAACAGTTGAATAAACATGCAATATTTGGCCTGCTCGTTGTGGCCATTGAAGCGAGTTGTAGAAACGTGCAATGCTCCATGCCATGAAGTGTTATGAGGCACCTGCCAGTATCCATTAACTGGTCGACAGCATCGACTCATCACTCAATTAATCCCGTGTGCTTTAGCCATCCGCATTGAAGCACCTATTGCCGTAGCGCCAGATGGGAGCAGCTTGGGGGGAATCATTGCACAGTAAGCCTCGTCAGCTGTCATTATTTTCCACAGCTTAACTAATCGTACACCAAACGCGGCGCAAAACAAAAAAGAAATAGTACAGAGAACAGACAATCGGGAATCGGGAATAGAGAACTGGCAACTGGGATACCGCAGTGCTTATGTGCTCAGTCAATGGATCGGGATCAATGAGGTCATGCCAAACGCAACCTCATTGCATGCCAATTGTTTTAGGCTCAATAATGGCAGCTCACAAATTCCAGTACAAAATATATTTTCCTAGTAAATACTCTACAAAAATATCCTATTCGATGGAAAACACTTCAATCTACCCCACTTGACGCATTTGATGTCTAGAGGGTATAGCAAACATTCTACGTTTAACGTGCTCTCTGCTCGCATTTTTGGCATTTTATATTGTATTCGATTTTCCCAGGGCAAAAGTGCCTTCATATATATGTGTATGTGTGTGTGTGTTAGTCGCACTTTTCCGACCCGTTGGTTTTGTTCTTTGGCAGGTTTTACCGTGGTAGCCGTGTTGTATGTTACTACGGCCATATTGGCCATCGAATACTGCAATTTACACAAACGCCTCGCACTGCATCATACACTTTGTGGTTGGCCAACGGGCCAACAGTTTTTAAAGTTTGCTGCTTTTGCTTTAGATTGCATTTCAAAAACCTCATGTGTTGGACATTGTGTTTATAGCACACAAGCACACACACAGACACACACACACACTCTAGCATATTTGGCGGTTATCCACTGCGACATGCTACCTCAATGATTTTGTTCAATGTGTGTCACAGCATGTGTACTTATGTTTTGCCATTGAATTTATGCGGCATTATACGGCATTTATGTCACACAGATTATTGAGGAGTTTCAATTTAATATCTTGGCCCCAATCTATGCGTACACATATTCCAAAGTTTTATGTGCAACAAATTGCCAAAAGATGATGTGATGAGTATTTTTTACTGCTGTCATTTGTTTGCCATAAACCTGGTGAAATCGATAAGGCAACTAGAGACTTTAGATTAAAGACTGCACTTCAGCAGAATCTCACTGATTTCATTAGCCATCAAAATGCAGGTAAATTTTTGCCCACAACTTTGAGACTTCGCTTGCAGCATCCATCGTGCCCTCTCTCCATCTTTTTGTGTCTGTAGCAAAACTTTAGTTTTCTCGCACGCAAAACTTCCGAGTTTCATGGAGTTTCAAGCCTCAAATACATGCACAGACGGTTATGCAGCTATCATAACTTTGGCTTTGAGCCATGAGTAAGTTGGAAAACTATTCCGAGCCCAGTGTATTGCCATGGCCTTTGTCTATTTACGAGCTGCACTTGCCAGGCAGGTTTCAGATAGCAACACCAACAGCAGCAGAAGCAACATTATGAAATAACACGCTATGAAGTACGGCGAGAATGCATGGAAAATATGGAATTAGAGAATATGAAGCTGGCGATTGAGTTGCTCATCACGCCCCAGTTGAACAACAATGCCAAGAGGAGACTTATGCCAACTGCATAATACAACACATACTCATTTCGAATGGTAATCGTCATAGATGCCATTATAACCAACACTGTCGTATCTCTTGTCCATTAATGAACTTTTGCGCGAATGTATTCGAGGGGTTTAACAATTCACTGGCCCGATAAACTACCAACATGACAATGTACTCCAACACGTACCAGTCGTGTGCAAAATGTCTGTCCTGCTGCCATTGTCCATTGCATTGTTAATTTGCATTTAATTATGCCTAGCATGAGTTTGCAATTTGTAGTCGAGGCACTGCTGTCACTCTGATTAGGCTTATTGTCATTTTCATTTCACTCTTTGCCGGTCATTTGAAACTTCCTCTGATATGAGCATTTTCCCAAATTATCCCATTTGACATGCCATTAAAAACAGTTCTACAAAACTCGAAATGTTTCTCTTTAACAGCTAAATTTTGTTGTGTCGTAGCTTCATTAAAAGTTTATGCTGCATAAATATATTAGAAATGTTGCAAATAATTGCAAAACTCTATACAAAAACCAACTGTTTTAATGGCGTCTAATAACTGAGCAACATTTTAAGCATTATGAAAATAATGAAAATTCATGTTGCCTACTTTTCGGGAACACTCATCACAATTATCACAATTTCCGGCACAGCACTCAGAACAACACAATTGTTTGTCAAATTAACACACAAATCCAGGACATAACAATTTGGAAGCACTCCAAAACTCATCGCTTCATTTGGCAGTTGTTGCAATACATATTGTAGCAAACAATAGAACAAGTAACAGCGACGAACACTTGAACTATGGCAAAATGTTTATAAGCCGTCTCTTCAAAAATTCACTTAATTTCAATCAGCGCGAAACAATGCCGTCGAAATAAAAACGCAAAACAAAATGAAATTGTTCAGAATGAAATTGTTCATTTTTTTTATGACAAAATAAACAAAGCGCTAGCAAAGTCGCTAAGCAAATAAAATGCTGTGCACAAAACTGAATTTGAAGAGAAGCAAACATTCGAAAGTTATTGCATGGCAAAACAATAAGTGCAATTAAAACAAAAGCTGCGCTGATTGATTGACCAAGAGATGCCCAGTATTTATAGCAGAAAATTTTAAAAATTAACTTGTATTTCTTAATATATTTATTATATTAACTATTAATCAGTTATTTCTAAGAGTTAACTTCTTCTATGTTTACATTTTATATTTATTGTACTTAGTCAAACTACTTTTTCCTAGTTTACAGGGTACAACAATGCAATGAAGCCGGTTGAAAACTTATAGAGCTGCTGCTGTATACATTTCTAAAGCTTTTCACAGAAATCAATACCAAACTTTGTTTATCAATTAGAGCCTGTTGTTGCACATACATATGCGTTGAAAGCATGTTTAAAGCAGCAGTTCGTAAAGCAACATGACGAACAAGTTGAAGAAATTGCGCCCAAAAGTTTTGTAAGTGAAAATTAAAAGCAAATGAAATGAAATTATTCGCCGACTGTCGCTTTGTCTCTGGGCGAAGTTGTGGCATAAAATTTTAGATTATGCCGTTGTTCGGCGTCGTTGTTTTTGCTCGTGGTTTGTGGTCTCATTGGGTTTTTGTGGCTGTCTGTCGTCTGTGTGAGAACGTTGGTTTTTTCTCTCCCTTCTTCCTGCTGCTTCTCCCAGTGTTTTCGTATAATTCACTGCGACGCCGGGGCGTATACGTAATTTTTCACACTTTTGCGAGGAGAATGCGAATGCGAATGCGACTGATGCTCTTGCCTTATAATTTATGCACATTTTTTGTTGTTGTTTTATTTATTTATTTTTACAGAGTATTTTGGCATTTTATTAGGCATCACAAATCACATTGCCAAATGGCCGACGCTGCACGAATAAGTTAAACGAATGAGCCAGAGAGAGAGAGAGAGTGAGAGAGGTAGGGAGAGTGAGAGTGAGAAAAGCGACAGCGCTGGACATGGTAAATGGCACCTTCGGGATTTGACTAATAGTTTGCTAATGCGCGTTTTATGCGCTAGTGATGCTGCCGGGCGAATTTTCTCCAAATTGAAGCTGGCAGCAGACGAGCGAGAAAATGAATGAACAGATGCAACAACAACAAGACTATACAAAAAAAAAGGAAAACGAGCACGACAACATTTTTTTTTAAAGAAAAAAAAAGCAGGGAAACATAAAAAGACCCAGAAATATAATGAAATGCTCATTAGTCGTAGATCTTTTACGTTACTCGCTCTCCTTGCAAACAATTTAAATCCATGGAAATAAAAATTAAATAAGGAAATTTAAAACGAAAATCAAAACTTTTGCTGTCAAGAACGAAAAGCACAAAATGAAATTACACAAACACATTGCAAATTCGAGCAGTTGAATTAGAAAATATGCAATTCCAGCTAACTGACAGCATAATTTGGTAGCCAATCAAAAGTTGCATTCCGCATGCAGTTCGCCATGTAACTGAAAATCTCCAAAATGCACAGTAAAATAAAATTGAAATAAAAATATTTCGAAATAGAAACTAAAAGCGATATATCGAAAGGAACAATTGAAAGCAGTTGTTGAACAAATTTCAAAAATTCTATGCACAACAATTTCGATTTTTGGTCGAACATCAAACATTTTCAGTTGCTGGCTATCCATGATAAATGAAATTTGCTTACTATGCAACATTGCGGCAGACATGAATTTAGCTATGGGGCGCAAACATCATTGAAATGCCAGGCACAAATAAAGCCTAAAAAAAAAAGATACTGTGAAATTATGAAGCCGGGTAACGTTGCGTATGAGTAACCAAGCGAAGCGTAACTTGAGCTACAACTTGTTTACTTAATGCCAGTGTATGAAACACTGCCGATTTTATGTGTGTGTAGGTGTGGCCTTGGTTCGCAACTTGTTGCAGCTACTAAAATTGCATAGAACACAAGTGAAAGTGCGAGCGAGAGCGAGAGCGGCAGGCAAAGGCACCAAAGTTAAGGTGCTGCAGCAGCAGCAAAAGTTTTCGTGTGTATTACGTATACGCAGCGTAATCGGAGCCCAATGAGTTGAGTTGAGACTGCCAGCAGCAGCAGCAGCAACATGAAGCGCCGGCATGCAAGCACAAAATTAAGCAAAGCACGTAACAAAACTTGAGCCGAGACCAAAGACTAAACACAAACAACAAACACACACACACAGAGAGAGTCTACTGAGAAGAATCAGGGAACTCACAGCGGGCACGTAGCCACATATAAACAGTAGATGGATATCTAAGCATGCAGTAAGCAAAAGTAGAAGCTAAAACATGTTGCTGGAAATCATTTTTATTTCCCTTTTACCGCAACTACAACGACTTTTGCCGCCTGCTCCTTTTCCATGCTTCCTTTTCCTGTGTGCGCCAACAAACATATTCCAACAAGCGCGTGCCAATTTTGTTTGAGGCCAAGAAAAATCAGTGAAGCGTTAAGTTCACTCGGCTGTTGGGATACACATACACTTGTGTGTGTGTGTGTGTGTTTACTTTATGTATGTGTGCTTGTTGTGTGCATATGTGCGCTCGTGTGTATGCCTAAAAACCACTCATATGAGTTGTCTTTCTGACTGCTTTGTCGAACTCATTGGGGGCCCAACACCTTTGGGCTGTGCAGCTAATGAGGCGCATATTTTCTAAGTGCCGCTCAATTACACTGAGTGCTTCAGCTAGAGCTTGAGGTTCATCTTCAAGATTCCTCAGACGCCACTTCCCCATTGAGACACATTCTAACACAAACACACTCACACACATACATATACACAGACAACGAGTATTTATTATGATGAATGCTTTGTGGCATTTGTGTGCCAACAACTGAATGAATGAGAGGAACAAACTAACGAAACTATTTGGCCAAACAATTGCAGCCTTCCATATAGATAATTTACAGCTCGACATTTCAAGGCTATGCCATCATCCTCTTTCAAAAGTTTTCGCCTTTCGCAGGTAAGCTGAGCCAAGTCTTGAGTTTTTGGCTGAAAGAAAGTGCTGGCTTTGCCAACAAATTGCTAAAGTGCAATTTGTTACGAAATAAGAATGCATAGTATGCACGTCAACAACTCAAAACAAACCGAAAGGGATTATTTGTTGATTAGACAAAGCGTATTTGAAATTTGTAACAAGCAAATTAATATTAGTTAAGTGATATTGTGTAAAGACAAACTTAAGCATTCAGAATAATAAATATGCATTACATTTAATAGCTTTTCTTTAAAATTCTTCAAAGTTGATACGAATACATTGTTCAAGTTGACATTGTATGTATAACAACTTGAGTAAACTGTTATATACAAGTATATATTGGTATTGGACGCTGTAAGTATTGTAAATAAGTATATTGCAATGAATAATTTTATATAACGGTTTGTATAAAAGCCTGTATAACAAATTAGTATTTTTCGCAAGTATGTAATGCAAATAAGTGCATTAAATTGTATAAGTTTATATAACAATTTGTACAAGAGAACGTATATAAATTTGTATAACATAACAAATAATATTTTGTATTGCAGCTTGTATGAGATTTTTTTAAGTGATAAGTTTTACTTTATAATATAATACTTCATGTATAACATTTAGATCAATGTTATTTTATAAAAATACGTATAACAGTAAGTATCACATTTGGTATAAGAGCTTTTATGAGATTTTATTAAGTTTGTTTGATAAGTGTTACTTTCTGGATTACATTTAGATAAATGCTATTTTATAATAGAATGTATAACAGTTGGTATAATTAGAATAATAAGCATGCCAAATTAGTCTAGTCAACTACTATCAATTAGTATTCCGTACAAGAAGTTCCACAATATTTTTCATAACATAAAAATTCAAACTAACTGTGTAGTTGCGACTTTAAGTCACGTCTTTGTTGACTTCCGCAAAGTGTGCAACGTTTCACTTACAAAAAGCGTGCAACGGCAAACTACCAAACAAAAATGCACGAAAAACTGTTCCTAATTGATTGGCCTGAATGGAACAAAGGCAAGGCAAGGAAACAGTTGAAACCGTGGCTGTGGCAATTGCAGAGGCGAGTGAAAAAGATTGGCAGCAAACGTCAACGGCAGTCAAAACCCAAGACGCGCCGTAGCCAACAGGCAGAAAAGGACACAAGCAACAAGCACACACAAAAAAAAAAGGAAAAACTAGCACAAACGACAATTAAGTGGCACAAACACAATGCAGTTGCCAGTTGCGAGTTTTGCGAGTTGCGAATTGTGCGGTAATTTTGGCGTTCAAAATTTCTAATTAGAAATCGCGTCACGCGCCATGCGCCAATTCCATGGCATACTTTAAGGCGCTCGCACTAATTAAATTCAAGTCGCCAGCAAAGGGATAAATTACAAAAAAAAATACTTATACATAAATATATGCGTACTCAGCCCTAATAATTATCATAAAGTAGCAATGAGAAGCAAAGCAGCAAAGAATTGAGAAGAAGAAAATAAAAATAAAAACCAAAAAATATATATATTTGTATATATGAAAAGCAAACAAACGATTCAGAGCATGAAAGAAATAGAAGCTGCAGTAAATTTATGGCCGGTCCAAAAGTTTTTGGCTTGCAGGCGCACAAAAGTCAAACACGAAAGTGTTGAGGAGTGAGGTTAGGTAGATAGCGGGGCTGCCAACTCGTTGCCCGTTGCCAGTTGCCAGTTGCCAGTTTCAGTTGCCGGCACTTAAGTTTCGGCTATCGAAAAACTTTTGGCGTCATACTCCCGTCTGCTTATTCTTTCTCTCTCTCACTCCTCTTCTCTGTGTTGGATTCTCGTTGACCCAATGGGACCCTGATAGCACCACCTTTTCTCTAAGCTCCTTTCCAACCCACAATCACATGCATAATCTATGACAACTCAGACGATGCGCCACTAACTATGAAACTTGCCATAAAACAAAGCTCTGCACGGTGACTGCAATATAAAATTATATTCGCCAAACTTTTTAACTGATTTGCGCTTTATTTATTTGCAGCAAAGTACTGAATACTTTGCCTCCCAGGTGGGGGATGATTATAAGTAAATAAAAGCTCGAGATAGACTAATAAAATGCTTTTGCTATTTGATAGCTGCAACAATTTTTTCACAATTGAGTTGAGCCCAAAAAAAAAAATAAACGAAAGGGAATCCAATGCAAAACACAAATCGATACACATTTTGGTGAATTTCCATGCCGATGGTTAAAAAATGCCTACAGGCAAACTACCGAGACTATAATTGAATTCTCATCTCCCTCCCTCCATTTCAAGAGCAGATATAACATACACATATAGAACTGTGTGTGTGTGTGTGTCTATAGCAGATATAACGAAAAACTGTCACTATTATTGCTGAACTCGCATCCGTTATAAATTCCTCAATGGCTGGGGATATACGCATACAAAAGTTTTTGAAAAACGTTTTGCAATTGCAAAAGTTTATTGCCTTTTATGGTATTACAATATTACCTAAAAAAAACTTTTTCCCAATGCATTTGCCATGTGGCTAACAGACAGCAGGAGGCAGCTTTGCCATGCATTGCCTTCAAACTACTTTTGCGGCCAGAGAAATGCATATGCAATCTCATACTCCACAGCCTCGGTATATATAAATCTAAGCTGGGATTTGGCTAAGTGCTGAAATGCCTGAGAGCATCCAAGGAGCCCTGTTACTCGTTCTGAGTGCTGTCTGAGTGTGAGTACACTCAAACGGTTATATGAGTACACTCACGTATTACTGTTGTGACTGGTCAAATTAAGACGAAAAATGCTTTCAGAATTTCGACGCTCAGCTAGCCAAAAAATTTGTTTTTTTATAAACAACAAAAAAAATAACATCACATCATCATTAACATCACATAAAGTCAATTTTTAATTTCCTATAACATATATACACTCACATTTTTAAAAGCAAAACATATGAGCAAAAAATTCACAAATATTGTGTAAAAAAAAATGTGCTATAATTAGATGCCAGCCATATAAGTTTATATTTTTTTATACCTTTTCAAGAGCAGTTTGTCAAGTGAACAATGCTACAGTCAAAAGTGGAATTAGTACAAATAAACAATTCATGTTTTATTGGCAATGTAATGCACACATTATTAGCCAATTTTTGTGTTCATTTGAGGCGTTCATTGGCCAGCGAAATGGCTAGACAAGAAAGTCTGCAAACTTTCAGTCTGATTGGAATTCAATTTGTTCGTGTTGCAAGTGGAGCAAGAGGTGGGCTAATAACCTGACAACGTGGCCAACGTATAAATGTCAACGGTATAGACAACTTTTTGGCTGCTAATTGAAAATGTCTGCAAAGTCAACGCTGCCAGCAATAATAATTTGTCACGGCACGGTTGTCTTTTTTCTCTTTTTTTTCTGCTTTTGTTGCTTTTGTTGGCATCAAACTTGATTCGATTTGTCAAATGGAAAAATTATGAGTGAGTTTAGAAGTTGACAGGGCAGGTGGCCTGTGTCACAATGTTGCCGTTGCCGTGACGCCTTGATTTATGCTACACAATTGTACAGACAAAACGAATGGTTGAATTTAAGCATAAGGCTGGCGTTTGGTTGGCTGGTGTCAACGGCATTGTGCGGCGCGTTCAATCACATTTCTAATTACCAAAGATCCCCGAGGTAATTAACTTTGCATGCATTACCCAAATTACAACAATGCGCCCGGCCCACCCGGCTTTATCAACTCAATTACGCAGAGCAGCCACCTGACGCCCTAAGAGAGAAAGAGATGAATAGGGAGTGAGAGAGATACTTTACAGAGATAAACAACAAATAAGCATTGTTTGTAATTTAGCGAAATTGTTGTCTCGCACGCCCAACTCACAACTAGCAGTTACTCCCACTCTTTGTTTATCAGCTGGCAACAATCAGAGCAGCAGAAGTTTCTCTTAGTTTACAAGTTTCCTTCTCTCTGTGTATGTGTTTGTGTGTGTTCATCGTTGACATTCAGCTTGTTAATATGTGTGGTTTGAGTATATGTGTGTGTGTGTGTTGTTTTATGTTGCCATCTCTCTTGTACTTGCTCATTTTATCGCCCTACTCATCTTGCTCACTGCTGGCAGCTTCATTTGTAAACGTTGCGTATACGTTATATGCTGCACAAAGTGTGCTAGTTACTTCCTCATGTGTGTATGTGTCTGTGTGTGTATGTGTGCAAGAAGCTTATTAGAGCTTGTCTTGACACGGCAGCACCAGCAACTACGGCATAATAACAATTTTTTATTTGGCCTTTTTTTAGCGAGCGACTTTCGGTTTTTGGCTGGCGAATTTTTAATTAGCAATTGCAAGCAGCTTCACACCCTGTACTAGGGACATAAATAACAAAGTACACGGTTGCTATAAAGCAAAGACAAGAAATTTATTTACGCTCTACTGTCTGTCGATCTCAGCAATGCGGAGAAAGTCAAGGACAGCAAATAAATTAAGTATACGCGACGTTCAAATTACTCTAGCATATTTACAGGTCATTTTCTAGTCGAGTACACTTCGTACTTACTATCTTTTTGAGTAAGGTCATGTGGCAACCACAGCAGCAATAGCAGCAGCAGCTGCAGCTTAATTATGCTGTAATGTTGCGGAATATAAGCGAAGATTTACGCGAAGAAATGTGCGCGTTCGCTTACAATAAGTTAAAGTCAAAAGAAGAGAAGATTGTAAAGACTATGTAATTAAAATGAAAATGGGTGAATAAAAGCGTTTTCTTAACTTTAATTCTCATTTCGTTTCGTCAATGTACTGAGTTGAACACAGGCACTTGCTGCAAATTCGTTCTTTCGTTTATATTAAGCGCATTTAATATGAAAGCACAATTGCATTTCAAGTAGCTTAAAATAGCATGCATAAATGTTGATGACAATAGAGTTTTGCTTTTCTCACATTTGATTTTCTTTTGTTTTCTTATTTGTGAGCTAGCTAACTGTATAACACACATTCTTTTGCTTATCTTGCAGCTATTGTGCAAATATTTTTCCAACAAGTCTTAAATCTTTTATCTCTTGTTCTGATCATTTATTTTTCTCCTTCTCTCCCTGTTTGTTAAGCCCCTCACTCAGTCTTTTGGTATCACGCATTCGTGCAGTGAAAAGTAGCAGTCAAACTTAATTTTAATTTATTTATAAACATCAACACATTTCCCTTCGCCCAATTTACATTGCCCAACGACAACAACGACAACACATAACAGCAAAGTGACACAGAGTCCAATGAAAAATTGAATGCTTCATGAAGTGACAACAATTCGAACATTGCTCGTCCTCCAACCCGCATGAGAATGTGCGATGACTCTTTCACCCTGGGGGGGCCAAGCTAGCAAAAGTATTACACATCAAACTACCAACCAACAAACAAAACAAACAAACAAGCAAACAAATAAACACACACACATTCGCAAAAGCACAACAACTGCGAGAGAGAGAGAGAGAGTGAGAGAGAGAGAGAAAAAAGTTGCATACAAAAGTGGCGAAAACGGAAATAAATCTAACAAAAAGGCTTTGTAGCTTACAGGCTCCCCCTTGACACTGCTCTTTTTTCTCCCCCCTGGCGGTGTCAGCCCCAAAAATTATATAAGCGTCATGGCATTTTGTTTGTACTTGGCTTATTTCAACAACAACAACGAGCATATATATGTTTTTTTACATATATTTCTGATTGTATACTTATTTATTTTTTGCTAGTATATTTGCATACCCTAAAAGGAAGAAGAGTATGTAACTATTAAATAAACTAAGCATTAAAATTAAAATAACTGTCAAAAGTTATATAACTATTAAATAAACTAAGCGTTTAACTAAGAGCAACTGTCAAAAGTTTATAAAATCAAAAGTAAATACAAAATTATATGTAAAAATGCTTTTTAGCAAGACAATTCGTCTATTTCATATTATATTATCAGAAAGAAATTGCAAAATATAAAAGCACAAAAAAATGTATCAAGTTCGAAATTCAAATAAAAGTGTATCATAATTTGGCTCTTAAAAAAGATATAAAATTAACAAGTTACAAAAATCTATGAAGTTTTAAATCTAAGAAACTCTTTAAAAATAAAACAATAAACAATATCTATTAAAATTGAACACTCCGAAAGTTCTTAGAATATTAAGTATTAAATCCCTAAAGAAAAACTTTGGAAATTAGATAGTAATATTAAAAATCAATTTACTTTAAATTTTAATTAAGATCGATCACAATCTTAAACTGAAAGAAAGCTCGCACTATTCTACGCTTTTGAAAAATGTTATTGAATTAAATATTTTAAAAATGTTTCCAAATTAAGCAGTGATTTAAACAAGCATCTTATAGGTTTATTTTTTTTTTTTTAGGAATTTAGTGGTCTTTGATTTATTTACTTCTTTATAACATAGAGCACATTCTATTCGTTAGACACCCGTTTCGATTTGTGCTCAGTTTGTGTGTTTGTTCTGCTGGCTGCCCTGCAGTTTGCTACATATGTCAACTTTTATGCGTCGTAAGGCTAATGTTTTTGCAGACGAAAGATTTGTTACAGATTATACTTGCCGCACATACATAAAACACACACATACAATACAATACAATACAATACAACATACGACAACAACAACAACACTTTGCCATAGATTGGGGTACAATGCCCTGCCATAATTTCTCGCTTTTACCTAGAACACAAGAAAAAAAGGAAGAAAAAAACAAAACAACATGCTGTTGCAATGGAACGCAAAAAAAAACCAACAGTGAGGGAGAAAAAGTTTATGGACGGTGATTGGGAAGTTGGTCTTTGAGTTGCCACTGCGGCTGGCCAACTAAAATTAAATTTAGTCGCAGCACACAAAATTTATGACTTACTATTATTTCGGTTGAGCGCACATATAACCACGCCACGCCACGCCACAGACTCCCACTCTAAAACAAGCAAGCAAATCATTATTTGTACATTGGCTGCCAAAAATGTTCTCCCACACCCAAATACAATTTGTTTTGCGTTTTTGCGCAACATCATTGAAAACGCATTTTGGCATAAATCACTTGTGTGCGCTTGATTTGTCTCAGTCTCTTCCTCTCCACGGCAAACAGAACAACATCAAATTGCAATCAAAGTCAATTAACAAATTATAAACGTGTTACGCTGCGTATACGTCATCTAACATAAATGCACTTTAATGCAGCATACGTCTTTCGTCAGCTAATTAAAAAAAGTATAGCATACTATTATGGGAATGCGATGCAATGTCACGTGCCAAATTAGCCCAGGGAATTTGTGGCATCTGTTACGACACTCGAAAACAATGTTTGGTGCCCAAAAAGTTGCACTTATCCTGAATGTGCAACACACATTCTGCTAGCATTGAACACGTTCTCGATGTACACAAATTTGATTAGATTTCCTGCAGCTTCATTACAGCTTTACTGTTTACCTAGCATATGCTCTCAATAGTTTGTTCTCTGAATATTGAACGCAAATCATTAGATGTGTATTATTTGTGCAAAATAACATCACTATCCATAACCAATGTTAGAAGTGACTAGATTACGTAAAACTAACATAGATATACCATAATAGTCGCGAGTAAATTATAAACAAAGCAGATAGACGTGTTTTATTTACGCTTCCGCCAAAAACCTTTCCTGACGAAACACTTTGTTCAATAATTTGTAATTCCATTTTTCTTTAGCATTTGCAGCTGATCATTTTCAACATAAATTATCTGGATAAGTCTTCTTATATTTCCGAGATTGGTTGCCTTTTTATCCCTGTTTTATGAATCAAACTTACATAACGGCAATTACAATACTTTATAGACATGATGCCTTCAGTCAGCTTCAACAATTTATAATTTATTTTCAGTTTATCTTGATCACATCCCTTGCTCTTCGCTTAAATAGCAGCATTTAATCGTTAGCCATTTTATCAATTTTAAGTTTCTTAGTTACTTTAATGGACAATCTGTTTTATTTTCTACTCTATATCGATATGCCAAATTTAGTCATCGGTATATTTAATTCGGAATTTTTATGACAATCTGGTATTTTACGACAATCCTCTATAGAATATTTTCAACGAAATAGTATATCGATATGCCAAATATAGTCATCGGCATCTTATTCCATTTTTTGGAATATTGATTTGGTATATTTTAACACAATCTGGTATATTTTCTACTCTGTGGAATATTTTAAACGTAATAGTATATCGACAAGTTTAGTCATCAATAAATTTTTGTATTCCTTTGTGTGTTGTACAATTCGGTATATTTTGTACACTACCCATTCAATGAAATAGTATATCGGTATACCAAATTTAGGCATCGATATATTTTAGTATTAATTGGAATATTTTAAAACAATGAGGCATATTCTCTACACTATAGAATATTTTCAACGAAATGGTATATCAATGTACCAAATTTAATCTTCGGTATATTTTAGCATTTTGTGGATTATTCATTAGGTATATTTTTGACTGCAGCTTTCTTAAGTATTATGTTAGAAAGTCCTAAAATCAATGTTGCTTAAACTTGACTTTTAAAATCCGGCAAGCTCAACAAGTGCAAAACTTGAATTTCAAACGCATTACTATTGAATGTGTGCCGCATTTGTTGGCTTGGTTTTCGCAATTTAAAAGAGCGCGAGAAGCATCTGCAGCAGGCCAAAAGTAATTTGTGGCACACAATGAAAGTGTCGCACAACGAAAGGCAAATGCATGTAAATATTCAAAGCGAGCGCCCAAAAACATATGCCGCATATTTAAAGTATATGTAAAACAATTCATAACACCCAGCGAGAAAACAAATAATACAATAAAATAAAAACCAAAGACAAAACAAGAAGTAGCAACAAAATTCCAAAAATGGAAAAATAAAATGAAATAAAATATAAATGAAAAGAGTAGGCCAACGTTATGCAGGACAATAACCGCACACACCACACAGACACTCAGAGACACAGAGACAGAGGCAAGGACATGCTGCCATGATTTTTATGAGCGTGTATTTATATGATTTCCTTATATCCTTTAGGGTGCTATGCCACGGTCGCCACGACAGAGTGTGTCTCGCCAAACGTCTCTTAACCAGGCGAGCAACTCGCTTTTTTGGGCTCACGACGTGCTGGCGACAAAAAGTTGGACCATGCCAACACACACACCAAAAAAAGCCGCCGCCGAAATGTGAGTAGCAAACAAAAATAAAACAGAACAAAAAAGATGATGTATATAAAATTACGTGCCCATATGCATAGTGCACACACACATGCTCATGTAATTGTTCTTCTTGCTGTTGCTCTGTATTGTTTAAATGAAATTTATGTTTATTAAATTGCGACAGCAAGGGCAGCAGCAAAAAAAATAGAAGGATAAGAGAGTGACCCAAGCTGAGGCCATTGCCTTTATCAGCAGCAGCCGCCGAGTTGGCCGCAAAGTCAGCAGACCAACAGCAGGCTGTAATGTCGCCTTTACACACACACACGAATTCTTACAGGGTATAGAATGTCTGAGAGTAGAATGAACTTAGCAGAATGAAGAAAATGTTAAAAACATTCGCGTGGGTTTTGGATAAAATTTCATTAAAAAGTCTGAATGCTTTCAATTTGTTTGACATTGGCAAAGATATTAAATTTATGTCATGTGTATGCTAAAATTATTTCCAATATTACTTATTGCAATTTATATTTAATTTTTATTTTCTAAACGACAGCAGAGCAAATTAATATCTGCATTTTGTTGAAGAACACACACATATACACTTTACTCTATCTGGGTTATTCTAACAACTCTCTCGTGATGTTACTTATGCTCTCTTTATTACTCTCTCATCTCTTTTATTACTCTATACTTCCGTATGTAAACGATCAGTCTTGATCGATAAGATAAATGAAACGGATATTCGTAAAAGGAAAAAGACAATTTCACAACGCGTGTTTTTCACTTCATCACTTCTCTTCCACAATATTGTCTTGCTAATTTCATTAAAATAAAGTCAAGTGGACAACTAAAAAAAATTTTAATTTGTTCGATTGAAATAAATTAAAAATAGTTCCCTCCTAACTCTGATTCATTTACACAATACACAAATAATTCTCTACAATAAAAACTTTAATTTTGTTATAAATTGATTAATGAAAATTAAAAAGAGTGTTTTTAACGCTTCATTTATTTCCTGCTAATATATTAATTCTAGCCTGAACGCATTTCCCACTTATTACACTAAGGAATTGTATTCGTTTTTATAAAAACAAAAATAAAAATATTAATATTAATATTTGAAAGTCATTTTATTATAAAAAGTTTTTATTGATGTATACAAAATCATTAATATAATTAAACAAGGCTTTTGTCTACTTATTATATATGTATATATATCCATCCCTTGCCTCCCTTTTCCTATCTCTACTCTAGTTCAATTTTTCTATTTTTACGACACTCATAAACAATTGCCAATAGGGTATTATTAAGTATACTACCGCATTAAATGCACAGCTTTACTTTGCAGCCTTTCCAGCTCAGCGCCAATAAAAATAACTAACAAAAAACGGAAAGAATATGGTATGCATGAACATATAAGTTTAATGACCAACCATTTCAATATGTCCACCAGTTTAATAGCCGGCTTAAAATTGCCAAATGATTGAGCGATTGCCAACAACAATAGCTGGGGAGAAGGTTTTTTGGAAGGGGAGGACAATAACACAACAATAATGACATTTTAAGGCACGTCATCAGCTCATTAATTTTGGTGCAATTTTAATTGGCCGCATCATGGTTTCGAATTGTCCGCAATGAACAGCTGTAGCAGCTGGCCAACAGTCGGCCACTTTGTCTTCATTATTAAAATTAAATATCATTAAAAAATTTTAATATAACCCTTCTTCTGCGGTATATATAGTATATATATAGTCCTCGTTGTCTCCACTTCACTTAACAATAGCTTCCGTTTTTATGACTCTCTCGCTCTCTCTTTCTCTCTCCCTCTCAGTCTCTGTTTCAGTCATTTTTATGCAATTTATGAATTGAGGCTTAAGGAAATGCGGCAGCTTTTACCTTGTCATCAAGTCGATATAATGGCCATGCCACGCCCCATCGTACGCCCATTATATTGTTACAAAATAATCTAAACTTTTTAATTGCCACGACAAATGGCCGCGCACGTTTTGCATTCCAGCGTTTTTTACCATTTTCCCATTTTCGTATTACATTTTCATTTTTTTTTTTTCGACTGATGATATAAAAATTGCCAGCAAAAGTCGCTGAACTCGCGGTAGAGGCGGAAAGTAGAAGCAGAAGGGGGGACCCTTTGGCAAGTTTAATTGTGCGGCCAGGCTGGTGGGTAATAAAATTATTTTACGATCTTGTTTTCCTGTTTCCTCTCCCCGAGCCGCTTCGACAGCGCTTTCGTCCGCTTTGAAGCGCATCAACTTAAAGTTTGAGTTCATTTACGCAACGCTGCGTAGCACATGGAATGTGAAGCAAGAGTGTGGGGGGAAGTGGTGGGCGAAGTGGCGTAAGAGACTGCCAGTGGGCGTGGTCCATTGTCTGCGCTTATGACTGGGCAAGGAGACGACGGCGACGTGAAGTCAACAGCAGCATTATATATGTCACTGGAGCTGGTAAGTCCTTGTCGTTGCATTTGTTGTTGACTTTTCATCTGCGTTGCATTGCGCTCGCTGACTTCTGGCTGCAAGTGTGGATGGAGCTGGGGCAGCAAGGCCGAGTCAAGTGGAAGACAAGCAGAAAGCAGCAAGCAGCTGCTGCTTGGACTGTGTGTCTCCACAAAATTTGTGCTGCGAGTGCAACTGCAATTGCAGCGTTTTTTGGCAAAGACCTTGCCCTCATCAACTTGGCAACTGACAACGAGTGTCAATATATGCTTTTGGAGCCAGCAGCAGGCAGCAGTAGCAAAAGGAATTGACTGACAGTGACTAAAGTCAAAGTGCAGGTGTGCACACACACACAACACAACTTACAGAGAGGGAGAGAGAGAAAGACAGAGTTCTCAGTTGTACATAGTTGTTATGTTGTTCATTGCACACACATTGAAGCAGCACTTAAGCTCCTTAGCGAAAGGATACTTTCAAAAACACTCTGCAGTGGAAACTTTAAGCAGGCAACGTTTGTAGTTGCTTACAAAATGTTTTCAAATTTGCTTTTTATGATATAAACCCATTACTTTTTGCCAATTTAAATACATAATAACAAGCATTTAGTCTTTAATTGGTTCAGTTTGTTTGCTTAAAGTCCTCTAAGCAGAAAGTCGACTTATATTTCTTTTTTTTGTGAATTGCAATTAAAAGTCTTTTTTGAATACAAATCTTACGGCATTTCAATTAAAAATAAATGTGGTTTTAATTGGAGTCTTATGTTTACTATACTTAGAATTTACACTTTTCAATTTGTAGTTACAATTTGCATTTCATTTTCTGATCAATTTGAATGGAATTTCATCATCAATTGAAAAATCCCTTTGATCAAATTTATTTACGTGCATTTTGCGGACTAAACTTTAAATTCCATTTTGTATTCAATTTGCACGTGAACTTTTAGTCAAAACATTACATACAACATGAATTTCAATTTCAATGCCAAGAGCTTCACGAACCGTAAACCACATTCAGGCAAATTAGTCGCCTTTTAAATTACTTAAGCCGAGGACCACGACGATGCTGCTGTTGTGAGTGCTGTGGTGGCAGCTTAAAATCTTTCTATATCTATCTCGCTCTCGTCGCGGTGCCATAAAATATGTCAGCTACTTAAAGCAACATAAAAATTAACAACACGCTGCGTATACGTAATACCAGCTAGAGGTGGCGGATGAACAGCAAAGCCAAAATGGAAGGCGTCGCCCAAAAAAAGTGATTTATGCGCATTTGTGTATAAAATTTAGTTGGTCGACGTCGTCGTCGTCGTCGTCGTTGCTGCCAACAAGTTAATTTCAACTCATGGCCATAAAAATGTTAACAAAATTTTGCTGAAATGCAACGAGAGCAAATATTCTGGGATGAGAGCCACTAAATAAATCAGCGAATAAAATTTGCTGCTATCGTGTGAGTGGTTGGCTGGGCTTTTGAGTGCCACAAGCACACACATACACATACACACATACGTCGCTTTCCCCTCTTGCAAGGATTTCTAGCTAAAGAGTTGCACGAGTTTACAAGTGAAGAGGATGAGTGAGCGAGTGCGATTGCGATTGCGATTGCAAATACGACTGCGAGCATGAAAGTCTGCGAGCTGCTTAAAATTTATTTCACTGCTCAAGTGTCATCGTGTTGTGCGTGTGTATTTGTGAGTGTACTTTAAGTTGTGCTTAGCAACGCTGGCAATGTCAAAGCTGATAACCCTTACAAGCATGTCTATGGCAACAATGTCAAAACCAGAGCCAAATAGCTCGACACACACACACACATACACACACAGAAAAAACCCTTGACATTCTTTCTGTGTGCGGGACAACAACAGTAAATTAATTTGGCAGACATCTAGCCAACACAATACGGCAAAATCAACTGTCTGACAAGCTAAACCAAGCCAAGTATTCAATTGATGATACAACCTGGAGTTCAAGGCTCTCACTGACAGACATCATCAGACAGGCAGAAAGTTGCCGTCACAATTATCCAGCTATAAATAAAAATGTAATTAACTTACTTCTTGTTTTGATAAGCACTTCAAAAGATTATTAAATATCCAATGTGAATGACACCATTTCATAGCAAAACGTTCTGTCAAAGACGTCTTTACCATTGCTCATTATAATTGCAGAAAAAAACAAGGCTTGAAAGCGGAATTAAATAAAACAGTACTAAGGAAATGTCATGACAGATCATCAGTCAGTCAGTCACCTAAGACAATATTCGTAGAAATTATTTATCTTATTTGTTCATTTCCTGTTTTGCTTAAATTCGAGGAATTCATATTACAATTAAAACAAAGGATTAAATGCTTGATGTAAAGAAAAATTTGTAAACTTTGAAGTTAAAAAAAAATATATAATCTTCTTTTTCGATTACATTACCAATATTTTGTTTTAATCTACAATAAAAGCTTTAAAGTATATATTTAAATTGAATTGATTCTTTATGTGTCAAACCTTTTTTAATTTATTTAGACTAGAGGAGGAAAACATAATTTTCTGTGCGAGCAAATGTGCAATTGATTTTTCATCAACTGCAGGTCAAAGCATTAAAGTTAACCAACTAAAAACTGCAAAATGTTCATAAGCATTGCAATTTACTTTTTGTAGATAAAATCCGTAAAAAAAAAGGAACAAAAGAATGCCAAACAATTGCGACGAAAGTGTAAAAATAAAAATTCAATTAACGCGTGTGTTGAATTAAAGACTTGGGACACATTTCAGATTTTGTTGCGCTTCGTTGTTTTATATTTTTATTATTTTTTGTTTTTGTTGTAAATGAGTATTTTGCATAGCACGTGTTCGGCACTCACTTCAGTGTTCAGTGATGATAATTTTTTTTTTTATTTTAGTAATTTTGTCTCCCCGTTTTTTCAATGTTTTCTTTTTTTTTTGCTTTTGCTTTTGCCCTCCGAACGCCTGGCAAATTGTACAACATAACAATAAGCACACAACGACCTGCAGCAACAACAACAAAAACAGCAACAACAATGTGGGGGAGAAAGTACAACAACAAGTACGCGCAAGCAAGTAATAATGATAATAATCATAAAAGCGAGTCCTTGTCGCTTTGGCTTTGGCGTTACAGCCGCAAACCTAACAGCCTGCCGCTGAGTTATGTCGACAAAAGGACATGAAGGACGTTTGAGTCGAGTCGCGTCGCGTTGAGTCTACTCTGTATTCTCTTTCTCTTTCACTTTCTCTGTGTTTCTCTATTCGCTGTGGCTGCTGCCACTGCTGGGACATGATTTAATTAAGGTCCTACATGTGCTAAGTAGATTTTATTATTTATGCCAACTTCTTATTTGCTTTCGCTTTTGCCTCAGTGCACCTCGCTACGCTCATGCTCTGGCTCTTACTCTCCTCCTCTTGCCCTCCTCCTCTTGCCTCTGTTTCAGCTGCTGCTCCATAATTGATTTAGGCGTTTACTGCATTAAACGACGGCCAAGCAAAAAGTTGCCCATAAATTAACAGGCCATCCAACGCTGCGTATGAATTATATTTGATTTAGCAAAAACCTGCTCAGACAAGGATTCTCATGACTCTCCCTCCCCCCTACCTAACTCGAGTTTACTACAATGTATACAATGCTTAATATACAATAATGTACATTGCATTACATTCTCTCAAGGTTCTGCTTTAAGGATGTGTATTACTTTATGACATCGCATATTTCTCCCATATTGTTGAGCGTCGTAGTTTTGCATGAGGCTGCACTTTAACACTGACTCTGACTCTGACTCTCTGCCATGTGTCTGGCTATGATATGATAAGCAAATTGAATGCCTGATTTTATATACTGCTCACTTTGCATACAAAAACTTTTCGCTTCTTCTGACAGCCCAGCTCAAAACTCCGAGTCATAAATATCTGACTTGTGTTATTAAAGCTCAGCCAGACCAGCAAACATTGAGCCAAAAATCCTCTGTAAATTCTATGAAAATATTAAGCTCACTTCATATTAGTTTGCAGTTAAAGTCAATATTGTCTACGTTGAATACGCATATTTCATCCGCTTGTTGTTCCACGCGCAATATCAAGAAATATGCATAAATGCCTGTGCACACAAAATAACAACATGTTTGTCTGTATTTCGATATGTAAAATGCGCAAATTTACATCGTTTTACAACTCCAGAGTAAAAATACAGAAAATAACATGCCAATAAAATGAATGTTTTCTTTGCAAAAAAGAAAACTCTTGCTCTTTTGTTGATTTCTCAGGGCATATTTGAATTTAATTTTATATGATGATTTCTAGCTAAACTTTTTATTACTTCTATCAAATTTTTTTTAGCAATTTTTCGATTTGGATGGAATAGCTTTAGTGGCTCTATTTACTGTTCTTCGACTCTTTTATAATCATTTTCCTATAACTTAAGATAAACTTTATATAAATAATTTATGTTCCACTAGTAAATTCATCACATTTGAAAGCACTGCAAAATTTGATGATATTTTTAAATTTTTTGGATTGGGCAGCTTAGTAACATTATTTAATGTTCTTCCTTTCTTTTATATTCATTTTCCTATGACTTAAGACACACTTTATATAAATAATTTATGTTCTACTAGTAAATGAAATATCACATTGAAAGCACTGCAAAATTTGATGAGATTCCTCGCAAGCAAAATCCATTAATTAGCTACATTTCTAGCATGACTTTATTTGCCAAATTTATCTTAACAACAGTTGCCCAGTGAGTTCATCAAACAAACTTGAATCAATGCATAAATGTGGTTAATTATAAATTGTAGTTTTGGGCAACACGCAGATGTGTTGGATTGCAATGAAATGCATTTCATATGCATAAGTAATTTAATCAGAGACAAGCTAAACTAATGTTGATAATTTTAATTGTTGCAACCATCTGCCTTGCTGATGTTGCAACTTCTCTTCTTCGTTCTGTTTTGTTATGGGGATTAATCAAGCGGTTGCCGCACTCGGTCAGGATTCAGTCTACTTATGGAAAATCGTTGTGAAACGCAACGTTCAACATTCATCGCCGGCAGGCTGAGCAAATATGTTTCGTTGCCAGCTCGCTCGCAGGACAAATTCCAGTTAAATGTACAAATACAAATCGTTTGGTCGTATGTAGTAAAAGGATATACAAAATATACATACATTTATGTATATGTTTAAACATGTACTTACATATTGACTTAATGCTTTCCTCTTGTTGCTGGCCAACATTCGCCTCGAGCTGTTCCGTTGCACTCGTCGTCGTTGTGGCAGCTGCTGCTGCTGTTGCAATTAAAGTTGCCTTCATCGTTGTTGCATTTATCATTGTGGGCAGCCCTATCGCAATGAGTAGCAGCCTTGCAACTGCCACTGCCAGCAATGGCTGAACACACTTGCCCCGTCCCCGTCCCCGTCGCCGTCGTTGCCACTTGCCATCAATGGACATTTTCCTAGTGCCGTCGCCTTCCATTTGCCGCACTTGTCTGCTTTTATTGTTTGTCCTTATTGTTTCGGTCGAGCTTGATTAGAGGCATTTGATGAATTAGATTAATGCTTCTCAATGGCTTGGCTCTTTCACATGATTTACCCAAGAGCCGAGACACGAAGTTTGTGTGAATATGGAACGCTGCAATTGAAGAAAATCACCCGAATAAACAATCAATTTAGGCAATTAATTTTACACACACACACACACAGTCAGATTAAATTAATAAAGCAATCGACTTAAATTCCCCCGCTCAAAAGTATGCTATGCTATTTTCAATTTCAAGCTTGAGCTGCTCGTCGTAAGAAATGTAATCAAGTGCCTTTGCTAAAATTCACACTTGTTTATTATTTATTTATGTTATTTAATTGACTGCAAATGCTAGTTTTATTTGCACTCGGGGGGTATTTTAAGTCTTTAGCCGATTAGCAAATGAAAATTACACCTTGCGCACAAAAGTAGGCAATAAAATTTGAAACTTTTGTTACATGAATTAATTTGCTCGGCAATATTAACTGTTAAATGCAATTCAAGTTGTATTGTAAAATAAAACAGTAGCATTAATAAAGAAAATAGGCTTCATTATTATTTGTTAATTATATTTAATTGCCTGCCTTGCATTTAACTGTGCAATCCGAAATTAACACCTCTAAATCAGGATTTGCGCTTAAAAGAAGGCAACAAATTTTTCAACACTGCTGAGTGAATGAATTAGCCAGTGAGAAAAATAATGAAATGCTTATATTAACTGATAAATCCAAACCATTTGTTGTAGTTGTAGTATTAAGAAATAAATAAGGCTTGCTTGTTATTTATTAAAGAGTAAATATCGCGTACAAAAGAGGCCAACGAAATTTCAAAAGTTCTCTGCATGAATTAATTTGCTTGGCTATAATTACTGATACATTTAAATGAAGAACAGTAGCATTGAAAAATAAATCAACATAAATTATTATTTATTAAGAATATTCAATTGCCTGCCATGCACTCAAACCTGCGTTGACAAACAGCATTATTTGCAGTTCGCTGAACATTTGGTTGCTTTTATTTCGATTGCCCGATTACCGAATACCGATTACCGATAGCAAATTGCCGCCACAGCTCGCATAACAATTACCTGTGTGGCTCTGCCGCAGGCTTTGTGTTAATTTCATGTCCATTTTACTCATTGTTTGATTGGGCGCCAAACGCCCCAAACAGCTCATTACACAATAACAACAATATTTACAGCAGCATAACAGTAACACCAACACCAACAACAACAACGAAAGTAAC